>NW_023416318.1:1200000-1800000 GCF_014108235.1 Myotis myotis
CCAGGGCGCGTCTTCGGAGGATGAGGGGCTCCAGTCCAGTCCAGACCAGCCCTCCCACGCCACCGCCACCGCCACCAAGCCAGCCCAGGTCCCATGGATCCCGCAGGGCTGGGCCAAGGTGACTGCGCCAGCTGCATGGCCCTTCCCCAGCTCCAGAGGACAGTGGGATAGCAGCTGGGCCCCGCCTCCCTCCATCTCTACATATGCACGACACTAGCTTTACAATTATTTTGCTAACACTTTCACAAAATTCAGAAGAATAAAAATGGGAACATAAAGTGCCATAACAGATAGACATGAAGTCTTTAAGCTTTTTTTTTTAAATCGGGTCCTCTTGGGCATGGTCCAGGACTCAAGCATGGTGGGGAGGTGACTGGGCAAGCCTTCACATCTGAGCTGTGCTGCTGCTTAAGATGTAAAAGGGGCTTTCTTTTTTATCTTTTTGTAAGGTGGACTGGCAACTGGTATTGAAATTCCAGGTTGATTTGATTTCTGCTATGATTTAGCCCATCCAAGCTCAGTTGGTGGTGTGCTTGCTAAGGATCGGTTCCTATGTAATGTAACACCTGTAACAATGCTAATACCGCCCTTTCTCCTTGTGCTAAAAAGAAAAAAAAAAACACTGTCCTCTAAGATGCTGCGGAAGCCACAGCCTCACCATGAAGGTAGCTGAATGGGGGCCCACCTCACTCCCCTCCTTGATGAAGCTGATGCCATATCACTCTCAGAGCCCCTCTTATCACTACTTCCAGCCCGGCCCCCCTCTGACCTCCCCGCTCCCAGAGTCCACTCACTGTGGTGAGGTGAGGTCTTAGGGCACCAAAAATTCGAAATATACAGAAAAACAAATAAGTAGCCCTGGCTGGTTTGGCTCAGTGGATAGAGCATTGGCCTGCAGACTGCAGGGTCTTGGGTTCAATTCCAATCAAGGGCACATGCCCAGGTTGCGGGCTCGATCCCCAGTAGGGGGTTGCTGGAGGCAGCCAATCAATGATTCTCATCACTGATGTTTCTATCTCTCCCTCTCCCTTCCTCTCTGAAATAAATTTAAAAATATATTTTTTTAAAAAAGTAAAATAAATAAGTAGACCTTTAGCACTAAAGACCCAAATGCCTGGAAATGTCCTTTTATTTACAAAAGAATTTTTGTCATTGCATTCTCTATTATAAAAGAAATACATGTTAGTTGTAGAAAATTCAGAAACCGCAGACCAAACACGTGCGGGACTCACCCACAATCCCCCGTCCCAGGAGTGCACTAGAGCAGGATGTGTACTTGTCAGCACATCCCCACACCCCTCCGCTAAGCAATCACCGAGGGGGGCCTTCTGGACACAGACATGCTCCGCCTCTGCACTTAACCTTTTAAGTAGACTTTTGTAAATCGATAGCACACTGTTGTCTTGAAAGCCACTCTGTCGATGGCAAGACCAAGGTCCCTTAAGGAAGAGAGCTGGAGACGGCTTTAAAAGCTTCGTTGGGAAGATGAACCCAACTCTGAAGGAGGGGGGCGTTCATAGATGAGCACCCAGCCAGCAAGGCTGGGCAGAAGGCCCGGGAGGAGGTAGGGCCAGGAGCAGAGGGGCCCTTTCACTTTCAGAGTGCGGTGCGAGAGAACGCAGTTCCTTGGAGAAACCTGGCTCCAACACAGGAGAGAGAGTGAAGAGACGGCCTTAGGAGGGGCTGAGGCGACAAACCTGAGGACTGCCCCAGAGGGTGCCCTGAGTGACCGAGGAACGCCCAGGCCCAAGAGATGTCAGAATCGGCTCTGAACAAAATGGTGGCCCACAAGGACCCCGTGACTGGGGACAAGGCCCTGACAATTCGCAGACCTTGAGAGGAGCAGAAGTCAGACATGTGAAGCCAATGCAGGCACAAGAAGGTGAAGATGGGGCCAGATGAGTGATAACTGGATGGAGACCCACAGACCAGGCGTGTCACGGCACCTGTCCTCACGGCAGGGCAATCTGTACATCATTTACAGAACAAGGAAGGAGATTCAGTAGGGGCTGAACATCCTATGTAATAAAAGCCTAATATGCAAATCGACCAAATGGCAGAATGACAGGTGGAACAACTGGTTGCTATGACGTGCACTGACCACCAGGGGGCAGATGCTCAACACAGGAGCTGCCCCAAGCCCGCAGGCCCCAGGCCAGCCAAGGTGGGTGCCAGCAGGTCACCCCACCAGTCTCCCCGCAGATTGGCCCTGATCACCGGCCAAGCCTAGAGACCCTACTCATGCATGAATTTCGTGCATTGGACCTCTAGTTAAACAATAAGAGGCTGAGTTATTTTCAAATGGAAATAGGAAGCTTGGGCACTTAGGAGCCAAAATTAACTAGTTCAGTTGCAGAGAAATAAAGACAGTGGTGTTTATGTCCCCTGGTTAATGACTGGGGTTTAAAATCCACAACACAATCATGGTAACATTATAGATCATTCCAAACTTTTCTCTGCACATACACAAAAATAGATAAACGGATTTTTTTTTAAACGGGAACATCCTATGTATGCTGCTTTATAAACGGCTCTGTTCACTTAAAAATAACCTGTCCAGCCCTGGCCAGTGTTCCTCAGTGGTTAGAACGTCAGCCTGCACATGGAAAAGTCACAGGTTCGACTCCTAGTCAATGGGTCATACCAGGGTTTCGATTTGCTCCCCGCCCCCAGTTGGTACGCATGCAAGAGGCATCCAATCAATGTGTCTCTCTCACATCAATGTGTTTCTCTCTCTCTCTCTCTCTCTCTCTCTCTCTCTCTCTCTCTCTCTCTCTCTCCCCCCCCTCCCCCCCACTTTCTACTGTCTCTGAAAAGCAATGAAAAAAATATCCTCAGGTGAGGATTAACACATAATAATAATAATAGTAATAAATAAAAATAACCTGTCCAGCCTTGGCTTGGTGCCTCAATTGGTTGGAATGTCATCCCATACACCAAAGGGTTGTGAGTTCTATTCTTGGTCAGGGCACATACCTAGGTTACGGGTTCAATCCCCAGTTGAGGCATGTAGGGGAGGCAACCAATCAATGTTTCTCTTTCATCTCTCTCTCTCTCTCTCTCTCTCTCTCTCTCTCTCTCTCTCTCTTTCTCTCCCCCCTGACACCTCCACCACCACTTTCTCTGTCTCTAAAATCAATAAACATATTCTTGGGTGAGGATTTTTTAAAAAGCTTATTATATTTAAAAATAATAATAAAAATAACCTTTCCAGGTCAATATAGATATCCATAATCATTGCTAATTGGTTCATGATACAAACTTTTTTTTTTCTTGATACAAACTTTCATTTTTAAACAACTATTATCAATTACCAATATCTGATCAATTCCAACACGTGAAATCTGAGGACAAAAACTATGCACATCTTGCCAGACCGGTTTGGCTCAGTGGATAGAGCGTCAGCCTGTGGACTGAAGGGTCCCAGGTTCGATTCCGGTCAAGGGCATGTACCTTGGTTGCAGGCACATCCCCAGTAGGAGGTGTGCAGGAGGCGGCTGGTCGATGTTTCTCTCTCACTGATGTTTCTAACTCTCTATCCCTCTCCCTTCCTCTCTGTAAAAAATCAATAAAATATATTTAAAAAAAAAAAAACTATGCACATCTTTACTTTCCATATGGGCTATATTATCAAACTGCCCCTCTGTGTGCACCAGCAGTAAGCAAGGGCCTCTTTTCTATTCTCACCAACCTGAGTTTTAGCAGCCTTTCAAATCTTTGCTAGTCTAAACTATACACATGAACCCTCTGGTTGTTCTAATTTTCATTTCTTTGTTCAATTTGTAACAATGAAAATACATCCTGCATATCAGATATTTACCTTACGATTCATAACAGTAGCAAAATTACAGTTGTGAAGTAGCAACGAAAATAATTGTATGGTTGGGGGTCACCACAACATGAACTGTATTAAAGGGTTGCGGCATTAGGAAGGTTGAGAACCACTGCTCTAGACCATTGATCCCCAGGAACTTCTCTGAATTGTTTTGGGATTAAATCCTACCCTCTTTTTTTTTTTAAATATATTTTATTGATTTTTTACAGAGAGGAAGGGAGAGGGATAGAGATACTTGAGCAGGTGGCTCACATTCTTTGATACCAGCTCCTGTTGCCTTGCCTCCTGGGGGGCCCTTTAACACTAGTTGACCAAGGAAGACAAAACTTAGGCCAGCTTTATAGATGGATCTGTACAATACAGAGTGCAACCTGCAAGGGGACAGCTGCAGCCCTTCATCCCTATTCAGGGTGACACTGAAGGACAGTTGTGAAGGAAAGCCATCTAGTGGGCATAACTCAAGCAGTATATTGGTTGTTCACTGTATTTGGAGTGTAAGATGGCCTGAAGTACAGATCTAGGCTAATTCATGGGCACTTGCCAATGGTTTGGCTGATGGTCAGGGATTCAGAAGGAACAGGATCTATCGTAAGACTAGAAAAAAGAGTCTCTAGAATCAGTGGTTCTCAACCTTCCTAATGCTGCAACCCTTTAATACAGTTCATGTTGTGGTGACCCCCAACCATAAAATTATTTTCGTTGCTACTTCATAACTGTAATCTTGCTACTGTTATGAATCGTAATGTAAATATCTGATATGCAGGATGTATTTTCAGGGGTCGCGACCCACAGGTTGAGAACCGCTGCAGTCTAGATGGCCTCCTTGAATGAGTGTATACTGCTCAGGTCAGGGGAAAGGGAAGCCCATGCAGAGCCTCTGGCCCGGCCACCATGGCTCATGAGCTCACTGAGCAAGCCCCGGGGGTGGCTGAAGAAAGAGGCTGCTGGCTGACACCCACAGAGCATGTCTCTGGAGTATACACCTAATTATGAAGAGTCTTCTCTGCAGCGGGTGCCTGTGGGTGGACATTCAGATGGAACACAGATATTTCATAGAATATATACATACACCACCACCTGGAAGCAGCTAGCCTAACTGCATGGTGGAATGACTTTCTGAAAACTCAGTTATCATACCATTTGGTGCTCATTTTACAAGACACAGCTTATGCTTTGACTCGGAGACCATTCTCTAGTGCTCTCTCACCCACAGCCAAAATACATGGGTCAAGAAAATGGGTGGATGTTGAAGTGGCTACTCAATTATCTATACTAATAAAGGGTAATATGCTAATTAGACTGGAATCTTCCGGATGTTCTTCCAGACAAAGCCATGGTGGTGGGGGCTGAGGCAGAGGCGGTTAGGGGTGGTTAGGGACAATCAGGCTGGCAGGGGAGAGCAGTTTGGGGCAATCAGGCAGGCAGGCAGAGTGGTTAGGGGTGATCAGACAGGCAGGCAGGTGAGCAGTTAGAAGCCAGCAGTCCCGGATTGCGAGAGGGATGTCCCCCAAGGGGTCCTGGATTGAAGAGGGTGCAGGCCAGGCTGAGGGTCCGTTCTCCCCCGCCCCCGTGCACAAATTTCATGCACTGGGCCTCTAGTACCTAATAACCTTGCAAATGTATTTATATATTTTTTTATATTTTTAAAATATATTTTTATTGATTTCAGAGAGGAAGGAAGAGGGAGAGATAGAAATATCAATGATGAGAATCATAGATCGATGCTTCCTGCACGCCCCCTACTAGGGATTGAGCCAGGAACCCAGGCATGTGTCCTGGCCAGGAATCAAACCATGACCTCCTGGCTCCTAGGACGATGCTCAACCACTGAGCCATGCAGGCTGGGCTATCATTATTTCTTTTTTTTTTTCTTTTTTTTTTTCTTTTTTTTTTTTTTCTTTTTTTTTAGAAAGAGAGGGAGAGGGAGAGAGACATGAATATGAGAGTGAAACGTTGATCCTGCATGCACCCTACTGGGGATCTAGCCTGTGACCTGAGCATGTGCCCTGACAGGGAATAGAACTGGCAGCCTTTTGGTGCATGGGACAACGCCCAACCAACTGAGCCACATCAGCCAAGGCAACTTGCAAATTTTTGTTTCCTGTTCCAGCAATTTTAAGCTCTGCCAGTTTAGAGGTCTTAGTTCCCAAGGGAAGAATGTTTCCATCAGAGGACACAACAATGGTTCCATTAGATGAGACTACCAACTGGACGTTTGGGCTCCTTATGCTACTGAAACAACGCTGGGGGCACGAGGGGGTGTAATCTATCCTCAGAATGACTGCTCCTGATTACCAAGGGGAAATGGGTTTCCTCCTACACAATATAGGCAACATGGTCTATGTCCAACAGAAAAGGTTAATGGTTCTCAACCTGTGGGTCGCGACCCCTTCACAGGGGTCGCCTAAGACCATCAGAAAACACATAGTTACATATTATTTTTGTGACTAATCACTATGCTTCAATTGTGTTCAATTTGTAACAATGAAATTGGGGGTCACCACAACATGAGGAACTGTACTAAAGGGTCGCAGCATTAGGAAGGTTGAGAACCACTGGGTCAATGGAAAAACTACAGGGCAAAGGCAGGATGATTAAGGAGTCAGGCCCGTAGGGACTTAAGATTTGGATCGCTCTGCAAGTAGACAGCCTGGAGGTGAGGCTCAGGCTTAGAGCAAACATGGGAGGGGTAGTGAAAGGACAGGTCAGTGACAGCATTACCAGCATTGTGACCAAAAATGAGGACTCTACGTCACTTTGCTTATTTTCTCTGTGCTTGTTATACATACGTGGTAATTTGTATATGCTAACCATTGATTCTCTTCTTCCCATTTTTTATAAAATTCGTTGGAAGTTAACTTTACAACTCAGTCTCTAGGTAATAGAATATTCAGTGGGACTGACTGGATCTGAGGAATAACCAATATAGCCATCAACAAATACATGACTCCTGGGACTGTGCATCGCATTTTGGAGAAGTCTGAAACTTGCTCACTTGTAAGAAGGGTAGCTGCTTGTTAGGCAGAAATACTGGGGGTTTGTTGTTGTCTTTGTATGGCATTCAATGTGTGTAAGAGGGCATCAGAGGTGGACTGTGCCAAGTATCGATTTACTGCCTCTCAGCGCCAAATCCACCCTTTTTGGCTGCTTTGTGAAGGTGGATTTGGGCTCTTTAGATTTTCTCTTCAGCTGACACTGAAGCTTTGTCAGGGAGGAGACTGGAGGCACTCGAGGAGGAAAGGGCTTCGGTGTGCGCACCTGAAAGCAGCATGTGCATGTACTACAATCCCATTATAGCTGACAATCCTTGAATTTCTATTCCCCCTGATCAAATTATTATATAGTTTTTCTCTCCTGATTAGCCCTGGACTATGCCAGCACTAGCTTAGACTAGACATTGGCAGAGAATGGAAATGGAACTCAAGAAACACAAAGTAAAATCGATAGGACTTGGTAATGGATTAGACAAGGGAACTGAGGGTGAATCATTTTAGCTTACATAACTGGATGAATGGAACCCTTCACCTACATGGAAACCACTGGAAAAGGGCCAAGTATGAGGAGAAAACTCACAAGCTCAGATCTGAACACTGAGTTTGAGTTGACTTTAAGACACCCAAAATATGTCAAGTAGGCAATAGGCTCTAAATTCAAGAATTTCGACAAGTCTGGGATTAAGACGGGAGCCACAGCCCTTAACGTGACAAATGAAGCCATAGGCACAGTTGAAGTGGCCCACAGAAAAAGTAAACAGTGAGAAGGAGGGCCTACCTAACTTGAGGAATCCATTAAAAATTTTTTTTTTGAGAGAGGAAGAAAGGTTCAATTGGCTGCCTCCTACATGCCTACCGGGGATCGAGCCCGCAACCCGGGCAGGTGCCCTGACCAGGAACTGAACTGGCCACCTTTCAGTGAACAGATGACGCCCAACCAGCTGAGCCATGTGGGGCAGGGCTTGGAATCCCAACTTTTAATAGCTGGATGGAGGATGATGGGCCTGCAAAGGAAATGTTGAAGCTGTCAGAGGCAGAGGGAAGCAAGGACAGTACTGTGTCCCAGAAGTAAAGGGGGCAGAGACCTTGCTGTAGTGGACTGACTGCCATCAGCACTGTAGCTTCAGCTCCCACCCCCTCAGACCTGCAGTGCTCAGCCAAGCTCGCACTTCTCCAGACTGCTCCTCATCAGTGTCTGGGCTGGACGAAAGCCGTTTCTGCGTGATTCTTTTGACAGGCGAGCTTTCTCTGGCTCCCACTAGCCTGGCTGAGACTCAGAATTGCACTGCAGCCAGCTGCTCTTCCGACCATCCTCCCGTCCCTCTTCCCTCACAGCCCTGCACCACAGGCTGAAACCGCTCACCTCCGGACTTCTCGTTAAGTACAATGATAATCGATCGCTTTTGGTCAGATATTTTGTTACTTAGAGACAAACGCAATCCTCACTGACACACCACCCACAAGGTGACAGGAAGACACAAGCGTGGTGTCCACCAGATGATAGACTATAGGATAGACAGTTTGTGAGGGTTAAAAAAAACAACAACACAACGGCCTAAGGGAAGGATATAAAACAAGAGGCTGGTTTACAAACAGGAAAATATTTAATTCATTCTAAAAAAATTCAAGAAGAAAAAAGGATGTTACTGGCTTCATGCTCTTATTCCTAGAATCCTGAAGCTTTGAGGCTTAGAAAAAATGATCTTGTCCTCCAGATACTCGTAGCTACTCAGAAATAAATTACATAATCTGTGAAGGAGTCCTGGTCTGCTGAAGCTAGAGGGGAGCTAGACAGGAAGGAGAAAGAACATCATCTACAATAAACTGATCAAAGTCATCCCAGGCAGGTGGGCCCTCTGATGCTCTGGTGTGAACCAACACCCATAAAAACTAGGCTGGCCCAGGGATGTTCAGTCACACTGTAGTCGTTTACGTATTTACATATTCAACAAAGCCCCTGGAAGCAAAGCCCTGGCTGGCTTCTCTTTTAAGCCCCCTGCTGGTTGGTCTCATCATCGCGCCTCTTCCAAATCTGTAAGAAATGAATTCAATAGATATTTAGGAGCTGGTATTCAATCTACAAATAGTCACAAAATACCTACTCTAACCTACGCAATAGATAGCCTGGGGCTCAACTTACACATTTAAGTCCCCTGAAACTAATTTCCAGAAAATTC
Organism: Myotis myotis; assembly: GCF_014108235.1. Lineage (NCBI taxonomy): Eukaryota > Metazoa > Chordata > Mammalia > Chiroptera > Vespertilionidae > Myotis > Myotis myotis. The sequence continues at coordinate 1,209,006 of NW_023416318.1, forward strand.
CCTTCATCCCCCTCTCCTTCTTACTTCCCATTCCAAACCCCCTTCTGAAAAAGAACTCATAGTCAAGCCTATAACCTTAGACAAAGTTTCTAGGAGTTCATTCTAGAATGAGAAGGGTCTGCCCTTTTTGATAAAGCTGTAGCTTTCCCTTCGTCTCAGTCTTCCTTCTTCATCAGGTACTAGGGCAGTTACAAGGAGAAGGCAGAGACAGTCTGCTCCGCCAGCTCTCAACCCAACAGAGCAGGTGGACTAACACGGCTGGTGCTCCAATAAAGAAGGGAGAGTGCTGTGGGGTCGAGAAGAGGGTTAACTTTGCCTAGAGAACTGGGGACGCTTCAGAGCCGACTCCTAACTGGTGCCCTGATGATTCCAGGCTCTTCCTCCTTGAAATCAGATCCCACACCTGTGCAAGACTAACCTGGCCATAAACGTAACCTCCTTGCTCACTCCTAAGTGTTCCGTACTTCCCTGCCTGCTGTTCTTCCCTGGAGATCTCCTAGACTCCTAGACGGTCACGGCCATATAATCTCACTCCTCAGTGCATCCCAACAGGCGCCCAGCCTAACCGAGGCTCCAACCCAATCCTACTTCCTGCCTTCATGCCCATCGTTCCTCACTGACCCCACACCCCATCTATCTGGCACTGGTCAAGTCTGCGGCCAACTCACCTGAATGTATGCCTCCGACAGTGTGATCATCTGGGGGAGAATGTCAGTTACCTGGAGGTCTTGTAATTCATACCATTTGCCCGTCCCCTGCAAAGAGTATGAAGGGCTGGGTTAGTCTGCTCATTGAAACCAAAAGGGTGTACAGCCAAGCATGTCAAACACGCAGCCCGCTGGCCGTGAGTTTGACATGCTAGGTAAGAAAGGGACCACAGTCAGAGGAATCAGAATAGCCAGGAGACCATCACCCAGCAGGAGTTATCCTAAGTAAAAGGGTGCATGACCTCTACTAGGCATCATTCGATTTAAAGAGCTTTTTGGGTACTGATTTTGGCAAATGCAATTCCTGCCAAATTCAGGAAGATTCTTTTAAGTATAATACAGTCCAAACACCTTATACCTTTTAAGAAGAATTTAGGTGAATAATAAAGAGAAGGGGGAAAAGTCTTCTACTCCTCACCTAAGACATCTCTTTGCTGCCCAAAAATGACAGACTGGATACAGTCACTTAGGAGGTACATACAGTGTTAACTATTGGGAAAAACCTAACAATGGACAGTCCCGTCCGACCCCATAGAACACAGTGACAGTCAAGAAAAAGTGTCCTTGGTGGACACTATTCATCCTAAGTCACTCCTTTTGCTCAATAAAACTAGTGCTGCAAATACAGCAAAACCTACCTCACTTCATGCTTCCATAAGCAAGGGGAAGGAGGCCCTTCTGGAAGGTCACCTGCCTCATCCATCCAAACTTCTAAGAAATGCCAAACAGACACTATAGAGTATAGATATTCCAGATAGTCCAATAGTTCAGAATACAGGAAACCTAAACAAAAGCTGAGGATCCCATAATCAAGTCCCTGTTCCCGGTTTGAGGCCTGGTTGAGAATATCTGGGTTTAAATCCTAATTCTACTGACTTCAGTACATGAATTACTGCAACTCTGACGGCAAGTCTCCTCGCTGTAAAGCGGTGGTGTTAACACCTGTCTTGGAGATGCGCTTTAAAGACATAAACCAGAGGAACATGCACTGAGCACTTGGTGAACTTCCCAGGCTCCTGGTAAACAGAACAGTCCCAGAAAACTAGCCAAATGAGAACAACCTGAGCTAATAATCTGTGCGAGGCCAACACATCTTAAGTACATGTCATCCATTTTCAGCTTGAGCCAAATTCACAAAATTTTTTGGCTGAAAGGGAAACTTCTAGACAAGTAGCTCATAAAATTTAACTCTGTATCAATCAGATGTCCTTGTTGAAATGCAGCTTCTGATTCAGAGGGTTCGGGTAGGGCCTGAGGTTCTGCATTTCTAACGACATTCTCACGACGTGAATGTTGCTGGTCCAAGGACTCCACGTTCAGTGGTGAGGCAGCAGCCTCGGACAGGGATTCTCAGAGCTGGCTGCCCGTGGGATCACCTGGGGAATTTTAAAACATCATGATGCCTGCTTCCCACCTCCCAATACTCCAATGCAGCCTCTTAACCCTGACTGGCATTTTAGGCAGATAAGTCTTTGCTGTGGGGGTTGCCTGTAGGATACTCAGCAGCATCCCTGGCTTCTACCACAGTTGAAAACCAACAGGCATACGTTACATGGTTCTCATGTAATTGGCCTGAGGTGGTACCCACATATCAGGATTTTAAAATCTCCCCAGATGAGTCCAATGTGCAGCCAAAATTGAGAACCACTGCCTCAAACTCATCACGGACATCTTTGTTACTTGCAGAATCCCAAGGTCAGGGTGAAGAAAGGGAAAACGGAAGGGAGCTGCCCTCTGAGACGCCAAAGGAACACCAGCTGTGCGCCCCTCTGTGCACGAGAAGTCAGCGCCACTCACGTGATGAAGCACGTGGATCCGGTAGGAGCCCTCGGAGGGCTTGCCGTCGTGCACGATGTTGGCGATCAGGTCATAGGTGGTGTTCTTGTGCACGGCCTGCACCTCCTCAGACAGGTACTCTCTCAGATCCACATTCCTGGTAACGGTGAAAATAAAGCCAGAACATCAGACAAAGGCTACCAGGTTAGAGAAACTGTCCTACACAAATGACCCACAAAGCTACTGTAGCCTATCTTAGGACCTTGGTTCTAGGTAGGCTTGCAGACCCAAAGAAGTCCAGGTTTGTGGAAATTCACATAATCTGCCATTAAAATGAGTCAAACTAGAAAGACTGGCTCTATGGGAAAAGCAGATTTTAAAAGCCTCTCTAGCAGTCAACAGTACAGTGTGGGCCTGGAGTCAATCAGACTTAACTAGAATCGGAGCTCTGCCACTTTTGAACTATGTGTGAGCTTCAGCAGGTTACATAACGTAAGGCTCTTCTACGATGAGAATGCATCACCATCTCTGAGACGGTGAGGACTGAGACGATAGGCCTGACTGCCTCAGCCTCTGCCTGCAGCTGCGTGTTCACACAGCACCCGTCTCAGCTCAGGCTGTGGAAGACCCAACCACAGGACTGTGTGCATGGCGGCTGCACACAATCATGGTTAACAACTTCAATAAGGCAAACCAAGCACTGACTTATTTATTTTCTGGAACCTTGCTTTTTTTAAATGTTTTTCTTTTTTTTATTGATTTTAGAGAGGCAGGGAGAGGGAGAAACAGATAGAAACATCAATGATGAGAGAGAATCATTGATTGGCCGCGTCCTGTACACCCTCTTTTGGGGATAGAGCCTGCAACCCAGGCATGTGGCCTGACCACGAATCAAACCATGACCTCCTGGTTCACAGCGCAATGCTCAACCACTGAGCCACATGTGCCAGGCCGGACCTTGCTTCTTTATTTGATTTTCTTTCTTTTAGCCAAGAGTAGTGGTTGGCAAACTGCGGCTCGCGAGCCACATGCGGCTCTTTGGCCCCTTGAGTGTGGTTCTTCCACAAAATACCGACTTCTGCGCATGGACCACGAAGCTTCAATTGCACTGTACGTGCGCGCCTGCATGTGGTATTTTGTGGAAGAGCCACACTCAAGGGGCCAAAGAGCCGCATGTGGCTCGCGAGCCAGAGCTTGCCAACCATGGACCAAGCAAGAGGAATAGTTACAAATAACAGAAAGCAACCTGAGGTAGCTTAAGTGTAAGAGAAAATTTATTCAAGGTTTTCAAACTAGGCCTGGAGCCAATCAGACCTGAGCCAGATCTGGTAGGAGCCCTCGGAGGGCTTGCCGCCCTGCTGTCTCCTGGAACCAGACACAAGAGAAGCAGCAGGACCTGAGAGAGCTACTTGCCCTCTTTCCTGCTTTTGAAGTCAGCTTTATTCTTATCCCTCCTTTTGCAGTGAAATTGTATTGACACAGTTATTAAGAACTTTCAAATAGTTAACTAGGAAAATAGATTGACAGTTAATGTGAATTTTAAGAGAATATGTTAACTATATAATTTTAGAAAAAATATATCCTTTTTAGCCTACAAATATTTATATAAATTTAAATAATACAAGGTAGAATAACAGAAATCCTATCTAATAAAGAGAGAATATGCTAATTGACCCTCACTCCGTCACAAAGATGGTGGCACCCACAGCCAATAAAGAGGGAATATGCTAACTGACTGCCCACCCTCAAAGATGGTGGTGCTTGCAGCCAGTAAGAGGGAGTATGCTAATTGACTGCCCCACCCTCAAAGATGGCTGGTGCCCACAGCCAATAAGGAAGGATTATGCTAATTGACTGCCCTGCCCTCAAAGATGTAGGTGCCCACAGCCACAAGATGGCCAGCAGGGGAGGGCAGTTAGGGGCAACCAGGCTGGCAGGGGAAGGTAGTTAGGGGTGACTGGGCTGGGAGGGGAGGGCAGTTGTGGGGGACTGGGCAAGGAGGAGAGAGCAGTTGGGGGTGACCAGGCTGGCAGGGGAGGGCAGTTGGGGGTGACCAAGCTGGCAGGGGCCAGTTAGGTGTTGATCAGTCTGGCAGGGGAGTGGTTAGGGGGAGATCAGGCTGGCAGGCAGACGTGGTTAGGGGCAATCAGGCAGGCAGGCAGGTGAGCTGTTGGGAGCCAGCAGTCCCCACAGGGATCGGGCCTAAATCAGCAGTTGGACATCCCCCAAGGGGTCCCAGACTGGAGAGGGTGCAGGCTGGGCTGAGGGACACCCTCGCCAGTGCACGAATTTCGTGCACCAGGCCTCTAGTTATATCATATTTCCAATCTTTGCAGAACTGTCTGATGTGCTAGCATTCACAGCACGAAACGCAATAATGTGAACCCGAAAGGATTTGCAAGACCTGCTAACAGTGTTACATCTAGTGGTCACTTCTAGACAGATATCTCCCTTTGAACTTTAGACTGTGAGTACCAACCTGGAGTCATCCCACTGTCCACGCCCAACTGCAATGGCAAGAAGTGATGACCAGCAAACAGATGCATCTAACTGCTCCGGAGCATCTGCAAAGCCAGGCAGGATCCTACCTGTCCTACTCTACTTTTTTTTAAATATATTTTTATTGATTTCAGAGAGAGGAAGGGAAAGGAGACAGAGATTGAAACATCAATGACGAGAGAGAATCACTGACCAGCTGCCTCCGCACGTCCCCCACTGGGGATCGAGCCTACAACCCGGGCATGTGCCTTGACCAGAATCGAACCCAGGACCCTTCAGTCCAAAGGCCAACATTCTATCCACTGAGCCAAACTGGCTAGGGCTGTCTGTCCTACTCTACTTTTATCAACCATTTTTCACTACAATGAAATTCCCAGCAAACAACAAGAAGGTAAAAGGGGGATTGCTTCCAGATAAACATCTATCCTTGAGGCCCTTGAAGTATTTACCAGTATAGTCTTCAAATAAAAACTCTTAACTTGCGTAGTATAGGTAGGCTCTGTTCCTTGCAATTTCCAACTAAACATTTCAAAATTAATAGTGGTACAAAAATATGAAAAGAAATTCAGGCTCACTCCCCCTAAGAGGAACTGAAGCAGGGTAATACTCACGTAATAGGGAAGTTGACAATAGTTGGGTTCTTCTCCACAAAGAAATTGTTCTTAGTGAATCTCTTAATACAAAAGATTAGATACGGAGGCAGCTTGGTGAGCTGGAAGCGCTTCAGAAAGTTCTCCTTGTAAGTCTTATATTCCTAGAGATAGAAAGAAAACTATCGAATTAGTGCTCGAGTACCGGAGCAGGGGCACGAGGTTTGCTTTGGTTTGAGTTTTTCATATAATTGCCTTACACTTAGAATTCACAAGACACCTGATCCCAGAAATCATGTATAAGGCTTAGGAAGAAGACTTTGGCTAAAGCAGACTAAATTCCCTCAACTGTGGGCATCCGTTTCTACAAGGAAAACAAAAATGCCAAGTGAAAAAGAAGCTATGTTAAAAGCTGCAGAATAAAAGTCTACTTAGTTCAAAATAAGGAAGAACTTCCTGGCCTTCGGATGCATGCGCCCATGGAACAGGCACTATGAAGCAGTGAGAAACCCTCATCACTGAGGGTGTTCCAGCAGAGGTGCCAACACACTGCCATGTTCCTTCCTCCTCAAAGACTCGTGGGTCGAGTGCAATCTGTCAGGTAACATTTACTGAGGACTCACTCAGCATGTTCAGGAGACTGAATGGTGGAGGACCCAGGACAACCTACTCAGCCCAAGACGCTTAAAAGCTAGTGCACATAAATGTATTTCTCCTCAACACAACACAACTTAGCACAGTAAAAACTAAGAGATAGGAGTGAAGAACTAATCGTAACCAAAGAGGAAACACCAATGAGAAATCGCTCTCTGGAGTCGGTGATTTCTGGAAGTAACAACAGATCCCTTCAGGGGCCCCAAGTTTCCCAGAAAAATATTTTAATTTAAAATTAGGATTGCCCGGGCCAGTTTGGCTTTTAAAAGATTTTAAGATACACATGCAGTAAAAGCTCAATATAACAGACTAATTCCAAAAAGGTGTCTGTTAAAGCTGAAAGTACGTTATGTAATAAAGTAGGTTTTTCCAATGCATATGTTAAAAAATTGAAAAATTAGTTAATTTACCTGTTTTTACTTATGTAGACATATTTGTGTAATTAAAATTAAGTATATATGAAAAGTTTAATTTCACAGAAGTTTTCTATATATTACTGTAATTTTATTTATTTTTTATTATTGTAATTTTAAATTTATTCTGAATAGGTCTAGTAAATGCATGCATTCACCAGTCACCGCAAGTAAACAAATGCATTCGGCTGGGGCGTGGCTTAGTGCACATGGGAACATCAGCCAACATGTGTTAAAACTGCTGCAGAAAGTCACCCAGGCGACAACAGAACCAACTGCCACTCATGATCTGATGTGATCACATGCCGAGCATAGTTAATGAAGTGGACTGGATTTAAATATGTAGACTGTAGCTGTAGATAGATATGTCATATATATTTATGTTGATGGAATTCTAGTGCATTTTCCAACATATGGCCTATTTGCTAAAATTTGTTAAAAATAACAGTGAATAAATAACAAAAAATAAGCTGTTAATTTAACTATAAACAAATCTTGGTTAAAAGCATTTTAAAATTAAAAGAGTATTAATTTTCACATATGACATATGGACCGGAAATTTTGTCGGTTAAATCCAAAGTCTGGCCCTGGTCAGTGTTCTCAATGGTTAGAGCATCAGCCCACACACTAAAGGGTCATGGGTTCAATTCCCAGTTAAGGGCACATACCTGAGTTGCAAGTTCAATCCCTGGTGCCAGTCGGGGCTTTTGTGGGAGGCAACCAATCAATGTGTGTCTCTTACATTGATGTTTCTCTCTCTTTTACCCTACCCTCTGTCCATTCCACTCTCTAAAAATTAATGGAAAAAATATCCTGGGGTGAGGACTAACAACAACAAGGATCTCAGGTTCAATTCCGGTCAAGGGCATGTACCTGGATTGCAGGTTGGGACATATGTGGGAGGCAACCAATTGATGTGGTTCTCTCACATCGATGTTTCTGTCTCTCTCTCCTCCTCCCGCCTCTCTTCCACTCTCTCTAAAATCGGTGGAAAAAATATCCTTCAGTTACGATCAAAAAAAAATTTTTTAAATCTTACTAAAATATAATCTAGTTCAGTAAGAAAAATGAGAGTTTGTGGTATTTGAGCCAAGACCTGTCCCTTCCTCTCCCTCCAAACTCAGTGAGATGGAAAATCCCCTCCAGACTGGTACAGCCGACAACACAGGGCTCCCTCCCCTAGGCTCCCAGAGGATTATCTTCCCAGGAGAGACAGGAAGTCAGCATTTCTCATTCTGCCTCCAGCTACTGCTGCTGAAGGAAGTTCCAATGTGTGCCCAAAACACATGCAGCGGTGGGAGGTCCAAGATGGCAGCTGAGCAGGAATACGCTGAATAAACCCCTTCCCATGAACAAACTCAAATGTGTACTGAGAGCAACTACTCCTGTGAGACAACTGAGAGCTGAATGAACAGCTTCTGAGCAACAAAAAAGAGAAAGAAGAGACCCTAATAGAGGAGGCCGGGCAACCACAGGAGCCCTCAGGGCAGCGGAAAGGCTCCCGCTGGAGGAGCTGGTGAGCACACTTCCATCGGTTGGGAGAGAGCTCTGTTCAGGTGCTTCGGCCAACCTGCAAGGACCTGCAGAGTGTTCCCAACGACATCGCCCAGCCTTCTGCCTCCATAGGGAGCAAGCAGGAACATCAGGGTGTCACCACTCCCCCTGGTCACCCTTCCAGGAGCTGCTCCAGCCCAGCAGGCTGTGCCCCCGGCGCTGTAAGCACCTGCCCTGCTCCCGCTTCTCCACAGGACTGTTTTCTGTACAACCAGTAAGAGACTGTGTACAGAAGGCTGGGAGCTCTGGGGACTGTGAATTCTCCAGGGCGGGAGGACCTGGTGAACAGTTTACGTCCGCCTCCACCTCGACGGGGCGGGCAGAGCTCTACCCAGGCACTCTGGCCTCCCTGCTGGGTCACCACAGCGCGTTCCTGGACGCATCCCAAGCTCATTTCGACCCTGAACAAAGGGAGCAAAGAGGATCGACAGGCATCACCACGCACACCTGGCCTTCTCACCAGAGCTTTCCAGTCAGCAGGCCAGTGCCCCAGACACCGTAGGCACCTGCCTGGCTCCTAAACAGCCTGCCAAACACACCGCACGCTTGGCCTACACAGAGGCCACTGCTACACAAGGCCACCTTTTCAAGACTGGAAAAGATAGCTATTTCGTCTAATTCAAATAAACAAACATACAAAGTCAAACAAAATGAAAATAAGAATATCTCTTAAATGAAGGAATAAAAATCTCCAGAAAAAAAACCCTAAGAAAACAGAAATAAGTAATTTGCCTGAAAAAGAATTCGAAGAAATGGTCATAAGGATGCTCACCAAAGTTGAGAGTGGAATGGACGAATTTAGGGAGAATTTCAACAAAGAGTTATAAAGTATAATAAAGAACCAACCAGCCCTAGCCAGTGTTGCTCAGTGGATAAAGCCTGCGAACCAAAGGGTTCCAGGTTCAATTCCAGTCAAGGGCACGTACTTTGGTTGCAGGCTCCTCCCTGGCCCAGGCCCTGGTCAGGGTTCATGTAGGAGGCAACCAATCAATGTATTTCTCTCACATCGGTGTTTCTCTCGCATTGATGTTTCTGTCTTTCCCTCTCACTTCCGCTCTCCCTAAAAATCAATGGAAAAATATCCTCAGGTGAGGATTAACAACAACAAAAAAGAACCAAGCAGACCTAAAGAATACAACTGCAATGAAAATAAAAAGCGTATCAGAAGGAATCAACAGCAAATTAGCTAATATGAAGAGCAGCAACCTGGAAGTCAGACTAATGGAAATCAACCAAACAGAACAGCAAAAAATAAAAAAAGAATTTTTAAAAATGAGGCTCATTTAAGACCTCTGGGCTAACATCAAGTACTCAAACATTAGCATTATAGGGATCCCAGAAAGAGAAGAATGAAAGAAATGAAACTTTAGAAATAATGGCTGAAAACTTTCCTAACCTGGAAATGGAAACAGACATCCAGGTCCAGGAAGCACAGAAAGCTCCAAATAAGATGAATCCAAAGAGACTCACACCAAGACATTGTATTTAAAATGGCAAAAGTTAAAGATGAAAGACAATCTTGAAGAAAGCAAGGGAAAAACAAAGAATTACATGCAAGGAAACCCCATAAGGCCATCAGCTAATTTCTCAGCAGCAACTTGATAGGAAAGAAATAAGTGGCAGACTTCCTTGAAGTCCTAAAAGGAAAGGAACCTACAACCTAGATAATTTACCCAACAACGTTATCATTTAAAATTAAGGAGAGAGAGAGTTTCCCAGACAAGCAAAAACTAAAAGAATTTATCACCATTAAACCAGTTTTACAAGAAAAGCTAAAGAAAGACCATAACAAGAAATAGCATGAGAAAGGAAAAAAACTCACAGGTAAAGCCAAACATTTAATAAATACAGTGAAAGCTACTACAAAGGTCAAAAGAAAAAAATACCAAATTCAAACTATAAGAAGTCGTTAGAAGATACAATACAAAAAGATCTAAAACATGGCATTAATAACAAAGTGTGGGTGTGTGTGTATAAAAATGTAGTACCTAAAGAATATATTCAAACTTAAATGCCTATCAGCTTAAAATAGACTGCTAAGATATAAAATTATATACACAAACCTCATGGTAACCACAAATCTAAAACGTACAAAAGATATACAAAGAATAAAGAGAAAGGAACCCAAACAAAACACTAAAGAAAACCAGCAAGCCATAAGAGAAGAGATTAATAGGAGAGATTCATAGAAGAGGGGAACTATAAAAACAACCAAAACAATAAACAAAATGACAGTAAGTATATAATTATCAATAATTACTTTAAATGTAAATGAACTAAATGTTCCAATGAAAAGATAGGTGGTGGCCAAACAGATTAAAAAACACGACCATCGCCCTGACCTGTTTGGCCCAGTGGATAGAGTGTCAGCCTGTGGACTGAAGGGTCCCAGGTTCGATCCTGGTCAAGGGCATGTGCCTTGGTTGCGGGCACATCCCCAGTGGGGGACGTGCAGAGGGCAGCTGATCGGTATTTCTTTCTCATTGATGTTTCTAGCTCTCTATCCCTCTCCCTTCCTCTCTGTCAAAAAATAAATAAAATACATTTTGCCGAAACCAGTTTGGCTCAGTGGATAGAGCGTCAGCCTGCAGACTGAAAGGTCCCAGGTTCAATTCCGGTCAAGGGCATGTACCTGGGTTGCGGGCACATCCCCAGTGGGAGATGTGCAGGAGGCAGCTGATCGATGTTTCTCTCTCATCGATGTTTCTAACTCTCTATCTCTCGCCCTTCCTCTCTGTAAAAAATCAATAAAATGTATTTTTAAAAATATATATATATATATATATATATATTTAAAAAAAACAAACAAAAAAAAAAACATGACCATCTATATGCTGCTTACAAGAAAGTCACTTCAAACAGAAAGAAACATAGAGATTGAAAGTAAAGGGGTAGAAAAAGATATTCCATGCAAATAGAAATGAAAAGAAAGCTGGGATAGCAATACTCGTATCAGACAAAATGAACTTTAAAACAAAAAATGTAAAAAAGACAAAAAAAGGACATTACGTAATTATAAAGGGGTCAATCCAAGAAGAGGATATAACAATTGTAAATATCTACACACCCAACATAGCAGCATATAAATATATATATATATATATATATATATATATATATATATATAGTGTGTGTGTGTGTGTATGTGTATATATATATATATATATATATATATATATGTAATTTATATATAAAGCAATTATTAATGAACATAAAGGGAGAAATCCACAGTAATGCAATAATAGGGGATTTTAATAGCCAACTCACATCAATGAATAGATCATCCAGATAGAAAATTAATATGGGAATAATGGCCTTAAATGTAAGTAACATTAGACCCGTTCAACTTAATAGACGTTTTATAGACTATTTCACCCAAAGACTTTTTTTCCAAGTGCACATGGAACATTTTCCAGGACAGATCACATTAGGCCACAAAACAAGCTTAATAAATTCAAGAAGACTGAAATCATACCAAGCAACAACTCAGCAGATAAAAAGAAACTTTTAACTTGATACAGTAAAAATTGTTTATTTATATTTTAGTTGTTTTTTCCCACTTTAATACTGTTATATTTTTTAATAGATGGAAATTTTTCCTACCTTTATGAGATTCTACTGTCCTACATACCCCTCCTTCCTCCATACTAACCAGAGGCAGAGAAGGTTTAAGGGACATTTGAGAAATACAAGAGGGGGTACTAAACTCAAGTTAAGAGTTAGGGGGTGATTAGCTAGAAGCAGCACAGGATCTGGGGTCTGGGAGGCTCACCTAGGACAACACACTTTATAATAATTACATTACATATGTGTGGTAATTTCCAAGTATAAAAAGAAAATTAAAAAGTCAAGAGAGCCCAGTCGGTGTGGTTCAGTGGTTGAGCATCATCCTATGGACCAAGAGGTCCCCAGTTTGATTCCTGGCCAGGGCACGTGCCCCAGTTTCGGGCTCGGTCCCCAGTGGGGGGTGTGCAGGAAGCAACTAATCAATGTTTCTCCTTTCTCTCCCTCTCTCCATCTAAAAATCAAAAAACATTTTTTTAGAAAGTCAAGAGAGAGGAAGGGGTACTAGCAGGGGTGGTGTGCAAATGGGCTACCTTCTCAGTGATGCCGTTGAACTTGGCCAGGATGTTGAAGAGCGGCACCTGGGGGATGATAAGCTGCTCCTTCTCGTCCTTGTAGAGGGGTGCGGTGGGAAGGTCCAGAGTGAGGTACATAAAGGTGGACTCCACCATCGTCTCCTGGTACTCATCATTATGAAGCAGCTGTTCTTTTTCTTCTGCTGGCTGAAAATGAATGGGGGGGAGGGGGAGAGGGAAGGAGTGTGAGCAGCTTGAGACCACTACAGATAGAAGAAACAAGGTTTTGTTACATTTACATTGTGCTTCTTTTCTGTGGGGCCTTGACTTACGAGTGTCCCGACTAACGAGTTTTTTGAGATACCAGCTGTCTCTCGGCCGATTTTTTGCATTGAGTTGATAGAGTAATTTGAGTTAACAAGCTCCTTAACAAGCTCGGTCTAGGAATGAATTAAACTCGTAAGTCAAGGCCCCACTGTATATTGAAACTAGAGGCCCAGTGCATGACATTCATGCACTGGGGGCACTGAGGGGGGGTGGTGCCCTCAGCCCCGCCTGTGCCCTTTCACAGTCCAGGAGCCCTTGGGGAGCGGGCCTAAGCCATCAGTTGGACATCCTTAGTACTACCCTGGTGGTGGACCGCTGCATTCGCCAGCCATAAGCCCGGGGGCACCAGGGGGCAGCTCCTGCATTGAGCGTCTGCCCCGTGGTGGTCAGTGCGCATCATAGCGACTGGTCGTTCTGCTGTCGGGTCGATTTGCACATTACCCTTTTACTATATAGGATGAAGTCATCAGACTGGGCAGTTTCACCACCTGAATGGATGAATGCAAGAATAGACAGGCTTCCATCTTCAGAGAGTTCACTTTAATACTAGACTATTTTTAAAGCTTTTAAATGATCTAAAAAGCTTACCTGAACTTCTGAAAAAAACACGCCAGCACCACCCAATGGCCAGACCACTTAAACCAACAGGCCCTATCCAGCCACTAACTCCCAAACTTAAGCTCACTAATGGGCAAACCACCACTTGGCAGGTGTATTGTAGAACCTCTTCCTGGGGCAAGAGGCTACACTGGTTCTCTGAACATCTTTGTCAACCCTATATCCCCTCAGGCAACATAATCAGTCTGAGACTCAGGTTCAATCCACTCACCAGATCAGGATGAGGAAGTTTTTTAGTGAAGATCCTCATGGACCCCTGGAACACATCAGTCACAATAGCTGCACAAACAGAAATCAAAATGCAAACTCTGTCAGGTTGGCAAACATTTCCAAAATATAGTCCTAACTTGTAAATTTCTGATTTAGAACACCTTCCAAGCATAAGATCCAAAGCTGTCACTAAACATAGAAGTATCTTTGCAATGTATGCCAACAATGGTACCTTTATAATTATTTGTGTAAATAATTTTATATCTGTCTTCTCCACAAAAATGCCTTTGACCCTCTAGCACAGGGCCTGGCCCATAAGAGAAAAATTAAGTGCATTTGAAATGAATGAGTAATTTACAGAGCGTGGAGATTTACAAGTCACAAAAAATTTCACAAGCAAAACAAGATACAGCTGACCCTTGTTTTACAATAAATGGGCAAATGTTTTTCATTAAATACGTACAACACTACAAATGTGTTTTCTCTTCCTTTTGATTTTCTAAATAACACTTTCTTTTCTCTAGCTTACTTTATTGTAAGAAAACAGAATATAATACTTATAACATACAAAACATGTTCTGACTTTTTATGTCATTGGTAATGTTTCCAGTCAACAGCAGGCAATTACTAGTTAAGTGTTTTGGGAGTCAATGTTATATACAGATTTTCTACTGCACCGGGGGTTGGTACCCCTAACCCCCGTGTTGCTCAAGAGTCAACTGCACATCCAAGGAACTTCCCATGACCACATGCTGCCTGCAAAGGGAGACAATGATTACCATGCATCAGACATCAAAGGAAAATGACAAACTAAAGAATGGAGCAGACTGTTTTGCTCTGTGGTTAGAGTGTCAGCCTGTGGACTGAAGGGTCTCAGGTTTGAGTCCAGTCAACGGCACGTACCTCAGTTGCAGGTTCGTCCCTGGCCCCAAATTGGGGCATGTGCAGGAGGCAACCAACTGATGTGTATCTCTCTTTGTTTCTCCCCCTCTCTAAAAAAGTCGATGGAGAACAAGTGAGGATTAATAAAAAAATTGAAAACAGAACCCCCGAAAAAACACAACATGGTTCTACAATCCTGAAGGACACAAGTCAGAAAACTCAGATGGTGTACACAGGCTAAGGACACTTGGTGGCAGTGCAGGGCCATCTAGTAGAAGGAACACCAGGCCACAATCCCACAAGAAACACCAGCACCACCAGAGCACAGGAAGAAGACAGGAAGAAACTGCATGAAGACTCCAAAATTACTCAGCACACTGAGCTAATTAACTCAGCACTCTCTGAGCTAATTGGCATTCATAAAAAATGTCTAACATTGCAAAGCCAACATGGATGCGAAGGAGCACAGGTCTGAGAGTCTGTATGGAGGCCGGCCTCCTTTCTCCAAGTACAGGCTCAGGGCAAGGAATAGCTTCCAGTCTGCATTACCAGTCAACTTACAAGCCAGGCAGTCCTCCTCACATTAACTTTAGTAGCCTACAACACTGCCCAGCCCCTCAGGGCTGGGATTTCTAGAGCACAATTACATCCATTTCCACATATTAAAAATTCTAGTGGCTATAACCATAGTCTAATAAAGAAAAATATAGAGAGGAGCCTATTCAAGAACAAAATTCATGTGTTCACAGATACCCCCAGCACAGAAAGATTAAAGGGTTCTTTAGAAATGGATGGGAAGTTGCAAAGTTCTTAAAAGGAAGCAAACAAAACAGAGCTCCCTTTCACAAGTGACATGACTTACTTTTCTTTTTCTTCTTTGTGCCCCCCAGAGCTGAGTGCAGAGCATTCAGAAACCAGGACAAAAAGTCTACTCCATCCCCTGGAAAAGAGGGAGGGACACGTTGAAGCTGGGAGGCAGTGTGATAACCTAAACCACCCACTGGTTGGCCTGATCCCATTCCTGGTTTCCTCCTTCCTCTTGGGCTACGCCATCCCATGCCCTGGGCCCCCTCCTCTATCTGGCCATTAAATGCTCAAGGTCAAATTCTTAGTCTTCTGATCTTGACTCTCTCCCGTGGCTCTCTGATCCAACCAGGACCTTCAATTATCATCTCTACTCCAAACCTGTATCTCAATTAAAGTTATTATTGAACGTCCCCTCTCAGTCACTCCTTGGCCAGAATAATCTTTTTAAACGTGTATCTGATGTCATATCTTTGCTTAAAAGCCGTCACTGACTCCCCGTTACTGTCAGGATATAATCCAAGCTTCTTATAGAGGCATATAAACTGAACAATCACAATCTGGTCCCTCCCTCCCAACCTCCACTCAGCTCTCATCACTCCTGCTTGAAATACAAGAGTCCAGCTAATTGCAGTCTTCTGTCTGGACCAGGCACCTCCATGCATCTGTTCAGTGTCCTCTCTTCCTGGAATGTCCCTGACCTGTCTCCTCCTCTACCTAAAACTCAGGTGTCTCTTCCTCACTGTGATGCCCAACCCACCTCCCACATGTTCCAATGGGATCCTTGTCCCACACTCTCTCCCACAGAGCATACTTTACTTCCTCTATCGGAGCACTTAACACCCTATAACAGTGGTGGAGAACCTATGACACGCGAACTCATGTTTTTGGTTGATTTTTCTTTGTTAAATGGCATTTAAATATATAAAATAAATATCAAAAATATAAGTCTTTGTTTTACTATGGTTGCAAATATCAAAAAATTTCTATATGTGGCACGGCACCAGAGTTAAGTTAGGGTTTTTCAAAATGCTGACACGCCGAGCTCAAAAGGTTCGCCATCACTGGGCTATAATCACCTTTTTACATAACTATCTTCCCCCTATGATGGGAGTTCCTGGAAGAGAAAAATTATTTCTTATCCCTGCAGCTCTAAAACCTATTAGCACCATGAATGAAAAGTGTATAAGCTGACATGGATGCTAGAGGACACTACATGAGACCAGATATGAGGAGCTACAAAGTGTCCACTTTACTCACGTGGCAATACTAACTGGAGGGATGAAAACAGTAAAATAGCTCATCAGAACATTCTATTCCACAACATGACAAAATGAGTAGCCAAGGTGGCAGGTGCTTAATAAGGGTTGGTGTCTTTTCCCAGCTTCCTGGCTTCACCTGAGCCACACATGTTAATTTATCAAGTTAGACGGGTTTTCTCGCCACCTGAGATCTCTTGGGCATCTGATCAGAGCAGGCTGATGAAAAAGGAGTGCAGAACCTAACCACGCTATCCACTGGACACTCACTCTAGCTACTATATGGTTCAATGCAAAGTGGAAGTTTGTTCATCAAACAAGATTTGTTGTCCTAAAATCAAAAAATAGAAATGCGTTGCTCCTTACCTTGCTTGGTGATCTGGAACGTCTTCTTGCTGCAAAGGACAACAGCCTGAAGCATCTCGTGGGGGGAGACGTGTGCCTTGAAATTTCGAGGGTTCCAGAGCTTTCTCATCAGCTCTCCAAAACGCTGGACCAGCAAGAACATGATATCCCCTGGAGGACGCTTGATGTTCTTATAATTGTCTTCTTCCAGGAAGTAGTTCCGAAGAGGAGGAACATTAGACAGAGCCTGGAAGTCAAACATCCTGATTAATCCAAAGCCCCTTGCAAGGCCCCTGGGAGCCAAGCTCTTCCAACTCAAGTTCTTCTAATAGAGCTGTGCCTGCGACAGCCTTAAAGAGTCAGAAGTAAATGCTCACATTGAGAGTTCATGTTACAGCAACAGCTTTCATACTGAGTTTCACGTAAAGCCCAATTCTGCAGACACTCTGCTGACATGAATATGATACATGAGTTTTTTAAAAAAGGTATTCAAGCCCCGGCCAGTGTGGCTCTGTGGCTAGAGCATCGGCCCATGCACTGAAGGGTCACAGGTTTGATCAGGTTTGATTCCTGGTCAAGGGCACGTATATGGGTTGGGAGTTCGATCCCTGGTCAGGGCATGTACAGGAAGCAGCCGACCTCTCTCCCCCACTCCCCACCTTCCCAACTTCCTCTTAGAAAAAAGTATCACAGCCAGGCGCAGTGTAGCTCCATTGGTTGGGCATTATCCCATGCGACAAAAGGGTGCAGTTTAATTCCCTGACAGAGCGTATCCCCAGGTTATGGGTTCAATCCCAGACAGAAGGCATGCAGGAGGCAAGGAGGCAGCCAATCGATGTTTCGCTCTCATATAGATGTTTGTCTGTCTGTCTCTCTCTCCCCGCCTTCCTCTCTTTCTAAAAATTAATAAAAATGTATTTTAAAAAATGCATCACCTAGCATGTGTGTTTCCTACTGGGCATTGCCCCTGACCTGTATTGCCAGGCCACACACAAATTCTCTCTCTGATTCCCTGGCCGCTGCAGAGGCCAGAAAAGGCCTCATCATCTGAGAGCAAATATTCAAGTAGAGTCCTCAGTAAGACTTGGGGTCTGGGGACCAGGTGACTGCATTTTGTCAGAGGCAGTCATTTCTTGGCTGACCTCCACAGTGTTCCCTTGCCACGCCTCTCCCTCACTATACCCTTCTTGATCCTACCTGAAGGACAGCGTTGGCATAGTCGTTAGCCTTTATATTATTCAGGCCCACAATACCTGGCAGGTAAGTGGTACCATCATAAGCCCGGGACAATTTGGCTTGCTTGTCCAAGTTTGCAATCTGCTGCTTTGTGAAAGTGGGCTTCAACACATACTGCAAAGCAAAAGAAACTTGTAAGTTGTTTTAGAGCTGCCTACAGAGTTCACAAGATATAATTTGAACAGCAATCGCTGCCAAAAACAAGAAGCCCTTTGGTCATGAACGTCTCATCACACACCCAAAGAGCTCCCAACAATAGGCATAAAGACTGCGGTAACATGGAGTAGGCCTCTCCCCATTGCTAATCTAGAAGGGGATCTCTATGTTTAACCCAAAACTACTGAATCTCAGGTTTTTCCTCCAACACAGGTCCAGCCAACCCCATGACCAATCACTACCAGAAGCTGCAGGACACTCGAGTCTCTGCAGGCAGCAGGGCCAGCACATGGGCCCTGAGCAGAGCAGGAGCACCTCCACCCCAGCCTGCAAGACCGAGACCTCTAACCCCTGGGGCTGGAGGGGCAGGAGCAGATCCTCCCCAGTCCCAGAGCTGCATGTGCCATGTCCCAGGATGGACAGCGGTCACCACTAACTCCCTCTGAAACCTTGAATCTACTTGTTTCTCCCTCTGTAAATACTGCCCATACCACTGTAACTTCAAATATGGGCATAAAGGTAGCATCAGCAGCATTTCAAACACTCAGAACACCCAGCTTTCCTTAAAAAAATAATAATCAACAGTTCAACATTAAACAAAGCCCAAGAGGACCTCCCACACTTTCTGCTTAACTACAGTGACTCTTGGCACAGGCCACAAACAGGAGCCCAGAGATGGGGCAGGTTGGCCACTCTGGCCACATCACGTCAAAGCAGCTAGGACGGGAATGCAGCTTGGTATGCACTGTCCTATGCCAGACCCAATTCACAGCCTTACTCAAAGTGTGAAAAGATAACTTATTACATAAAAACGCTTTCACCCCAATTAGTAAGTAGCCATATTTTTTCAGTCCCAACCCTCAACAGTGAAAGCAGAATGATGGTGAGGTTGCAGCCCATAGGCCATAATTATGGATCCTGACCTCCTTACTTGGTTTCCCTGGTTCCCCCCAAAGGGAAAGAAACCTCTGGGGGGAAAGAAACCTCTTCAAGGCCAAGGGGCTGAGACTCTTCCGGGGGGCGGGGGGGGGGGGACAGATCCCAGGATCCCTGGGATGGCTCTCAGGAGAATTGGTTCCAAACCAGCCCTCTGGGACACACACCGTGATATCCTCCAGGGAGGAATCGATGATCTCATAGTTGTCTGGAAGGCAGTAAAACTTGAGGGTATGGAGGTTGAGGAAGACATGGTGGCTAAACTGGACACTGTGGATGTAGGCATGAGACTTCAAACCCCGGCCTGTAAGGAAAGACAAAAGGCTGTAGAGAAAAGGGCATAGCACAGATCAAGTTTGATTTTCCTTTCATTGGTTTGTACTGGAACATGTTAATATTAGCAAAGCAAAGTACTATGCCATCTATGAAACGAAACTCCCACATGAACTTCTCTCATCACAAAAGTTAGCAAGAATAGCACAACAGTTACTTTATTTCCTAGACGGCATAAGACATTGGTTGGGGAAATTAATTTCATATGTATGAATATGAAATATGCATGTGTGGCCCTAGCCGGTTTGGCTCAGTGGATAGAGCGTTGGACTGCGGACTGAAGGGTCCCAGTTCAATTCCAGTCAAGGGCACATGCCCAGGTTGAAGGCTCAATCCCCAGTAGGGGGCATGCAGTAGGAAGCCAATCAATGATTCTCATCATTTATGTTTCTGTCTCTCTCCCTTCCTCTCTGAAATCAATATTTTTAAAAAAAAAAGAAATATACGTGTGTGCATGTGTATATACATACATATGAGTTAATTTCGTATTTTTAAAAATTAGGAAATAAAGTTTTTTTAAATTGGGAATATCTATGTATATATTGACATATAATATATGCACATACATACATAGATATGCACATATACATATCCTGTGACAGTCCATCATCACTCAGTGCTGACTTTCCCTTTGCCCATAGTCAGGACAATCCTGCACCTAAAGTACCTTTCTTCGTTGTTGGCACTCCTTTCTAGAACATCTCTCTCTCACCTCATTCAAACCTTTAGGTCAAGTCCCACCTCCACCTCCTTCATGAACTCAACACAAATACTCCAGCTAATAATGATCTCTGTATACTTCAACGCCTGTTGTCCTTATTTACACTCAGTGCCATAGTTTAGCAGTAATCTTTACAGTCTTATAGAGTTTGCTAATAGTTTTGTGTGTTAACCTTGACTGTAAGATCCTTATAAGAGCAAAGAATGTTATTTATATTTCTTTTGCATCATCCACTATACTATGTACATAGCATTTGTTTGGTCTGAATGAACTGAGATAACAAATTTCCAGAAAAGAACAGAATGAAAAAGTCCTTAGAGCCAAAGGATTCTCAGAAAAAGACGTAAGTATAGCAAACAACAGAGATTCAAAAATCCAGAGACTCTGAAATCTCCTACATAGGCTTTCACATGACTAGCTCTTTCCCTCTTTCATATGGATTTGGGTTCTAACCAATCAGAGAACCTTCTATTGATTATCTGAGAATTCCAATTTCCTGGGAGCAAAGAGAAGGATTATGAAACCTAACCGCAGCTTAGTGTCTTCTAAAAACCATCTCTCTGGAGCAGACCTGCAGCGAGAGCTGCAAACTGAGCAAGTTTATAATACAAACATTTACTTACCCTGAAAGTACTTGCCACACACCAGACAGGCATAGGCATTGATATGCGAGAGGGAGATGGAACACAGTTTCTCAAAGTCGAAGTCCAGCACGCTCCTAAGAGAACCAAAACAAACACAAGCAATGAACAGGGTGGAGGTCTAGGACAGCACCCAAGTGAAGCAGCACTGGCTCCGTGTCCCACAACGTCACCCAGCACCCTGCAGGGGACGGTCCAACAGCCACATGTAAGCCACGGGCACCTAGAGTAGTGCCCAGCACACAGTGGCGCTCAAAAATATTTAAGTTTGCTACTGTCACTGACACTGCGGATCCCATTATTTCATCACACAAATTCAAAATGAGCTGCCCGCCCTAAAACAAAATGCCCTCTGACACTTTAAATTGAAGAGCAAACATTAGTAAACATGGCAAGCAGCACAATTTTCTGGGCAGAAAGCTTTAAAAGGGATAAAATGTTTGAATGTGTTGGTCAATGTGCATTCCAAAGAACTTCCTGCATAGACTGCGTTTTTCTCTTGCTGCTCGTGGCATTGCTGTCCTGCTAACCTGTTAATGGTATCCAGGTATGGGCAGTGGCGGCTCCTCCGGTCCTCAGAATCCACTCGGCCATTCTTTGCTGAAAGGAAAATCATCATAGGGTGTAAGAATTGGAAACCTGTCAAATGCCAGGAAAACAAAGAAACAAATGGGAAAAGCTGATCGGGGTGAGTTCCTATACATGTGGCCTGGCAACACACAAAAAAGCCCACTAATGGAATAAGCCACAAACTGAGAGAATATATTTGAAACAGACATAACCAACAAATGATTTGTTTGCAGATTACATAAAGAAATCTGGACCGGCCAGTGTGGCTCAGCGATTGAGTGTTGACCGATGAACCAAGGGGTCAGGGTTCGATTCCCAGCCAGGGCACATGCCCGGTTGCAGGCTCCATCCCCAGTAGGGGGTGTGCAGGAGGCAGCCAATCAATGATTCTTTCTCTCTCTCTCTCTCCTTCTCCCTCTCTCTGAAATAAAAACAAAACATATTTTTTTAAATCTTGTGAAGCAATAAAAAAACAGATGACTGCCCTAACTGGTTTGGCTCAGTGGATAGAGCCTCGGCCTGTGGACTCAAGGGTCCCAGGTTCGATTCCGGTCAAGGGCATGTACCTTGGTTGTGGGCACATCCCCTACTGGGGATGTGCAGGAGGCAGCTGATTGATGTTTCTCTCTCATCGATATTTCTAACTCTCTATCCCTCTCCCTTCCTCTCTGTAAAAAAAATCAATAAAATATATTTAAAAAAAAAAAACAAAAAAAACAGATGACCCAATAGAAAATAAGAAATACAGCCCACAAACATATGAAAAGATATACCACCTCATCAATAATCAAGAAAATGCAAATATCCTTGTACATGATACCCCACTTCACACCTACCAGAGGAAAAAATAAAACCAGAAAATTCCAAATGTTGGCGACTATGTGAAGCAATGAGCATGCTCACGTGTTGCTGGGAGTGAGACCTGTTACAACCTATTAGAAAATAGTTCAGCAAGATCAAAGCTGAAAATATGCAGACCCTTTGACCCGGCAATCTCCCTCCTATTTATGTGCCATAGAGAATGTCTGCACACATGTACCAGGAGTACTTTACTAAAAGATATTTATAGCAGCAATATTTGAAAGTGCCCAAACTGGAAACAACCGAAATATCCACCACAAATAAAATGGAGAAATATATTTTGGTACGTCATTAATGGAACACTCTGTAGCCATGAATATCTATCTAGATAGCTAGTAAAAAAAAAAAAAAAAAAAAAGGGCAAATCAGAAGACTACATACAGTGTGATTCCATTTATATCAAATACAAATAAAACACAGTATTACTTAGGAGTACATATATGAGGTAAAAGTATAACTAGTAAAGCAGAAAGGACCAGAAAATATTCACAAGTGAATACTGAAGCAAAGAAGGCAGACAACTGGGCAGGGGCCTGGGGGAGCACCTACGATGCTGATTCTTCAGCTCCTTCTTAAGCTGAACAGTGTTAGGGTCGCCTCGCATTTCTGCACATACTGTGACCAGAGGCACCAACAGCTCCAGACTATCTGGTCAAAGATGTTTGCATAGGGAATAGCCTTGGAGGCCAGAGGAGGGGGAGGCAGTCTCACAGCCCCTCATGAAGACGCAGGCTCCCTGGGCTCGGAGCTCCTCTGCTGCGGGGCCCACGGGGTTCCCTTCGTGTCTCGCTGTGAGAAGCGACGGGGAAATGACACCAAGGCTACACTCTGCCTACTGTGACCAACGGAATAATACATCGTCTGAGGCCCAACTGTCCCGCGTCTTCCTTCAGCAGCCATGAAACGGCCACAGGCGAACTTGGTAGCTTGCAAACAGGGTAAGATCTCACACTCTTCACAATTTTTTAAATATTCTGTTTACTGACTCCAGAGAGAGGGGGAGACAGAAACATCAATAATGAGACAGAGCCGTAACCGGTTTGGCTCGGCGGATAGAGCGTCGGCCTGCGGACTGAAGAGTCCCGGGTTCGATTCCGGTCAAGGGCATGTACCTGGGTTGCGGGCACATCCCCAGTGGGGGGTGTGCAGGAGGCGGCTGATCAATGTTTCTCTCTCATCGATGTTTCTAACTCTCTATCCCTCTCCCTTCCTCTCTGTAAAAAATCAATAAAATATATTTTAAAAAAATAAATAATGAGACAGAATCATGAATCGACTGCCTCCTGCACACCCCACACTGGGAATGGAGCTCAAAACCCCGGCATGTGCCCTGACCCAGTATCCAACCGTGACCTCCTGATTCATGGGTTGATGCTCAACCACTGAGCCCCACCGGTCAGACCACAATCCTTGATACGAGGCAGATTTAAGGCTGTACATCAGCCCTAGCAGGTGGCTCAGTGGATAGAGCCTTGGCCTGCGGACTGACGGGTCCTGGGTTTGATTCCAGTCAAGAGCATGTATCTTGGTTGCGGGCACATCCCCAGTAGGAGGTGTGCAGGAGGCAGCTGATCGATGTTTCTCTCTCATCGATGTTTCTAACTCTCTATCCCTGTCCCTTCCTCTCTGTAAAAAATCAGTAAAATAAAAAAATTTTTTTTTTTTAAAAAAAAGGGCATACATCAGCCCTGACAGGTGGCTGGGCTGGTTGGGGTGTCCTCTGGGACACCTAAAGGTTGTGGGCTCGATTCCCATCAGGGCACATAACCTAGGGTGCAGGTTTGACTGATGGATCACTGTTTCTCCCTCACATCACTGTTTCTGTTTCTGTTTCTTTCTCTCTCTCTCTCAAAAACGCGAACCCCACTTTCCCAAACCACAGTGACTCAGAGTCAGGACGAGAATCCAGGTCTCCCGGCCGGGATGACAGGCGCAGGTGCCCAGCGTCCAGGCTTTCAACTCTGAATAGTCTGATTCCAGCAATTACAGCAAGACTGGATTCTCAGATGTTTGTAAACACTGACGGTGGCTCCTGTAAAATAAGTAACAACGCCTAGCCCGTGTTGGGCACTCGCTAAAGTAAAGCTGCCACTGTTACTGCTGTTGCTCAGAAATCGTATGACTGTGGTTACCATTCAGGCGACTATCCCTCTTAAGACAGGCGAGAGCCGTGCCGCGGACACCGGTGAAGGGGGACTCCCCCCACCCCAGCCCCGGGGAGGAACGGCTGGAAAGGGAAGAGGAGAACGCGGGAGTGGAGCCCGAGCCCGGCCCGGCCCCGCGCACCTCGCACCTCCCGCTCAGGCTCGGAGTCTTCGTCCGCTTCGCGCTCCCGCTTCACCCGCACGGCGGGCACCACGGGGGCCGGGGCCTCGCGCGCGCTCGCCGACTCGACCTCCCGCTTCACGCGCACCGGGCTGCCGCGGGCGATCGGCGCCTCGGGCTCCCGCTCCCGATCTCGCTCCCGCTTGACGCGACCCGAGCTGGCCCGAGACTCGGACTCCCGCTTCCCGCGGGTGGAACCACGAGACTCCCGCTTGGACCGGCCGGACATCGCCACTACCGGCAAAGTCGCCCTGCGCGGGGGCCGCGGACTCCGGAGCGCGCGGGAGGCAGCCAATCAGGAGCCGCGCTGTGTCCAGGGCTCTACGAGTCGCCGATGGGGACAAATCATACCACAGAAACCAGGAAGCACCGCGCCTCCAGCGGCCTCTCTGCGGCTGCGCGCGCAGCTGAGAACGCGCGGCAGGCCTCCTGTCACCTTGCCCGAAATTCCCAGCTTAAAGGGACTGCAACATTTTACTGGCTGTAGAATTTCTGGGTAAAAAAAAAAAAAAAAGCCGTGCCCTAACCGGTTTGGCTAAGCGAAGCAGCCGTGGGCAAACTATGGCCCGTTTGAAATGAATAAAACTAAAAAAAAAAAAAAAAAAAGACCGTACCCTTTTATGTAATGATGTTTACTTTGAATTTATATTAGTTCACACAAACACTCCATCCATGCTTTTGTTCCGGCCCTCCCGTCCAGTTTAAGAACCCATTGTGGCCCTCCAGTCAAAAAGTTTGCCCACCCCAGAGTGTCGGCCTGCGGACTGAAGGGTCCCAGGTTCGATTCTGATCAAGGGCACATTCCCAGTAGGAATGTGCAGGAGGCAGCTGATCTATGTTTCTCACTCATCCATGTTTCTCTCTATCCCTGTCCCTTCCTCTCTGTAAAAAATCAATAAAATATATATATTTTTTAAAAAGCCATCACTGGGTCCCAGATTTCTTCAAGATACATTGGCCCTACCAGTTTTGCTCAGTGGATAGAGCGTCGGCCGCGGACCCAGGGTCCCAGGTTCGAGTCGATCAGGGACATGTACCTCGGTTGCAGGCTCCTCCCCGGTCTGGGCCCTGGTCGGCCTTGCAGGAGGAAGCCAATGGATGTCTTTTTCTCACTTCGATGTTTTTCTCTGTCTTTATCTCTCTCTTTCACTCTCCCTTAAAAAATAAAAATAAAAATAAAATAAAAAAATTCAATGGTCCTTGGGTGAAGATTAAAAAACAAAAAAAAAGATGCACTGTGCCCCAAAACCAAAATTAGGGGGTCAGCTCCACAGTCTCGGCGCCCCTGCACTGGAGAACCAGATGACATCCCCAAAACATCCCCTGCCGGCAGCAGCCCCGAGTCCCTAATTCCCCATGTAGAGGGTTATTCTTGCAGCGCACGGAAGTGCACGCGTGGGACAGAGGGGACGTACCGTGGCACCAATAAAGCTGCGGCTACTTTCTTTGTGCAGATTTACCGAGGGGCTTTGACATACAGTAAACCGCCCGTTTAAAGTGTGCGCTTGTCTCAAAACTGCCGGGTGGGTGGACCCACTCGGACCCTGAAAGCGGGAGGTTGGCGTGTGAGCTGCCCGCCCCCACCAGCACCAACAAGCAGAGACAAGGCTTCCATCTCTATGGACCTTTGTTCTGGCGGCCAGCAATCGGGACCATCTAACATCTCCTTTCAAGCCACGCTTTTTACAAGGAGCAGGAAAGTGTAGGTAAAGGGTTTGGAATTCAGGAGAAAGTAAGTAAGGGGTTTGGAATTCAGGGGAAAAGGTTAATCAGATAAAAGCTGCAGCCTGTGATTTTCCAGGCATCCCTTCATCTGCCGGTTGATGTCCCTTCATCTGTCCATCATCCCTTCATCTGCCGATCATCTCTTCATCTGCCGGGCACCCCTTCATCTGCATGCGGGCGGCAGGCGCCCTCTCCCTGGAGCACCAGGGCTTCGATACCGTCTAGGTCGCTCGCAGGCCTCCCGGGCACAACGAATGGCTGCGGGTCTCCTGAAGGCCGCGCAGGTCACACATTCCAGTCCCTGCAACCATAGCTTTCTACGTGCATTCATGTCCGAGCCCATTAACGATCGGCCTAACACTAAAAACTTTTAACGTCTTGAGTTTCCTATCAAAACCATCCCCACGACCAAGATAATGCACCTACCCACCAGCCCCAAAAGTGTCCTCTTTGTTTTACAGGTTAGTTGGCGTCTTGTTCCTGAGACAGGGACGCCCAGGGCAGGTCATTTTGGCCGCTGCCCGTTTCCCTCCGCTGGGTTTATTTTTAAATTCATCCTTGCGGTGTCAACCGTGCGCCCCATTGGGTTGCTCAGAGACTTACCGCTGTGTGGGTGCAGCACGGTGTGCCCCCTCCCTAATCACGAATCCCTAGGTGTGTGTGTGTTTTAAGAACTTGCAAATGGCAGACCCCCGAACACCCCTGGGTCCTCCCGCGGGGCAGCTAAGACATCCAGCCGGTGGGCGCCAGGCTGGCCGACGGCAGAGCTGGGACTGGGGCCGGGGCGGGCGGGGGCTGCGGCCGGGGCGCCGCTGCGAGTCCTGCCAGAGCACTCGCCCCCGCACAGGCTTTCTGGAGGTGGGTGCTCTCCGGTCCCCAAGTACAAATGGGGAAACTGAGGCACGGCGGGGTCAGTAGTCCGCCGAGGTCACGCAGCAGGTGGCGAGGTGCACAGTTCCACACCGAACCCGAACGGCGTCACGGGAGCCGAATTGTCCGACGTAGCCGCCGGCAGCCCCAAACCCTGTCCCTCCACGTGGTGTCACAAAGAAAAGCTCCGCTCGACCCGCCGCCCATCCGCGCTAGGAACTCCGCGCGCGGGGCGCGGGGCCCGGCGGCCCTTTCGGGGCGGAAGCGCTGCGTGCGAGGCCGGAAGGCGAGCGCGGGGCGGTGCTGAGCTCTCGGGGCGGAAGGCGGCCGGTGCGGCGGCGGCGGCGGCGGCCCCGCGCCCAGGGCTCCCGATGGAAGCGGCGCCGGACCCCGGGCCGCGTCTCTGCTGCAAGCCCGGCGGGCGGCTGGACATGAGCCACGGCTTCGTGCACCACATCCGCCGGAATCAGCTCGCCCGGTACCGTCCCCCCCGCCGCCCTTCCCCCAGCCCCGCCCGGCCCGGCCGCCCCTGACCCCCGCTCGGCTCCCCTCAGGGACGACTACGACAAGAAGGTGAAGCAGGCGGCCAAGGAGAAGGCGAGGAGGCGGCACACGCCCGCGCCCACGCGGCCCCGCAAGCCCGACCTGCAGGTGTACCTGCCGCGACGCCGAGGTGAGGCCGCCCGCCGCGCCCGCGCGCTCCTCGGCTCCGGGCCCTCTGCCTCGACGCGCCCCCTTCTCTCCGGAAAAACACACACCACCCCTTTCCCAAGGCTCGGCTCATCGCGGCCCCTCCCGGAACCTCCGCCTCGACGCTCCCCAGGCTCCGCTCAGTGCTGCTTCCTGGAGAACAGGGAGGGTGGACGGCCCCGTTACGCCTCCGTGTTGCGGGGCCTAGCGGGGAGCCAGCAGGAAGCTGTCGGCCAGTGTGCCCACCGCACTGTCTGCCCGCATCCCCACTGCCTCACCGGGGAAAGGCTCAGCCCGCCGCGGGCGACCGGGACAGAATGGTGGCCTGAAGCCCAAACCCAGCCAAAGGCGCTTCCCCCAGATTCCCTGAGATCTAGGCGGCATCGCAATAGCCCACATACGGCGCCAGATTTGTTGGGCATTAAAGCGTTGTGAGGTCTTCTGTACATTGTCACATAGTTATCCTAGGACCCCACAAGGTAGGAGCTCTTATTTCTGTTTCACAGTCAGAAAAGCAGGCCCAGAGAGGCCCAGAAGCTCAAAGCTCATAAATGGCAGAGCCTGGACTTGAGCCCAGGCGAGCTCTGTCCGTGTCCCCTATACCTCCCAACCCTATTCAGACACAAACGCATACGGTGTGCAGGACGGTGCTGGCCCCAGGCCAGGAATGCAGGGGTCCGTGAAACGGCCGGGCACGCGTGTCACATGCAAGCACGCATTTCACATGCACGCATGCATTTCACATATGCGCACGCATGCATTTCACATACGAGCACGCATGCATTTCACATACGAGCACGCTTGGGGAAAGACGGGGGCTTTTCTCTCTGTGGTCAGGGCCCCAGCGGCCTTCCCCTCTTCCCTCTCACTCTGGTTCATCCTTCCAGATGGCTCTGCCCACCCAAGCAACCCAGACTGCGAAGAGTCCCGGGAAAGCAGCAGTAGCGGCGGCTCCGAGCCAGAGCCTTCTGGCCGTCAGCTCTTCTGCCTAGAATATGAGGCGGACAGCGGCGAGGTCACATCTGTTATCGTGTATCAGGTACGCCTGGCAGAGACAGCTGCAGCCTGACGGTGCCCAGGAACTGGTAGAAATCACTGCCAGCCCCCGAGCCACTGTTTCCATCAGGGTCAGAAGGGAGTGTCTGCGCCACATGGGGGCACAAGCTGCCGGGCAAGGCTTCTGAGCACAGCTCCTGCCACACAGTGATCCTCAGCGGGCCACAGGGCGGGCTCATGGCCCTCCGTGGAGAGTCACTGTCACAGGGGATACCTGGGAAATGGCAGGCACTGGCACGTGTGAGTCAAATGGAGTTCTTTGAGAGCACAGTCTAGGGACAGGGCAGGTGGCCTTTCCGGAAGAGGCCAGACCCTGAGCTTCCTGACTCTTCCTCCACGTAGGACGATGATCCAGGAAGGGTGAGCGAGGAGGTGTCGGCACACACGCCTCTGGATCCACCCATGCAAGAGGCCCTCAAGTTGCGCATCAAGGAGGAGATTGCAAAGCGCCAGAGCCGAGACTGACGGGGCCGAAAGCATTCCCTCCAGGCTGGGGTCGCTGCCCAGGGAGCTCCCTAGTTTGGGGGTGCCAGGACCAGTCTGGGCTGATCTTGACACACAAACACACCCCAGAGCTGCTAGAAAAGGGTGCTGCAGGGACATTGCCTGACCACCTTCCTTGTATGTTGGCCCATTGACCGGCCTGATTGGGAATTTTTGAGAATTTTGTTTGGCTAGCTTGGTGTTCTAGAAGCAGAGACGCCGGGGAGAGCCAAGGTTTATGAGCCTTATGCCAACATGCTGCTTTCTCGCCGCGTTCATATGCCCTGGGATAGCTGGCCACTGCTGCTCCACCCAGCTCCGTGAGCCACGTTATTTTAGGGTTCCTTCCCACCGTGCTTCTGCTCGTGTTCATGTTTTCTTAGGTCTTTTTTTTTTTTTTAGCTGTTTCTTTGTTCTTTCCTTTCCTTCATCTTTTTGTCTCCAAGTCCATCAGTTCCGCCCCACTCCCCACCTCCCAATGTGACTGCACCTCCAGCTGCTCAGGACTTTGGAGGTTTGGGGTCGTGGCGGGGTGAGGGGGCCGCTACCCTTCTGACACACTCGCCCAGTAATCCCGATACCAGCACAGTGAGAGATGTTCATTTTTGAGGCCAACTCCCAAGCATGTCTCCCTCCCCTGCCATGGCTTTTTCAAGTTTCTGTCATGCCCCACTGCTTTACACTATCTAGATAAGGAGACCTAAGAAGGTGATGCCAAAACTAAATTGCAAGGATTTCTTGCAGCAAAACCTGCCTTGGTTAGGACTAAGCTAGAGTTCTAGCTTTCAACCTCATCCCTTAAAGGGGAATTATCAAAACATGCTTAAAACTGCCTCTCCAAATGTGATTTAACAGTCTGGAACATAGATACAAAGAGCAATTCAACAGCAATAATTGCCTATTTAGAACCCTAGTTGCAAAAGGGGTGGGGGTAGGGGGGCAGGGGGAGGCCCAAACAATGTCTCAGAGGAAATGAACCTCTCATCTGCTCTTCCCCTGCCCCATTCTTTCTCCTTTCCTGCCTCCCTAAGAGTATAATCTCCCAACAGATCCTTATAATAAAAATCCCAGGAGTATCAGTGCTTTCACTTAAGTGAACATTTTTCCTAATGCAGGGTTAGGCGAAAGATCTGAGAAACCCACGCTGCAGTTCCAAGCCACTGCGGTTTTCCAGTACATTGAAACCTTTTTAGTAATTTGAAATTTAGGGTTGATGTGAACCCATGAGCACTGGGACTTCTTGAAACCAAAGTCCACCTGCCCCAGGGGTTTCTCCACATCAGGGTCTCCAGGTCAGTCTGGCTGGTCCATCTCAGCAACGTTCCTCTTAAAGGACACCTGAGGGCACTCTTAAAGTACTTACGAAGATGCAGGTGGCCAGAGCTGACTGTGCCAGGAATGTCCATGAGGTGGATTCGTTAGAAGGGCCTGGCTGTGAAGGGACCAGAGTGCTCCTGACCCACAGAGCTCGCCCAAGGTTAAAGGCCTTAAACTTGCGGTCCTGGGCTCAGTTCTACTCTTGAAGGGGAAAGTTTGCCCTCTATATATTCAGCTGGAGTCAAAGTGCCTTTTAACATAATGTTAACTACCCTCCAGGGCCTGGGTCAAGGGGGCTGTGCCATCATCCCAGTTTCCCTGCCGCTCAGGACCAGTCATTGTAGTCTTCCAGCTCGTCAACTGATCCGATTTGGACGTGGGATTTCACTGGAACGCTTAGACTGCCCAGTCTGGAAATACTTTGGGGCCATCTTCTCTCCGCTGGGTGGCCTGCTTCCTGGGTTTATTATAAAATTTAGAAACAAGACCAGAAGCGGAGATTTTAGCCTCCCTTCCTGTTTTGTGAGAAGGGAAGTGTGTACCTGTTGTCTTTCTATGTTTGTCATGTAATCTCACACACTCAGGTAAGAAATTAATGAGAGCTCTTTGCGTGTAGAATTTTTCTTGCACTTTGCATATCAAGTGCATATAAAATATTTTCCACTCAAGAAAGATCGAATTCTTAATTTATGCAGTCTGACTATATAAAGCACTAAGCCTGGTGCTTAAATGAGAGGTTGTCCTGCAGAACAGAACTGCTGGGGCTGAGGCTGCATTGCTCTAGGTGTGCCTGAAATGCTTCTCTGGTGATGGCCCTCAGCAGCTTTCTAGCACAGGCTCGTTGCTTATTTTGCCACCCGTCATCTGGAATCTAAGATGGTATTAACCAGTTTATTCACCAGACTTACCTCCAGACCTCTGGCAGCTGTTTTCAAAAATCGGTGCTTTGCCTTCAAGGACAGTGTTCAGAGCATTTCCCACAGGCTCTAGATAAGCCCCGAAGGGGACTGTCCCGTGCTGTTAACGCAGTGGCAACAGTGTTGGACGAGCTGGAGCTTCCCAGCAGGCCGCTTCAGATTCAACACTCACTTGACTAGATACCTCCTTGGCTGTCTGAAAAAAAGTCTGGTAGCCTGATAGGCATATCTCATGTCCCTCCAAAACTAAGTGTTCCTTCACTTACTGAGAGTTAAGCCTTGGATTTTAAGGTTTTGTGTTTCCTGGGCCAAAGTGGGTAATGTTACAAATAGAAGGAAGCTGGGGTTTGCATGGGGCTTGGGCTGTGCAAAAAAAAAAAAAAAAACAACACTAAAGCTTGAGTTCCAGCCAGTTGGCAAACATGGAAGTCTTTGGTGAACATAACGCAAGAAAAGAATGTAAAGCTTTTTGTATTGAGTGAGAGAGTGGGAGTCTGGAGCCAGGCCAGACATTAGGAGGACCGAGCAGCATGGGCAATAACAAATGCCCTCTATGGAAGAGCCTCTGAAAGAGAGATTCCGTCTCCATGGTCTACCCTACGGGGCACGCCCAACTAGAAGTTAGCCGGGAGAGCTGGAAGAAATCCTTTGGGGTAGTGGATTCCCAGCTGATTCACAAATATAAATGAAGCCTTTACTATAGAAAGAGGAATAAAGACATTATTTTCCTACCTCTGAGCCTTTGGGAGAATCACCATAGAATGTTGAAAGTTATTCAAAACATTTTAAGCTCCCTCTTTGTATTCCTGTCCTGTCCCTGAGGAATTTGATGGCCAAGGAGCCGCAGGCACCCAGCCCGAATTTCCCCAGTGATTGGAGTGAAGCTAGAAGTGAAAACTGAGTGAATGGCTCCTCTTGCCTTTTCAGAGCCACCGGAATGACAGACTGGTTGAACTGATTTCGCTATGATGTTAAATGTATAAAAAGCCATATAGTCTTCTGTTTTCTCATTTCAGTGTTTCTGCTATGTAGATGAATAAAAAGTATGCAAATTATTTGAAAAATCCTGGAGGGAAGGTACTTTTCAAAGACTGTAATTTTTTTAACCAATAAACATTATTTTTACAAGCACTGTTTTTGCCAAGAGTTGTGAAATCACCTGTGTATGTAGGGAGGTGAAGATGAATGCCTGCTCCTAGCATTCAGCACCACAGAATCAGCACTTGAAATCTCATCTCTTGCTTAGCCCATTTTAAGAACTGTCCTGGTAGAAGTGTAACTCCCGTAGCTTTAAAGCTGGAAGGGACTTTTAAAGACTTCGGGTCCTACTTCTTATCTAACTCTCCCCTACCAACTACCCATTCTGTCACAGGGAGCTCTATCGGGGTAACTCCTTACTCATACTGTCATGTTAAGCCAAATCTTCCTCCTCACAGCTCTGGAGCACTTGTCTACCCGATTTATGTTAAAACAGCCAGTTCAGAACTTGAATAGCCAGCTCTCTCAGGTCTTCTGGGATAAAGGTTGGACAGGAACACAAACCCAGATCAATAAGATACAGTGTTGGTTATGATTGGCAAAGCTACTAATGGTAAGAAATGCTGAGGGCTCGCGACACCATTGGGCAGATGAGAAAAAGGGGCCTGCGCCAATGGAAACACACCTGAGTCAGAAGATGGTGTCTCTGTGAATTAGAAAGAGGCCCCCCCTTTTTCCTGGGGCACAGAGCATGGCCAGCAGAAGGTGCCCTAAATTTTACACCCCACTGGTCCATTCAGCCTGGTGTTCTTGGACAGTAATGGCTCTGTACCGCCATCCTTTAACTCGGGTGGGCAAACTTTTTGACTCGAGGGCCACAGTGGGTTCTTAAACTGGACCGGAGGGCTGGAACAAAAGCATGGATGGAGTGTTTGTGTGAACTAATATAAATACAAAGTAAACATCATTACATAAAACGGTATGGTCTTTTTTTTCAATAGTTTTATTCATTTCAAACAGGCCGGATCCGGCGGCGGGCCTAGTTTGCCCATGGCTGCTTTAACTGCTTGTCCTGATGGAACTCGGCAAAGGGCTCTCCAGCAGGTTTCCTTTTTCACTAATTTTTTCCCCCTCCCTCTTTCCATTTTTAACTGTCACTGAGTCCAAAGGGGTTCCTCCTTTGTCAGTGCCATGTCTGGCTTATCTGCTCCATTTCCCTAACAGTACCAGCCATTTAACCTTTCCCTAAAACGGCCTCCTGGCAGCCTGGGCCCATGCTCCCTTCCGGTAAATGATCTGTTGGCCCCGGTGTTGTCTCACAAGGGCCCTCAGCAGATGCTGGGCTTCCTTTTAGAGCGCCAGGCACCCTTCTGGTATGTGCAAGGAAGTATTCTGCCTGTTTAATTAGGAAAGGAGCCAAGAGGGCACTCTTGGCCTCGACGTTTTGATGAAGCTGAAGGGTAATTTATTCCCACAGAATTCTTCTTCCTTTTCCCAAATTGCTCTGGGTCACCCACCTTCCTGTTACCTGCCAACACCTGGCCATGTGCGTCTACTTAGACTGGATAATCCACTGGTTAAGTGTTGAGCAGTTAGGTAACATGTTTTAGATACTGACTTCTGGACAGTAATATTCTGTGTGCTTGTTCCCTTGAAAACGCATCGGGTGCGAATAGCATCCTCCAGAGTTTTCGGAGTTGAGAAAAGCAGAAGCCAAACCCAGGGCGCTTGACTGTAAGGCAGAGCTAAGGCTTCTCTGCAGACCGCCTCGCCTGGACAGAGCAGGCGCCCGGCGCCAGCTGCAGAGATAACCCGAACTCTCACCAGCAGCGGAATGTGCCCTGCGGCGGAGCAGGCTTCCTCAGCCACGTGCACCGGGACGATCACAAGTGCAGCTGGAAGGTGGTGCAGCCCCCAGCGTCCCGCCTCCCGAAGCTTCCACCGCAGGAACACGGGCAACAGGACTAGCCTTCCCGCATCTCGGAGACAGAGGGGCCGCTGAGTCCCACGCCACGATCCTCACGCCCAGGTTCCCCGAAGCTGGGGCGCCACCCCCTTTCCACCGGGACTGGGCGCGGGGCCTCGGGAGTTGTAGTCCTGGGCGGAGCGCGGGCCCCAGGACACTAGCGACGCGGACTCCAGGTCCCGGCGGGCGCCGCGGCGTGGCCTAAGGGCGAGGGCGCGGCCGAGGGCGAGGGCGTGGCCGCCGGCCCTTTAAACCTACGGGGACGCTCCGAGGGCCGCAGCCGGGGACGGCGCCACGCGGGCTGGACGGTGCGCGGCGGCCGCAGGGCTCTCCGGGGAGGTGCGTACTGGCCCCTACTTCCCAGGACCCTCCAGGGATCACCAGAGAAGGCTCGTGCCCCGGGTCCGGGGACTTGCCTGCCGCGGGCTCCGGGCGCCCACGCGGGCGGGGGCCGGGCTGGGCTTCCCGCACGAGCGCGCGCTTCTGCGGGGCGCAGTGGTCGCGGGTTGCCGGCATGTGGCCGCCCTTCTACGGGGCCTGGACCCACACCGGGCTTGCCTGGGGCTTGGCCCCTTGACCGTCCTCACTGCTGCTTGGCTGCCAGCCCCGCTCCTTCAGGCGAGGGCGGGCGACTCCCTGTCCAG
This sequence comes from Myotis myotis, assembly GCF_014108235.1. NCBI lineage: Eukaryota > Metazoa > Chordata > Mammalia > Chiroptera > Vespertilionidae > Myotis > Myotis myotis. Next base: position 1,244,148 of record NW_023416318.1, read on the forward strand.
ATGTTACGGCGCCACCTCAGCCCCCGAGTACCGGTGACTTTGGGGTGGGACGCGGGGGCCCCCGGTGGCTGTCAGAGGGTGGCCACGTTCTGGCGTGGGCTGAGCTCAGGGTGGGCACTCCGAGTCCTGGCGGGAGCTCCGAATCAGGTGATGACTACCTTCCTTTTCCCACCCACACCCCCCCCCCCCTTACCCCCACGGCTTTCACCACTCACTGGACCCTGGACTTTGACCCATCTCTCTCCACCAGGCCGGGGCAGTTGATGGTTTTGGCGAAGTATCTTAAGGTAGCTGGGCCTGCCCCCTCTTCCCCACCTACCTCTTGTCATCCCTCCCACACCACTACCACCCTGGCTCCCCTCCCTCATGACCGCCTGGATCCTCCTTCCCGTCAGCTTATCAGCATTCTCCATCACTGGCCTATGGACTGTGTGAGTAGAAGGGGGGGGGGGGGGGAGGATAAAATGGGCCCAGGCTGAAGAGGGACAGGGCCCAGCCAGGACCCAACAGGAGCTTGATAGCACACACAAAGCCCCTTGTCCTGTTGCAGGCCCCAGGGCAATACCCTCGGTCACTGTGGCTGTCTCCAAACCCTGGCCTGATGCCTGGACAAGTCCCTTGGGACAGGCTGGCACCACTGCTGTCCAGCAAGGTGGCCCTGACAGGCATACTTTTAGCCAGGGCAACTTCCAGAGGTCCTCTAGTTTGTGGCCGTTGCTGTGGGTTCTGGTGTGCATCCCAACTTGAGTCCCTAGCAGGGGCAATGGCTATGAACGGGGCCAGAATCCAGGGAGAAGAGAATAGTCGGTGGGGGAAGGCTGGGCTGGGCTGGGGTCATGGGGTGACAGTTCTGTTCCCACAGGTATGCCATGGCCGTGATGAACCGCCACGTGTGCCCTGTGGAGAACTGGTATGGCGTACTCTGCAGACAGCTTCACTCTAAAGCTCCCTTCATCTCTCTTCCCTCTTGGGCCGGGGCTGCTGCGAGCCAGACGGAGACCCTGGGTCACTGCTCTTCTCTGACATTGGCGCGCCTGCCCCCCAGGCATGGCTTCGTGCCCACTGCTTTCCACCATCCCTTTGCCCCTTGGCTTCTGTCTCAGGCAGGCCCTGGGAAGTGGGCTCTCCTGCCCCTGATAAGGGCGGTCTGGGAGGGTGGTCTCCGAGTGGCCTGAAGTACAGGCCAAAGGGTTCCCCCAATCTACTCTGTCCTGCTTCCAGGTCCTACAACGAGTCCTGCTCTCCTGACCCTACTGAGCAAGGGGGTCCCAAAAGCTGCTGCACCCTGGACGATGTCCCCCTCATCAGGTAAGGCCTGGACACTGGGCAGATCAGCGAGACCCAAGGCCCTGATAAACTCCCCGCCAAGCGCCTCAAGCAAAGGCCGGTCCCAAAGGGGTTCACAGGAATAATAATTATATTAAGAGCCCTTAGTAACAGTACTGCTTTCCAATGACTATGTGTCAGGCACTGTGCGGAACATGTTACATGCATGACGTCTGATCCTCCCAGCATTGGGGCAGCTATTGTTCTATTTTATGGGAAATAAAACTGAAACTGAGTATGTCGTCCATTCAGGTCACACAGCTAGTTAGTGGAGCTGCCTGGATATTTTAAATTTTTTATGTATTTTTATTGAATTCAGAGAGGAAAGGATAGAAACATCAATGATGAGAATCATTGGCTGCCTCCTGCACACCCCACACTGGGGATTGAGCCCACAACTGGGCATATGCTCCAACTGGAATTGAACCTCGACCTCCTGGCTCATAGGTCGACACTCAACCACTGAACCACACCAGCCAGGCGAGATACCTGGGTTTAAGCTCAAGCCCTCTGATTGCCTGGCCCACGTTCTGGCTCAAAGAAAGCCAAACCAGCTACAGGCCTTGACAGTCTCAGGGAGTCCAAGGAGTCTTGGGGTTTGCTAAGCAATTCTGGGTACTCCCTAACTTGTCACACACATGAGCTCTGCTTTTTTTTGTAGGGGAGGGGGTACCAATAAGGACCATTTGTTTGTGAAAGACACTGGTCCTTCTCGGTGGCTTAAATTGGGCACAGATGAAGCAAGAGAAGGCAAGTGGGCCAGAATGGGGGCCCTCTGGTGCTCCTGCCCCTCTCACTTTGTCCTTGCCCCCTCCCCTCAGCAAGTGCGGCACATATCCCCCAGAGAGTTGCCTCTTCAGCCTCATTGGCAACGTGGGTGCTTTCATGGGTGAGTTGTGCCCTTAGCCCCCAGCCAGCCCAGTCCAGCCCACCCCATACACCCTTCCCCCCAGAAATCTCTTGCTCTCAACGCAGCCCACCCAACCAAGGGCTAAAGCAAAAGGGACCTCTTTTCTCCCTGCTCCTTAAAGACTACAGGCTGACTCCCACACAGCCACCCTGCTGGCTGGAGCCTGAGGAAACCCATTTCACCACCTGCCCATCTATTCCCTTCTGGCCCTCAGTGTCTGGAGGGGTGAGAGCTAGCGGGCTCCTGGACGGGCTGGGCCAGAGAAGGGCGCTAATGCTGGCTCCACCCACGCTCTTCCCCAGTGGCCCTGCTCTGCCTCCTGCTCTACGGGCAGCTCCTGGAGCAGAGTCGGCATTCCTGGATTAACACCACAACACTCATCACAGGCTGCACCAACGCTGCAGGCCTCGTGGTGGTTGGAAACTTTCAGGTATACCCCCCCACACACCTCTTGAACGTCCCCTAAAAGGGCATGGCTGTCTGGGGGGGGGTCCCGTCTCCTGAGGGTTGACCCAAGCTGCAGGGGCAGCCCCTCCAGGTTGGGGGTTGGGGAGGAGGGCCTGGGAGGGAAAGAGGGAAGAAGAGGGACAGAGAAGAGGTGAAGGGGTGGAGGAGCAGGGCTGCTTCACTGACCAGCACCTCACTCTGGGCCCAGGTGGATCATGCCAAGTCTCTACATTACATCGGAGCTGGTGTGGCCTTCCCTGCCGGGCTGCTGTTTGTCTGCCTGCACTGTGTCCTCTCCTACCATGGAGCCACCGCCCCCCAGGACCTGGCTATGGCCTACCTACGGATCGTGCTGGCCGCCATCGCCTTTGTCGTCCTGGTCCTCAGTATCCTTCCAGGACAGGGCAGCCAGGAAACCCTCTAGCCCAGCCCTTCTCTCACCCAAGGTGAGGGAGACCAGCACACCTTCCAGATACCACCATCCAGGGTGGTCTCTGCTCCCTCTCCTGGGAGTTCAGGCCCCGCCCTTTGCCCCCACCTAGTTATATATCCAGGAAGGCAGGTATGTCTCCAGTCCCCACGGGTCCTACTGAACATTTCCTTAGCCCCATTCCAGGCGGCGTCTTCTTCATCCACGAGAGCTCTCAGCTGCAGCACGGAGCAGCCCTGTGCGAGTGGGTGTTTGTCATCGACATCCTCATTTTCTACGGCACCTTCTGCTATGAGTTTGGGGCAGTCTCCTCAGAGACACTGGTGGCTGCGCTGCAGCCTGCTGGCCGGGCCTGCAAGTCCTCCGGGAGCAGTAGCACCTCCACTCACCTCAACTGTGCCCCTGAGAGCATCGCCATGATCTGAGGGCTGGGGAGGGTGGCTGGCCCAGCCTCCACTACTCCCCACCCCATGTCTTCTCTGCATTCATTTTATACCAAAAACAATTTTGAGAAAGTATTCTGTTGGGATATAGGCTTCCTCACTCCTGGAGGAGTGGCCATCCCACATCCACCTGTGCCATACAGGAGCGGGCCCTGGCAGCTGCCTGAGCTGCGCATGACCCGCTCCCCACTCTAGTATTGTCTTTATGTTTAAAGGTCACACATCCTCAGTCACCCAGCCACCCCTTCAGGTGCCTTTATACCCAGTGCCGAGGCCAGACCACTGGGGTTTCCTGCTGCAGGAACTGGGGGCTGGGAACAGCAAGAGGGATAGTGATGGGGGGGGGGGGGGGGCCAGGGGAGGGTGAGCACACCTTAGTCTGTGGGAAGGCCCACTTTTGGGCCCACTGGACTGCACTGGGATTCTTCACTCTGCCCCTTATATTCTTTAGGGCAAGTACACAGGAGAACCATGTGGGTATTTTAGTACTTTTTTTTATATATCTATTAAAAGAATTCTAATTTGCATGTTTGTAGTCTGTTCTGGAGAGTCAGAGGGCCTGGTTCAGGACAGCTTTCCCTCGGCAAAGAATGCCCCTGCAGAGTCCTGAGTGCCCAGTGCTCTAAGAGCAGGGCTGACTCCAACAAAGGATGCCAGGTACTAGCCCAACATCCCTTGAGGGCTTGAAGCCCTTTTTGTGCTAAAGAACTGACCGACCTGATCATTTCCTACTTCCTTCCCCCACTCAGAGTCTGGTTTGAAATTTAATTCCTTAGGGGATGGGGATGGGGAGCATGTAAAGAACGGCTTTAAAATGTTAGGGACCAAAAGAAAGCGCCTGGAATTTCAAGGTCGACTAAAAATTACAGGGGGAAAGGAGCGCATCTTTAAATATCTACTGGGTGCCAGATGGTGACATATTCTGCTTTCCAGCCACGAACACATAGACCCAGTGGCCAGGTTCTTGGCCTGGGCTCCACTGCCCTCAGGCCAGCAGGCTTTTAGCCTGGTGCCTTCTGCAGCCCAGGCCCCCTTCCCCAGCAGCAGTCGGGCCCTAAGCAATGCAGCCACACGGTGGGTAAAGAAATCTTTAATGAGGATTTGAGGTCGAAGAGGAAGACTTTGTGCAGGGCCAGTGCGTGGCCCCAGCTGCCTCATGTGTACATGGCTCCATGCAGGTTCTCCAGTCGGTGTTTCTCCTGCTCCTTGCGAGCCTGAAGGAGAGGCAGGGGCCGCATCTGAAGGCCGGTGGGCAAACAGATGGGCCAGCTCTCCTGGGACTGGCTCACACTGTGCAGGCCCCGGGCATCTGGGGCTCTGCACCAACGTTACTGGGAACGCAGCCACGGCCTACCCAGCTTTGCCGAGTTAGGAGATGAGAGCATGGAGGACAGCCAGAGGGAGCCACCCCCTCCACTTACCACCAGCTCCTACCTTATCCCGTTTGTGTTCTTCATAAGTATCATCATCGGTGGGCAGTTCATGTCGGCAGAGGGGGCAGGAATTTGTCTGGGGAAAAAACAGCAGTGTTCTAGCCCAGGTCTGGTCTTTATAAGCCAGTGGTCCTCAACCTTCTGGCCCTTTAAATACAGTTCCTCATGTTGTGACCCAACCATAAAATTATTTTCGTTGCTACTTCATGACTGTAATGTTGCTGTTATGAATCGTAATGTAAATATCTGATATGCAGGATGGTCTTAGGCGGCCCCTGTGAAAGGGTCGTTCGACTGCCAACGGGGTTGCGACCCACAGGTTGAGATCCGCTGTTATAAGCTAATCTCCATCCCCTGCTCCCAATTCTCACCCTGACCCCTCTTCCTTCTCTGATTCCCCCAACAGTTCATAAAAATAAAGGGGCTGGAGAACTGGGCAGGGTGAGCAGTACCTTGCTTAGCCAGGGCAGAATGCAGTCGGAATGGAAGAAGTGATGGCAAGGCATCTCAATGGCAGTCTCCTCCTCCTCGAATTCCAAAAGGCACACGGGGCACTTGAGCTCTTTAGGAGGGAGTGCTCATCAGGAGAGCTGCCCCAGCCCCACCTCCCGGCTCCCACTCCTACAGGTCACCTGCCCCAACCTGGCCTGGAAAACCGAGGGGCCAATCCACAGTCTGGCTTGGGGGTTGGGGGGGCAATGGGGGGTGAGGTCTGGCAGACCTGCCTCAAAGAGCAGAAAGAATCAGTGTTCTCACCAGACCGACAGCCCCTCATGACTGTCCTGGGGAGGCTCTCAACCGCAGTCTTGGCAGCAGGTGGAGGCAGGTGGTGATCCCAATCTACTCCCAACCCCAAGTCTTCAAAGTCCACACTGATGAAAAGCGACCTGAGCCGAAGGACGCGAGGTCAGAAAACCACCCTTTCTCTTCGCCTCCGCACCTCGCCCGGGCGTCCACCGGTCAAGCAAGACCCTCTCCAGCCGGGAACAGCCACCCCCGTCCGCAGTGCCCAACAGGTTACCGTGCAGCCGTGGGCAAACTACGGCCCGCGGGGTTTGAAATGAATAAAACTATTGAAAAAAAAGACCGTACCCTTTTATGTAATGATGTTTACTTTGAATTTATATTAGTTCACACAAACACTCCATCCATGCTTTTGTTCCGGCCCTCCGGTCCAGGTTAAGAACCCATTGTGGCCCTCCAGTCAAAAAGTTTGCCCACCCCGTTAAGGGCAGAGCGAGAAGTGATTGACAGCTGCTGTCACAGCCCCAACCACGCAGGCTGCTTACTCCCACGGCACGTAGGAGGCAACGGGAGCCGAGAGGCTGCTCGGGCCCCGCAGGAATGACCTGGGAAGCCAGACTTCAGCGGCAGCGCGGCGAGCTGGTCGCTGCTAAGCCAGGTCCTCGCCCTGCCACGCCCCCGCGGCGCCCTCTCCACCTCCCGCCCCGCTCCCTCCCGCCAGACTTCCCCGAGTCCACCAGCTCGTCTTCCCGAAACCCCCTACCGGAAGGCCCAGGGCCCATCCCAAGCACCGACTTCCCCTCGAGTCGAGCCTCCGGACTCACTCCTCCGCCCTCCCCCGACTCTGCCGCTCAGGTCCCCCGCCTTCTCCAGCCAGCCCCGGCCCGGACACCCGCGCCCGGCCCCGCCGCCCGCCCCGCGCACCCACCTCGCGATCTCCAGCAGGATGTTGGTTCGGGCCTCCCGCTCGGGGGCCGATGGCTCGCAGTCGTGTTCGTCGAAGTAGGACGCCATCTCTGACACAGCAGCCCTCCGACCCCGCGGACTGCGGCTTCGCGGCTCCGGCCAATAAGCTAGCGAGGCGAGAGAAGGTGGCCAATCACAGCACGCGAAAGGCGGACACCGCCGGTCCTCACCCGCACGGAAAGCGGAAGTATTAGCTCTCTCGCCTCTCATTGGCTCGAGTGAGTCAGGTGACCAAAGGCTAAAGCCAATGGCAGGGGCCGGGGCGGATCAGAAAACATTTTGGGATCCGAGCCCAGGTTAGACAGGTACGGAGAGTGACGTTTGGGCGCCCGTGAGAAGCCGGGTGGGTGCCTGGGAGGCAGGGTGTCCTCGGTCGGCTCCGCGGCTCAGAGGGTCTCGGCGATGCAGATGCTGAAGGTCCCGGGGCGCAGTCTTCACAGTCCAGGGGGAGAAGGAGTCGGCGCTTCCCGCTGCCCTGCCCCGGGCCCACCGGGCACTAATGCACCCCCTGAGCTCTAGTTGGTTCAGGAGTTGGCTCTTGAATCCTCCCCTATCTACCCCCCTCAAACAAAACAAACAACAACAACAACAAAAAACACACCTTTGTGCTCATTTCCAACCAAGAAAGGGAGTATCCCTGATGGGGAACCTGTGGCCTTACCTGCTCCTGGTTATCAGCGTGACCTTCAGCCCATTGCTCAACTTCTCCCCTTGCTCCTGTCGAATTAGTGGCTTGAATAAAATAAGTAGTTTGTATTAAGGTCCCCGAAGGAGGTACTCAGGAGGCCGAAAGTGGTGAAGAATTATAAATGTATTGGGTCATTAGAAAACCAGATGGACTGAGCGCCCAAATGGTGCCAGCACCCAGAGAGGAGAAGTCAGACTCTAGGCGGGCTTTTTCAGCAGGGAATTGCGAATCCTGGGCAAGTCCAGAGGAGAAAGTTGCTGATCTCAGCAAACGGGACGTGGTCTAAGCAAAAGGGAATGTCGGTTGGGAAATGATCTAAAGGTCAGTTTCCCAAGGGAGGTGATAAGGATTTGATTATTTGATCAGATTTAATAGATTGTATCCCTGAATACCCATTAGTCTCCTGGAGAGGAGTTGCAGCTTCAGGGGGGGGAAAAATTTTTTTTTTTTAGACTTAACCCTCAAAGATTCTGATTTAACTGATCTAGGCCTGGGTGTGGTATTTTTATAAGTTCCACAAGTGATTCTAACGTGAGGCAGGGTTGAGGACCACAGCACTAAATGATTTGATTGACAAGTTACCATTTATTTGCCACCTGGAACCCTTACATTGATGGATATGGGAGATAAATATCATTATCCCTTTTTACACACATAAAACCCAAGCCAAGGAAGTGACTTGCCCAAGTTCACGTGGCCTCTAAGTGAAGGCCAAGTGCTCTCCTCCATCTTCCCCAGGGCAAGCAAGATGGTAATGAGCTCACGGGGAGTGTTACCAGACAGGTACCTGGCCCGAGCTGGTCTGGTGGACGGGCTGTAGCGTGTAGGTTCTTGACTCCGTGTAGGCAAGATTTCACAACACAAGTCCAGGTGCTTTTGAGGAGATGTTTATTAAAGCTGGGGGAAGTGAAACAAGGAAGGGCTTAGGATGGAAGAAGCCATAGGAGAGAGCCTCAGCCGGCTGCTTCTGCTCTCTAGAAAGAAGTGAGCCAACGTGAGGCTGCTGTCAGCTCACTGGAGTCAGAGAAAAGGGGGCCTTGGGGAGAGGTTCAGGGCAGGGCGTTAGCCTTGGACGAGCTGCCCCTGCCCGATGCTCCCCTGGTTACAATTCTCACGGGATTCCTTAGAGTGTAGGAGATGCATGCCTCGGGGGAAAGAAGAGGGGGAAGGAGAGGCCCAGACATATTCCTGGAAGGGAGAGTGTGCACTGGGGTCTTAAGTTTTGAGGGTTTTAAAGGCTGGAAGTGTGGGGGAAGTCTTAGGGAAGGATCTCAATAGAATATTCCTCAGCTTTTCCAGGTGTATCCTTTCAGGGTTGTGGTGTCCACTGATTGATCGGCGCCAGGGCAGAGGATCATTAGTAATGGAAGCTGGTCCTGGTGTCACCCATCTGGTTTTGCTGTTTTTCCTAAGCCTGGAACTGAAATACAGCTGAGGCCTAGGTGTTACCTCTAGGACAGTGGTTCTCAACCTTGGCTGCACATTAGAATCACCTGGGAATCTTTTTAAAATCCTGATTTCTGGGCCTCATCCTCCGGAAATTCTGTTTCTTTGTTATGGGGTGGGGCCACAACATTAGTAACAAAGAAACAGAATTTCCGGAGGATGAGGCCCAGAAATCAGGATTTTAAAAAGATTCCCAGGTGATTCTAATGTGCAGCCAAGGTTGAGAACCACTGCTCTAGGAGGAAAAGTCAGGGAGGTCTAAACTGCACAGATATCGGCCATTGATATGCCAGAGGAGGAAAAGCCACCCTGGTTTTGAGGTCTGGCAGCAATTTTGCTCATTGCTAGGCACCCGGGACTTTCTGCTCTAGTGACCTTCTGTAACTTGCCGGGAAATGCTTGGCCAGCTTGTTCAGCTCTGTCTCAATTTCCCCATTGCACTTGCCAAGGAACTTTCCCAGCTTACTGTCCTACCTCAGAAGTAATGAGTTCTGGTGAGGGGTCCACACAACTCTCAGGTTTGTTCTTATTTCTCTTCCAGTAGCCCTCTCTCTACTTAACTAGGAACTGCTTCTGTTACGCACTTGACCCTGAACTCCCCTTCCTTCCCACACTTGAGTTTGAAATGCAGTTAAGGCCGCCCCAGCTTGGGTTACTCTGGTCTTGGCAGGGCCTTCCTTCCTTCTTCCATGGCCTTTACCCAATGATCTTTCCTGTGGCCCTGAAGGCACTGCCTACTTGGCCCCGTGTAGCCCTGGAGCTTTAAAAAGCCCAAATTCTCTCCTACAGGGCAAACTCCAGGTCATCCTTTGTGACTGCATCACAACACCACAGACACCCTTCCCGTTTTCACTGCCACCTGCCTCATCTGTGACCTGATGCAAAGCTTGAGGGAAACCATGGGCGGAGAAATTAGGAAGGGGGAAGTGTTCAGAGGGCAACAAGTCTAGCCTCTCACTTTGTGATATAAAAATCTCTGAAGTGTTTCCCTCTTTGGCATCCCATCTGGAGTCCCATTGGTCCTCTGAGCATCCCCAAGACATCAGAATCATAACAGATTTCGTTCTCAGGGAAACAGGCTCAGAGGACACCAGTTGAAGGGTCTGGTTTGGGGGCTGTTGTGCCTTTACACCTGCACTCCAGGAGGATATGTCTGTGTAGGGTTGGACCAAGTAGGGAAGTGAGAGGAAGGGGCCACTTCCCAAGGAGGGAGTCATTGGGGTGGTAGCCTTTCTAAGCAGCCCAAGGGGTGGAAGCAGAGCAGAATGAACAACCTGGAGACCTTCAAAGACAAACACACATACACACACACCAGCTGTTAACCAAACAGCACTTTTTAACCAAGCAGCAGTGTTTACTGAGCTCCAACGGGGGCTTGCCTAGCATGGCCAGTGCAGCAGGCTGCCCTCAAGGGCCAGCCAGTGGCGTGACAGGAGATGCAGAGGTGCACACTTTGGGGCTGCCCTCAGGCGCTCACTGGGGTGGCTCAGATAGGAGCAAATGCCAAAGTTCTTTGGAGACCAGAATCAGCCAGTGTGGCCATTCGGCCTCTCCTCCAGGCCCAACTGGGTCAGTCCCCAGGCCCCGAGGCAGCACCTGAGTCCTGGGCCTGTGGGCCACTGCTGCCCTCACTTCTCTGTGGGAGAAAGATGACCAGCAACACAATCAGGATGATGAGCAGGCCACCGCCCACCACCAGCCCCAAGTAGATACGCCAACGGATGTTCTCCCAGCGCTTCTTCTGGGCCAGGGTCTTGGTTGTCTTGCTGAAAGCTGAGCTCTGTAGATGTCCCCAGACACAGGATAGGAGTTAGTGGTTCCCTAGAGACCTGAAGCCAGCTCCTCCCAATCCCGCCCCAGCAAGGTGTCGTCTCCTCCTGCATCCTTCCCATCTGCATGTTCCCTCTCCCCCACAGCCTGCCCTGGAACCCTCCCAGCCTGACTCCTAGACTCAGACACTGGTGTCGCCTTAACTTGCAGCTCTTTGGGCTAACCTCCAGTTAACCATGCCAATTTTCAACCTTTAGGAAGCTCCACAGCTTCAAACCAAGGCCTACTACCCATTGCATATCTAGGCTAGGGGGCGTCAAGAAACCCACAGGCCCCACACTGGCCCTCAGGTCCCACCAAGGGCCTGGAGGCACTGAGCACAGCCTATGAGCTCCCTATCAGGGCTCCTGCCAGCCTCTCCCTCCCGCCTCCCTGTTTCCCCAGGCCTCACACCATGTTCAGGAGTTGGTCGGAACGCTGCTCCAGCTCCGAGAGTTTCCCATCGCGCTCCAGGACCTTGTCAAAGTTGTTGAGCATGATTTCCGTCACCTCATCCGCCTGGCGCTGGCACTGCTCCAAATCTTTCCCTGCCTGGACACAAAGCCCAAGGTCAGGGCTGAATGAAGCCCCCACCCGGCCCTCACCTGGTACTGAAATCTAGAGGTCTCCTTGCTCAGTGTGTGGGGTGTGTGTGTGTGTGTGTGTGTGTGTGTGTGTGTGTGATGTATGGCAGGGGAAACAGCATCTTTCATGTAAGGATATATGTGTGGAGTAAAGGGCCAACCTCCTGGGTGTGTATGGCTCACCTTGGTCTCACAGGCCCCTCCTCTTGCCCATCAAAGCAGGTCCTAGGATAGCCAGCTTCCCCTAAGGTGCCCCAGGATGGGACCTTCCCAGAACCCCACCCTTCCACAAAGCAGATACTTTTCTCACCTGCTCTAGGGTGGCCTCTAGCCGATGGTTCTAGGATGGCACACTGGCCCTCTGGCTTCCCCCAGCAAAGAAGAAGAAACCAAGCTACTTGGCTAGAGCCCAGCTAGAAAGATCCACTAAAAAAGTACTTCTGGACCATCACATGTCATAGCCTCTGCCTAAGCCACAGGCACACACAAAGACACACACTGTGATCCGCTCTCCCTCCTTGGGCCTCTGAGTGGTCAGGCCAGTTCTGACCAGGCTTGGATCTTACCCAACGAAAGTACTCAGCTCATTTTAGAGGACTGGGAAGGGAGGTGCAGGGTCCAATTTGGGGGAGGTTGGGAGGACAGGGGAGAGGGAAAAAAGCATGGGTCACACACAAGAAAAGAACTAGGCTTTGGACACATGCAACTGAGAGAGACCCAGGACAGGAGGTCCCGGTTGGACAGCTGGAGGTCCAGGAGCAGGTTGAGACACAGATCAGGGAGATGAATATGAGAGGATTAACAAACCACAGCAATTCCCTCCTCCCATTCTAGTTCCCCACAGCCCATCCCTCTTCTCATCTCCTCTCCACAGAACATGGGCCAAGCTCCCTTTCCTGCCATACCATATTGTCCATTGTCTACAGTAGACACTTTGGCACTTGACTGAATTCCACTTAAAACCACAGAAAGGGAAGGTATCTGGTGGTTACAGAGGGCCACCTCCTACTCAGGCAAGAATCTTCATTCAGGATCCTTGCACACAACCTCCAGGCAGCCCCAGCTCATGAGTCTACCTCCCCAACTGGGCCACAAGCTCCCAGAGGGAGGGCAGGGCCCAGTGCCCTTCTTTTGTCTGCCTGGAATCAGGGCCCGGGAGACCAGCACAGTGCTGGCCATTGCGAGGACTCGGTGAGTGAGTCATTTGCATTATAGCCTGTCCAAAAGCAACTCTTATTTTCAAGAGCTGTTACCCCCGTGTGTTTATCTAGCCCAGCAGGAGTTTCAAGGGGTAAACCAAAGTAGGTCAATATTTGCTCATGAGCTAGAAAAGAAATATTTGCTTCAAGAGGCAAACCATGGTAGACGGGTATGCTCACCGGCCAGGGGAGCAGTACTGAGGAGCAAGGAGGAATAACAAAGAGAACAGGGAAACCATACTCATCTCTACCACATCATGACCACTATTATGATGACTAGATTATTCAACAAGGTTCCATTATGTGGAGTCTCTCGCGTTCAAACAGTACAAGGCATCCTCACATTCAAATCATCTGAGGCAAAAACTTGGGAATGGACAAAGATTTGAAAATGAGAATCACTGCTAGAGGTTGGTGGGACGTTGGATATTTATTTTTTCTACTCTGAAGACTACAGCTGTTGTTTTTCTCCTCCATGGGGTGACATTGGGTCACATTCTCTAGGAGAGCCGGCTGTACCTCCCACTGCAATCTGCAGCCTCCTTCCCCCACTAGGCACCAGGCCTGTCTGGACCCCAGATGGTTCCAGGCCTAAAGGAACACATTTGCTCCAAGGAACACAGAGGCCTCAGACTCAAGTCTCGGGCCCTCCTTGGCCCCACTCAACTAAAGAACTACAGGATGTGGAAGGAGGTAGCGACCAGAGATCAAGGCCAAGCTGCCTGCTGCCACATTGAATGCAGCCTAGTGCCTGGCACGCAGAAGCCATTTGGGAAATATTTTCTGAATGAATTGTGCCTGTTCTTAACAAGATCCCTAAAGGCTGAGGAAAGAGCCATATAGGACACAATTAGAAAAGAGCAGAGTTACACTGGGAGATGGAAATAGGGAGCATTAGAGCTGCCCACAGAGCAGTGATTCCTGAGAACCTTCATAGAGTGGGTGGGGTGAGCCCTGGAAGGCTGGGGTGGAGCTGGGGCATTCTTGAGGGCTAGGCAAAGGGTAAGGGTGGAGGGGCAGGGTGGGCCAGAGAAAAGTCAAGAAGAGGATGCGCAGGCCCTGGCTGGGCAGCTCTGTTGGTTAGAGCGTTGTCCCGATAGGCCCAAGTTGCAGGTTTGGGCACATACAGGAATCAACCAAATGAACGCATAAGTAAGTGGGACAGCAAATCAATCGCTCTCTCTCTCAAGTCAATAAAAATAATAATAATAAAATAAATTTTAGAAAAGAAGAGGACGCTCACTTGGCGGGAGGGATGGTACAGGTCTCTGAGCCAAGGGCGACACTGCAGAGGTGCTTCAGGATAATCTATCTGTTGGTGGTAGGCTGGCATGTTTGGAAGTGAGAGAACTTAAAGCAGAGAGGCCAGCCAGACAGGGTGAGAAGAGAAGTGCCATCAGTAAGTGTGTGAGATGTCCACTGGGGGCGAGGGGGGTGGTGGGGGGAGGGAGGCAGAGAATGTAGAGGATGGGGGTAGGGAGCGGGGGCAGGGGGGAAGGCACTTCCAAGTCCTTTCAGGGGCCTGAAGGACTTGAGGTTGTGAGCAGGGGGAGAGGGAGCAGCAGTATAGTTGGCAGACAGAGGGTGGGAGTTCTCCAGGAAACGTGATTGACAGACAGTTATCCTCTGTATAGAATATCCCTCTTTTGACACTCAAGTGTCCCATCAGATATTTCCGGGCCAACTGCCTTTGGTTCCTCTGAAAACAAAGCTCTCAAAATCTCTCTCACCCTCGTATCTCTCCTCATGACCAAGGACATGACCTTTCTGACCTTCCACTTCCTCATCTATAAAGTGATGACAATAATAATATCTACCATGATGTAAGCTAAGACATGTGACATATTATAAATAGCGTCCTTAGCACAATACCTGACACACCCTAGATGCTCGATAAATAATAGCTATTCTTACTGATTTAGCTCAACTTTCCCTAGCTTTTTATTTTTTAATATATTGATTTTTTTTACAGAGAGGAAGGGAGAGGGATAGAGAGTTTCAAATATCGATGAGAGAGAAACATCAATCAGCTGCCTCCTGCACACCCCCTCCTGGGGATGTGCCCACAACCAAGGTACATGCCCTTGACTGGAATCGAACCTGGGACCCCTCAGTCCACAGACCGATGCTCTATCCACTGAGCCAAACCTGTTAGGGCTCCCTAGCTTTTTTTTTTTTTTTTTTAATAGTCAGATCCCAAGCACTACACAATACTGGGGCTCAATAAAATCTTTGCCATCCAAGCCAGCTCTTCTTTATGGTAAACATGTGCCCTTAATTGTTTCTAACCTAAATACAGAACTTTACATGGGCCTTTGAGAACCTGCATCTAGTTTATTCCCATCAGGCACTACAGGCTATTGAGGTTTTACCTCTTGACAGTAATAACAGCCACCATTCAATGGACACCACTCTAAGCCAAGCACCTCGCTAGCTGTCAGTTCACTTGATCTCATTTAATCCTCACAATAATCCATTGAGGACAGTACTATTATCCCAGTTTTATAAGAAACTGAGGCTCCAAGGGGTTAAAGCACCTGGGCAAGGTCACAGAGCCAGTGAGGAAACGACCTGAGAGTTGAACCAACATAGACTCCAAGGACCACATTCTGAATGCTTGTGCTAACCCGAATGCAGGCAAGGGGAGGCCAAAGGCTTCAGCTGACTGGCTAACGCCTCACCAGGCCTTTGGATGCTGCCAACTCAACTTGTATGCATATAAAGAAGGCCAAACCCACATGCTTTGGACAGTACATGAGAGAAGACCATCTAAAAGATGAATGAATTCAAGTCATCATCCATTCAATTTCCATCTTTCCTATCACTGTTCCTGCTCCACCCCTGATATCCATCATCATGTCCTTCCAGCACAAAGGAAACACAAGAAATATTTGATTGAATGGATTAGAGAAGGGAAGGGAAAGGAAGAAGGACCAGGTAGAGAAGGGGGCTGGGAAAAAGGAAGGGATCGAGCTGTGGGCAGAGAAAGGGGCAAGAGCGAAAGAATAGAGGAATGGGGATAGGAGAAAGGGGGGAGGGGGAAGATCAGTTTATTCTTCCCAAGCTCTGATCTACCATTTGCCTCAAATGAACCTGTGAGAGTCCCAGAGTTTCCCAGTTTCCCGAAATAAATTACCCTGCCCTCAGCTTTCATTTCAGGAGTTCTTTCTTCTCCCCAAAGGCTAACCCCTCTCCCCGCGTGATCCCTTGCCCTGCACACTGGGAAGTGGGCTCTGGACTCTGTCCCATTCTCAGAGCCTCCCTCAGTTTCCTGGCACAGCCTTACAGCTCAGCACTACCTTCCTGCCCAGCTTCCTCTTCCTGCCTCCAGTTCCCCGGAGATGAGGCCATGCTGGCATGGCAACCGCTAGCGGCCCTTCCATCCCACCTCCGCCAGCTTCTCTACAGCAGCACCTTAAAGCACCAAGCCTGCTTCCCGCTGGGCCCATCTTCCCACGGGGAGGGGAGGACAGCAACTGCCACCACCTGTTCCTGACACCTTTGCCTTGGAGATGGCAAGTGAGGGCAGAGCCCAGAATCTGGAGCCAGGGTGGCTGAGTGGCGATGACTCAACTCAGGAATGTGTCCCCAGATAGGGGTGAGAAGGGAGTTAGGCCTCTGCCACACTCTGATAACTTCAGTGGAACTTTTAAACAACTTCCTTCCTCTTTCACCCCCAAAAACCTGCCACCCCATCTGCTCAGGTGCCTACTTCCCCTGCGGGGCTTGACTCCTCACGGCCCCAGGGAGGGCTGAGGCGGTCATCACATTACCTACCACTTCTCAGGAGGAGTGCCAGGCAGGTAGGTCTCTGCCATTCTAGCTCCTTTAACCTCCCACGGACCGACCCATGGACCGATCCAGCAGGGCAGGTATCGCTGACCCACTTCTCCGGGGCGGAAAAGGAGGCTCAGGGAGGGGAGGTTAAGTGACTTGCCCCGGGTCACAGAGCCGGGAAGTGGCCACCACCAGGCTCTCAGCCTGACCCTGAAGCCGATGCTGGTGTAATCACTTGGCTCAGAAAGTGGAGGCAAGTCCCGCTCACTCCGCGCGGGGCAGCCGGGATGGGGCTCGGGCCACACTTTCCGAAACTCCCTGGCTCAAGGTCAGCGCAGGGGCTGACCCAGCCCGGCCCCAGCAGCGGTAGCCTCGCCCGGGGACTGCAGTCACGGAGGACGCCCCCACCCTCGGACAACTGTCACACCCGCTTTGCTCATCCTCTGCCCGTCGCCCGGCCCACCCTACCCGCGTGGCCCCTCACCATCGCTGCTGCCGCTGCTGGGCTCGCTCTTGCTCCTCTGCCCACAGTGGCCCCTGTGCCAGAGCTCGGGAGGAAGCAGAGGGGCGGGGCAGGGCGGGGCGGAGGGGGGGAGCGCCTTCCCCCACAACCGAGACCAAGTTCAAATTAAACCGAAAGCAGAAGGCTGCGGCGACCCGGTCCATAGGGCGCCTCCTCCTGGGCCAGCGGACCCAGCTTCGGAGGACTCCCCAGCCTCCTGCACTGGGGCTAAGTTTGAGCAGCCGGGCACCAGGTCTGCACGCTGGCCACATCTCGGCCCTGGAGCCGGCTCTGGGAGGCATCTCTGGGACTGCCTCCAAGATCAGGTAGACGGGGCTTACCTGGGGTGGCATGATGCAGTCATTCTAGGGGGGACTGTAGGAGCACCATTGTCAGGCACTGTGCTAGGTGTCTTCAGGGTCTTCACCACCGTGGTGCGTGCGTCTCACCCATAACCATAAACAGACCCCCCCCCCAAAAAAAAGTTTTGTAGTTTTTAAAATATGTTTACTGATTGGTTGATTTGAAAGACAGAGACATCGATTTGTTGTTCCACTTGTTTATGCATTCATTAGTTGGTTCTGCATTCATTTGCTCTGACTGGGATCGAACCCCGGCAACCCTGGCATATGAGGACAACTGAGCTACCTGGCCAGCGCCCAAAGTTTCAAAACTAAAGAAAGTTTATTCACAGGAAGCATTGTGCATGCACTACCTGCCACTGAACTGCACATTTTAAAATGCTCAGTTGTACGTTATGAGAATTTCGCCTCAATTGAAAAAGAAAACAGACCATCGTGGAGAAGGTGCAGCTCTAGCTTTTCTGTATTTCCCTGGGAGGGCAAGTGCAGCCCTGCCCTGATGTGATCCTGCTCCCCAGAGGCTGTGCGAGGCTGGTGGCTTACCGCCCCTCCAGCGCCCTCCTGAAGGTGAATCTCCCCATCTGTGCGCTCTCCTCATGGCTGCAAAGAAGTCAACAGCCACCTTTTCACCCAGCCCATGCCACCCTCAACATATTAAATGTGGCCCCTCTTGAGGAAGGGGTTGAGGGCTTCCTCCCTGGGGTTGAGCCCCTGTGAGCACAGACCTGACCCTCATCCTGGACAGTCTGGGTCCCAAGGAAGAGGTTTCAGCCAAGTTCCTTGTCCCTGGAGACTAGGAGGGGCCTGAGGAGACAGAGGATGGACATGGTTGTGGCAAAGATTACCAATGAGTCTCTTCTGTGCTTTCCTCCTCCCTCCCCAAAACAGGTTAGCTTCCATTTTGGAAAGCCTATGAGGGCAATAGGGACAGAGAGCAAGAACTCTTCCCCCAAACCAAGGCAGACTGGGCACTGGAAAGAGGAAAGAGTGACAATGACGATGGAACCTGGTGGGGAGGAGGGAGGCTCAAAGACAGAGTCCCATTGTACATGGAGGGGAAGGAGGGCCATAGGCCCTGTCCTGTGATACTGACTGTGCTCAGCCACGGGACCTGGGGGAGAGATGCTCACCCCCTTAGGTCAGCTGAGACCCGGAGTCCCTGATCAGTCCCAGAAGGACAAGAGCAGACAAAAGACAAATAGAATTTGCAAAACCACAAGAGAAGGAAAAGCAGTCCAGTTCCTCTCAACCCTGCTCTAGACTACAACAGGGCCACAGAACAGAAATGGCAATGATGGGAGAGGCAGATGGCCCCTAACCAGGTTCCTGGGTGCTCGGCCCAGGGAGGCCTCATGTCGCGGTTAATGCTTCCAGCAGAACAGTAATCCAGCGACATGGCAAGGCCCAAGAGGGACACTTAGCAGTCTGGCCCACCACCCTACACCGCTGTGAAGGTTTTGAAATTTCCATGTGCCAAGGCTCCCAGGAAAGTTTTGTTCTTGAGACCTGTGACAATGAATGGAAGAAGGGGGAATAAAGAAAAACAGGGAGGCTTCAACTCTCTTCTCCAAACATGCACTCTCCACCCCTCCAACAACTCAGGCCACAAACGGGAGAATCCAGGGCGTGCTCAGGGAGAAAAGGGCCAAAGGCCGAATGCAAGAGGAGAAAGCACCTCACAAACATAGGGATCCTGAAGGGTCTTTATTGCCTACCAGCCACCATCAGTGTCCCAGCCTCATGCTGGGCTCTCCCCTGAGGACCTGGGGAATGTGGCCACAGTCCAGCTCTCTCCTTGCAGGGGATCAAGGTACTTCCTGGGGCAGACAGTGTAGCAGAGGGCCTCAGAGTGAGGGGCAGAGGGCTGAGCAGCATTCCCTGTGGAGAAGGACGGGAGAGAGGGCCCTTCTTGACGCCCACCATGGAGGGATGTCTCGAAGAGGAGGGCAGGGCGGTGTCATCCTAAGAGGGAATGACACCAGAGGCAAAGAGCACAATGAATAGGATGATGATAAAAACAATCACACAGATGAGGACAATCATCTTCACGTTCTTCCACCAGAACTTCCGAGCCACCTTCTGCGATGTCGTCTTGAAGTGCTCAGACTGTAGGGGGTAAGGTAGAGTGAGTCAGTTCCTCCTCCCACTGGAACAATAGTACAAATACAGGCCCCCACGCCATACACCTACATATTTAAGTGATAAGCTGAAGTAACAGACTGCTAAATAGAAAATGTCCTGTCCTCCTACCTTGACAAACATACCTTCATAACCCTCTGGTGGGCCAAGTTTGAATTTAGAAATCTTGGACTCGCCCTGGCCACCTGCTACCCCCTTCTCTTCTTACCCCTGCACTGTCATGCACATTGTGGGGACTTTCACACATGCTCACACCCAGGGGTGTGACACTGGCAGGGCAATCTACCCCTTAGGAGGGTAGATACTGGGGCCAAGAAGAACAGTCAGGTTCCATGATTCCTTGCCTCCTGGGGACTGCTGAAGTTGGAGGAGAGGGGCCAGGGGGATATGGTGGTTGGAAGTGAGGGAACGTGCTTTCTCTCCAAACTGGGGTTGCAGTAACTAAGTTTCATGCTCCCCAGGTTAGGCTGTGGAAAGAAGCACTAAGTCCCAAGGAGACAACAGAGCTGTGCCCAAGATTACACAGAGGACTCAGAAAGCCCCAGCCAGTGTGTCCCCTTGGACAAGGAACTTAGGCTCCAGCCTTTGCTGAACTTTAGAGGAACTCCCTTCCTGAGCACCTGGCTGGAGACAGAGAAGAATGAGGTCAAGCAGATGTGTGGGAGATGTTATTCTAGCCTTCAGCTCACACAGGAACCCATCAAAGAATGTCACCGCTCTTCCCAGCTTCTTTTTAAAGCTGACTCAGCAAGACTCTAGCAGTTTTCACCCCCTGCCTAATAACTCCCGGAGAAGGCCAAAGGGCCTTAAGAGGATTTCCAAAGCCAATATTTTGCCCTGGGGAGGTCAGGTTCAAATGACTGCCAAGGGCAGCTTTCAAAAGGAAAATCAACTTCACAGAAGAGAAGCCGAAGAGTGCCTAGATTCTTAGAAAACGCCTCCATGGGTCAGCCCCCACCCACCAACCCCGGTCATTGGACCTATTCCCTGGGCCCGTGCCAATCGGTGGAGTAGAACGGGATCAGAAGCGAGGACTCGGCTAACATCAATTCCCAAAACAGGTGAAGAGGCAGACTTCCCTCCTGTTCATTTTGCCCCCAACACCACCAACCCCCAAATTCCCAAAGATCCTCCCTCCCTCTCTTCCTCTTGTCCCCAGTGGGCTCCCCATCTCACTGTGGCTTCCAGATCCTCTGTCTTGTTGCGAAGATGGTCCAGGTTTTCTCCTCGGGCCAGGATCCGCTCCACATTCTGGGTCATAATATTCTTGACTCCCTCCACCTCACTCTGCAGGTTCCGCACTCGGTCATTTCCTTCACCTCCACTGGCCTCCTCCTAGGCAGCAACGCAGGGGTTAATTAAGCCAAGTGGCAGAGGAACTGAGACGTAGCATGGAGGCCAGAGGAGGGGAATGTCTAAGGTGGACTTTAGCTTTTGGCCATGCTTGAATTGTTTACAAACAGAATGTTTTCAGGTTCTCAGGGCCTCTGCCAATGAAAAGAAGCACACCACTGAATCCCTCTCTACTACTCCCTTGCTCCTCAAAGAAGGTCAGAGAAGACAGCTGAGCTGGCATTGCAAATGCAAAACCCCACCATTTACCAATTCCCAGATCCTACAGTGTCCTCATTAGAAACGTCTGTGCTGGCCCTAACTAGTGTTCAGTGGTTAGAGCAGGGGTGGGCAAACTTTTTGACTCGAGGGCCACAATGGGTTCTTAAACTGGACCGGAGGGCCGGAACAAAAGCATGGATGGAGTGTTTGTGTGAACTAATATAAATTCAAAGTAAACATCATTACATAAAAGGGTACGGTCTTTTTTTTTTTTTTAGTTTTATTCATTTCAAACGGGCCGGATCCGGCCCGCGGGCCGTAGTTAGCCCATGGCTGGGTTAGAGCATCGGCCCAAGGACTGAAGGGTCCCAGGTTCAATTCTAGTAAAGGGCATGCACCTTAGTTGCAGGCTCAATCCCCTGGCCCCATCAGGGAGCGTGTGGGAGGCAACCAATCGACGTATCTCTCACATTGATGTTTCTCTCTGTGTCTCTGCCCCTCCCTTCCATTCTCTCTAAAAATCAATGGAAAAAAACATATCGTCTGGTGAGGATTAACAACAACAATAAAAAATGTCTGCGCTGGCCAGTAGAACACCCTCACCTGGCACAACCCTCCCTCTCTCCATGGGGGCAGCTGGAGAGCTGTTCTGGCACCCGCCTCCTGGGCAGCCCAACTGCTGTGACCCAGAACGCCAGCAGCCAGGCTCCAAGTTCCTCACAAGGCCCATGACAGCAAGCCGTTGGGCCACAACTTCTGCTTCTCCCCGATCCCCCATTTAGCGCCATGTGCAAGCATGTCAAACTCGCGGCCGGCGGGCCACATGCCTCGTTTATTTGGCCCCTGTTAGCCTTTGAGTTTGGCATGCTTGTACAGGAACCAAACGATCACCAGTTAAGTTGATATTAAGTAAAAACAGCAGCCTGGGCACTGGGGGAAATGGAGGGCAAGTCCTCCCTGCTTAATGCCTCACCCCCAGGCTTCACGATAAGGTTTTTGAACAAGGAAGAGAAAACGTTATTAAGCTCCTCCCTCCCCAGACCCACTGGATCTCCAAAAACAGGGCAGGGTGTGGATCCACAGTAGATTATCTCAGAGAACCAACTTCTGGTTCTTTTACGAACTCTTAGTTCTTCCTTATGTTTATAAAGAGGGGGCCAACTCCTTGGACTCAGAGAGACAAATTCTTTGGGTTTCTCAATAGGATAAAGTGAAAGGCAGAGGGGGGAGCTGAGCTGGAATGTACACTGGGAAACAGCAGCGCTGCCCAGGAATGTCACATCACCTGCTGGGGCGGGGTGGGAGGGTGGCGGGAACTGGGGGAGGAGATGAAGGGCCCTTCAGGCAACTCCTTGCCTGGAATTCGCATTCCTCACTCCCACCGAGGCCCTGCTCTAGGCCCAGCCGGCACTGAGGTCTCGGGGAGGAGGGGAGTAAAGGGGCAGGAACACCGACTTCGGCAGCTCAGAGCTATTTGCAGTTAGTTGTCAGCGCTGGCCCAGCCCTCTAACTTGCCACCTTCTCAGCTTTCCTGATGCCCAGGCCCCTCTGGCTTGTCTTTAAATCACCCCCTTCCTAGTTCCCAGCTCACTCACCATGTCTCAGCAGCTCAGGCCAGTCAGCAGCAGAACTCGCCTAGTCTGTCTCCTCCGAGGGCGGCCCTGAGTTCACTTCCTGCTCCAAGTTTCAGCCCGCCTCCCCCCTCCCCACCTGACAGCCCGAGCAGCTCCAGCCACACCTCACGCAGGTTCCTCCAGGTAGGCGGGCACCCTCCTCTGCCCTCCCAGTCTCCTCCCAAACCCAGGCTCAGGCTTAAAGCAACAAGACTCCCCGGCACCCAGAGTCTTCTAACTTGTCAGGAATCAGAAAAGAAAGAGGAAGCAGCCTGCCCAGGTTTCCTAAAGCTGTACGGCTGATACAGAGAGGGCAGCCGGCTTCTATCTATGTCCAAATATCTGACTCCAGTTTGTAGAGATTGAAATAAAACTGGGATGGGACAGTAAGCCCCCTGCCAGGCCTGGTTCACATGAAAGCAGAAAGCAGATATGAACATTTTTTTCTTTTTTCTTTTGCTTTTAAAAATGTTTTTTATTTATTTTTTTATCTTTAGAGATGAACATTTCTTGCTGGACAACCCTTGCGCTCCTGTCTGTAGATGGGCAGAGAGCACTAATCCCCCAAAGTCTGGAATGCGAGATCCTGGCTCAGGTATCAGGAAGCTCTGGGTTACTCGGTGACCCTGAGTGAACCGCTTCAAAGCCGACCTGGTGAGGAGTAGGAGAGCACCTTCAATGTGCCCAGCACAGTGCCTGGAGCAAAAACTGTCCGTATGAATCAGGAAATGATGGCACACCAACCCTCCTTTCCTTTCAGAGTTCCATAATCTTGCCTTTCCCTTCAGGGGCACCGCCACGGGGTTGGTGAGCCCAATCAGTGAAGGGGAGAGAACTGGGGTTGGTGAGCCCAATCAGTGAAGGGGAGAGAACTGCCGTATGGGCCATAGAGGGGGCCCGGGGCAAAGAATTTCTCCATCAACCTGGCTCCAGGCCAAAGAAAATCCACTCTTCCTGGGTGGTGTTTATCAAGAAGGGAGAAGAATAACAGGGACATGCAGGAGAGAAGCATTCCTGTCGCATCCCAGAAGAAGTAACAGTTTCAAGGGGGAAATGTCAGCTGCCCTAACAAATAATTTTTAAAGGGTCAAATAAATTTTGGGCCCCTGTAGCATCTTGAAACTCTTTATTCTAATTTATACTGAAATCTTATCCCCAAATAGATAAGATTATTATATTTTGCCCTAACCAGTTTGGCTCAGTGGATAGAGCGTCAGCCTGCGGACTGAAGGGTCCCAGGTTCGATTCTGGTCAAGGGCATGTACCTTGGTTGCGGGCACATCCTCAGTAGGGGGTGTGCAGGAGGCAGCTGATTGATGTTTCTCGCTCATCGATGTTTCTAACTCTCTAGCCCTCTCCCTTCCTCTCTGTAAAAAAATCAATAAAATATATTTTTAAAAAAATGATTGTTATATTTTGTAGATCTGAATTTTGATGAGCAATGCCAGCCTGCTTTCACAGAGAATTTGGCTGCCCGACTCCTTGCCCCATTCAAAGAAAGGCTACAAGGTGGCCAGGTGGAGGTGGGTCAGAAATCTTGATCTTCACTTGCACTGTCTAATCCAGTAGCCACTGGCCACATGCGGCTGTGGAGCACTTGAAGTGTGGCTAGTATGAATGTAGTTGTGATGTAAAAGTAAAACGCATGCTGGTTTTCAAAGACTTATTATGAAAAAAGAACATAAGTATCCCATTAGTAATTTTGTATATTGATGACATGTCGATTAATATTTTGGATATATTAAGTTAAATAAAAAATATTGATAAAATTTATTTCACCTGTTTCCATTCCCTTTTAATTTGGCTAATAAAAAATTTCAATTTATGGAGTCATTCCAATGGGCCCTGTAATATCTCAAGGATTTATTCTTTCTTCTTTTTTTTTCTAAATATATATTTTTTGGTTTCAGAGAGGCAGGGAGAGGGAGAGAGAGAGAGAGATAGAAACATTAAAGATGAGAGAGAATCATTGATCCGCTGCCTCCTGCATGCCCCCCGCTGGGGATCGAGCCCACAATCCAGGCATGTGCCCTTGGCCAGAATCAAACCCAGGACCCTTCAGTTTGCAGGCCCATGCTGTATCCACTGAGTCAAACTAGCTAGAGCCACACTCTCCCAGTTTCTATTAACATCTTACTTTTTTTACAATTGATGAGCTAATACTGATATATTAACAAAGTCCATAGTTTATATTCAGGTTCACTCTTTGTGTTGTACATTCTATGAGGTTTTTTAAAAATATATTTCTTTATTGGTTTCAGAGAGGAAGGGAGGAGAGAGAGATAGAAACATCAATGATGAGAGAGAACCATTGACCGGCTGCCTCCTGCACGCTCCCTACTGGGGATTGAGCCCAAAACCCAGGCATGTGCCCTTGGCCGGAATCAAACCTGGGGCCCTTCAGTCCACAGGCTGATGCTTTATCCATTGAGCCAAACCAGCTAGGGCCATTCTACGAGTTTTGACAAATGTATAATGCATATAAGTACCATGACACATTACATTATCATACAGAATAGTTTCACTTTTCTAAAAATCCCCTGTGCTCTACCTATTCAGCCTCCCTCCCTCTCCTCAATCCTTGGCAACCACTGATCTTTTTACTATTTCCATACTTATGCCAGGATTGCACAGACTTTGGATCATACAGTATGTAGTCTTTTCATATTGATTTCCTTCACTTAGCAATATGCAATTAAGTTTCCTCCATGTCTTTTCATAGCTTGACAGCTCTGTTTTGTGAAAGGGCTGTGTATGCAAAGCAGCCCCAAAAAACGAAGGAGCCGATAAGCCAAAAAAAAAAAAAAAAGGCAGACAAGTCCAGCTTGTTGGTTTGCAGCAGTTCTCAACCTGTGGGTCGCGACCCCTTTGGCAGTCGAACGACCCTTTCACAGGGGTCGCCTAAGACCATCCTGCATATCAGATATTTACATTATGATTCATAACCGTAGCAACATTACAGTTATGAAGTAGCAACAAAAATAATTTTATGGTTGGGTCACAACATGAGGAACTGTATTTAAAGGGCCAGAAGGTTGAGAACCACTGGTTTAGAGTTTGTTAGGGAACTTATATACAGAAAACAGTCTTGGGCATCAATAAGAGGAATGGATCCCCGAACCTTCCACCCCCAGATTTTAAAAGCTGTGAGAATGTGTGATGATCAAAAGGATCAGGAGCTAGGAGGCTTGGGTGCCAGGGTGAGGTAACAGAAACATCCGGGGCACCTCACCCTGAGAGAGAATTAATGGGAGTACTGTGATCAGTCCAGAGTTCTGTATTTCAGAACTCACTCAGGGGAAGGGGAGAGAGTCATGGGTTCGGGTTCACCCAGTGGTCAAGATGGCGGATTAGTTTTAAGACGGGGTTACCTATGTTCCTAACAAATTCATTTCATTTTATCGCTCCATATTCCATTGTAGGAACGTGTCACAGTTTGTGTATCTGCTCATCTATTGAAGGATGTCTTGGTTGCTTCTAAGTTTAGGCAATTATGAATAATGCTGCTATACATGTGTGTGCAAGTTTTGTGTAGCAGACATTTTCAACTCATTTGGGTAAATATCAAGAAGCACAATTGCTGGATCATATGCGAAGAGTGTGCTTAGCTTTGTCAGAAACTGCCAAATTGTCTTCCAAAGTGGCTGTATCATTTCGCATTCCCGCCAGAAGTGAAGGAGAGTTCCTGTTGCTTCACATCCTCGCGCAGCATTTCTTGTTGTCAGTGTTTTGGATGTCAACCATCCTAGCACTTACCCCATTGTTAACAATATGTTGAATCCCATTTTATTTGAAAGGACATCAAACAAACTATGGTTATTCAAACTGGCACATTTGGCTGATATTTTCCCCAAAATGAAAGGAGTGAGCCTGTTCTTTCAAGGAAAACACTAGACAGTATTTGTTGCCTTTGATAAAATGAAAACTTTCAAGTGAAAATTAAAATTCTTATCTTGAAAATTAGAACTCGTATCTGCCACTGTGAGCTGGGCAGTTTCCCAACATTTAAGAGACGCTGCTTTTGGAAAAGCTGCATAACTCAAGGAAACAGTGCTTGCCAAATGACTTTGTTTTCCAATGTTTTACTCAGGCATGATTTTACAATATCATCCTTGAGTAAAATGTCTATTTAAAGTGCAAGTTAGGCCCGGCTGATGTGGCTCAGTGGTTCAGCATCGACATATGAACCAGGAGGTCATGGTTCAATTTTGGTTGGGGCACATGCCCAGGTTGCAGGCTTGATCCCCAGTGTGGGGCATGCAGGAGGCAGCTGATCAATGATTCTCATCATTAATGCTTCTATTTCTCTCTCTCCCTTACTCAATATATATATTTAAAGTGCAAGATATACCAATGATTTTAATGTTATAGAGCAGTGGTCGGCAAACTCATTAGTCAACAGAGCCAAATATCAACAGTACAACGATTGAAATTTCTTTTGAGAGCCAAATTTTTTAAACTTAAACTATATAGGTATGTACATTGCTATTAACTTAATTAGGGTACTCCAAAGCTGGCCTTTGCTCAAAACGTCCTCAATCTAATTGAGGTACGTTCGCTGAGGTCCCAGCTCTCCCATCCACACTCAACTCGTGCATGAATCACGCGCGCCTCCCCCGCGCTGCGTATCCACGGCCAGCCTGTGCTGCGTCTCCCGTCCCCCCACTGACCGACCGAGACCCCCCACTTCTTCTAACGCTACTTCTTCAAAATAGACTTGCCCAGGTCGAAAACCGACTTCTGCACATGGGCCACGAAGTTTCAATCGCACTGTACGTGCGCGCCAGCATGTGGTATTTTGTGGAAGAGCCACACTCAAGGGGCCAAAGAGCTGCATGTGGCTTGTGAGCCGCGGTTTGCCGAACACTGTTAAGAGCATAATGTTCATTGATATGGTTTCATTTTTCACATCTGAGTAATCTTTAAAAACTACCACATGCAAGATGTGTCAAAGAAGTATATCCACATTTATCTAAAAGGCCATTAAAATGCTTTTCTCTTTAACTGGCCAGCATGGCTCAGTGGTTGAACATCGACCCATGAACCAGGAGGTCACGGTTCAATTCCTGGTCAGGGTACATGCTCAGGTTTGCAGGCATGGAGGCAGCCGATCAATGATTCACTCTCATCATTGATGTTTCTATCTCCCTCACCTTTCCTCCCTGAAATCCATTAAAAAATATTAAAAATATGCTTCTCCCTAGTCCAGCTATCTGTGAAGCCAGATTTCCCTTCTATACTTATATCTACCAATACCATTTCACAACAGATGTACTGCAGAAGCAGATATGAGAATCCAGCTGTCTTCAATTAAGACCTTACAGTAAGACAATATGAAGTACTCTTTTAAAAAAATATTTATTGTTGAAAGTATAACATAAGTCCCCCCTTTAGCTCCATTGACCTCTTCCAGCCCACTCCTGCTCCCCACCCCAGGCCTTCACCACCTTATTGTCTGTGTCTGCTGGTTATGCATACAAGTTCTTTGGTTGACCTCTTCCCACCCACCCTCCCCTGCCTTCCCTCTGAGGTTCGATAGCCTGTTCCATGCTTCTATGTCTCTGGATCTATTTTTGTTTATTGATTTATTTTGTTCCACACATCAGTGAGATCATGTGATACATATCTTTCTCTAATTGGCTTATTTCGCTTAGCATAATACTCTCTGGGTCCATACATGCTGTTGCAAAAAATAACTCTTTTTTTAAAAGAGTTCTTTAAAAAAAATTTTAAAAAAAATTAATTTCAGAGAGGAAGGGAGAGGGAGCAAGAGATAGAAACGTCAATGATGAGAGAGAATAATTGATCAGCTGCCTTCTGCACGCCCCCTACTGGGGATCAAACCTGAAACCCAGGCATGTGCCATTCACCGGATTTGAACCTGGGACCCTTCTGTCTGCAGGCTGACACTCTCTCCACTGAGCCAAATCAGCTGGGTGAGTTTTCTTTTTTACAGCTGTGTAGTATTCCATTGTGTAGATGTAGCACTGTTTTCTAATCCACTCATCTGCTGATGGGCACTTAGGCTGTTTCCAAATCTTAGCTATTGTAAGTTGTGCTGCGATGAACATAGGGGTGTATATATTCTTTCTGATTGGTGTTTCAGGTTTCTTAGGATATGTTCCTAGAAGTGGTATCATTACGTCAAATGGGAGTTCCATTTTTAATTTTTGGAGGAAATTCCATACTGTTTTCCATAATGGCTGCACCAGTCTGAATTCTGAAGTACTCTTCATGCAATTTTTGTGATAATGTACCGTTATTAACAAAAATGCTAGTTATAAAATACTTAGTGAGTTTATTCTATTTTTAATGAATCAATACAAACATTCCTCAATATGGAAAAATATAACCCACATAAATAACAGTTCTTGCCCTAACTGGTTTGGCTCAGTGGATAGAGCGTCAGCCTGCGGACTGAAGGGTCCCAGGTTCGATTCGGTCAGGGACATGTACCTTGGTTGTGGGCACATCCCCAGTAGGGGGTGTGCAGGAGGCAGCTGGTCGATGTTTCTAACTCTCTATCCCTCTCCCTTCCTCTCTGTAAAAAATCAATAAAATATATTTTTTAAAAATAACAGTTCTTTAAGATTCTCATGATAGGTAGCAGTGCAAAGGGGTGGGTCCTGAGACCAAAAAATGTGAGAACTGCTACCCAAGCCCAGGGCAGAGAGTTAAGATACTACAGTGTTGATTGGTCTCTCTAAAAACCTTCCCTGCCGCCCTCGCCGGTTTGGCTCAGTGCATAGAGCATCGGCCTGCGGACCAGAGGGTTCCCGGTTTGATTCCCGTCAAGGACTCCTCCCTGGCCCGAGCCCTGGTCGGGGCACCTGCAGGAGGCAGCCAATTGATGTCTCTCACATCGGTATTTCTCTGTCTTTCCCTCTCTCTAAAAATCAATGAGGGGGGGGAACATCCTCGGATGAGGATTATAAAAGGAAAAAAAAAAAACTTCCCTGATGGACCACGGTCTACTCACTACCCCTATTCTGCATCCCCTCGTCAGCTATGTTGTTCAGCTATGTTGTCCCGGTTTCCCCTGCAGCATTCAAGCCTCTGGTAGAATAAAGGAACTCGCATACTCTCTCAGGGCTGGGCAGCCCCTTCCAGGTGCGTCCTCAACGCAGCGGCCAACCTTTCTAGGGAAGAGTCCGACATGTTCACATCAGGGAGCACTGCGGGGACACTGCTGCCTGGAGAGGCCCAAGGAGAGCGGGGGAGGACCCAGGGAAGTTGAGGGAACACGGAGTCTTCCTCGGACTGCAAGTACAGAGGGGCCCCGGGATGTCTCAGGGGTGTCCGGGAGCATCCTCCGTCACCAGGGGAGACGAGGCCCGCCCACACCCTTTCGGGCCCGCCCCGCCTCGCTCCGCCCCGCCCCGCCTCGCTCCGCCCCGCCCCGCCTCGCTCCGCCCCAAAGGTCCCTCGCTTTGCCTTCTGCCGCCAAGCAGGGAGCCAGGATTCGCCGCTACGGCCCTTCACGACAGTGCCGGCGCTTTACGGCCGGCTGCTCCCTGCTGTCGTGTCTGGGAGGCGGGGCTTAGGGGAGCGGCCCCTCGCTCGCGGCTGGCTGCTGTGAGTGACCGACCGTAGAACTATGGCGATGTCTGCCCTGTCCTCGCGGGCCCCGCCCGGCGCAGGTAGGCTCAGAGCCCCACCCTGCGGCGGAGGGAGAGAGGGGTGCTGGTCTCGCAGTGGCGGGGACCGACGGACTGCCCTGTGGGTCCTGGGGAAGGGGCTTATAGAGAGAGGTTGCAGCCTGCAGTTTGGGGTAACGGTGACATGCGATTAGCCCTTAGGGGGCTGGAGCCTGAGAGGTCTGGGGCATTGGCGCGTCCTGGAGGAGGGGCTGCCCTGCAGGGTGTTCCAGGTAGAGATCAGCGGGAGAACCCAGGGAGGCAGAAGCCCTCCGGTTGTGGGGGCTGTGATTTGGGAAGGAGCCGATTTTAAAGCACCTCCACCCCGCACGTGCACACTCCTTCCTCCATTTATTGGTTACAGATAAAGTACAGAAAGACAAGGCTGCACAGACCACGGGCCCCGGCCAGGCCAGCCGCATGGGGAAACTCTTGGGTTTTGAGTGGGCAGATGTCTCCAGCTGGGGGAGGCTGGTGACCCTGCTGAATCGGCCAATGGATCCTGCAAGCCTGGCTGTCTTCCGTTTTCTCTTCGGTAAGTCCAGTTGCTGGGAGGGGCCCGTGTGGTTGGGGCGGGAGAGTGACAATGTGAAGGTGTTGCGAGATGGACATCTAGAAAACGTCAAGTGCCTGCTTTAGGAACTTGGAAACTGGGGTTATAGTCTGCTCCCATCATTAGCCTTTGCTTTTCTCTTGCTCCATAGAGATGCCTCGTGGATACCTGATTGCCTGCGTCAGAGGCTTATAAACTTCGGAAGTATCACTGCCTCCCAACCCTGTCTATTTCTTGGTTACTCACTTAGTGGACTTTCCTCCCTTTTTCTCACAGTGGAAGACATCAGTGTCCTGGAAGAGGTTATTTGTGGAGTTTAGGATCAAACCCAGCTTTGTCTCCTCTGATTAGCGTTAGAGGCCAGAAATGCTTTGATCTGAGGCTATAGGAAATATGGAGGCAGAGGAACAGGGATTCATTTTCCTTATGTCATGAAGTTGTTCAGTAATTACTCTAAGGACTAGACTTTAGAGCAGTGGTTCTCAACCTTCCTAATGCTGCGACCCTTTTATACAGTTCCTCATCTTGTGGTGACCCCCCCAACCATAAAATTATTTTTGTTGCTACTTCATAACTGTAATTTTGCTACTGTTATGAATCGTAATGTAAATATCTGATATGCAGGATGTATTTTCATTGTTACAAATTGAGCATAATTAAAGCATAATGATTAATCACAAAACAATATGTAATTATATATGTGTTTTCCGATGGTCTTAGGCGACCCCTGTGAAAGGGTCGTTCGACCCCCAAAGGGGTCGCGACCCACAGGTTGAGAACTGCTGCTTTAGAGAAATAGCAGACATGTTGGCTGTAACTCCCTAATCCAGAGCTTCCGCTTGGAATGGGTTATGATATGCTGAGATATTAATCCCGGTAGCCCAGTGGTTCTCAACTGAGGGCATTTTTGTTGGGGGAGAGGGGACACTTGGCAATATCCGGGAACATTTTTATTTGCCATATGTGGGGGCGGGGGGGGGTATAGGTGGCTCCTAGCATCTACATAGGAGCCAGAGATGCTGCTAATTGGACCTATGATGCACAGGATAGTCCCTCCCAGCAAATAATTAACCAGCCCCAAATGTCAATGGTCCTGAGGTTGCGAAACACTGCCTTCCCGGGAGCTGCTTCCTGATCTGAGTAGCCCCTTCTGTTTACCCCAGTGTGTTAGCCAAACACTGCTGTTTTCTGGGTATACCAGGAAGTGGGCAAGCACCATCCTTGAGCACTTTCTGTAGCCTAATGCAGTGGTTGGCAAACTGCACCTTGGCAAACCGTGGCTCGCGAGCCACATGCGGCTCTTTGGCCCCTTGAATGTGGCTCTTCCACAAAATAGCGGCTCTTCCACAAAATACCGACTTCTGCGCATGGGCCACGAAGTTTCAATGGCACTGTACGTGCACGCCCACACGTGGTATTTTGTGGAAGAGCCACACTCAAGGGGCCAAAGAGCCACATGTAGCTCGCGAGCCGCAGTTTGCCGACCATGGGCCTAATGTGACAGACCTTTGTAAATATTAACTATCAACACCTGAACAGCTTTTTGTAGCATTTTGTATGTTTCTCTCATTGAATCCTCTCTGTAACCCTGTAAAATATTATGAGCCCCCTTTTACAAATGGGGAATTGGCTTAGTGAGGTACAGTAGCTGATCACACAACTGGCATAGTGCCTACCACATAGGATGCACTCAGTAATGTTTGTTGGGTGAATGAATGAATGGTAAAGCCTGGTTAGGAGAGAATTCTCACCTTGGAGCTAGATTCAGCCAACTGTATTCAAATGTATTCTGCTGCTTCCTTTGCTGAGGTCTAATGGCCCCCTCTCCCACTGCCTTCTCAGGGCTGTTGATGGTGCTGGACATTCCCCAGGAGCGGGGGCTCAGCTCCCTGGACCGAAGATACCTGGATGGGCTGGAGGTGTGCCGCTTCCCCTTGCTGGATGTCCTGCAGCCACTGCCACTTGACTGGATGTATCTTGTCTATACCGTCATGTTTCTGGGTGAGGGAAGCTGGGAATACTGATTGGCATATCTAAAACAGAGACATACAAAGCATGAGAAAGGTCTTGGATTCCTTATTTCACTTCTGTCATGACTCATAATTTCATCTTCCTGACCTGTTGTGTCATCTGAGCTGTGACCCCATAGCTCTTTTTGAAAATATTAAAATAACATTTAATTTTGATTTAGTTGTACCTGATTATAAAATGTCTGATGACTTTTCTTAATCCCACCCACAGCCTGTCCCAGGGGAGCTGGGCCTGTGGTGATCTTTGACCTCTTAATTCTCTCCCCCACAAATCCCAGGGGCACTGGGCATGATGCTGGGCCTGTGCTACCGGATAAGCTGTGTGTTATTCCTGCTGCCGTACTGGTATGTGTTTCTCCTGGACAAGACGTCATGGAACAACCACTCCTATCTGTATGGTTTGTTAGCTTTTCAGCTGACATTCGTGGATGCAAACCGCTACTGGTATGAATCGAGGGAAAAAGAGGGGAGGGGTCGGCTGGGTCAGGATGTTTACCAGAGATAGGGGCCCCTTGAGGTCCTAGAATTTGCCCCAGCAAGAATAATTTCAGCAACGCTTTGCAAAGGTCACACTTTAATTGGGATGGATTTGGGAGGGGGAAGAGTCAGCGAGGTTGTGGCACTTGGGATGACAAAAAGCAAAATGGCTCCATTCCCACCCCTTCACTCTTTCCGTATCTCCCCAGGTGCCTTGATCTGTGCACTTCCTGTAATCTTCTTAGAGAGAAGAAGCGAAGACTAAAGCCAGACATAGCTGTTTTCAGATACTTCAAGGGTGGTCATGTGGAAGAGGGAGCGGACTTTCTCTGTGTGAGCCCAGAGGTGCAGGGTTAGAGCACAGAGTAGAAGTTGCTGTGAGGCAGTCATGTCAGAAGGAGAGGGCCCACCAGGGCTGCTCAGCAGCGCGGTCCTGGGAGGAGGTAACCTCCCCCATCTCTGGCTTAGGTGACCATCTTTCAGGGGAGGTGGAGAAGGGATCTGGAAACCAGATGGCAGGGCAGACGACCTTTAAGGATTTTTCCCATTATTAAGTGAAAAGCAAATATGAGATCTCAGTAAGATGGGTATAAGTAAAAAATCTCAAGCACTGAATTAGTGATTTATCAGTCATTAAGTTTCATTTGTTAATACACACACACAAATACTCCTTTTGTAAACCGTTAGATTCATTCAGAATGGCCAGCTGTGATCATATAGAATTAGGAGACAACTTTGGCAGAATACTCCTGAAAAAAAATTTTTTTTTTGAAGAAATACATACTACTTACCTACTGATGGATTTCCAGATACCATGCTAAACACGTTACTTTTTCCTTAGTATAACCCCATGAGGTCCATAGTGCTTTCCCCACTTCATAGATGAAGACACTAAAGCTTAAGGAAGTAAGGGTTAGGCTGAGGTCACATAGCAGCAGGAGGCACAAGTGAGAATGGAGGTCTCCTTAGCTGTAGACTCCAGTGCCCTTGACCACAGTGCCAGCTGCCTTCCCCAGCTTCTTGGCTCATTCATTGTCTTCTTGAAACTCTGCTTTGCTTCTGCCTCCCCAGAGCACATTAGTCTTAGAGCCTGCGTTTATCAGTTCTCTCCCAAGGCAGGCTGTTAGTAGGGACTCTCTGGCACGAGATCCCGGTATCCAGGTCTACAAGTGTCAGTTTGTTTTGGATATTTTTTAAAAATATATTTCTTTATTGATTTCAGAGAGGAAGGGAGAAGGAGAGAGAGATAGAAACATCAATGGTGAGAGAGAATCACCAATCGGCTGCCTCCTGCACACCCCCCACTGGGGACCGAGTCCGCAACCCAGGCTTGTGCCCTTGGCCGGAATCGAACCTGAGACGCTTCAGTCCACAGGCTGACGCTCCATCCACTGAGCCAAGCCGGCCAGGGCCTTGTTTTGGATATTGAAAAAAATTTTTTAATGTATATTTATATAAACCTCAAGCTTTTTAAACAATCCCTTAAACTCATTCTTTACTAAATTCAGTCATATTCTAGCATTGTAGTCTTTTTCCTGACTTTTTCCATTAGGACTAATTTGCTAAGTAACGAATGATAAAGACTGAACTTTTTATTGTTATAACTCACTAGTAAAATGTCCGTTATGAGTTAAAATAATCACTGTTCCAGTTTCCTCATGTAATTCTAAAGGGCCTCCAAATAGTCCAGAGGACCAGAGAGAGTATGGGAACTGTCCTGAGATAGATTATTACATTTAAAAAGGAAGGTGGAAATGTGGCTGGACTAAGACGCTCTCCTCAATCCTTACCTTACCTGGTGTAGGTCTGTGGATGGCCTGCTGAGTTCCCGGAAGCGGAATGCCCACGTGCCCCTTTGGAACTATGCCGTGCTGCGTGGCCAGGTACAAGATCTAAGGAAAGGTGTTCTCTGACAGTCACTGTCAGCATGGCCATCCCATGGCAGACTGCCCTCCACTCTGCCTCCCTAGACCTTCTCTTTCTTCCCTTTTACTGGAAGGCTAGGCTGGCTTTTCTGCTGTTTTCAAAACACTAATCTCCGGGCTATCTCACCTTGTCATGAAAGAATAGGGCTTTGTCCCTGCCAGGTTAGAATCCTCATGAGAGAGAATAATATCTATGCTTTATGACTCTCCTTGGTGCCTTATACTGTACCTGATGTTGGTAGGATGTCAATAGATACTTGCTGGATGAGTGAATATCCGAAATGAGTGAATAGAAGAATGGAACTAATCTTCCTTGGTCCCCGAACTGAGATGAAAACTTACTCTTTTCTTTCTTTTTTTAAATTTAAATTCTTTGTTGTTTAAAGTATTACATGAGTCTCCTTTTCCCCCCATTAACCTCTCCCTGGCCGCTCCCACCTCCCAGCACATGCCCTCACCCCGCTACTGTCTGTGTCCATTGGCTATGCTCATATGCATGCATGCAAGTCCTTTGGTTGGTCTCTTACCCCTTTACCCCCCGCCTTCCCTCATAGGTTGGACAGTCCGTTTGATGCTTCTGTGTCTCTGGTTCTATTTTTGTTCATCAGTTTATGCTGTTCATTATATTCCACAAATGAGTGAGATCATGTGATATTTATCTTTCTCTGACTGGCTTATTTCACTTAGCATAATGCTCTCCAGTTCTCTTTTTTTTCTTTAAACATTTGTTTTGCATTTTGTGTTTATAGATTTTCATTGTGTACTTCATTGCGGGTGTGAAAAAGCTGGATGCAGACTGGGTGGAAGGCTATTCCATGGAGAACCTGTCCCGGCACTGGCTCTTCAGTCCCTTCAAGTGAGTGGCAGTCGGGGCAGAGGCCTCACTGAGGCACAGGGACAGAGCGGGTGACTCACCGCTGTCCTGTCTGCAGTCATGGCTGCTGTTCCTACTTTGCCTGAGTTTGCAACATACTTTCCTCTGTCCACTCATCTCCCTATTCAGCAGAAGGCTCCCCCTGTGAAACTTACACTGTGGGTGGCAATGGAGGGAAATAAATTTAAAAAGAAGGGGAAAGCCCGGCCGGTGTGGCTCAGTGGTTGAGCATCAACCTATACACCAAGAGGTCTCCGGTTCAGTTCCTGGTCGGAGCCCATGCCCAGGTTGCAGGCTTGATCCCCAGTAAGGATTGTGCAGGAGGCAGCCTATTGATGATTCAATCCCATCGATGTTTCTATCTCTCTCTTCCTCTCCCTTCCTCTCTTTCTGAGATAAATACAAACATTTAAAAAAAAAAAAAGGAAGGAAGGAGAGGAAAGAGCTAGAACTAGGTGACTTGGTGAATGCGTTGGTTGCCAGCCCAGCCTCTCCAGGACTCCTCAGCCAGTGTACTGAGAAGATGGACAGTGTCCCTGCCTGACAGAACCAGTGCTACCAGCTCTTCTCAAAGCAGAAGTTCGCCTCTCTGACTTCTCTCTCCCTCCCAATTCTTCTCTCTTTTTTTACTTTGCCCTTTTTCTCTTCCCTGGTATTTCTCAGTTCCTG
Source organism: Myotis myotis (assembly GCF_014108235.1). Taxonomy (NCBI): domain Eukaryota; kingdom Metazoa; phylum Chordata; class Mammalia; order Chiroptera; family Vespertilionidae; genus Myotis; species Myotis myotis. The sequence goes on from NW_023416318.1 coordinate 1,280,685, forward strand.
TAGTTCAGCGGTTCTCAACCTGTGGGTCACGACCCTTTGGGGGTCAAACGACCCTTTCACAGGGGTCGCCTAAGACCGTTGGAAAACATATTGTTTTTGTGATTAATCATTATGCTTTAATTATGTTCAATTTGTAACAATGAAAATATATCCTGCATATCAGATATTTACATTACGATTCATAACAGTAGCAAAATTACAGTTATGAAGTAGCAACGAAAATAATTTTATGGTTGGGGGTCACCACAACATGAGGAACTGTATTAAAGGGTCGCGGCATTAGGAAGGTTGAGAACCACTGCTGTAGTTTGACTTCAGATTCATATAGGTCAAACATTCACCTTTTAAAAAAATATATATTTTTTTATTGATTTCAGAGGGGAAGGAAGAGGGAGAGAGAAATAGAAACATCCATGATGAGAGAGAATCATGGATCGGCTGCCTCCTGCAAGCCCCCCACTGGGGATCAAGCCCACAACCCAGGCATGTGCCCTTGACTGGAATCGAACCTGGGACCTTTCAGTTCGAAGGCCAACGCTCTAACCACTGAGAAAACTGGCTAGGAATAGCATTCACCTTTTAAAATTTCTTGTAATTTGTAACCTCTACGAGGAGTCTCCCTGCACCAGGAGCCACACTTCTCAATCAGATTTGCCCTTGCTTCTGACAGAGGGTATGTGGAAAACAGCTGGACACCTAATGTGTGTGGAAATGTATAAGGGTTGGAAAACTTCTGGGATATCTTTGTGTAGAGTTCTACCCACCCGCTGGGGTGGCTCCTTTGGCAAGGACAGGGTAGCAGAGGTGCATTTGCTGTGAGTGTGCTGTGCCAGCCAGTGGCACAGGCTCCCCAGTGGGCGGGTGCCTGACCCTGTCCCTGGTGTCCACAGACTCGTGTTGTCTGAAGAGATGACTAGCCTTCTGGTGGTGCACTGGGGCGGACTGCTGCTTGACCTCTCAGCTGGTTTCCTGCTCTTCTTTGATGCCTCAAGATCCGTGGGCCTCCTCTTTGTGTCCTACTTCCACTGCATGAATTCCCAGCTTTTCAGCATTGGTTAGTACCCGTCGTCTGATGGGAAATAGGAAATCACAGGGAGGGACTTGCCAGAGGTGCTGTTTGGGACTAAGAGATGATGATGGGAATAGCAGCCACAGTGAGCCTGATGCAGTCACTGTGGCATGGAAATAAATTGGGAAGAGAGAATTGGGACCTCTTGGCTCAGCTAATATGCTGTATAGTAAGGAATCTCTGGGAAGTACGTATCCTTTAGTTAAGAACTTCTTTCATCATAGGTAGGATACTTGGGAGAGGTTTCTTAAGGGAAAGGGGTCAAGGGGATTACCCACATTTCCCCAAACCAAACTCCTGAAATGCTATTTTCTCCTTGCTTTTCTAGGTATGTTCCCCTATGTCATGCTGGCCAGCAGCCCTCTCTTCTGCTCCCCTGAGTGGCCTCGGAAGCTGGTATCTCACTGCCCCAAAAGGCTGCAAGAACTGCTGCCCCTCAAGGCTGCCCCTCAGCCCAGTGCTTCCTGCATGTATAAGAGGAACCGGGCCAAAGGCAGCCAGAAGCCAGGGCTGCGCCATCAGCTAGGCGCTGCCTTCACCCTGATCTACCTCCTGGAGCAGCTCTTCCTGCCCTATTCCCATTTCCTCACCCAGGTATGTGTAGGCTGGGGTTAGTGTGGAAAGTGGCAGAGTGACAGCCATAGGGAAAGAATGGGCTGGTTGTGTAGCCCTTTCTTGATAGAGGATGGGATTAGCCTAAGAACTGTTAAGCTGATTGCCTCTGCCCTGCCTTCTCAGGGCTATAACAATTGGACAAATGGGCTCTATGGCTATTCCTGGGACATGATGGTGCACTCCCGCTCCCACCAGCACGTGAAGATCACCTACCGTGATGGCCGCACTGGCGAGCTGGGCTACCTTAACCCTGGGGTGAGATTTCTGATGCTGACAATGTACTGTTCTTCAGAGCGTCCTTGAGCTTTGGGGTCTGGTTTGGTCCTAAACACAATTGTAAAATAAAACAAATTTGGGTCACTCCCCTTTCTCAGGAGCCAGGTTCAACCTTCTTTTATGTGGGTTGAAATAGGGCAGTGCCATTCACCTCCTTACACTGAGATTAGATGTAAGAAAGGTAAGTAAAACCACTAGCTCAGCAATGAAAAACTTCCCCAAAAACAAGGTCAGGTTTTTTTTCCTGGTCAAAACAACCAGATCTCTTTGTACCGTTGGCAGTGCATGACTCATCCAGGAGGTAGTACGATGAGGTGGGACTAATATGGGGGTTTGGGACAGGTATTCACACAGAGCCGGCGATGGAAGGATCATGCAGACATGCTGAAGCAATATGCCACTTGCCTGAGCCGCCTGCTTCCCAAGTACAATGTTACTGAGCCCCAGATCTACTTTGATATTTGGGTGTCCATCAATGACCGCTTCCAGCAGAGGTGGGCAAGGGGAGCCGGGAAGGGGGAAAAAGGAAGTCCAGCTCCTTTGGCCAAAATGAATAGCCCATGCTCCCGTGTTGTCTTGCTTGAAAGGCTGTCTGTCCTCTGGTGCATGTCCCTGTAGACCTGGTTGTGGGCATAGCTGATTGCTTCCAGCAGGGGGCCCCATCACCCAGAAGAAGAGGTAATATGACTTGTTCTGCTAGAACGTTAACACCATTCTCAGATGGCCACTAACCCTCATTCTTCCCAGTGCTCCAGAATCTCTTTCCCCTCTCTCTGCCTCAGACTGGTCATAACATGCTGACATGGGCTATGTTTTCTATCTGGAAACCCTGTTCCCTCTCTCTGGGAATGGTGATGAGAGAAACAGAACTGGAAATTCTGATGGGTAGGTGGCTGTGGCCTTCTTAAAACATGGTTTTCTTTCCTAAGGCTTTTTGACCCTCATGTGGACATCGTGCAGGCTGCCTGGTCCCCCTTCCAGCCGACACCTTGGCTGCAGCCACTGTTGATGGACCTGTCTCCCTGGAGGGCCAAGCTACAGGAAATCAAGAGCAGCTTGGACAACTACACTATGGTGGTCTTCATTGCAGATTTCCCTGGTATGGAGGAAAGCTAGGAGAGGCTTTGCTGTCTTTCCTCCTTGCTTCTTTGGTCAGGGACCTTGCATGTGGGGGAGAGGGGAGGGGTACTCCTAGTGGGAGGAATGTTTTTGAAATCTGAGGGGTGGTAGTGGTGAAGTGTGATGTCTGTTCTTGCTGGAAGTGAGTTCACTCATGGTGGGCATTGGAGAACTTGGTTGTCCCTGTCAGGGCTGCACCTAGAGAATTTTGTGAATGAAGACCTGGGCAACACTAGCATCCAGCTGCTGCAGGGGGAAGTGATTGTGGAGCTGGTGGCAGAACAGAAGAACCAGACTCTTCAGGAGGGAGAAAAAATGCAGGTATCTTGCTGGAATTAACAATAGCAGAAAAGTTTAGATAAATGGAGTTAATTCATTATAGACTCAAAATGTTTTACCAAAGCAATAGTGTTGTGGGGGCTCAAAAAGTACAGATTCCTGGGGCTGTGAATAGCCTCATCCAGGTTCTAGAGGTCAGTTCCTTTGGACTCCAAAACACAGTAAGAAGAAAGATGCCCGTTGGGTGGGGAGCAGGTGGTGTTAGGAGCCTGTAGGCTGACTAGGAAAAGTTCAAAGAGTGAAATATATTCATTTCTATCCCCTGCTCAGTTGCCTGCTGGCGAGTACCATAAGGTGTACACAGTGTCACCCAGTCCTTCCTGCTACATGTACATCTATGTCAACACTACGGAAGTTGCACTGGAGCAAGACCTGGCATATCTGCAAGAATTGAAAGAGAAGGTGGAGAATGGAAGTGGTGAGTAAATAAAGATTTGGGCTGAGGTAACTCCCGAGTACAAGAAGTTAGGGTTGTGAATGAGGATCTAGCCATTGAAAATTGAACTTGAAGCCTCTAGCTGGTGAAAGGGAAGTTGTAGGAGAGAGAGAATGCTCTCTCAGTGATTCCTCTTTTTGCTGACTTTGAGCAGAAACAGGGCCTCTACCCCCCGAGCTGCAGCCTCTGCTAGAAGGGGAAGTAAAAGGAGGTCCTGAGCCAACACCTCTGGTTCAGACCTTTCTTAAACGCCAGCAAAGGCTCCAGGAGATTGAACGCCGGCGAAACTCCCCTTTCCATGAACGATTCTTCCGCTTCTTGCTGCGAAAGCTCTATGTTTTTCGCCGCAGGTAAGTTTTACCCACAATACTTGTCGTTGCCATCAGATATTTGCAAGTTGGGTAACTTCTCTGATGAGAGAAAGGACATCTAGGGCTAAATAGCTTTTTACCTCCCTTCTCATCTCCCTGATTTAATGGAAGAGTAAATGTGTGTCTGACAGCTTACTGTCTTGCTCTGCCTCAGTTTACCTCCAGCCTCCCCATGGGTTATTCCTGCCCCACCCTAGAATTCTACCAGACTGTATAAAGAGTGGGGTGCCTCCAGCTGGGATATGGGGGCCCCTGCAAGGCAATTCTCATTTGTGCCTGGGTGAGAGAAGGTAGGGCCAGGTGTCCCATAAGGGCTTTGGTAGGAATTCCTATGTTGAAACAGGAGTTTGGACTGGGTGGCCTTTTTCCTCTTTTTCAGCTTCCTGATGACTTGTATCTCACTTCGAAATCTGGCATTAGGTCGCCCTTCCCTGGAGCAACTGGCCCAAGAGGTGACTTATGCAAACTTGCGACCCTTTGAGCCACTTGGAGAGTTGAATCCTTCAAACACAGATTCTTCAAATTCTAATCCTCCTGAACCAAATTCTGAGCATATCCACTCAGAGTTCTGAAGGGGGCCAGATATTGGGTACAGACGTGGGAGCAGCCAGGCACAGGACCATTACCTATGCAGTGGAGATTTGAAAAAAACGTTTACAGACATTTACATTTTTCTTCCTTGTCTATAGCTCCTTTAAATTCAGAGATGATATCTTAGAGGAAGGAGCCAAGAAAGTAAAGCAAGGATAAGATTTATCCGTCTAAGGTTTAGAGGCCAGGAGGGGGTTAAAAGCAATGTGAAAAGGTCCTACAATAAAGGGGAAAGTTAGGTTTAAAGTGACTGGCTCCTTGGGGAAAGAGATTTTATGTACCATGATGAAAATAGTAGCTAAGTATTCTCAAGTGCTTGCTACATGCACAATGCTTCACACAGTGCCTACATACCATTTAGTCCTTAATGGTCAGTAGTCTTATTTTACAGTTGGAGAAAATGACACTGAGAGGTACTATAATTTCAAAGATGTAAACCTAATAAGTAAGGGATGGATTGATGGTTTGAACCTCATGGCTGACTTAAGGTCCTTTACCCTGTCTCTTGTAATTTTGAGAATCACAATAATTCTGAAATAATGTAACTTAAAACTTGTCTTCTTAATTATAAGTATGATTAGGATGGTGATCAGGTTCTGAATGCACAAATTTTCTCTTCACTACAATTCTGGTTCCTTCTTAGTTTCTTGTATCTATGTAGCCTGTAAGTTTTTCACTAGCAGTTATGAGAGTAGTTAGGATAGCAGAAAGTTAAACTTAATAAGGAAGTTTAGATGGTTCCATTGGTATTTTTCTAAAAACAAGCTTAATATTTAGCATTATTCTAGCATTTAGTGAGAAGGTAATGTAAAGTATTAACCAAACTTGGTGAGGGATAAGGGACTGTAGGTTTGGGTATACAAGGTGATCAAAGAAACTCCTCAGGTCCATGAATATTCAAAGGACTGGCACTGGGCTAGGAAGTGAGAATGCAGTTTTAAAAAAAGAAAAGAGCTCATGGTCTGGTAACAGACTGGCAGTCCCAGTGCTTTGATAAAAGATTGCATCTGTTTTTATGGTTCTCTTCCCATGTCCCACCCCTCCTAACCCTCTTGGACAGTGGGCTCAGGGCTCTTTCCCAGGCATTTTTTTCACTGTACACACTTAGGATGATTATGTCTATTCTATGGTTTCTGGTGATGTTATGCTTAGATTTCTTTCCTGTGCCCTAGACCTATATATACCTGTCTCCACCTGGATATCCCAGAGCTTTCAAACCCTGTCCTGAACAGAACTTAGCTTCATTTCCAACTCAAGACCTGCTTTTCCTTTATTAGTGAGCTAGTGGCAGATTTGTGCACATTGAAAGGAAATTGATTAGAAGGTGGCTGGCGGGAAGGACTGGTGAGATGGGCCGGACACGCCCTGGAGCCAATCTCTGTCTTTCCCCCGCCTGCCGCACCTGGGGCAGCACCACGGCTTGAAGGGTGTCTGCGGTCACCGCAGCTTGGCAATAAACCAGATTCGGGGCTGACAGTGCCCAGCAACAACATAACCCACTGCCAAAGGTGGAATCGTGTGGCCCTGGGAGAAACTGGGTTCCCTCCTCTCTGGTTCTGGGGTGCATCACTCGAGAACCGCTGCTGCCAAGTCACCGAAGCTTGGCAGCTCCTGCATTGAGCATCTGCCCCCTGGTGGTCCGTGTGCATCATACCTACTGGCCAGTCAGATGATCGAACGGTCATTTAGCCTTTTATATATATAGATGGCAACTATATTTTTTTTCACCTTTGAGTCATCAATCTTGTCTTTTCCTCACATTTCTTATAATTTCAAGTGCTATCAGTTCTAACTCTTATTTCTTAAACCTATTAATTTCATCTCCTCTGCTATAGGGAGATCAGAGCAGGGCTACCATGAAGACGTACAGGTTGGGCCAAGTGGGGCCTGGCAGTAAGTCCCTTTGATTCATACAAGGCATTATATGCAATGGCTGTGCCACAGGGTCTTTTTTTGTTTTATTTTTAAATCCTCACCCAAATTTAGAGTGGGAGTGAGAGGGGAAACAAGAGAAATGATTGGTTGCCTCCTTAGAATTGATGTCTAGAGCAGCGGTCACCAACCTTTTGGACCTCATGGACCACCAGTTGGTGACCGTGGGTCTAAAGAGTGGGAGGGAGGAGAAAAACAGAAATAATTGGTTGCCTCCCTATCGAACCTGCAACCCAGCCAGGTACGTTCCTGGGAATCAGTCTTGACCCTGTGGTGTGCATGGGCCAACGCACTAGCCATTGAGCAACACCAGCCAGGGCACCACAGGTATGGAGCAAGAATGGTGTGGGGGAACTGCACAAGTGACACAATGTACCTCAGCACTGTGTCCTTTGCCAGTAGGTTCTGTCTTCTGTTCACCCTCTCCCCTTTGGTAAGAATAGCAGCTCTTTCTCCTTCACTTTGCGAGGGGACACTCACAAGGGTGCTGCTATTCCCAAACTTAGTGTACCACCTCTGTGACTGTTTTCCCAGTGAAAGTGCTGGGAGGATGGGACAGAGGGAAAGGGTGGTCATCTTTTTAAAAAAAATGTATTTTATTATTTAGACAGGAAGGGAGAGGAAGAGTTAGAAACATCCATGAGCAAAACATCGATCAGCTGCCTCCTGCACACCCACTCCTGGAGATGTGCCCGCAACCAAGGTACTTGCCCTTGACCAGAATTGAACCTGGGACCCTTCAGCCCACAGGCTAACACTCTATCCACTGAGCCAAACCAGTCAGGGCAAGGGTGGCCATCTTAACGCTGGTAAACATTGTTCAATGGAATAAATCTGGGTTATTCAGATTTTAGGAATCAGGACCTATGCAACTGTGGCTGTTTTGGGAATGGGTTGTCAATGTCCTTTTAGCCAGAGGCATTTTAGTATTCTATGACCAGCATTTGGATCTCCTGTCCGATCCATGTCACCCCTTTTGAAACTTTATAGAAAGGCAAATGAACTGTTTGACATTCTCTTCTGTATTTCATACTTTCTCAACCACCCTGTTGCATGCCTTTGCTCCTACTCTTCTCCCTGGGCTCATGCTCCTCTGCCTACCTATCTTTAAAATTCTTTTCCCCCAAAGCAGAAGCACCTTTCCTTTGGCATCTTCCTAGCAAACAATCTAAGGCAGTTACTTCTCTGGTGCTGTCCCTCCAGCCTGCAGGGGTCCACTCATCCTCAGACCTTTATTTGGCCCACATAGTTACTGGTCTTCAGGCAGCAGTGCATTATCTAAGCCAGTGGTTGGCAAACTCATTAGTCAACAGAGCCAAATATCAACAGTACAATTGAAATTTGTTGAGAGCCAAATTTTTTAAACTTAAACTATATAGGTAGGTATATTGTTATTAACTTAAATAGGGTACTCCTAAGCTGGCCTTTGCTAAAAATGTCCTCAATCTGATTGAGGTACGTTCGCTGAGGTCAACCCCTTCCAACTCTCGCATCCACACTTGTCTTGTGTACTTGTTTCGTCTATCTCCTTTCCGAAAACTGACTTCTGCGCATGGGCCACAAAGTTTCAAGTGCACTGTACGTGCATGTCGCACGTGATATTTTGTGGAAGAGCCACACTCAAGGGGCCAAAGAGCCACATGTGGCTCGCGAGCCGTGGTTTGCCGGACCACTGATCTAAGTGTTCCAAAATATGGAGCTTTTCAGTTTCCTGTTTAGAAACTTCAACTTGCAGCCTCCAACACCTATTGGAAAATGGGTTTAGATTTTCAAGACTGAACATTACCTCCTTAATACAGGTATCCCCTCACTTTCCAAGTCTACAGTAGGCCACTTCACTTTTAAAGACCTGTTGGCACACCTGTTTGTGCTGATAGGAATCTGATGAGACTTTTTGCATGTATGAAAAAAAAAAACAACTATTATGGAGCCTGTTTTATATTAAGTTTTATGCCCTCAATCTTAGATAATGCAAAACACTGGCAGTGTAGCAATGGCTGCTGTAATAAGGAGACACACGTCATTGGCTAAAAAAGGCAGTGTTTTAAAAACCTAACCTTGAATTTCCTTAGTGCTAGGGATAGGTAGGGTTTATAAACATTAAATGCCTGCAGTCAGGGTTGAGATGATTGCCCTGAACAATGGATAGAATTAATCAAGGTCAGAGTATGTTCTCAGATCACATTCATACCAAACACTTAAAAAAATGATGGACACAGTTAAGGTAGAACCTAGCATTTTATTTAGATCTTCATTAAACTGTTGGAATTGAGAACCAGACATACGTAATAAACCTCCAAAAATAGATCCTGAAAGGCACTTTCTGCTTAGGGCAAGCAGTCATGGAATAAGCATGTAAACAAGCTGGCTTCTCTGTACCACACCAGCCAAGTCAGCTTTCTCCATGGCCAGCCGCACCAGCTCTGCCCTCCCTTGTTAACACCAGCCAGAACCCCTGTAGGTCTAACCCAAGGTTTTTCTGTAGGACACCTTGGCCTACCTGGGAATGCTGGAAACATATTAAAGGAATCATGGTGTTGAGGAAAAAAAAAAATCTTTTAAAAGCTGCCATCTGAGGTGATGGCTTCTCTGTACTTACGCCATACCCCAGAATACAATAAATAAGCAATTAGAAAATGTTCAAGTATGAAGGGATTTTCCTCCTCCCCGCCAAAAGCACTGCTCTCTGAAGGAAGCTGGTTTCTCTGTAGCTACACCAGCTGTTCAGAAAGCTCATTGGACCTGGTTTTGAAAACAAAACAAAGTTAAAACCTTGGGAGGAATTATTGTGCAGTGTGGAGTACTTAGTCTTTCTTATAAAGAAAAAAAAAAAAGTTATCTGGTACCAAAGTGTGCAACCTACAGACCCTCAGGTACTGCCCTATGACTTCTCTGATATCACAAGGGTGCCAAGTGCCTGTTTTTCTAGAGCTAGGAGTTGGTGGTTTGGCTAGTGCTGAAACCATGCATAAGATTGGTTTACTAAATAAAACCTTATTACGTACGTCCTCCAAGACAGCTGAGTGAGTGGAGAGATTTGATTTGGTGCTGTTTAAGAGATGGCAATTAAGAGCATAAGCACCAGGGAGATGGTTTAATGGTAACTGCCTTTTTTTTTCCGTCAGGCTAGAGCTCCATCTGGAACTTGCGTTACATGCAAGAATGATTGAATAGGGAACACTCCCTGACAAAAAGCTACATAATTAGAAATGGATCATGTTATAGGGAGGATAAGGAAAAGCTTCACATCCATAATAGAGCTGGAGACATTACAAATTCATGCTGACAGGGCTGTGGCATTGCCAGACAGAAGCTATAATGGAACTACTAGTACTTTACGTGCACATTACAAGGACATTTTCAGCATTTGGTGAGAAAGTCAATGCAATTAGAATTTTAGGGGGTTGGATGATAGGGCACAAAGGTTCAATTTCAAAGCATTATTTACTACAGTGTTGTTGGTTTGTTTCTAGGCAGTTACATGGATCACCTATGCTCACTAAATTCATTATAATGGTGAACAAAAAAAAACCTAGGGACAGAATAGCAAGCGAACTTACAGTCCCCCACACAAGCTAAAATTCATGTCATTGACTAGAGTGACTGCAACTGATCAGGAGCTGAAAGAGGACAGGAAATTTTAGGAAGAAGGGCCCTTTCCCTCAGAGCTTGAAGGCTTCTCTGTAGCCTACGCCAACAAGTCTGGGGAAAAAAGGCTAACACTTTTAATATTTAAGCTTTCTGGGCACTTCCCATGGGAAGCTGTCCCTACCAAAGTGGCCATAGGCTGCAGTCCTCTGATAAATTGGCTTCTTCAGATCCAGATCCCTGGAATATACAAGTCCGTAACTTAATATGTAGCAATTAATTAAAAGTAAGCAAAATAATCAGCAAGACTCATTTTCAAGACTCCTGGCAAATGAGTTCAGTTCTCTGGTGTATGCTAGGAAAAAAGTTTGTGGCAAAAGTGTTTGTTACTTCCCTGGTGTCCAAACTCCTTGCACAGTCCTTATTAGTAACTAAAGTTCTTGTTTTTCGGTCCCTGGCTCAACAAATATGAAAACTTGTCGTTATTCTGAGAAATTCCAAGTATCAAAAGCTCACCTGAGATCATGGAATACTTACCAAAGTCCCATGCCCACCCCCTACCATGGTTATTTTATCAATAACCTTGAGTATCCCATTCATCTGTACTAATTTCTTTGAAGTAAACATTCTTAGGTAAGATGAGCACAAAGCCCAGTACCAAGTATGGAGGATTCTCTAGGATGGTTAAACCATGGAGCACTATACTTTTGGATTTTTTAAATATAAGCCTTTCCTGAAGGCAACTTAAAAGATAACACCAACATATTCTAGGAATTAAAATATTCCCCCGCCTGAGTAGTCTTTCTTTACCATCTCAGATTAAAATATATCTCTAATATACACACACCCACACCCTTAATATTTTTCACTAGCAATAGGCTTTACCATCTTTACCTGACAATGACCCCAGGGCGGAGGTCAAAATTCTTCTTCACAATCTCTAATAGCTCTCTCTCACTCTTCTGAGAAGTGCCATAATGGAAAATGGAGATAGACAATGGGTGAGAAACTCCAATAGCATAAGAGACCTAAAAGGATTCAAATATAACAGTCATCAGAAGACTCACACACTTGTATAAAAGAAGTAGATAACTACTGAGGGCGCCCTCCCGCTAACATGCCTTTTAATCACTCATTGTATAAAAAAAGAGTATATACCTGCACAAGAACCCTTCTGCATAGACCTTCTTTAACAAGGGATTTTGCCACCCAACGAGCAGCATAAGCCGCAGAACGGTCCACCTTGGTATAATCCTTTCCTGAAAAGGCACCTCCTCCATGAGCTCCCCAACCGCCATAAGTATCCACAATGATTTTCCGACCAGTCAAACCAGCATCACCCTGAAATTACAAAAGATTTAAGTCACTTTATGCCTTCCCCTTTCCAGTAAGTGGTCCTAGATGAACTTTGTTAAATGCATATTATGTATCACTCAACAAATATCCTCAGAAGACTCACATACAGGACTCAAAAACCTAGAAATAAGGTGGTAGTAGCCGAATTTTTACAAGTAACCATCACAAAAAAAACACTGGATTGACATTAATGCCTTACCTGAGGCCCACCAATAACAAATCTGCCACTTGGCTGCAGATGATAGATTGTATCCTCATCAAGGTATTTTGCAGGTACAACGGCTTTGATGACTTTCTCCTTCAGGGCATCCCTCATCTCATCAAGACAAACTTCTTCATCATGTTGAACAGATATAACGATTGTATGGACTCTGATGGGAATCACAGCACCTCGATCCTGCATATACTGCACAGTCACCTTGAAGGCAACACAGGTCATCAGATTATCAGTCTACTAAACAATAGTTTTGTTTTTGGTTCTCTACCCTAAAGAAAAGGGTAATGCTACAAGGGTAATGTCTACAAAAGACAAATGCTATTCTTTTTTAAATTAGTCAGCTTTAATCAAACATCACTAATATTCTGGGCCAGTGTAATATGCATGTGTCATCACTTACTTGAGTCTTAGAATCTGGGCGCAACCAAGGTAAAGTGCCATTACGGCGCAGTTCAGCCAGTTTGGCATTGAGCTTGTGTGCTAAGACTATGGTTAAAGGCATGCATTCCTCAGTTTCATCAGTGGCATAGCCAAACATCAAACCCTAAAAAAGTAAAGTCACCAATGTCATCAATCCAAGCCTCAGAATTTAATGCTAGAAGAGATGCAAATAATGTCTATCTCAATACCTGATCTCCTGCACCAATGTCTTCCTCATTCCGGTCAAGGTGAACACCTTGAGCAATATCTGGTGACTGTTGCTCCAAGGCCACTAGCACATTACAAGTCTTGTAGTCAAACCCTGTAACAAAAGCAAACCTTATTTAAAAAAAAAAAAAAAAAAAAAAAGCAAGCCCATAGCAACACAGTTGACCCCTGAATAATATACATCTGCCACTTGGCTGTATGTAGGGTAATTGTTTGGGGTTGGGGGGCCTGGTGTCAGCGGTCAGGTCAGTGCCCTAAACCCCTATGTTGTTAAAGAGTCACCTGCACTGCTAACGATATCAAATATACTTAAAAGTACTTTTGGAGAATGGAATAGAGCTGGAACCAAAGGATAGTAAAACTATATAACTGGAGTTAAAGATTAACAGAAACACCCTAGAAAATAGAGCTAGAGAGGGTTGAAGAAAATATTTGAAAAAATGAGCTTAGAAAAGCCAACTCATTAAAACATACCTTTGGAAGAATCATCATATCCAATGTGTTTAATGGTTTCACGAACCACCTTCTGGTAGTCAATAGCAGCTCTGGATGTGATTTCCCCAGCAAGAAGGATCATTCCAGTTTTAGCAACAGTTTCTAATAAAAGAGAGGTTTACACTCAAACATCACTTTTATAAAGTCATTTTCATATTGCTAACTCTCATCAGTTGATAAGAAGCAATACGGTGAACCTACCACAAGCCACTTTGGCATCAGGATCCTGCAGAAGGTGAGCATCAAGGACAGCATCACTGATCTGGTCACAAATCTTATCTGGAAAAAAAAAAAATCCTAGCTCAATTTCTTTTACTGTTAATAATATATGTCATGCCCCCTTCCTTATAACCCACCCACAGCTGTAAAGACCTCTGCTAGAGCTTCCTTATAATTGTGGTAGGACCTACATAAGACTTACCAATTTAAACATTAGCAAGTGTCCAATTCAGTAGCATTCCAAATATGGAGATCTTAACTGCTGTATAATTAAAGCACTGTTTTACCAGAAGCCATTGGCCTGAAGAATAAATGCTGGATGTAATGTTACATGTTACTTGAAAACTTGACACCATGGTCTTAATATAGCTGTACCACAAGCTCACCAATTCAGATAAGCCAGCAGAATATCCAGCATGTTTTAATACATTTAAACTCATTACTGCATATGTACTTTATACCCGATGTCAGTCCTGTCTCTCCAGTACACTCAGACATTTTGAGAAATTAAGTTCCCAAGCAAAATAAATTCCATTGTTAAATAGAATAGCCACATTACTGAGATTAATCAAGTGAAAGCATTAATAAAGTCATTTATCTTCAAATCCACAGGCAAATGTAGGAAAGAGCTTTGGAGTACTGATTTTCATTTTTCAAACAATACTTATCATTTTATTCCCAAAATGTAAAGTTTGCATTGTAAATCCAACCAACCAGAAAAGGTGACCTGTTTATCAATTTTTCTCTGATCCTGAGGAACACCAGTTAGGGCAATGAGAAATAATATCAACTAAAGAGTTAAACAATGAAAGCAAGGGACAAGGGGAATAAAATGGCAAAGTATTTCATATGATTAGGAGTGGTCCAGGAACAAGAGCTGAACAGACTGGGAAATGCCCAAATGTGTATTCTGAATCCTTGTTGATTTTCTCCTCTATACTAAAAACCGGGAGAGGGGGGTACAGAATACCCCCATGCCACTTCCCTGAATTTTCTATAACAATGCAAAATGTACACGCCAGTCAAGCCAAAAGCTCACGGCTTCATCTGCAAACTTGGAAAAGCTTGTGACTGAAATGATTAAGCCACCTGACCTTCACTCTTCAGGACCTTGGGTTCTGTCCTCTCTCTACCAGGTGGTGCTTGTGGAACTAAAGGCACGACAGAAATGGACCCTGAAACCATCACACTAGAGAACTAGGCATGGTGGTCGACCTAAGGGCAGAAGTCGTCCAGCAAAACAATAATCGTTACCAGGTGATGATTCTGGGTACTGATGGCAAGAACCTTGAAACTGCCTCCCTGGCTCACCTGTAAACTGATCCCCGTAATGGCGGACCAGCGGACAAAGCCCAGGGAAGGAAGCCTTAAGTAAAGCCCTCCTAACAGTCGGCACCCCAGGTACTTGACAACGCAATGGCAGCTTGCGCTTCATTTGTGCTTCCCCTCCTTCTCAGACGGGCCCAAATAAGGCGAGCCTTCAGCGCGCGCCGTCTTTACTTGGAGACGGTTGCCTCGAAGGGGAGACCACATGCTGCCTAAGGGCAAGTCCGCCTTCTCCGTGAGCAGCGACCCCAGGCCAGGAATTCACCGGAGAGAAAGCGTCCCTAGGGGCAGGCGCCCAGGCCGCGCGGCCGCTCCCCCGTCCCAGATGCCACACGCGGCGGACACGTGGTCGCGGCTGCAATGCGGGGCGCGCGCTCCCGAGGGCCGGGCGGGCGCGCGCGCGCTCCGGGCAGGACACCCACTGTGCGCTATCGGGATGGCGAATAGGAGGAAATAGTGCCCTCGCCGGGTAGAGCACGAGCGGCCACGGCCCCCCCGCCCTCTCGTTTTCTGGAGTCTTCTCCAAGCCGGAGCGCGCGCCCGGGTGGGAGGGAGAGAGCAGCTGGGGGGGGGAGGGGAGCGGCGTACACGCGCTGGGCACCGGCGGCGCCACGAGGAAGGCGCGCAGCCGCCGCTCTTTTCACCGCCCGGCGAGCGAGGGCAACCAGTGTGGGAGCGGAGCCGCTGTCTGCGGGTCCGGCCCGGCCCGGCCCCACGACCCGCCCTCCCTCCGCGCCAGGCCCGGTCGCCTCACCGGAGTGTCCTTCGCCCACAGATTCTGAGGTGAAGAGGAAGGTGCCCTCCTCGATGAACGCATCGTGGAAGCCGTTGAGCTGCCCGTTCATGGTGGTGGTGGTGGTGAGTGACCGCGACGCTGAGGAAGGCGAGAGAGGAGCGGTGCGGCGACGACCGCGAAGTGCGCAAGCAGAAGGCAGAGTTCCACTGGGCGCGGACCGGCGGTGCGGAGCGAACTGGGTGGCGGGCGGCGCGGCCCAAGGCTTATATACCCGAGCCCCCGCGCGCGCGCGCCCGGCTCGGCCCCGCCCCTCGGCGTCGCGCGCCTTTGCACCACTCGCGCGGGGGGGCGGCGTGCGCGCGGGCCGCTCGGGCTGAACCACCCTGTGAGGCTCCCCCCCGGCGAGCACTAGCCACAGGAAGCACTCGTGACGAGGCGTAAGCGGGAGCCCGAGTGTGCGGGGTCGTCGTGCCCTTCCTGTGCGATGTGGGAGGAAAGGGGACCCCGAATGTGTGGGGCCGCTCCCCTGCGCGCCGACATGGCACCTCCCTGCCGACCGTTGGCCGGGCTTTCGGTCCGCGGAGTCGCGTCCCCCAGCGGTGGCGGTGGGAATCGTGGAGGTTTTGTCCCCTGGCCCTGGCCCGGTCCCCGGCCGCCCCGCATCCGGATGCCCGGGTGGCAGGCCGCGCGTGCGGCCCCCGGCCCCGCGACGGTGGCCATCTTGGCGGCCCGCGGCGTCTCCGCACCGCCTTCCTCACCCCGCCTGGCGTGCCGCGGCCGGCCGGCCAGCCTGAGGGGGACGCCCGGTTTGCTAGTTTTTTTGTTTGTTTTCTTGCGAGAACGATGTATTCCTGTCTGTGCTTTCTTGGTGAAAGCCTCCGAGGTGAAAATGGCGGAAAAGCAGAATAGTGAAAGTTCTGTCCTCGTAATGTGTTAACGACGGCAGCCCTCCTCCCGCGCCCCGCGCGCAGGTTCCTGAGAGAGGCCCTTCCTTCCCTTTGGGGACCCCTCAGTTCCGGCTTCTTCTCCCTCCGAGAAACGAGGCCCCTCGCGCGGCTGACCCCGCACCGGCTGCCTTTTCTTAGGTCTTTTTTTTGTTTTTTGTTTTTTTCCTGGAGGGGAGGTGGGGTCGCTGCTGAGAGGGCCCTGTCAGTATTCTGTTCCCGGGACTGCTGGCATTTTTCTTGGGGGAAAGCCTTTGTGTGTGATTGACTAAGCAGCCCCCTTGACGAGGTGAGAGGGGTCCGTTCTGGGAAGCTTTCACTTTAAAAACGCCCGCCTGCGATTGTCCCAGTTTTGCTCATTAAAGGAATTTTAGGGAGAGAAGAAAAAAGAGCAGAGCTTGAGCCAACGAGGCGTCGGGAGCCGAGTCCCCGTTAGGAAGGAGCCCGCAAAGGGGGAAGGAGGACGGGCGCCCCGTCGCCTGGGGCCGCGGCGCCGGGGCTGCCGTCGTGGCGGCCCCGAGGCGAGTGCATTCCTCGGGTTTCCTGGTGTCACCGGGCGCCCGCCGGCCCCGAGGACAGGGGGTGCATTACCCTGGGGACGCGAAGGAGACCCGCGGGAGCAGCCCCCAGCTGCCGCTCCTCGGAGAATCCGGTCGACTGTGCAGAGCAGCCCTCCCCGCCGCGCGCGGGGGGAGAAGAGTTTGCTGATTGGGAAACAATGGGAACATCTGGGCTGCGTCTGAGCTTTGACAAAGGCCAAGGGAGGGCTCATCCCTGGACTTCACGGCCGCATCCGTGCTCACGCCAAGCAGGCAATAGAAAAGAGAGCCTGTATATGTTATTTCATCTGTTGGTTTTTATGTTTCAAACTAGCTTCACGGAAAAATAATTTTTAAGACATTTCTTTTTTTTGTTTAGTGTATTTCACCATTGTTTTAAAAAAGCAGAATGCCCATTTATTAACTTACAATGAGGAATAAAATTGCCAACTGGAGCACATCGCATGTGTAGGCTGGTCAGTGCATTATCTCCCAGAAGAAAAATCTATATGGGAAGCCAGAATATAATTACAAGATTATTTGATTAATATGGAGTCAGAACAAAAGGGATTAGTTACATTCAATGATTAGCTCATTAAACCCTGATACCTCTATGCTACCAACTCCACAGTGGGGCTGTTCCTGCCAAGGAGATTAGAATCAGCTGTTCATACTTGCCTACCTACTCTTTCTTGCTCATAACGTGTAATATATCCTGGTTAAGAGTAGGGGTTTTGGAGTTCGGCCCCTGCCACTTATTTCTATACCTCAGTGTCCTCAGTCTGTAAAGTTGGGATAATAACATGATTGCTTCAAGTAGATAAAATCATGCAAGTATAATCTTTAGTATAGTATCTAACACATAATAGGTATTTTTAAAATGTTAGCTGTGCTAAATAACCCTTCAGTTGCTTCCAATTGCTGTTAGGATAAAGACTAAAATCTCTGCAATACCCTGAAAGGCCTGAATATGCGTTAGCTGCTATTTCTTCATCCTCATCTTGTGCCATTGTGTCCTGTCTTGTACTTTGGATTTCTTTTTTTTTTTTTTAATTTCTTTATTAGTTAAGGTATTACAAATGTGTCCTCATCCCCCCATTAACTCCCAACCTCCCCCCCCCACCCACACACACTCATGTTCTCATCCCCCTGTTGTCCATGTCCATTGGTTTGCCTTATATGCATGCATACAAGTCCTTTGGTTGATCTCTTCCCTGTACCCCCACCCTCCCCTACTTTCCCTCTGAGGTTTGACAGTCTGATCACTGTTTCTCTGTCTTTGGATTTCTTTTAATTAGTACCAGTCAAATGCATTAATTGATTAGTATAAAACAGATTTTATATTTTTCACATTGTTCCTTTTCACAAATATTTATGAGTATTTCCTGTCAGGCAGACCCAGGGACTGGTGCTGTAACTGGGTAATCAATGGGTCTGGACTGCCTGTCACTACTTGAGCCAATTAAGCAGAGACAGGGTTGAATCTTATATGAGCATTTATTCCAATACTGTTGGCACTATGGGAGAGCAGCAGGTCGCCCACAAAAATCTGCTCTACAGCCCCTCCCATAAGCCAGCTGCTTATATAGGGTAAGACAAAGATTACATGGGGGAAATATGGATTACAGGCATGGGGAAGTAGGAAGCTAGGGTGGGACTCCATTGTTTGGGCAGAAGGTTGTTAATCTTTCCTTGAGAATGGACCACATTACAAGGTTGACTCCCAGGTCCAAAGTTGACTCCCAGGTCCCAGGGGCATACGACTCTCAGCCAGGTCAGAATGTCCTTTCTTTAACCAACACAAGGCAATCATGGTTAACAGAGCATGATTAATATTTCCCATAACCATAGCTAGTCCCAATATTCTATTTTTGCCCCTAAGAGTGCTATGACAGTCCTGGTCTCTGCCCACTTGGAGCTCTAAAAGGGAGAACATGCCTAGCTAACTCCTCCTCATCCTTCCTACTATTAACGTAAAAACATTCAAACCTATAAAGAATTTTTGTGAGTTTACTTGAGCCAACCTGTCCACAATTGCTGGGAAGCAGTATCTCAACAGATTGGGATAATGCTCCAGAGAATGGAGGTTTTTCATCTATTTTTATACATTGCAATCAAAGGAGGGGATGTAGGTGGGTTACATGAAATCCATTGCTGATAGATTAGAGAGGCAGGGGCGGGGGGGAGCAAAGAGGTGATGGGGGGAGACAAAACAGGGGCGGGGTGTGGGGGAGGACCCTGGGATTGGATTAAAAAGTAAAATAGACACATACTTAAGTGGGTGCAGGATAGTTAACAGCCAACCATTAGTATGATAACAATAACAATGAAGGAATTTCTGGTATCTGTCCTGGCGCCTAGGCACATTGGGTTGTGCCCCAAGAGGTCTGGAAAAAGGGAAGTTACAAGTTACCCAGACATTTCAAGGATATGTTATCATAGATACAAAAAGACAGAGAGGCTCAGTTAAGGTAAAGGTTGACCTTGTCAGTGAGGATACCGGCCTAGGACGTAGCTACTCACCATAACTGCTCTTAGTTAAAGTTTAATTTTAGACCATCCTTTGTGGTTACTTTAGGTCTCTGAGTTTGCAAGACCACCATGCAGGCCTTCCCTGAGCTGGTCAGGTTAGCATGTGGCCCCTTTCGTCCACACTACCCCAACTCAGCTGCCATTTCCTGGATGAAGTCTATACAAACACAGGTTTCTCACAGGATTCGGTTTGCCTATGTGGCACTAAGTGCTGTTTGAAATTACAGATTTGGTGATTATTTAGTGAATGTCTCGATTCCCATTACGTGTGTAAACCCCATGAAATTAGAAGTTGGTCAGTTTTGCTCAATCTTTGTTGCTGAGTGCCTGACACACAGAAGGTGCTTAAGAAGGAGAGGGAGAGGAAGGAAAGGAGATGAGAAGAAAGAATCCTATCTAATAATAGACAAACATGGTAATTAACTGTACCTCCGACATGCTTCCCATTGGCTAATCAGGGCAATATGCAAATTAACTGCCAACCAAGATGGTGGCCGGCAGCCAGGCAGCTGAAGCGAACAGGAGGCTTGCTTGCTCCAGTGAAGGAGGAAGCCAAGGTTCCCCGCCTGCCGCTGCTGGGCTCTGAGCTTGCACTCTCAGCAACTATGTTGCAATTATAGACGCTAAACAAACCCCATGCTTTCAGCCAGCCAGCCGAGCTGGAGTTGCAACAGAGTTTCGATTATAGAACCCAAACAAACCCAGATACCTGCTTTCAGCAGCTGAGGCCTCAGAGCTGGAGCTGAGCCTCAGAGCTAAAGCCGGCTCTCAGTTCCAGTGACAGCCATAGAAGGTAAATAAATCCCAGAATAAAAAAAGAAAAAAGTAAAAAAGGAGGGGTTGGGAGCTTCAGTTACCTGCCAGCCTGAAAACGGCCCTCAGCCCCTCACCCAGTCTGGCCAGGCACCCCATTGGGGACCCCCCACCCTGAAGGGGGTGTGACCAGCTGCAAATAGCCATCATCCCCTCATCCAGGCTGGCCAGGCACCCAAGCGGGACCCCCACCCTGATCCAGGACACCCTTCAGGGCAAACCATCTGGCCCCCATCTGTGCACCAGGCCTCTATCCTATATAGTAAAAGGGTAATATGCCTCCCAGCGCCGGGATCAGCGGAGCTGTGAGGCCTCATGCCCCAGGATTAGCGGAGCCCCAAGGCCTCCTGGCACCAGGATCAGTGGAGCAGCGAGGCCTCACTGCCCCGGTGTCAAGTGGAGCCGCGAGGCCTCCCAGCACTGGGATCAGTGGAGCAGCGAGGCCTCCCAGCACCGGGATCAGCTGAGCAGCGAGGTCTCACTGCCCTGGTGTCAAGCGGAGCCGCGAGGCCTCCCAGCACTGGGATCAGCAGAGCCGTTAGGCCTCCTGGCCCCTGGAGCAGCATGACAGGGGGCAGCACCCAAACCCCCTGATCGCCCTGTGGCTCTGTGTGTGACGGGGCAGGGCCACAACCTCCCTATCTGCCCTGCTCTGTTCGTGACAGGGGAAGGCGCCCAACCCCCTGATCAGTCCTGCTCTGTGCTTGATAGGGGGAAGCTCCCCAACCCCCTGATTGGCCCTGCCCTGAGTGTGACGGGGGAGTGCCCCAACCCCCTGATGGGCCCTGCTCTGTGCGTGACAGGGGGCAGCGCCCCAACCCCCCTGATGGGCCCTGCTCTGTGTGTGACAGGGGGCAGCGCCCCAACCCCCTGATTGGCTCTGCCCTGTGCGTGACAGGGGGCAGCGCCCCAACCCCCCTGATGGGCCCTGCTCTGTGTGTGACAGGGGGCAGCACCCCAACCCCCTGATTGGCTCTGTCCTGTGCATGACGGGGTGGCGCTGCAACCTCCCGATCCGCCCTGCTCTGTGCATGACAGGGCGGCGCCCCAACTCCCCAATCGGCCCTGCTCTGACCCCTACCAGGGGCTGCACCTAGGGATTGGGCCTGTCCTCTGCCACCCGGGAGCAGGCCTATGCCAGCAGGTCATTATCTCCCGAGGGGTCCCAGACTGTGAGAGGGCACAGTGGGGCTGAGGGACACCCCCCACCACCAGTGCACAAATTTTTGTGCACTGGGCCTCTAGTCCTATATAATAAAAGGGTAATATGCAAATCAACCAAACGGAGGAATAACCAGTTGCTATGATGTGCACTGACCACCAGGAGGCAGATACTCAACGCAGGAGCTGCCCCCTGGTGGTCAGTGCGCTCCCACAAGGGGAGCGCTGCTCAGCCACAAGCTAGGCTGAAGGCTGGCGAGCGCAGTAGCCCACCTCCAAGGCAGGGCTAAGGATCCTGTGGGGAGCGGGCCTAAGCCATCAGTAGGACATCCCCTGAGGGCTCCGGGACTGGGAAAGGGCGCAGGCAGGGCTGAGGGACCCCCCCCTCCCCAGTGCACGAATGTCATGCACTGGGCCTCTAGTAAATATATATAAGAGATGGAAGAAGGACGTGAGATGAGAAACACTGGAGATCATGTGAAATTAGTGAAAAGATTGGTTGGTTTTAGTCACAAGCATTAACTGAGAGCTTTTTACTAATAGGGAAGCTCATCACCATCCTATTCTGCAAGGAATCCAATTTCTTTTTTGTTTGTTTTAATATATTTTCATTGTTTTCAGAGAGAGGAAAAGGGGGGGGAAGAAACATCAATGATGAGAGAGAATCATTGGTCAACTGCCTCCTGCACACCCCCTACTGGGGATTGAGCCCGAAACTCAGGCATGTGCCCTGACTGGGAATCGAACTGTGACCTTCTAGTTCATAGGTTGATGCTAAACCACTGAGCCACACCAGCAGGGCAGGAATATGATTTTTTATTCCATACATTAGTGTCCTTAGAGTAAAATAAACCAGGAGAAGTTACTGGTTTATTTCATATTTAACATTAATGATATTTGTTGAATGTGAAATGTAAAACACATAGGAAAAATCTAATCGCTGCCTGAAAGACCAGATTTCTCAACCCAAGTAACATTAATGTGGCAGTAGTCCTACGAAAGAGGCCAGGTTGGGATTGGATAAACGTGTTTTCAACTCAAATATAACAACTCCAGGTCTTAGCTGTCTGCCATCAAGGAGAAAGTTCTAGTTAGTAAGAGAAAGCATTTGCATTGCAAGAAGCTGTTGATTAGGAATAAGAGAAGAGGAAGATACTGGATATATCACCGAGCAATAGTGAAGGTGTGGAGATGCTCAAAAGAAAGCTCCTAAGCTATTAGTTGTAAGAGTACCTTCTATGTGAATACAGGCCAAGCAGAAAGAAATCTGGGCCAGATAGCTCTAAAATTGTACCAATCCATAAGGGCCTCAGAAGCATCTCAGCCTCAAAAGCAAGCTAGTTCTAGTGGATCTGAAACAAGTACTATAAATCCACTCAACTTTAGGCTTCTTGTAATTTGTTTTTCTCTGCTTTCCTCTCCTGGTACTTAATCAAATCTTTTGTTGATCAAATCTTTGATCCCAACAAAGTAGTGAGGGATGGAAGAATGCATAGGATACAAGGAAGACTCTGAAGGAGACAATAATAGGATGACAATATAACTTATTGTTATAGGCACTCTTCTAATATTTATACCTCATAACAATTCTAATTAGGCAGGTACTATTCTTTTACTGTTTTACAAATGAAGAAACTAACATGTAATTCACATGTCAGATTAGTAGTGGAACTGGGACGTGAGCCTTGGTCTGAGCTCTAAATGCATGTTCCTTGTTGCAAGTCAAATAATGAATACTAGTATATCACGTTCCCTGAGGTAATAAACTTTAGTTTGTATTCTTTTTTTTTAAAAATATATTTTATTGATTTTTCACAGAGAGGAAGGGAGAGAGATAGAGAGTTAGAAACATCGATGAGAGAGAAACATCGATCAGCTGCCTCCTGCACATCTCCTACTGGGGATATGCCCGCAACCCAGGCACATGCCCTTGACTGGAATCGAACCCGGGACCTTTCAGTCTGCAGGCCGACGCTCTATCCACTGAGCCAAACCGGTTTTGGCTAGTTTGTATTCTTGCATACCTTTTTCTATGAACTTGTATACACACACCCAAACACACATTTTACCCAAAATGTGGATTTTTCTCTTAATAATTGTCATGACCATTTCTTCAGGATACTATGTAGGATAGTAATCATTCTGATTATTTTTATTGTGGTAAAGTAAACACAAACACAAAATTTACTGTTTAAACCATTTTTAAGTTTACAGTTTTGTGCCATTAAATATACTATTGTTTTGCAAAATATTATTTTTAATAACACTAAAATATGCTACAGTATAACTCCATCATACAATTTATTCAGCTATTACCTATTTGTTTGAAATTCAGGCTGTTTTTCATTGTTGCCCTACACACAATGCTGATGAACCTAATATCTTTGTGTTATCAAGCTCAAGGTGTTCACTCCTTGCAATGTTCTATTCAAGAACCTCTTGTAGTTGTCAAGGAGACAGGATTCACATCCAAGGCTCTGCCTCCAGGAATGGAGGCTTAGCCATTGCTTATATACATTATTAATAGCTAGAGGCCCAGTGCATGAAAATTTATGCACTGAAGGGGGGTCCCTCAGTCTGGCCTGCCCCCTCCCATAGTCTGGGAGCCCTCAGGGGCGGGAGGCGACCCAGCGATCAGGGGAAGGTGACGCCCCCATCACACGTCTGCTGCTGCCACTGCCAGCAGTGCAAGCCTTGGCCGGCCCTGGGCAGCTGGGCAGCCGCCATCCAAGGCTTGCCTGCACCTTGGGCCGGCCCTGGGGGGCTGAGGGTACTGGGTGCTGCCATCTTTGAGGCTGGGGCAGTCAATTAGCATATCCCCTCCTTATTGGCTGTGGGCACCACCATCTTTGAGAGCATGACAGTCAATTAGCATATTCCTGCCTTATTGGCTGTGGGCACTGCCATCTTTGCAATGGCATGAGGGTCAATTAGCATATTCCCTCTTTATTAGATAGGATACCAAATGAGGACCTGTCTACATTGGATTCAGTTGATTTTGTGAGGATCCTGATTTCCAGGGTTTTCAAAACTTATTTATTTTAAATCCTTGCCTGAGGATATGCTTTTTTTGAGAGAGAGGGAGGGAGAGGGAAGGAGAAAAATATCAACCAGTTGCCTTCTGCATGAGCCCCTACTGGGGATCCAACTAGCAACCTGGTTATGTGCTCTGACCAGGAATTAAACCTACAACCTTTTGGTGCACAAGGTGACACTCCAAGCTACTGGCCACACTGGCCAGGGCTCCAAGTTTTTAAATATACCCAGTTTCCTGAATATGGGTGTATCTGTTGGTATTAGTAAAATCAGATTGGATTTAAGTTTTCTGTTACTTTTCCTAATTGGAGAATATGTTTAACAGCCTGTCCTATTAGTGGGTCTGGGCATCCTAAAATTTGGGAGGAACCCAAAAAGGATCTATCATAACATAAGTTCAACAGGACTTAATTTAAGCATTCCTTAGGTCAGTGGTTCTCAACCTTGGCTGCACATTAGAATCACCTGGGATATGGGGTGGGTCCACAATATTAGTAACAAAGAAACAGATTTCCGGAGGACGAGGCCCAGAAATCAGGATTTTAAAAAGATTCCCAGGTGATTTTAATGTGCAGCCAAGGTTGAGAACCACTGTCTTAGGTGCTGCTTTGATCCAGGTCAGGGCAATTAGTAGTAATTTAAGTCAGGTGTCACGGTTTCCTGGCAGTTTGGCCAGCATCCTTTTGAGCATTTTTTGTGAGGACTGTGGTCTCCGTGAAGATGTAAGGCGCACCTAATTTGGAGAGCTTGCACTGCTCTCTCTATTATGGCCACTGTGAAAGCTGGCCCATTGCCATTTTGAAAGGTCCTGGGGAGCCCAAACCTAGGTATTATTTTTTCAAGCAGTGCCTTTACAACTTCATTGCTCCTTTCCGTTCAGCATGGGACAAGCTTGAGATGAGCAGATCACGTGAGATCTGTATAATGTACAGTTTCCATCTTTCACAGACTGTGGCTCCTTTATCCCCTGTCCCCAGTTTGGAAACATTAAAAGTGATGCTCTGATTCTGAGCTCAAGAAGGTACAGGAAACAGCTGCAGGCACAGGTTGTTCAAATAAGAATGAAACAGGAGGGGAAATGAAGGAGAATCAGCGATGCCACGAGGGGCCATGTACACTGGCACCGCCCACCCCACCTCTTCTCCCCAGCTGCAGGCACTCACCCTGGCAGAGTCACCTCCTACTGCAGTTACAGTCACTGTTCCTCTCAACCCTCTGGCTCTGGACTCCTAGAGAAGATGGACTGAAAAGGCCTCCTCACAGCTGTCCCCCATCTCCCAGGATGCCTGGTTTTGTGCCGGGGCTAACATGCTGCAATTCAGACCCAATCGGCTAAAAAGAGGTTCTAGGTGGTGTGGCCTCCCTGCATCTGTCTCCCAGCTCACACCTTAGCAGTGCAGTATTCTGTTCCTAAACTTCCAGAACTGCCCCTAGATGTGACAGACCACTGGGCTGCTCCACCTTGCTGCTTCCACAGCAGGGCAAGTTCCTGGGTCAGCCCATTCCACTGCCAGTCAGCAGACTCCCAAAGCCATAGGGGCCTGTGCTTGGGCTGAGTGGGGGCCACTCCCCAAGAAGGGAACACAGCTTAGAAGCACCTAGTCTTGCCTGTGGGTGCAGAGTGCAAGCTCTCTCACCTCGACCTGCCCTCCCACCCCGCCACCCCACAGCTTCGGAGGAGAGAAGGGGAGCTAATAGGCTGCGGCTCAGAAACGAAGCTGAGGCCTCAGGAGTCTTCTTGATTTGATTGGGCTCTGACACCAGGGAATGCAGGACTGTGCACCTGAGTCAGTGATCTCAGAATCATCCTTGCAGACGAATGGATGGAGAACCAGTAAATTACTTAAGTTTTTCATCACACTGCAAGCAGTTCGTTTCCCTGTCGTTTCCACCTTCTTCCCACACCATGTGGCTAGGAAGCCCAACTTTTGGCTTCTGTTACTCAAAATACATACAGGTGGTTGATTCTACCTACATTTTTAAATCATAGCAGACTTTTCTTCTTTTTGGGGGGGCACCAATCCAATCAGGTCATCTTAGTTTTCAATACTCCTAGGGTATTTGGTCTATGTTAAAATTTTTGAAATCAGACCTGCTCATAGAACATCTCTTTATATCAATGAGACTCTTTGAAGGATGTTGCATATAATTTTTCCCCCTTATCATTTAGACAAAGGAAAGCAGTAGGAGTCTTACTAAAACAGCATACAAAATGTGCTTCATTTTTTTTTTTGGCTCAGATAAAGCTAGTCATTCTTCCCATATACCCCCAAGCATATATCTTTTACACCATTAGTCATAGATGGCTCCCAAGTCCTACAGCCAAACCTTTATCTCTCAGTCTTGCTTACCTTCTAGATAAGAGATCCTTGCTTCTATCCCAGATCACTTCCACTGGCAACATGAGCTCACTTGCTTGTCCTCAGCAAGGTCAGTCTGATGGGAACCTCACTGTTCTTCAGGGCACTGCAAGGTTTGGGTGCCATTCCTACTTCCCATCATGAGTTCTACCTTGGCTCTGGGTGCTCCAGAAAGTGCACTCCTTGGATAGAAGCAGGGTGGGGGCTGGAGGGGAGAAGCTTTTGTGTGTAAAGTAAATGATCCTATTGTGGGAACGCTGAACCCTAAGAAGCAAAGAATCTGTACTTAAAAAACAGTGCCCCGCTAAACCCACCATAGACTCCCAGCCTAAAGCAAGGCTGCCTTGGACAGGACAGGCAGTTTCCTACATGATCCATTTGTTATATTAATTTGTATAAGATCTTCATCTCTTTAAGTAAATAAATAGAGCTCTTTGTATCCAGTTCTGGAGGATGCACCCTAAGGGGCTCCCTAGGGCAGTGATGGTGAACCTATGACATGCGTGTTAGAGGTGACATGCGAACTCATTTTTTTGGTTGATTTTTCTTTGTTAAATGGTATTTAAATATATAAAATAAATATCAAAAATATAAGTCTTTGTTTTACTGTGGTTGCAAATATCAAAAAATTTCTATATGTGACATGGCGCCAGAGTTAAGTTAGGGTTTTCAAAATGCTGCCATGCTGAGCTCAAAAGGTTTGCCATCACTGCCCTAGGGGATTGAATTTGAGTTTCCCATAGCTGCACTTTTACATATAAGACAAGGCAAATGCAAATGTACACACAAAGAACAAAATCCACCTCCTGCAAGATAAAAATTAAGGGTGGTAGACACTATCCTATCCTATCTAATAATAGACAAACATGGTAATTGACCGTACCTTCACCACACCTCCCATTGGCTAATCAGCACAATATGCAAATTAGCAGCTAACAAAGATGGCGACTAATTTGTATACTGCAGGCAGGGTGGGACAGCGCAGCCGCCAGCGCCAGCCGCCATCCCGGGCAGCAGGCCAGCCCCAGAAGCCGGTGATCGGGGGGAGATGGGGGTCCCCTGCCCAGGCCTGAAGCCTGGGCCAGAGGCGTCAGGCCTGGGGGCGGGGGGGTGCCTAAGCTGGCGATTGGTGTGAACTCAGAGGAAACACCTTTTCTGACCGCTCATTGGCTTAGCTCCCTGTATGCCACTGGTAATATTCTTAGTAACTTGGGTAATAAGAATCCAAAAAGGTGATCTAGGGTTTTTCACCACACTCCTGGCGAAAAAAAACGAAGGTCTGCTGCTGAAGGGCTAAGAAATGTCATATCCTGCCCTAGCCTTGGCCTGCTGATGGCAGGGTCTGGGTTCAATCTGACCATGGGCATGTACCTAGGTTGCAGGCTCCTCCCTGGCTGGGGCCCAGGTCAGGGTTCATGCAGGAGGCAACCAATCAAAGTGTTCCTCTCACTTTGATGTTTCTCTCTGTCTTTCCCTTTTTCTTCCACATTCTATAAAAATCAATGGAAACATATCCTCAGGAGAGGATAAAAAAAATAATAAATGTCATATCCTATGAAAGACACATTTTGGAAATGCTTAAAGAAAGTTGTCATTTTTTCATGGTGAAGGGACTTGGAGTCCGTGTTGATGAAAAACCCTTGCTGGCTGCGGTGACTGGCAGTGGCTGTAGCAGCGGGGTGATGGGGCTGGTGCCTTCCCCTGATCAGCCCGGTCACCTCCCACAAAGGGAGGCCAGACTGTGGCTTAGGCCTTATCCCCAAGGGGAGCAGGGAGCGGGCCTAAGCCGTCACTAGGACATCCCCTGAGGGTTCCCAGTATGTGAGAGGGGGAGGCTGGGCTGAGGGACACTCCCCCCCCCCGTGCACGAATTTCGTGCACTGGGCCCCTAGTGATCTCATAACCTTTATCCCAGCGTTCCCTGACAGCCAGACAACCAGACCAGAGATTGTCACCGGAGGATATTTTGGCATTCCGGAGGCATTCCTCAACTCTCAAGTGATTCTTAGGTGGGTGCCTAAATCAGTGTCACACAACCAGCCTGAAACCAAGAGAGCACCAGAAATTAAAGTCTGCTTCTGATAACCCGATATCCAGACGAGGAATAGAAACACTAATTAAAGCACCACAGCGGCTGACCTACCCACCTCCCTTTGGAAGCATTGAACAAAGCGGGTTCAGGTGGCCACTCTGCTTCACTGTCGAGGCAGACCAAGCAGCCATCCCAGGGGTCGGTACCAAGCGGGAGTCTCCGATAGAACAGATCCTTCATCCAGTGGAGGCACGAGCAAGGAAGCCCTGGACGAGCTGCTGCTGCCAACTGCCTCACCAAGCATCCTTCCCATTACCAGTCTGAGAGGGCGTCCCTTTAAGAGAGTTCCACTGAGTTGCCTGATTTGTTACTGAACTCAAGGAAGGGCTTCACTGCTTGGGATGTTCTGCTCAAGGAAGAGAGGTGGTTTTTGAAAGGTAGTTTTATTTACTTAGCAAGTAAAAAAAGACAGGATTCACATCCAAAGCTCCGCCTTCCTGAAGGGAGGCTTAGCCATTGCTTATATACACTATTTGGTCAACTACACGTTGATGTCTGTGCCCTTGGCTACACTCATCCTGTTGAGTTCCTATCGAGCTCATCCTGTTTAAAGCTGCATCTGCGAAATACTGTGCTACATTTTAACATTTAGCAAGATAGTATTTAGTAAGAACTGTCTAGACCTTGAGACCCTTGTCCTAACATTTGTACTGTCAAATTAACTCAAAAAGAATCTGCAGGCTTTGGCTAGAAATAAATGACAAAGATTTATTCAAGGGACTGGGGTTTGCAAACCAGAAACACAACTAGGCAATACCCAGAATGTTCCAAGGGAGAAAGAAAAGCTAAGAATTGTTATAGTAAGGAGTACATTCTTTCCTTTCAATCCTAAATACAGGGAAGACCATATGTCTTAGTATTCTCCCTCCTGGAGGTTTGCACATCCTTGGAGCCCCTGCGTGGAAGAGGTTGACGAATCCAGTTTGTCTGTTTCTCCTTCCGTGATTGCAGCAGCCTGTCGAGACGAAAGTAATGCATTTCAGCAGCTCCAAGAGCAGAGTAGTCCTGGCTCCAGTGTCCCGAGGTCCTGATGCCTATCAGATGATGAACAGAGCCTAGCTCGGCCAGCATTCCCCTCCCTGTCCGCCCCCCACCCCCGCCACCCCCCGCCAAGAACCGTGCCAGGGGTGCTAACCGAGAATGGGCAGCACAGGAGGACTTGTGGCAGGGATCCTAACACTCAGGTGTTACTCTGATCAGAAAATGCCTTCCCTTGAACCGGAAAGAAAGCACCCTGACTGTGGGGTCCATGTGCCAGCCAAGCAAGGATTTGATCTCTACACGGATGAACCTGAGCAAGAGGACAGAAACGGCTGCCCAGGGAGAGATGGGATGGCATTTGAGGATGGGTATGAAGTAGACAACAGTAAACACTTAAGTCAGACCTTCACTTCCTGCTGGGTTTTAGCAGTTTCCCCTAGGCTAGTAGATTCAGTTCTCCATTCCCAGTCTGAAGATGCAGCAGATTTTGGTACAGATGTGATAAGTGCAACTGGAAATGCTGAAGAAACTCATCAGTGCCTTAGAAAAGCTGAAATAAGATACAGGCCCAAAGTGTACTTCATGAGGAAAAAGCCAGAAGGCCTGCAAATGATTCTGGTGGACAGGCTGATTGTGAGGCCAGAGAAGAATATAAGCTTTGAGCTGAGACTCTCTACCTGGCTGTCAACTTCCTGGGCAGGTTTCTTTTGTGCATGTTTGTTCTGAGAGGGAAAGTGCAGCTTGTAGGAACAGCAGCTATTCTGGCTTCGGAATGTGAAGAAATATCTAGCTGAAGTAGACGAGTTTGTGTAACTGATGATACACAAAACGAGAACTATTTTGTGGAACACCTTACTGCTCCTGAAAGTCCTGGCTTTTTTTTTTTTTTTTTAAATATATTTTTATTGATTTCAGAAAGGGAGAGGGAGAGAGATAAAACATCATTGTTGAGAAAGAATCATTGATTGGCTGCCGCCTGCACACCTCACACTGGGGACAGAGCCCACAAGAGGGCAGATGCCCTGACAGGGAATTGAACCCGACCTCCTGGTTCAAAGGTCAGTGCTCAACCACTGAGCCAATAGTGTTTGGTGCAACCACTATTTTTAAAGTGGATTTTAGAGAGAGAGAAAGGAGAGGGAGAGAGAAATATCTATCTGCTGCCTCCATTAGGCACCCTGATTGGGATCAAACCCATAGCTAGAGTATGTGCCCTGACGAGGAATCAAACCCTAGGCCTTTACGTTTACGGGACAACATTCCAACCAACGGACCCACACTAGCCTGGGATAAAGTCCTAGCTTTTGATCTAACAGTGCCAACTATCAATCAGTTTCTCCTTAAGGAGGCAAAGAGTGTGTGTCAAAACTGAGAACCTGGCCAAGTACGGAGCAGAACTGAGTCTACTTGAAGCTGAACCATGCTTCTTCCTCCTCCTCCTCCTCCTCCTTCTTCTTCTTCAATATATTTTTATTGGTTTCAGAGAGGAAGGGAGAGGGAGAGGGAGAGGGATAGAGAGATAGAAACATCAGTCTTGAGAGAGAATCATTGATCAGCTGCCTCCTGCACACTCCCTACTGGGGCTCAAGCCTGAAACCCAGGCATGTGCCCTTGACCAGAATAGAACCTGGGACCCTTCAGTCTATAGGCCAATGCTCTATCCACTGAGCCAAACCGGCTAGGGCCCATTCTTGAAATATATTCCTACTTGATAACTGCAGCAACGTATTGCCTGGCAAACTGTACTATGAACAGATGCTTCTGGCCAAACACTCTTGCAGCATTTATAGGTTGTTCATTAAGTGAAATTGTGCCTTGCCTGAGTGAGCTACATAAAGCAAGCCTTGATATACCCTATTGACTTCAGCAAGCAATTAGGAAGAAGTATACAGCTTCAAAGTACATGCATGTATCTCTTATGGAACCACCTACAGTTCTTCCTCTACCATAAATTTCAGAACTAAAGCACTTTCAGAACTTAACCTCCAGATCAACAGAATTGGTTCTAATTTTTTTAGGTTTCTGCAGGTTGGATCAACTAGTGTCACTACAATATAGATGACATTTTAAAAATGTATTTAGCTTCTCTTACATTTGGTAGTTTGTAAAATATTCTAACATTTAAAAAATGATTAACAACTTGCCTTATAACAAAACAAAAACAGTACATTATCCCCCCTCTCACCCCTCACCCAATCAATTCAGGGTTTTTATTGCATCTTTTTAAAAAAATATATATATTTTATTGACTTTTTTACAGAGGGGAAGGGAGAGGGACAGAGAGCCAGAAACATTGACGAGAGAGAAACATCGATCAGCCACCTCCCGCACGCCCCCCACTGGGGATGTGCCCGAAACCGAGGCACATGCCCTTGACCAGAATTGAACCCAGGACCCTTCAGTCCGCAGGCCGACGCTCTGTCCACTGAGCCAAACCAATCAGGGCTTTATTGCATCTTTAAAAATACAAAAAATAAGTCTGAGGAATCATGTGGCATCTTGCTGTTTCTGCAGCTGGACAACCTAGTTCTTATTCATCAGCCTGCTGAACTGTTCCCTTTACCATCTAACATTTTTCTGATATCCTTGTTTTAATTGTTGTGGCTTGCTGAATCAAAGCAGCTGAATTTGATACAAGTTCAATGTTTTCTTCAATAATTAACTCATCTTTCAGGGCTTGAGGTACTGAACAAGCAACACCCGACCCTATCCAAGCCCCATGGATGTATTTTTCACCCAAGAAATTTCAGATTTCAACAAGAAAACCATTCTCCTGAATAACAAAGCTGTTGGGGAAATGAGCATACATAGACCTCATATTGTAATGGAAGCCTAGTTAACACCCTTGATCATGTTCTGTACCTGACTACAGATCATGCAAATAGTCCACAGTTCCTTTCTGTTTCTCCCCCACTTGTCAATTTGGAGTCTCTTTTTCTTTCCATGAGACTGAGTTCTGCATTGATGTGATTAAAGTTCCCCCACAGGATGCCCCTGAGGACCTTCACAATAACCGTGTGTCCCTTTAGAGTGATGCCAACATTTTTTAATAGATGCGACAAAGATAAAGGGTACATTCTTGAGAAGAATCAGCTCTGTATAATTAGCCTCTGGATTGGTCTGAGATGGTAATCTTCTAAAATGACAGGTGGTCTAGATACAGGAACATTCTTTCCTTAGTTCTTCAGGTTATCTGGAGGTTTGGTGTCTACCCAGGCATCGATGCAGGACTGGAAAATCAAAATTTTAAGTTTCCAGGCAAGAGTAGGATCATTTTTTCATACCTCAACCTACTTGATTTCAGTAATTTGTCAGTTTGCTAAAGTGACTCCATTTTATTTCTTCATTCTATTCTCAGTATACTTTTTTGAACCAATGGGATTTTTTTGGATTTTTTTATAAAAAGATGTCCCAGAGTGGGATTGCTGAGACGAAGGATATGTGCACTTTGCATGTTAGCAGTTACAGCCAGGTTTCTTTTCAAATGGCTGTAAAAACTCACATTCCTACCCATAGGCTATGAGAATATCATTTCCCAACTCTCTCACTAATGCTTAGTGCTACCATTCTTTAATTTTTGTTAGTATGACAAATGAAAAATGGTAAGAGAATATTTTTTAAAATATATATATTTTTATTGATTTCAGAGAGGAAGGGAGAGGGAAAGAAACATCAATGATGAGAGAGAATCATTGATCAGCTGCCTCCTGTATGCTCCCTGCTGGGGGTGAGGGAGCCACAACCCCAGAATGTGCTCTGACCGGGAATTGAACCGTGATCTCCTGGTTCATAGGTCAGTGCTCAACCACTGAGCCGCACCAGCTAGGTGGGAATATTTGTATACCCTTGGGAGACTTTTGCAAGCAGGATGGAATATCCAAAATACACAAATAAAAAGATTGAATAAAAGATTACTGGCCCTGGCCAGTGTGGGTCAGTTGGTTGGAGTATCATCCTGTACACCAAAAAGGTTGCGGGGGATTCCAGGGCAGGGCACATACCTAAGTTGTGGGTTCTGATCTCCAGTCGTGGCACGTATGGGAGGCAACTGATGGATCTCTCTCTCTCTCTCTCTCTCTCCCTCTCTCTCTCTCCTCTCTCTCTCTCTCCCTCTCTCTCTCTCTCTCTTTCTCCCTTTCCCTCTCTCTAAAAAAAAATTAATAAATAAAAATAAAAGATCACTGTATGTAAAAGAAACGATAGGAGAAAACATTTGCAACACATATGACAAATGGTTAACACTAATTGGTAAGAAAATGACAAACAGCCCAATGAAAACTAGGAAAAGTGTATACTAGTGAGTAATTCACCAAGAAGGACATGCAAATTGTCAACAAACACATGGAAATATGCTCAACCTCACTTAGGGAAATGGATTAGTTCATGTGTATGGTGAGTTTAGGAAAAACAAGGTTCATGGAAGACAGAAGGTCTCTAAGTAATAGGATGCTGGTCTCTAACTCCTCCATTAGTTTGGCTTCATGATTCTGATGATGCTTTCCAGAAATTCTAATAGTGCCATTCATGTAAAGGGTGCAAGCATTCAAATTTTTCTCCCACCCAAATGTGGATGGAGTTCTTAGGATTGAACCAAATCTACCTACGGTCGAGGGCTATGGCTGGCAATCAGCAACTTCCGTAAGGATTTACTCTCACCATTTCTGTTGGTGCGTAGACCAACCACTTGGCTACTATCTCTACGTGGCTCTAGTCTGAACCATCAGTACAGGCATCCTCACTTTATTGTGCTTCACTTTATTGAGCTTCACAGATGTTGCAGTTTCTACAAATTGAAGGCAAGACCCTCCACCACCAAAAAGATTATGACTCACTTGCTTTATCCTGGATCTAAACCCGCAATAACTCCAAGTTACGACTGTATCTTTGTTGCGACAGGTTGAGATTGTTTTTACTATCAGGTACACTTACCCCCTGCAAGCCTCAGCTTTCATCTGAAGGCTGGTACTACTCCCCACAGGTGACGTATCATTTGGAGACTTACCTCTTGAGACACCAGCCCAACACTTGAAGAACAATAAGACTGGCCTTAGTTTAGACTTGCCCTGAACTCAGGGCTGAATCTGCCCCTGCAGAGTTGCCTGCTAGTATGCCTCCTGGCTTTCGCTTCCATCTCCAGCCCCAGTGATCTGGCTTGGTCCCTGGGGCTGGCTCCCTGACATACCTTTTCACCTCTGACTCTTTCTTCCTGCCTGCCCCCCCCCCCCTCCCTTTTTGGCTCAGTGGATTTGGACTAACCTCCCAATTGATATCTGATTTGGCCTTGGAATCCTTCCATTGTAAACTGCCTCACAGGCAGCCAAAGGAAGATCCTGTCCCATGCCCCTGATATACTGAGGATGTTGTGCTAGAAGTAGGAAGGAACTTCAGTACCCTTTGTACCCAGTTCTGCACTGTGGGAGGACACAGTTGCCCCACGAGAGAGAATGCTGAATTGGTGTGGCTCTCAGGAGCACGTGACTCTGTCCTCCATTGTGTTGCTTTCACAATTCACAGAGACCTTACATGCTTGCCAAGGTTTTTGCCATATTTTGATAACTTTTCATTCCTCCACTACACAGTTCTCCAGGAAGCCTGGTTGTTGGTGTTCTTACAATCCCAAATTTAACCGAAAAAGGCCGTCCATGAGGGAGAAATGTAAGGAGATTTGGGTGTCACTGCGCTCTGTGATTAAAGGCCTGGAAGAGGAAGACAGTATAAACCAAGCATGGTCAGGATTCACTGAGGTTGAGATCTCACCTGCTGGGGAGCAGAACTCTCGTCTTTGCCCCCAAACTTGATCTGAAGTAATGTTACCCTTTATATGCAATCCCAAAGGGTTTGCGGCATCTATCACAAAGAAGGTAGTCTGGCAGAGTGATTGCCCTGTATGTCCCGCTGGAACAAACCTGTCCTCTGTACAGGCTCCTACATGGGTTTCTTCCTTCCAGGCTTCTAGCTGGGTTGGAGGCTTCAACCCAGTTCTGTGGTTTAGGTTATGTGAAGTTACAGCTGGAGGATCTGTTTCTGGGGTCCCCGGACAGCTACAACAGCTAGCATTCAGAGTAATGAGCAACCTTTCTCAAGTAGGTAATTCAGAGGAATGGTTGTGGTTTCAGCCCTGGCTACACATTAGGACTAACTGCAGCTCTGGAAATCAACTGATATCTGGACCCTACCCTAGACTTAAGTCGGAATCTCTGAGTTTGGGACAGGGCTTACGTATGTTTTAAAAGCAACCCAAGTCTACAAGATTTATTGGGGTGATCACTTCCTAAGTTATATACATGTCTAAGCACTATGTTATACAGCTGAAAATTAATATAATATTGTATGTCAACTGTAATTGAAAATATAAAGGAATCAGCTGATCTAATAAACAACCAGCATTGAAATCTACGAGGCTATCCAGTTATTGGTTGAATCAATGGTAAAACCTTGCACCTTCAAGAGGCCTGCAATACCCATATTATATACTAGAAGCCTGGTGCACGAAATTTGTGCACTCAGGGGAGGGGAGGTCCCTCAGCCCAGCCTGCACTCTCTCACAGTCTGGGAGCCCTTTGGGGATGTCCGACTAATGGCTTAGGCCTGCTCACCACGGACATCCTTAGCTCTGCTGTGGAGGTGCGAGAGGTTCCCGCCACTGCCGCTGCGCTCGCCAGCTGTGAGCCCAACTTCTGGCTGAGCGGTGCTCCCCCTGTGGGAGCACACTGACCATCAGGGGGCAGCTCCTGCATTAAGCATCTGTCCCCTGGTGGTCAGTGCACGTCATAGCGATTGGTCATCTGCCATTTGGTCTATTTGCATATTAGCCTTTTATTATATAGGATATGATGATGGGTGCCATGGACACATTTGCTGTAAGCAGTGGATTCTCAAAGTTTAATGTGCATATGAATCACCTGCGGATCTCCTTAAATATCAAAATATAAATCTTTGTTTTACTATGGTTGCAAATATCAAAAAATTTCTATATGTGACACGACACCAGAGTTAAATTAGGGTTTTTCAAAATGCTGACATGCTGAGCTCAAAAGGTTCACCATCACTGATACAGAGGCATGCTTATAGAATCGAGTAGTATAAAATACAGCTGTAACAGGACAATAAAGAGAACCTGGCTATGCTGATCATCCAAACACTGTCTCCGTGTCCTTCATTCTTTGCCGACTCCGTCCACACCTTTGGGAACCCCTGGACTGCTGGGGGTGGACCCAGGCATATGTGTAAGTCCAAATATATGTGATATATTTGTATTCATAGAATAACTTCTAGGAGTCTAATTACAAACTTTACAGTGGGCTAAGATTTACACTTTCTCTGTGTCTAACCCTGTGTTATTTGAAATTCTAAAAATTTGCAAGAATCATTTCTGTAAGTTAAAAACAAAAAAGATGATGCTGAAACTGGTTTGGCTCAGTGGATAGAGCATCGGCCTGCAGACTGAAAGATCCCAGGTTCGATTCCGGTCAAGGGCATATCCCCAGTAGGAGATGTACAAGAGGCAGCTGATCGATATTTCTCTCTCATCGATGTTTCTAACTCTCTCTCTCCCTCTCTGTAAAAAATCAATAAAATATATTTTAAAAAAAAGATGAACAGCAACAACAGAAGGGAGTTATCTCTAGAATGTGGAGTGTGACAGATGAAGAGTTTCAGTCTGGTCAGCGCCCCCAGGTAGATTAGGCATTTCTATGGCGCATATCTCCTGGGAAGCTCCCAGATCCAGCCCTGCTTCTGAGGTGCCAGCACCACTGCAGAGCCCTTTGTGAAAAGGATAGCCCCTCACATTCCATTGTGCTGATTCTTCTGAAATCATTTGTCCCCACTGAGACCACTGAATTTTAATTTTTTAAAATATACATAAACTGCTAGGGTCGCACGAGGCCAAAGTGGTAAGGGATTATAAATTTATTAGGTCATCTGGATACCAGATGGGCTGAGCCCCCAAATGGCGCCAGCACCCAGGGACGGAGTCAGAGATTTTAAAGGACTTGAAGCGGACTTTTTCTGGGCAGAGAATTCTCTGGGCGGGCCCGGGTCCTGGGAAGGTCTGTAGGGGAAGGATATTGGTCTTAGGGAGTGGAATGTGGTCTAAGCAAAAGGGAATGTCGGTTGTGAAGTGGCCTAAAGGTCAGTTCCCAGGGGAGGGGGTATTGATTCAATTATTTGATCAGACCTAACACAAACTTTACAAAATAAGCTGCCAAAAATAGACCTCTCTCTCTCTCTCTGTCTCTCTCTCTGTCTCTCTCTCCTACACACACACACACCCTGGATACTGCCCACAGTCCAGTCTAAATTACAAAGTCCTGAGATATCCTATTCCAAAGACTCTATTCCAGAGATACTGCCATAGACATTCCTTTGGATTGAGAATTTCACTTGGAGGTTGGACTACATTCATGTGTCTGGACTCTTGCTGGGTCTTGAGAACCATCTCTCATAAACTCTCCTATGGGTAGACTTTGCAGGTATGGCCTGGTGTGTACAGACTTTGCCTTCTCCTTGGACTCCTGCCCATGCCAGGCCCACTGCTGCTACCAGTGCCAGTGCCAGACTCTGACCTTTCCCTTTGGCCTTCTGCCATGTGTCCATCCTGAAGTTTTCTCAGACACACTTGAGAGCACATGAGTGGGAAGAGTGGGTGTTGAAGACTCACATTCTGTTTTGCTCTTATTTATTCTAAGCAACCAAAATCACCAAAGGCAATTTTTAATTATAAGTAGATATCTGTAGGTTTTCCTCTTGGAAACTGAACAATAAATACATATATTATTCCCTCTTTACAGTTATTTCTTTAAAAAAAAAAATATACACACACACATATATATATATGATAAGTTTATTTTCTATATACAATGCAATAACGCACATCAAAGAAAGTTTGGAGGAAGAGGATTGAGAGTTTGGAAATAAATCTGCACATCTATTGTCAATTGATTTTTGATAAAGGTGCCAAGAACACTCAATGGGGGCAAGAATAGTCTTTTCAACCTATTAACCAGGAAGTCATGGTTTGATTCCCAGTCAGGCACAGGCCTGGGTTGCTAATTCAATCCCGGTTGTGGGTAAGCAGGAGGAAGCCGATCAATGCTTCTCTTTCATCATTGATGTTTCTATGTCTCTCTCCCTCTCCCTTCCTCTCTGAAATCAATAAGCATATATTTTTTTAAAATGGATCAAAGATCTAAACATAAGAGCTAAAACTGCACAACTTTTAGAAAAAAAACAGGAGCAAAGCTTTGTGATCTTAGACAATGGTTTCTTACCACTTCACAATTACTAGCATGGCTATAATTAAAAAGATGGACAATAACAAGTGTTGACAAAGATGTGGAGAAATTGGGACACTCATATATTGCTGCTGGGAATATATGGTGTAGCTGCTATGGAAAACAATTTGGTAGTTTCTCAGAAAGTTGAAAAATAGAGTTGCCATGTGACCCAGCAATTCTACTTCTAGGTATATACCCAAGAGAGTTAAATATATGTTTATGCAAAATTTGTGCACAAATGTTCATAGCAGTTTTTCCATAACAGCCCAAAGGTGGAAATATCTATTGATGGGGGCAAGAATAGTCTTTTCAACAAATCATGCTGGGAGAAGAACCAAATATTTATTGATGGATGAATGGATAAACAAATGTAGTATATCCATATGATGGAATTTTATTTGGTCATAAAAATAAATGAAGTACTAAATCATACTATGACATAAACAAACCTTGAAAACTTCATGCTAAGTGAAAGAAGAAGTTAACTTGTCACAAAAGGTCAACTATTATATTATTCTATTTATATGAAATGACCAAAATAGACAAATCTATAGACATAGAAAGATGAGTGGTGGCAAGGGGCTGAGAGGAAAAGGGAATAGAGAGTGACCGCTAATAGTATGGGATTTCTTTTTGGGGACAATGGTTGAAAAAGAAGTAGAGAGTGGCCAGCTGGTTGGGTCAAGCTCCAGTGGACAGAAGCTCCAAGAGTAGGTCCTTATTTGAACCTTCAGGGGCCACTCAGTTCTCTTTGATTAGTTGAGGGTTATACTTGGGCAAAGATGTAATTCATGGAGTTATATCAATATATTGCTTCATGGGAGACTAGACAAGGTTTCAAACACCCAGACTCATAAACTGATCACCAGACAGGCAGAGGAGAAGAGCAGTCTACAAGAAAAAGAAATAGCTCATCGACACAGGAAAGGTCTACACCTCACTCATAGTTAAGGCCATGCATCACAAAACAATGAAATTCCACTTGTTATGTGTCAGACTGGCAAACAAGTAAAAGTTTGGTAGCGCCCAGTGTTCACAAGGTTATGGGGAAATAGACACTCTCGTCCACTGTTCCTGGGAGTGTAAACAGATTCAACTCTTCTGGAGGGCAATTTGGCAACGTCTGTCAACATTTTGAATGTTTGTTCTCATTGACTCAGCAATTCTCCCACTAGGAGTTTACCCACAGGATATACTGACAAAATTATGCCAAATCATGTGCCAGAATGTTTACTGCAACATTGCAATAACAAAAATCTGGAAAGCACAGATATATCAATCAGCAGGTTAAATACATCTATGTAATGGGAAAGTATGCAGTCACTAAAACACGAGGTAGGACTATTCATGCGGACATGGAAAGATCTTCTACATGTGTTTTATTTATTTTTTGTGTTTTCTTTTCTAAATGTGTTTTATTAAAAAACAACAACCCCCCCCCCCCAATGTGCACCACAATATGATCTCATTTGTGTAAAATTAAAAAATAGATATAAAGGTATACACTGACATTTTTTTCAGGAAGGATACATACATAGTGGTAGTGACTTTTGGGGAGTAGCAGTGTTTGGAGGGAGGAAAGGATAACTTTTGCTTTTTATTTGACACTTTTCTATAATATCTGATGTTTTTAATGCCATGTAGGGCTTTTCCTAAAATAAATATTTTTAAAACAGAAAGGAACATGGAGGGATAAAGAAAAGAGAAAAAAGAGATCCCTTAGACCGGAAATTATGGTTTGTCCTGACACAGGATAATCTTGCTTTAGCTGCATTAATGAAAGCATTGTGACTGGATCCTTGAGTTTTAGGAAGACCACCAGGGCAGCAGCCTAGGACGGAAGGGAGATGTGAAACTAGAATCAGGGCAACTGGTCATAAAGATTTGCAACCCGGTGGGGCTAACATTTAAGACATAAAGGTGAGTTGGAGAGACTGTTCCAGAGAGGAGAGATATTGAAGGGGAAACTGAGAGTCTTTTTATTTTTTAAATATATTTTATTGATTTTTTGCAGAGAGGAAGGGAGAGAAATAGAGAGCTAGAAACATCGATGAGAGAGAAACATGGATCAGCTGCCTCCTGCACACCCCCTACTGGGGTTGTGCCCGAAACCAAGGTACATGCCCTTGACCGGAATTGAACCTGGGACCTTTCAATCTGCAGGCCGACGCTCTATCCACTGAGCCAAACAGGTTACGGCAAAACTGAGAGTCTTGATGCCTGATTGGATGAGGAAGATGAGGAGGCCCAGGCATTCACCTCAGGCAGCTGAGTGAATGGTGATGCTGCCCAAGGAAACACTCAGAAGGAAGCAGAGGGTCAAAGAGCAGAAGAGGGTAGGGAAGAAAATCATGAATTTAATTTCCAAATATGTTGAGTTGAGGAAAATATGCAATTTGATCATATTGAATAGACATAAAGGTATGGAGCTTAGAGAATTCTGGCTTGGAAATGGAGCACATCAGCCCAGGTTAAGAAGTCAAAACTGCTCCTAAGGAAATGGTGTAGACCAAGAAAACAGGCCCGGCGCACAACGGGACTCCAGAGAGCACCTCACCCTGGACGCCGGGTAGAGAAAGGAGGCTCCGGAGTGAGCGGAGGAGTGACCGGAGCCCTGAGGGGAAAGCAGCGGGCGGGGGGTGGGGGGGGGGTCGCAGGGCATTGTTTCGGCTCCTGGGGCGACACTGGGGCTGACCTTTGAAGCTGCTCTCTCTGCTTTTGCCACCGCTTCCCAGTAAAACCCCAAACCTGGGTTTTCTGCTGACGCTCCTGAAAAAGGCCACCCAACCGATGAGAGTGGCCCCACTTCAGGTGTATGGTTTCTACCTCCTCAGGGCTCTTTCTGTACCACCCGACAGTTTATTTTTATTTCTCTCTGGTTGCCTCTGGCTCTCGTTCCCCAGTTATTCTCAGTTATCACCATGTTCACGTCTCACATCTCGCTTCCACTTTCTTCAGGGAGCCACTGAGGCCCTCGGGGTGGGGTGTGCGTGTCTTTAACATCTCAGCCCTCTCTCTCTAAATGCATCTAAAACAGGGTCCACCTTCGTTCCCCAGGGTCCAGCCTCCTGTTTAGCTCTAGAGTCCCTCCAGGAGACTCTCTGACCCTGTTCCATCCCTGAGCCTCGGTTACCGGCTCCGCCTTCTGTCTATATCACTGTATCACACATTATATAGTTCTCTATCATGGTGTTACCTCGACGAACTAGTTATCTCACTGTCTTCTCCAATTAGCTTGATCCTGTGAATGGTGTTTACCCCCTTAACTTCTTATTGATACATAACGTCCAAGCAAAATGGAATGCACATATTATGCATGGATAGCTCACAGAATTTCCACAAACTGAACGTATACATGCAATCAACACCCCGGTAAACAAACCGCCTTGGCTGGTTTTTGCTCCGTGATTAGAACCTTGGCCTGAGGACTGAAGGGCCTCAGGTTCCATTCTGGTAAAGGGCATGCACCTCTCGGTTGCAAGCTTGATCCCCAGCCCCAGTCGGGGTGTGTGCGGGAGGCAACCAAATGATGTGTCTCCCTCACATCAATGTTTTCTCTCTCTGTCTCTTCCCCTCCCTTCCACTATCTCTAACAATCAATGGAAAAAGATCTCCTTGGGTTGAGGATTAACAAGAGAAACCAGGCATGACAGCACCCCGGACTTACTCTGTCTCCCTCCCCAGGGGAACCTCTATCTAGTCTTTCAACAGCATAGATTAATTTCAGCTGGGTTTTTTTAAAAACATTTTTTTGAAAATAGTATGTACGCCTTTGTGTCTGGCGTTCATTTACCATCATGTTTGTAAGAATCATTCACACTGTTGCATGCAGTCATAGACAGTCCATTTCCATTGCCATATAATATTCCATGTGTGAATAGAGCACGATTTATTGATCCATTCAAGTATGGTGATAGTGGCCCCATTTGGGGCTATTGCAAATAGTAGGCACCATGTTTTACTTATCCTCGTATCTCCAGCGTTTCACACATGACTGGCATAATGGTTTGTGTATAAAGAGGTGGGAGAAAACAAGGAGTTCTCTCCCACTGTATTCTTGGATGGTCAGATAACACCTGAAATATTAGGTTCAATCCTGGGTACCATGTTTAAAACCGTTAAAAGGGACCATTGAGAACTTGAGCTGTCTGTGGAAGGAGAGCATGGTGGTGTGTCTGGAAGCCATGCAGGATTGGCTATGCTAGACGACACAGATGTTTATTATGGAAACAGAAGCTGAGGAGATCGGACCTGGACAGGTTGCTTCTGAAGATGCACTAGGCCAATGGCTAAATATCTAGGGGAGGCAGCTCTCTGCTCAATAATAATCCTGCCGAAACCGGTTTGGCTCAGTGGATAGAGCGTTGGCCTGCGGACTGAAAGATCCCAGGTTCGATTCCGGTCAAGAGCATGTACCTGGGTTGTGGGCATATCCCCAGTAGGAGATGTGCAGGAGGCAGCTGATCGATGTTTCTCTCTCATCGATGTTTCTAACTCTCTCTCTCCCTTCCTCTCTTTAAAAAATCAATAAAATATATTTTTTAAAAAAATAATAATCCTAATACTGGCTCATAGTTGAGATCACTTACCAGACACCAGGCCTTGGCATGTGCTTAGGGCTTGGTATCCATCGGCCAATAGGAAAATTACTTTTTAACGATGAGACTTGAGCAGGAGCTTCCGAGTTAAACTGTGATCAGGTCATGGCTGCACACACCCTGGGAAGTCCCCTTATAGGGTCATGGAAAAGCCTCTGACTTGGCTCCCTACCTGCTCACCTCCTAACAAAACTGCCTTCTTTCTGGGCGTGACCTCCTGAAGTGCCTCCCTGGTCCCACCACAGCCAGCAAATCACCAAGTGTCAGGAGCTTCCTTCTACTCGGCCCACCTGCCTGGCCAGGACCCTCTGCTCTTCCCCCCGGGATGTCTGGGCAGCATGGCTCTCTTCTCCCAGTGACTCAAAACTGTCACCTGCAGGGGGGATGACTCGGGTTGGGAGGGCTGGGGTGACCTTATCCTCAAGTTTGTTCATTTGAGAGGAAGAGCGTGAGGCAGGAGCAAAGAAATGTAGTAGTGCCTGGAAA
Source organism: Myotis myotis (assembly GCF_014108235.1). Classification (NCBI taxonomy): domain Eukaryota; kingdom Metazoa; phylum Chordata; class Mammalia; order Chiroptera; family Vespertilionidae; genus Myotis; species Myotis myotis. The sequence continues at coordinate 1,324,838 of NW_023416318.1, forward strand.
ACACACACACACACACACACACACACACACACACACACACCAGCAACAACAGCAACAAACAAACAAACACCTTAGAAAAAAGAAAAGCCTGACAAATAAATCGGTTGCTGAAGGCAAAAGGCATTTGTTGGAAGAAAACTCTGCCCTCCTCATGGGATAGGCTGTGCTGCTGGCCTCGCCAGCCGCCCGACAAGATGCTTTATCTCACCATTGGCGCCTCAGGCCAAGATCTGGCAGCTGCAGCATCGCCAAAAAGCCTGCCTCTGAGTCAGACAAGCAGGTGTGGTGGCTGTGTCCCCTTTCTGCCCGCACCCCCTTGCTTTCACCGCTCCATTCCCTGCCCCAGAGCCCTGCTCTCTCCTCACTCTCGTTTCTTCTGAGTCCTTTATTTATTTTATATTTTGAAGGAGGCTAGAGGGAGTCCAGGATTTAGGAAGCTGGACAACAGGAGGCAGATCCCAGAAGCTTCGCTCTCCCCACTCCAGCAGCCATAAGTCACGTCTTCTATTTCTGCTCTTCTGCCAGACAAAGCCAAACACACTCACAGTGTTAACACAAGAAATGCCAGCGGACCTGACCTTTCTCTCTGGGCCCTGGAGCCACCCAGACTCCCACGCTGCTGCCACTTGCTTGCTGCTTAAAGAGGATTAGCGCGTACCCGAGGCTGCAGGGCCCTGCACTCAGGCCTGCTGGGAATCAAAATAGAGATTACCTTATTTGACTTAAAAAATTTCTGCTTGAAAGATAGAACCCTCCAGAGAAATACAGTGGCACTTGTATGTAGACAGCTTTAAAATAGATTTTTAAATTAGTTTGCCAGCTGTTTGCTAGGCCGTGCCTCAGGTTCTCGCCCCTTACTGTTGCTGGGTCCTTCTGGGAAACGAAGCCAAGGGGGACAGAGGGACTGCCAAGGCCGCAGGAGCCTGGATGCCAGGCGACTTTCCCAGGAGCCTTGGCAGCTGTTGCCATGGGCCTTTGGAAACCCTGGGGACCTGGCACCAAGGCCTGGTGTCGCCCAGAGAAACCGACAGAGCTCAGACCACCTCCCCCACCGCCCAGACCTCACCTCAACCCGGCACTGCCTCTTCTAGGCCACGGTCCGGAAAAAGGAAAGAAAAGACCCGAAGGAGAACCGTTTTCAGCTGGAAGGGCCTTTCACACTTCTCGTGGCAAGATATTTCCTTGAGCTCCTGTACCACTTTCAAGAGATGCATGCATACATGCTCAGAATCCTTGTTCCCTCCTCTATTCCTGCTTGGCGGCTCTTCATCCCCAATGTCATTTGCTCAGGAAGCATGAGGGGCAGCAGAGTGTGGTGCTTAAGAACACCAGTGTGCCGGGGTTCGAATCCTGGCTCAGCACTTCCTAGCAGTGTGACCTTGGGCTAGTCACTTGCCCGTCCATGCCTTAGCTTGCTCATCTGTAAAATTGGTAGAGTGATAGCTCTTAGCTCATGCAGGTTGTGAGGACTCAATGAATGAACATATGGTGTATAGAATGTGTACAGGGCCAACATCATGGCCTGGCATGCAATAAGCATATGCTCTTATCACTCTCTACAGTACAACTCCCAAGGTTCACTTGCCTGCTGCTGCCCTGTGCTCTCCTTGCCTCCCGTATTTCTGTGTAGCATCTGACCTCCTGTATCTTTACTGCTTAATTTTCTGCCTTCACAAGGGCAGGAATCACGTCTGTCATGCTTTCCACTGTCCAATCCTTACGATCTAAACTGTGCTTAGCTAATGAGACACTCGAGAAATGTTTTGTGGGTTGTTTTGTTAATCTTCATTGGAGGATATTTTTTCCATTAACTTGCTCTTGACGGGGAATCAAACCGGTGACACTTCCGTGCGTTGGCTGATGCTCTAACCGCTGGCCAGGGCAAGAGATGATTTTGACTACAGTAATAAATGAAATATACAAAGGAGAAAGGCAAGTGCTTGCTTCGGCAGCACATACACTGAAAACTGGGACAATACAGAGACTCGCGTGGCCCCTGCGCAAGATGACACACACATTCACGGTGTGTTCCTTAGCTAAAAACAAAAAAAAGAAACCCTGCAAGGCAAATGCGATCCAGAAGACAGAGAAACCTGAAGCTCTTGGGTCATTTTTCTTCCTCTGTATTTCCTTCATATACTTGGCCTTTTCATTTTGTTTGTCTAACTGTTAAACAAAGAGAGAGTTAATGAGTTTCAAGTTCTGGGGTTGTGAGATAAGCCCTTGTAATTACATCTTTTGCAGGAGATTTCCACCCTATCTAGTTTTTCAAAATCTAATTAAATATTAAATGCATGCAAAAAATAGCTTATATGAGCAAAATATTTAAAAAGGAACACCCGACTACTTACAACCCAGTTTGAGATGGAGGTTAAAAGCCGCACCACGGAATTCCCCCTTGTCATCTGTTCCCATCTCAGCCCCCTCCTAATTTTTGTTGATATTCCTTTGCTGTTCTTCCTGTTTTCACCCTTTAAAGCACATATCCCTGAACATATGCTGGCTTTGCATGCTTTTGAATTTTATGTAAAATAAGTTATTCAGCCCAACTGGCGTGGCTCAGTTGTTGAGCATTGATCTATGAACCAAGAAGTCATGGCTCGATTCCTAGTCAGGGCACATGCCTGGGGGTTATGGGTTTGCTCCCCAGTGGGGGGTGTGCAGGAGGCAGCCAATCAATGATTCCCTCTCATCATTGTTGTTTCTGTTTCTGTCTCTCCCTCTCTCTTCCTCTCTGAAATTACTTTTAACAAATACTTTTTAGGTAAATAGTTAGATCACACAGTATGTGTTTGATTTGCTTTTCCCACCGCTCATGTTTGTGGCGTTGGTCTCTGCTGTGAGATGCGGCTGTATCCTACGCAGCTACGTGAATGCTCTGCTGTTTTCTTCTCCATACTCTCAGTGGCCGTGTGGTTGTTTGCAGCTTTTTGCTATTGCTGGCAGTGCTGCTATGAACATTCTTACATGTGACTACTGAGGCCCAGGATCAAGATTTCCTCTGAGTTTTCTCCTGGATTCTAAAGTTTATATACAGTTTCAACTTAGCTAGATAACACTAAATTGAGCCCTAGCCGCGTTGCTCAGTGGTTAGAGCGTTTGCCCACGGACTGAAGGGTTTTGGGTTTGATTGTGGTCAAGGACATGTACCTCAGTCGCAGGCTCAATCCCCAGCCTGGGTCAGGGCATGTGGGGGAGGCAACCAATCAATGTGTCTCTCTCACATCAATGTTTCTCTCTCTCTGTCTCTACCCCTCACTTCCACTCTCTCTAAAAATCAATGGAAAAATACATCCTCCTGTGAGGATTAACCACCACAACAACAAATCCCCACAAAACACGAAATTGAATCCTCTGTCCCTGCGCTGTTCATCTTCTGGTTTTCTCAGACCTGTCAGAATGGGCTCTGAGCTTGCACCGCGATGGCCCCACTCCTGGGCGACTTAGAAAATCTCAGTGAACGTGTGACTTGGGTGGGTTCCCTCCGGCTCATCACTCGGGGCCCCACAGACAGGAGCAAACTCTGTTGACCCAAAGCCCAGTAAAAACCAGACAGAGGTCTGGAAACGGCATTCTGACTAACTCCTTTGTCTTCTCAAAAGAATACAAGTTTTAATATTTCTTCAACCAAGTGAAGTGCTATTAAAAGCATTAATTTCCTTGTGATAGAAGCTTGCCTTTGAACTCATTGTTTTAAAATCCCAAAGTGTCTCGATTGTGGTAGGCTTTCTAGAAATATTGACTTTATTTTGGGGCGCTTGCCGCCCCCGTCAGTAGGATAATTTACAAATCTGTCTGCCAAAGCCAAGAATGTGAATTCTCTTTCCTGTTTTCTCCACTCTCTTCAATGGTTTTATGTTGCAATTACAGTAATAACTTAACAGAAAGCTGTAACAGTGAACGCTGACGAATCCCTGAGACCTGCTGTGACTTTCTCCGTGAAACTCTTACATGTTTGGTCACTGTCAGCTCAGCAGGCTGTCCTGGCCCAGCTCCTCTGTCTAGAAGGGAGCTCAGAGACTGTAGGTCATTCATGTATTTTTGGGAAGGCATGCTGATCCTTCAAGAAAATGATCCTTTGGAAACTGAAATCGGGGCAGTTTGTAAGCAAAATCTGTTGTTAAAAGCAGTAAGTTATAGCTTGGCCGGGTAGCTCAGTTGGTTAGAGCATCGCCCCAGTGTGCCAAGGTTGCAGGTTTGATCTCTGGTCAGGGCACATACAGAAAGCAACTAATGAATAAATAAGTGGAACAACAAATCTCTCTCTCTCTCTATCTCCCCCCTGCCCCCCCCCCCCCGCAACCCCCCTGCCTCTCTAAAATCAGTCAAGTGCTCGCTTTGGCAGCACATATTCTAAAATTGGAACGATACAGTGAAGATTAGCATGGCCCCTGCGCAAGGATGACATACAAATTTGTGAAGCGTTCATATTTAAAAAAAAAAAAAATCAGTCAAAAAAGCATCAAGTTACAGAAATAAGCCAGAATTACACCTAGCCCAGGCTAAGGCCACAGTCACTTCTGGGTGAATACGGTCTTTTTCTCTCATCAGATGCAGCTGCAAACTCTTACCAATTCTTCGTGTATGTTTCTCCTGCCCATTCCAGCATTGTGTCTGGGCCTTTTTCACCTCATGCCTGAACCACAAGGGACTGAAATCGTCTCCCTGCCTGAGCTTCCCCTCACTCTAACCCACCATTGCTGGATGGATCATCAAAAACTAAAAACCAAGCAGCAGCAAGCGCAAACCCCTTACACAATAACTGGTTTCCTCGTGACATCCCTCTTTCTGGCCCCCAAGCTCATTGGCTTCCACACAACAAAATGCAGAGCCTTCAGCCAAGGCGTGCTAAGCTCCCCCCAAACTCCTTTGACCTCTCTGGCCACCTCTGCAGAAGCCTGCGCGAGCACACCCCATTTCCAGCACAGTTTCAGGACTCGGGGCCCCTGGAGCCACAGACCAGGGTTTCCGAGCCCCCACTCGTGGCCCCGCCTTCTCAGTGTTATCATTCACTGCCCCCACCCCCACCCCTGCCACCGCTTGTCCAGCACACTCTACAGGCCACATTCGCCACACACAGCTTTGCTCTGGGCTTTTCCTTGCCCAGAACCCTCTACTCTGTTTCTGTCTCTCAGATCTCACCCATCCTTCAGGGCCCCACCTCCTCCAAATCTTCCCTGACTCCCTTAGCCTGTGACCTCCTTTAGACTTGTCCTGACCCAGAAAATATAGTTTATTCTATACTAGAGGCCCGATGCATGAAATTCATGCAAGAGTAGGCCTTCCTTCCCCTGGCTGCCAGCACTGGCTTCCCTGTGGCACCCCATACCCAGGCTTCCCTCGCAGCCCCGGCTTCATCCAGGAGGTCATCAGGTCTAATTAGCATATTACGCTTTTATTATTATAGATAGACCATCCAAGTGGATTGTAAACCCTCAGAGGGCAGGAATCATGATGTTTAGGTAGGTCAGTATCTTCCTTATCTTCTGTACCAATAGGTGTTGGGATAAAAAAAAAAAAAAAAAGAAAGGGTAATGCCCTCTTTCTCTATTTCAGATCAGGCCCTCCTCCCCTGCCTGCACTCCCAAATTCTGTTGTAAAACACCCAGCATAACCCTATCTTATCCTGTGTAAAATAAGGAAGCCACATTCTAAGGAATGGAGAAGTTGAAAAAGTGAACTAACATATTTCTTTTAATGACTCAAATAGCCTAGGGAAGATAAATAAACAACTTGGACCTGAGACAAAAGGGAAGCAATCCAGGTGCTTTTGAGTCTGAGCCAAGCCAAGCCCTGGCTGGACGGCCAGAAAGGCGTCAGCTACCGACCCAAGTAGGCAGGATGAGTTGACAATAAAGGAAAGCTGATTACAGAAGAAAAAAGTGCAAAGTTGAACCTCAGTGGTCACCTCTGACATCCATTGCATGAGCTCAGATGTTTTTTAAAAATGCCCCTCCCCCAACACACACATCGGGTGAGTAGAGTGTGACAAGTGGTTGTAAAGGCCTCCAGCAGGGACCTTATCTGATGTGGGACCTGCAGGGCCATGGCAGCCACCTCACAGTAGTGTGAACTTCTTGTGTGGAAGGGTAGATAAACTTCATTTAAAGGGAAAACAGCCAGCCGGCATGGCTTAGTGGTTGAAGGATAGACCTATGAACCAGGAGGTCACAGTTGATTCCCGGGCAGGGCACGTGCCTGGGTTGCAGGCTCGATCCCCAGTGTGGGTCGTGCAGGAGACAGCCAATCAGTGATTCTGTCTCATCATTGATGCTTCTATCTCTCTCTACCTTCCTCTCTGAAATCAATAAAAACATATTTAAATAAAATAAATAAAGGGAAAACAAATATTCTGGGAAGAGCTTGTTTGATAAGAGGTAGAACAACCTATCTGAACTCATGGGTTATATTGCAAATATTTAGGTTTCTTTTGTTAATGTAAAAACATTCAAACTTGTAAGGAATTTTTGTGAGTTTATTTGAGCCAAACTGTCGACAATTGCCGGGAAGCAGAACCTCAATGGATTGGGATAATGCTCCCGAGGATGGCAGTTTTTCATCTATTTTTATACATTGCAATCAAGGAAGGAGACGTAGGTGGGTTACATGAAATCCATTGGTGATTGATTAGAGAGGCGGGAGAAAGCAAACGGCGGGGGGGGGGGGCTTTTGGATTGAATAAAGAGTAAAATGAGACACTTCTTTTACTTAGGTGGGTACAGGATAGTTAATAGTCAACAATTAACATAATGACAATAACAATGAAGGAATTTGTGGTCTCTGTCCTGGCACCCAGGGCATTTGGTTGTGCCCTGAGGGGTCCGGAAAAAAAGGGAAGTTACAAGTTACCCTGACATTTCAATGATGTGTTAAAGTATATACAAAAAGACAATAAGCTCAGTTAACACATTGTTTGCGGGTAGTTTTTATCGAACACTAACAGGTGGCACGGGCCATTTTTGCAGTTGAATAGATTGATTACCATTATACCTGGAAGTACATACATAATTCACCATTGTATGTGTTAGAGACCCATATTTTGTCCATTGGAATTCATATATCTGCATGTTAGCATCCCTTTAGAGCAATAAAAAAGTATAAAAATAAACGTATTTATACGTTACCCGCATTCTACCACTAGTCTATAAAAAACGTATTAATACGTGTCCCGTGCTCTACTACCAGTCAACGTAAAACGTATAAATACGTTTCCCGCATACAGTGTGTTAAGGTAAAGGTTGACCTTGTCAGGGAATATACAGGCTTAGGAGGTGACTACCCACCATAACTACTTTTAGTTAAAGTTTCATTTCAGACCATCCTTTGTGGTGACTTTAGGTCTTTGAGTTTGCAAGACTGCCATGCAAGCCTCCCCTGAGCTTGTCAGTTTAGCATATGGCCCCTTTTGTCACACTTTAAAAATGGAAAAACATTTTTAGTTTATTATTATTATTTCTAGAGGCCTGTTGCCTGAAGAGATCTTTGTTGGCGGTTAATTTGCATATCACGCTGATTAGCCAATGGGAGGTGTAGCGAAGGTACAGTCAATTACCATGTTTGTCTATTATTAGATAGGATTATTATTATTATTATTTTGGTAGTCTTTTCATGATTCCATCCTGCCCACCTATGCAAAACCCTGGCTAAAGGCTAGAGAGTAAAGTCCTCAAGGGCAAGGACTTATTCACTGCTGACCACACTTCAGTGGCTAGAACCTCCTCAATGCTAGGCTAATCGGGACATTGGGCCCTCCTTCTGCCTTGTCCCCTCAGAGTCTTCCCCCAAGATCTACGCCATCCCTCTCTCAAATCAGACTAGTCGTCAGTGCCTCACTTACATTAATCAGATGAGAATAATCAGAGCTGAGGACTTAAAACCAGCCTTGAGGAAGCAATTACAAAATAGCTTGATTTCATTTACCAGGAGGCATATGTAAATAAGGGAGGCAACTATCATCCCTTTCTACAGATCTGATAAAGACATTACAGGGATTGAGTGGTTTGCTTAAGGTTGCACATAAAGAATGTGTCAGGACTGGCACTTAAAGTCAATACCCATCTTTTTTTTTAAATCCTTACTCAAGGATATTTTCTCCATTGATTTTTAGAGAGAGTGGAAAGGAGGGAGGGAGAGAAAGAGAGAGAGAGAGAGAGAAACATTCATGTGAGAGGGACACATCGATTGGTTGTTTCCTGTACATGCCCGACCTGGGCCCAGGGAACAAACCTAAAACCCAGGTACATGCCCTTGACCGGAATCGAACCCATGACCACTGAGCTACGCCAGCCAGGGCAATACCAGTCTTTTATTTTTTAATTTTTATTTTTTTTAATTTTTTTAATTGATTTCAGAGAGGAAGGGAGAGGGAGAGAGAGATAAAAACATCAATGATGAGAGAAGAATTGATCGGCTGCCTTCTGCATGCCCCCTATTGGGGATTTAGCCAGCAACCCGGGCATGTGTCCTTGACTGGAATCGAACTGTTAGGGGCAAAGATAGAATATTGGGACTAGCTATGGTTATGGGAAATATTCATCAGGTTCTGCTAACCATTATTGCCTTGTGTTGGTTAAAGAAAGGACATTCTGACCTGGCTGAGAGTTGTATGCCCCTGGGACCTGGGAGTCAACCTTAGTCCTGGGAGTCAACCTTGGAACCATTCTCATTCAAGAACTGCCTATTGCTCTTTCTCCGCCATCGAGGTGCGCACATTCGCTTCTCCTTCACCATGTCTTCCCACAAGACTTTCAGGATCAAGAGGTTCCTGGCCAAGAAACAAAAGCAGAATCGGCCCATTCCCCATGGATTCAGATGAAAACTGGTAATAAAATCAGGTACAACTCGAAGAGGAGACATTGGAGAAGAACCAAACTGGGCCTATGAGAAATCACACATGAGAGATGACTCACATATTTATGCTGTATCCAGGTTGCCTACACCCTTAAATGATTGAAAAGATGCTACTGTCTGGACAGTTGGGGCATTTTAATTGGAAGATTAATGAACTTGTGATCTTGCTCTGTTGATTTTTTCCCCCTGAAATAGGTTGGTTCAGTAATAAATGTGTGAGATCTTTAAAAAAAAGAACTGCCTATTACCATGGAAAGATTAGCAACCTTGTTGCCCAAACAATGAAGTCCCACCTCAGCCTCCCAATTCCCCATGCCTATAATCCCTACTTCCCCATGTAATCCTTGCCCTACCCTATGTAAGCAGCTGGTTTATGGGAAACTGGAGAGCAGATTTTTGTGGGTGACCTGCTGCTCTCCCATACTGCCGACAGTATAGGAATAAACGCTCATCTATGATTCAACCCTGTCTCTGCTTAGTTGGCTCAAGTAGTGACAGGCAGCCCGGACCCATTGATTGTCCTGTTACAGCACCTCAGACCCTTCAGTCTGCACGCCGGCGCTCTGTCCACTGAGCCAAACCAGGTAGGGCAGAATACCAGTCTTTTAAGCCCAACAATATCCTTTTTCCTGCACAAGGTACTTCTTGGTAGTGTGGACGAAAGGGGTCACAGGCTGACCTGACAAGCTCAGGAGAGGCCTGCATGGCAGTCTTGCAAACTCAGAGACTAGGTCCTAAAGTAACCACAAAGGATGGTCTGAAATTATCCTTTAAAAGCATCACGGTGGGCAGTTATGTCCTAGGCCAGTATCTTCACTGACAAGGTCAGCCTTTACCTTAACTGAGCCTATCTGTCTTTTTGCATCTATGGTAACATATGCTTGAAATGTCTGGGTAACTTGTAACTTTTCTGGAGCCCCTGGGGCACAACCAAATGTGCTGGATGCCAGGACAGAGACCGAAAATTCCCTCATTATCATGTTAATTGATCCTGTGCTTTGCTTTATCCCACCTCCTTAATCTATCACCAATGAATTTCATGTAACCCACCTATGTCCCTCCTTTGATTGCAATGTATAAATACAAATGTAACCCGACATTCTCTGGAGCATTATCTCAATTTGTTAAGGTTCTTATTCCCTGCGCATGTCGACAGTTTGGCTCAAATAAACTCACAAAACTTCTTTACAGGTTTCAATGTTTATTTGTTTTTACGTTAACAGTAGCCAGTGGTTTTTATTTGTAATAAAAAGTATGTTCATATCTATGTTTAGATTTTTTCTAGTAAAATGATCATCATTACTATCCTGATGGGTATCAAATACTGAAAATGTTTTTGTCTTATCTACCTTCCTGATTTTGGGATAGATTTTAGGATTTAAGTGTTATTGGTCACCTAATGTCTTTATGTTTATCGCAGTGAAATTCAGTTAGTTTTTTGGATATTTAATAAAAACCCATGTGTATTTTATTTTTTCAAATACAGTTGACATTCAATATCAGTTTCAGGTGTACAGAGTAGTGGCTTGACATTTATATAACTTAGGAAGTGATTCCCTCATAAATCTAGTACCTCTTTGACACCATACATCAAGCATGTCAAATTCACGGCCCACAATGAATATTTTTGCGGCCCAGACAATATAACGGTATGTAAGAAATGTTTTAATAACAATTTCATAACTTAATTTTTACAATATCCTGTTATACATAATTATTAATAACAACTACAACGTTCGCTAATGACTGATTACTATAATCGTGTTGCATTCATTTCCCTTACACGCCTTACACGCAGGTGCACCATTTCTCTCCACTAATACTAGCAGCGAATATTTTAGCAGCCGATTGGACTGACTTGTTTGGTGTGCGCTACAGGAAATATTTCACTTTTGGAGTCCAGGAAAAACAGGTTTATTTTCATTACGCTTATTAATTTGTGCAGTTATTCGGTGTCTGGTAAGTTAATGTTCAAGAAAATATTAATTTTTTTTTTTAGGGTTTTTCTTTCTTTTTTTTTTTATTGCTTAAAGTATTACAAAGGGTATTACATATGTGTCCATTTTATCCCCCTGCCGAAAATATTAATTTTTATTAAAACGTTCTATTCTTTTATGTTAACGATTATTCATTTATATAGCAGCCCTTTGTATTCAGCATGTCGCTATAGAAATAAACCTACGTTTCTATGAAAATTGAAGCCTTTGTTTTTTTGCAGCCCACGTAAACTTAAACCCTGTTTATTTGGCCCGTGTTAGCCTTTGAGTTTGACATGCTTGCTTTATCTGGTAGATTGCTTGCCTCCAGTTTGTTTTTTGTTGTGTGTTTTCTGGAGTTATGTCTTGTTCTTTCATTTGGGATATGTTTTAAAAAACATGTTTGTTTAGTGCTTTATGTCCATTGTAATCTTTGTGAAAACTTAGAGAAACAAGTGTGTAAGAACTGGCATTGTAATCTCCATTTTAAAGATGAGGAAACCATGGCCATGGTTGACTATGTTGGTGAGACCAGGGTCACCCAGCTCATTAGTGGCTGTATCAGTCAGGGTCCTGGCAGAACATAGAGGGCACACTCTAATGGGGTAATTTCATCGGGTTTCAATAAAGTGGGGGCAGGGTGTGGGGAAACCACAAGGAACAGTGTGTGCTCTACAGAGCTACCTGGGCCTGTGAGGGAGAGAGGAAGGCACAGTTGCCAGGACCTAAGAAGAGAGACCTTTAGTCTGAGGCCGTGGCAGCTCGCAGAGACCTAGGAAATCAGGGGAACTAACACTCAACCTGTGTATCCTGCTGGGAGAGCCTCATTGGCCTCAGTGAAGCCAGGGAGCCTGTTGAGATCAATATAGGTCACTCTCCTGGGGCACAGATCAGGTTAGACAAGAGTAAGGAGTAGCCCGGGGGTGAGTTAAACAAACTAAAGATATCTAGCACAGATGTGACCCCTGGTTAAACCTCCGACTTCCTGTCTTCTATTTCTTCCCATGCTCTTTCCAGAACACTGTGCCTTAGACAGACGATCTCTCCAGGGACCACCATTGGGCCCACAGCATTAAACTTTACGCTAGTTTCCTGAAAACTTTACTGTGAGTCTCAGCCCCTGTTATGCCCAGAATTCAAGATCCCCAAGAAACCATGCCAGGGAGTCAGTCCGATGCAAAAGCAGAAGGTCCTTTATTGAGTTAGCTAACCCGACCCGGGCCTCCAGTCGACGCAGCGACCGGAAACCGAGTGCCACCCGTGAGAATAGTGAGGGGAGGGGAGCTGGCTGTGGGCCCTGCCGATTGGCCAGGCGCAAGTCGGGTCTTGTTAAATCCTGGGCGTGGCCAGCAGGGGCCTGGGCTCGGGAAGAAGGCACTTTTCTGAGCACATGGCCTCTGCCCCATCACCCCTATATGAGAACAGACTAACAATCCGTGCAGCTGCAAATCAGACTGACCCAGGCAGCTGGCCTTTAGGCCCAGCCAAGATGGCGGGGTGGCAGGGTGAGAAAACTCCCTCTGAAATCATTGCTGGCTCTTGGCCAGCACATGCTGGCAGAGATGTTCTGGAGTCTTTAATGCAACTACACTGGGCATAAGCCACAAGGCTGGCACAGTTTTAAGAAGCAAAATATCTCCTATCTTTTGAATCTGGCACTTAGAGTATCTTGAAAGAAAGACTTCGTCTCACATCATTGTCTGTAGCGCTATAATTTGCACTTGACTCTGGCTTTCTTTTTCTGTAATGCCCCTGGCATGAAACTTCAGGTTTTATGACAAGGAATAATCTCAGGCTGTTGGAGTGTTCTACGTTGGATGAGTTCTTTACTCACCTTTATTCTTGGTTCCTTGGGGGCGAAAGCCATAAAAGAGTTTAATAGGCAGTTAAACCCAGGAGCTATGAGAGCAGTTAATGAGAAATGCAAAACCCGATGTTCTCAGGGAACACAAACTCACCCGGGGGTCATGGAGGAAGAATTCTCTGTCCTAGCAGAATTGTTTCCAGAGAAATGAAGTTAGGGTCATAGGCAGCTCTTAGGCAGGCCTAAGTCCCTAAAAGAAGCCTAATGGCTAGTGTCTACAATGACTTCGATACAGGTTTAATGAAACCAAGCCACTCTCCTGTCCCTCATCCAGTAAAGCCACATGCACTGTGCATTTCCCCCCAGGGCTGAGGAAGGTTTTCCCCAGCTCCACTCTTGAGTCGTTTCCCTAGTACTATTGGACTTGGTCGAAGAGGCACAGAGCTGAACCAGTGGATTCTCATGGCGATGGCTCTGGCACAGTGACCTCCTTGCTGTTTCTTCCCTCTGTTTGGACCATTCTTACCGCAGATTTCTGTTAGGGGTGAGTGTTTACCCAGAAGTGGAATTACTGGATCAAGCGATAATTCCATGTGTAATGTTTTGAGAAACTGCCATTCTGTTTTCTATGGTGGCTGCACAATTTCATGCTCTCTCCAGGCTGCCTAACCTGCTTTTCGTTATATATTTTGTGAAGTGTCTGTTCCCACTTTGACTAGAATGGAAGCTTCATGAGGGCAGATACGTATTTGCTTCCCTAGAACCTTGCTTGGCACATGGTAGTTGATGAACAGTAAGTACTTGTTAAGTCAGTGCAGCTGGTTTGGTGCCTCTGACCTCATTCGCACTGCCTTGAACCTCTTCACGACCCAGCTTAATGCTGACAGCGCCTTTCTTGACCCACCTTGACATGCCTCTTGCAGTCCTTCCTCCTTTCTGCTCTGCGTTCACCCGAGAACTTGCCCCACCGCTCCCTCTGAATCTAAGCTTCTTAATGTCAGGGAGTATGGTTTGTTTGTTGTTGGCCTTTTGCCATCTTTCTGGCCCAGGGGATATATGCTCAACACACACTAGACTAGAAGGATGTTCTAAATGTTCAGGCTAAGTAGTGACAGTAAGGGCTAAGCGTGAACACTCCAGAGCTCTCTAAAACCAGCCCCCCCCCCCCCCCCAAGAATCTCTGGCTGCATGGCCTTGGCACATGCCTCATTCTCTGAGTGTGGTCCTCCTGTGTCTGATGGGAGGTTCGTCTTAGATGTTAGGTATACTGCGGGGCCATCTCTTTTGCAGGAAGAGTACAGTCCTCATCTTTGAGAACCCACATCTGATATGGACAAAATAAACATGTGAAAAAAGTTAAGAACTAAAAAAAAAAAGCCCGTGTCTAGAGCAGTTTTTGCCTCGTGGATGGGTGTACCCAACCTCTCCCTCTCCTAGCCCCACTCCCACTGCTGCAGCTTCACAGTACGAAGCACCAAGAAACTCAAGGAGAACGCGTCCACTTCTCATTCTTGATGAGAGAGAAAAATCCCTATGCTCATGTGATTTCACTCGGTTATTTTAAACTGTTTCTTTTTCTGTCCCATTCCCTGTGATATAACATTTGCAAGCAAAATGTGAACTTTGTTTTTTTACCTCCCTTTGCTCAGCTATTTGTGTATAAGTATTATTTGAGTAAAATCTCTAAAGGACTGTCAATCCTGTCACCCCACTCCCCTTCCTTCATACTTCCCGGGGAAGCCTTAATGCGTTTATATAAGAGACGAATGTTTCCATGACACTTAAAGCCCTCCATGTATTTCTTAAAATCTTTTCAAATGCATAAACAATTGTGGACAAAAAAAGGGGCACTCTGTAATAAACCTGACTGAAAGTCACCTCATAGAGTGATTTGATAATAAATTCCCAACTGGGTAGGTCAAGGTGGGTAGCCAGGCCCCAGGACTATAAAAAGGTTTATCTTTGCCTTAAGCAAGCCCTGTTCATTGTTTTTGTTCAGCGAGGTTAAGCCACCTTTGAAAAGCAGAATAATTCTCTCTTTTTTTTTCAGACGCCTTGGAGCTGAAACTACCCTCTAGGGAGCACATAATCTTACCTATCCTAAAATTCAATCATGGAGATTTTCCTGCCTTGCTTTCTTCCACTGTCCTGTAATCTTCCTTACTTCCCTCTTTAATCCAAAATGGATAAAGATGTGGCTCAGTGATTGAGCTCAACCTGTGAACCGGGAGGTCACAATTTGGTTCCTGGTCAAGGTACGTGCCCTTGTTGTGAGCTCAATCCCCAATAAAGGGTATGTAGGAGGCAGCCAATCAATGATTCTCTCTCAACAGTGATGTTTCTATCTCTCTCTTTCCCTCTCTCTCTCTCTGAAATATATATATATATCTCCTATATAATAAAAGTCTAATATGCAAATCACTCGATCGGGAGTTTGACCTCTTGCCATGATGTGTGCTGACCACCAGAGGGTGGTGCGGAACATGGCAGGTGTCGGCGCCACAGTGCTGGCAACGGGTGGCATGGAGGCGCTGCCGGCTCTGATGGGCCCCGAGAGCAGGACTGTGGTGGGATGGTGGAGCAGGTGAGCAGGCGGCACCAGGCCAAGGCGGTGTAAGTAGGGGCCTGATTGCCCCACAGAGAGAGACCAGCAGCAGCGGAAGGGTGGGAAGTTGGGGGGGGGGGGCGGGGGCGGTGGTTGCCACCTGGCTCCCAGGCACTGAGGGAGCTGGGGTTGGGGGGGGCGGCAGCCTTATTGATCATCCTTCAGGAGGGATGGTGGAGCAGATGAGGGGGCAGTGCCAGGCCACGGCGGGGTGCCAGGTGGTGCTGCGAGCCTGGGGGCAGGAACTGGGGCCAGATCCCCCACAAGCCACCCCAAGGGACCCCACCCATGCACGAATTTGTGCACCGGGCCTCTAGAACATATATATATATTCTCTTAAAACCCCACAGGGAAAAAAAATGTATAAAGGGAACTGCAAAACTGTCATTCTCCAGAGCATTTGAGACCTTGCTTTCTCATGTTGTCAGTTTGGCTCAAATAACCTCTTATAAAAATTCTCTACAGGTTTGCGTTGTTCTTACATCAACACAGTGCACTAACAGTATTCACAGATCAGTTAAACAAATCGCTCATAATCTAACAACTCTAACACAACTCTTTATTTCTTACCAATTGCCTTCCAGTTTTACCCATTTGAATACACAGTTTATACTGTGGTGATCAGACCATAATCCAACCTTGCATTCTACATTTTTCTCTTTACATCTATAAAAAAAATACACATTTCCCCAAGTGTATCCTTAAATATCACAATTTGGTAAATCCAGGTCAAATCTGTCACTGATTGATTGCCCAGTGAGTGTGTACTAGGCTGCATAAGATGCAGAAAAATGAACGTTGTTCCTGCTCTCAAGGAGTTTACGGTCTCATGGAGAGATAAGACATAGTTCCATGAAACAGCCTCAGACAGCCAGTAGCTACAGGGAAAGATGTGTGGTACAATAACAGCACACCCATGGTAAGCGGGTGTTCTAGGTAGTGGAGAACTTGCAAGGGTTGAGGAACTGAGAAAGGCTTCCCCCTGCCCCCCTCCAGATGAGGATTGATTTAGTTGTGATAAGCAGCTTTAAAGAGGCAGAGGGAAGGGAAGGGAGAGATGGTTCAGATAGGGAAAACTGGATGAAGGTGTAAAATACAGAAGACGTACAGTTAGCTTGCGGGCCCCTGAGGCAACTGGCCCCGCAGATACAAAAGGTGAGTTTGTTGGGGAATGGTGGGCCAGCTATAGGAAGGGGTTGAGAATGAGGAAGAGATTTGTAGTTTCCTGGAAGCTGGACAGAGGGAAAGCTGATATGACTGGGATGCAGGAGGATCTGTAGCGAACTTGGTGCAGAGCTGCATTGGTCTGGCAGGGGTAGTTTCGTTTTTGAGATGAAGAGGATCTATCCAGCCCAGCCGGCGTGGTCCAGTGGTTGAGCATTGACCTATGAACCAGAAGGTCACAGTTCAATTCCCGGTCAGGGCATATGCCTGGGTTGTGGGCTTGATCCCCGGTGTGGGACGTGCGGGAGGCAGCCAATCAGTATTTCTCATCATTGATGTTTCTATCTCTTTCTTCCTCTCTGAAATCAATAAAAATATTTTTTTTAAAACAATAGAGGATCTATCCATCTAAATGTCGCCAGTAGGTCAGGGGAGATGCTGAAGAGCAGGAGGTCAGAGGGAAGTAGGCCCCAGGCCTTGGGAAGGAATAAACACACAGGTCAAATCCAGACCTTGTCCCTCTGGTTCACTGCTCTGTGCCTGCCCAGAACAGCGCCGGGTGCAGAAGGAATCCTTATCAGTGCCTGTTGAATGAGAGCTAGGTCAAGTCTAATTTTGCACAATTTCTGTGCAAAGTTCAGCAATTCTTTATTTCTTCTCCAGGCCTCAAGTGTCACCTCCCTATGATGGAATTATTTTTTCAAGTGCACCTGATGGTCTTTTAGAGCCAGGTCAAGCCGGGAGGCCATGTGCGTCTCAGGAGCTAATAATCCTGAGCCTCACTGTGGCCCATAAGGATTAACACTTGGGGTGGATGACTTCAGATCCCAGATCCCAGTTAGTCATCTGGCAGCTGCCTCTCGCCTCCCCTCCCTCGTTGCCTGTGCTTGAGCCTCTTCGGGGTGGTAAGAGGATATCGCCTGGAATCATTAATTATTGCTGCTGGAAGGCAGCTTACACAACAGCACATGTGCCCTTGTCATTAGGCAGATGAACTGAGTCAGGCCTGAGGGAGTGAAGCTGATTCAGAACACGAGGTTTCCTGGTATCAGCTCAGAGCCCAGCCTCATTCATGCAAGAATTTCACAAATATGACTGTGTGCTATGGTCAGGCCCTGTTTCAGGGCTGGAGATACAGCAGAGAACAAACAGACAAAACTGCTGAGGTGGGGAGACCAACAGTCAGCGAGATAAGGTGGATGGTGAGAGGTGCCGAGGAAAAAGCAGGAGGGAACAAGGGGGGCGTGCAGTGGTAGAGAGGGTGATCAGGAAGGCCTCAGTGAAAACGTGAATTAGAACAAAGCGCTGACTAGGAAGTGGGAGGGAGCATGGGGCTTCTGAGAGCCGAGTGGTGCAGGGGTCCTGTGACAGGAGAGGGCCTGAGCCTCACTGTGGCTCACAGGATTAACAGAAACGGAGTGAGAGAATACGAGGAAGCGGGGCCTGAGGCATAGAGGCTGGCCGAGGGGTCTCAGTCTGCTGTGAAGCCTTTGGCTTCGGTGCTTCCCTGCCTGTAGTCTAATCCATAACCCTACCTTTTCCTGGTGATTCTCAAGGGCGCTGGGACTTCTGCGGGCAGGAGAGAGAATGTGGCAGTCAACAGGGCTCTCCAAAGCACATAGCCGTGGTGTGGGCAGCTGCCTGAGCCACCTGTGCCAGGCGCACCCCTGCTCCAGAGGTCTTGCAGGCTGACAGGACACAGTGGCCTCCCGTCTCAGGACAAGGAGGGAGAGCACCGATGCAAAGCCAAGCCAAATTAGTTGAGTATGTAGATTCTGCGAAATATCAGAGGAGCAAGTTCATCGCTGAAGCCAGTGCAAAGGGCAGGGTCCGAGTTCAGCAGCATTCCTGCCTTGGCTGAGTGAAGAGTAGACCCAGATATATTGATGTAGAAGAGCCTGGCAAACAGCGATGCCCCAATGGCGACCCTTGTTATTAATTCAGGCTTGTCCCGCCAGTGCTGCATGCTCATGTGAATGAGGCCTCTTCTCTGGCTGGTGCTAATGCCAGGCCGTGGGTGGGCAGTGAGGCAGTTGGTTGATTAGCACTGTGGTTTTAGAGTGAGTTCCTGCCGTCAAGGGCTCCCACTCTACAGACCTTGGGGCAGAGCCGGGTGGGCAGATCCACTTCCCTGGGCATCTCAACCTCTCCTGGTGGCGAGGCCCCTCTTCTCTGTGGGTGGCCTGAGGAGGGTCTGGGTAGAGCCAGAATTCAGAGCCAGGCCACTGTCAGAGCTCGGTCAAGTCGGACTTGAACTCGGCTCTGGTGGTGATCCTCTGTGGACCCCTCTCTCTCCCCCAAGATGGTCCAGTTCAGAGTTACAGTCAACTCAATTTCACAATCACTTGTAATTTTCTAGCTGCCAGACATTTGATCTGGTGAGGAATACTAAGATTGAAAAGGCGTGAACCCAGGCCCTAGCCAGACAGCTCAGTTGGTTAGAGTGTCATCCTGATACGGCAAGCCTGCAGGTTCCATCTCTCCCCACTCTGTCTCTCAAATCAATCAATAAAAGTCAATCAACAACAAGTGGGAGCCTTGTTAAAAAGGCATGAACCTTTCCTCCCGGGATATTGAATCTATTGTATGTGTATGGTGGTGGTAATGGTGGTGGAGAAAGGTGTGTGTGTGTGTACATGAACTCACACATGCTTGTGGGAGGCATCATGAGATATTAGTAGGAAGAATCCTGGACTACAATGCAATGGCCTCCTCCCAAGTCCCTGTGGGCCTCTGGGTCTGCCACTTGTCTTCTTGGAGTCTTGGCTTCCATTGCTGTGCAGCACAGGCAGCAGCTGACACCTGATTGGCCGGCAGCATGTCGCTGATCTCAGTGAGGTCCTCCTTGGTGAACACAAAGCCCACATTCCCCTGGATATCAGGCCACAGGCCCTCCAGAGCTGGGTTGTTTTCCAGGTGTCCTCGGATGGCCTCGAGCTTCATGGTGTTCTTGCCCATCAGCGCCACAGCCTTCCCGCGGAGGGACATGTGGATCTGCTGCATCTGCTTGGAACCCACATTGGCTGCTCCCACAGTGAAGCCTTTTGGATAATCATCCTGAAGGTGGATGGTCTTAAGGAAGTAGTTGGACTTCGAGGTCACCCTTTTTCCGTGGGCATCATGGTGGTGCATCAGGGATGGCCACACAGGGTTTAAAAATGTCACTTTCATGAAGATGCCTGACTAGAGGAGGGCCTGCCATGGTTTTTCTAATGAATTAATAAACATTTCTAAAATTTCCCACACTTAATTTTTAACGTGGGAAATATTGACAGATATAACTCACGTAAACAAAACTCTTTAGGGTTCTCAATAATTTTTAGAATATAAAAATTATTTTTAGAGTATAAAGGGATGCTGACCTCCCAAACTTTGGAACTGCCCATCTAGAGAGAGTAGTAACAGTGGGGATGAAGAGGAAGGCACAGTGGTGGGCAGCTATGGAGATTTCCAAGCAAAGTGATTAAGGCGCTGCCTGTTTTCTTTTTGCTACTTATAGTAAAACACAGGAGGAGAGAGAGAAATTGAGGGAAGGACTATTAATCAAAAAGGAGCTAGGATGTGATGGTTTTATAAATGCTCAGCCTCTCCAGAGGAGAAGATGCTAAAATTAAGGAATGACTTCGGAGAAGGGTTTAGACCCAAGGTGCAGTTCCAACAGTGACCTAGAGATAGAGCAAATGGTGTGACTGTCTTTTGTTCAGACCTCAGAACTATCAATGGTAGAACCTCGTAGGAGCATTTTAGACGCACAAAGGACCCTTTGGAAGGCTGCTCGCTTTACAGATTCTCTCAAGAAACTTAAGGGCACTATCCCTTTGCCTGTCTCAGTAGGAAGCCAAGGAGAAGGGCTTATCTCACAGAGATTTGCGGGTGTAGCTTTTGGCTAATGGGGTGAACCCCAATGAGAATCACATGGGACCCTCTAAGTTTCTGTGAGAATGACATCAGCAAAGACAGTGCCAACTTGGATCGAAAGGGACAGAGACAGTAACACACTAAAAAAAAGACCATTGGACCTCCAAAATTCTACTGGCAGAAAAAAAGCTGAGAAAACTACTCAACTACAAACACATGTGCTACCTTTCAAAAAGAAGAAAGGGCCAGATGGCAAAAACCTAGAACCATGGAGAATGACTCCTAGTCCTTGAAACCTAATTAGGTGACTTCCAACATCTGCCCGGCTGGGTTCTGGAATTGCTTTGAACCTCTGTGAGACTTCCTTAAGGCTCCCACTTCCCCATTTGTGAAGAGGAATGGCTACAGCCTTTATCCGATGCCTGTTCCACTCATGTGTATATATATTCTTGTGGAACAGGTCTAGTTTCACAGGTCCACAGATTGAGAGGAAGAGCTTTCAAAGAATTATACGGGGGCCTGACCAACACCTGGTTCTGATTTAAATAATAATTCTGGATATTGAACTAATGCTGTAATGGGATGCGGCTTCTGAGAACCTAGGGAGGGAACGAATGTACTTTGCATGTGAGCAGGGATGTGAATCGTTGGGTCCAGGGGGAAACTGTGGTAGGCAGTGTCCAAGGTGGCTCCCAAAGATCCCCACCTTCTGGTCCTCAGGCTTTGTGTAACCCCTTCTTTTAGAGTGGACCGAGTGACTTAATTGTACTGAATAGTATATTGAAATGTCACTGTGAGACTATAAATGTTTGTTTTTTTATTGTGGTACAATATACATAACATAAAATTTACCATTTTAACTGTTTATTAGGCATACAGTTCATTGGCATTAAGTACGTCCACATTATGCAATCATTAGTACCATCCCTCTCCAGAACTTTTTGTATTTTCTCAAACTGAAACTGTACACATTAAACTCTACCTCTCTATTCTCCCCCACCCCCCGCCCCCCGCCCCCCAGGCAACCACTAGTGAGAGGAAGTACTTTCAAGGAACTATACTAGGGGCCTGATTCACACCTGGTCCTGATTTAAATAAAGAATTTTTCAATATTGAGCTAATGTTGGAATGGGATGCAGCTTTTGAGGACCTTGTGAGGTTACCAGTCCCTGGCAACCACTATTCTACTTTCTGTTCCTATGAAAATAACTACTCTAAGTATCTCATATATGTGGAATCACGTGACTAGCTTACTTCATTTTGCAAAATGTCTTCAAGATTCACCCAAGTTGTGTCAGAATTTCCTTCTTTTAAAAATATTTTTGAATTGATTTTTAGAGCGGAAGGGAGAGGGAGAGAGAAAGAGAAACATCGATGTGAGAGCAGAACATCAATTGGCTGCCTCCTGCACAATCCCTACCCCTGACCGGGAATTGAACCAGCAAACTTTCGGTGCATGGGACAATGCCCAACCAACTGAGCCACACCAGTCAGGCCAGAATTGCCTTCCTTTGTAAGGCTGAATGACATTCCATTGTATGTATACACATTGTATGTATATTCCATTGTATGTACATCTTGTTTATCCATTCATCCATTGATGGACACGAGGGTGCTTCCACTTTCTGGCTATTATGGATAATGCTGCTATGATCATAGGTGTACAAGTATCTCTTTAATGAGCCTCTGCTTGCAATTCTTTTAGGTACACACCCAGAAATGTTTGTTGTTTTAAGCCACTAAATTTGGGGGTAATTTGTTACATAGCCACAGATAACTAATAAAGGAGTAGATTTGAGAGATGTCACAAACAGAAATGTCTTTTTACCCCATTTTATCATGAAAATTTCCCATGTATAGAAAAATTGAAAGAACTTATCAATGAATATCCATATACCATGACATAGATTAAACTATTACTAGTTTGCTATATTTACTTTTAAATTAGGTTAAATAACATATAGTATCTATTTTCAGAGGTTAAAATTAATATAATATTGGCAAAAATCATATGGTTCAATTTTATATCTTTTTATACTTTTATGGGCCATTTGAAAATATATTGCAAACTTCATTATATTCACCTCTAAATACTTAAGCATCTCCTAAAAATCAAGATATTCTTCTCTATTAAAAAACATACCATTATTACATCTAAGAAAATTAATATCATCTAAAAAATTTCATAAAATTTTATATATATACACTAGAGGCCCAGTGCATGAAATTCTTGCATGGGTAGGGTCCCTAGGCCTGGCCAGAAATCAGGGCCCTGGTGGTCAGCGCACATCATAGCAAGCAATCGAACTCCGGGTTGGTTAGACTCCCAAGAGGACAATTTGGATATTAGCCTTTTATTATATAGGATTCCCAAATCAGATTTCTTTGGCAGTGTCTAAAATGTGTTCTGTAGCTGGATTCTAAACTAGAAAATATGGTTCATACATTGCATTCATTATTATACCCTTTTGGTCTCACATACATTATTTCTACTTGTGTGTATGTTGGTGAATAGATATGTTCTTTAGATTCTCTAAGTGGTGATACACCAAAGGTTGAGAACTAGTGATGTAAAAGTAGAAGATGACTGAAGCCAAACACCATGACTGAGCAACAGTCCGTTAGAAGGCTGGTTTGGGGGTGACTAGCATAGCTTTAGACAAGTAATATAATCTCTTTGTCTCTAATTTGCGAATAATAAGATTAGTCCATCAACCTCAATGGGAAGGTACATGTGAAAATACTTTGCACCTCAGAGATGGCTCAGAGACCATCCAAATCTATGCCAATGTCAGTTTCTAAATTACAGGGAATTCAAGTTTCTGAGACCTTTGCACTCTGACCTCTACCCATGCTACAGTGAAGAGAGAAAGTGTGAAGTCACAGGCTGGTGTTATTCATTTCTCCTTCTAGCCACACTCTGGGTGATGGAACCTGGAGAGAAGACAAGGTGTGGTTCATGCCTTGATTGGGGTAATACCTGCACGTCCACACATGGTTGCTCTTTCATTGTCTGGCTGGGGGCCTGCCTGGCAGCCTGGCTACACTCCTGCCTAGAAATGGGGTAGAATGGGAATAGCCCAAGCCTTGTTACTTACCCCCCATGGAGTACCTTCCCAGGACTTAAGTTCTCTCTCTCACCATAGGTGACTCGCCCAAGTTACTTCAATACCCTTCCCTCAGGAAATGGTAATCTTACTTCTCGATGCTTCTTCCAGAGGCCCTGGAGTACTTGGTATTGAGGAAGGCTGGGTGTGGGGAAGGAACCAGAATCAGGACGCAGCCTTCCTTGGCCAACTGTTTCATGTGAGTAAGGTAAGAATGATGAAGGCCACGTGGCCCTTGAAAACGGGAGCCCTTCCTTGATAAAAAAAAAAAAAAAAATGCAGTTGAGGATGAAGAACTCTAAAACCAGAGTGATCTCTATTTTAATGAAAACACCCTCTTTATTGATAATAAGCTTAGAGAGATTTAGTTGGATAAGTTCCTGACAATACTTCCTGCAAGCTCTATGCCAGCTTTTGTTCTCAAATGCCAGGTTCGGATTTCCCAATGTAATATCTTTATGAAACGTGGCAAGTTTAAACACAACCGTTTTACTATTACTGCTCACCTCTGAATTCTGTTTCATGTTCTCAAAATGCTTAAGATTTTTGAAAAGGTGTTAATTAATCTTTCAGTAGCTTTCTATTGAATAGCTAGGAACTTGACCAAACTATGTGATCCTTATAAAACCTTAGACTCTTTGGGAGTCAGTAAGAAGATGAAATCCAACAGATGTGAGTTTGGATTAGCTGCTGACCTAATCGTTTGTAAGCTATTTAACATCTCGAAACCTTGGCGTCTTTATTTGTAAAAGCGGGGGACTCAAAATTCATTCTGACAAATGCAATTTGAATGTTTACCACATGCCAGACACCAGGGGAATAAGGAAGACATGTTCCTTGCTCTCACTGAACTTATTACAAGACATGAATACTAAACAAAAGATCACATAATTAAGTATTAATTCCCCGGCAAATGTTGTGAGGATTAAGAGTCAGTCAGTAGCCCGGCCGGTGTGGCTCATTGATTGAGTGTCAACCTATGAACCAAGAGGTCATGGTTCGGTTTCCGGTCAGAGCACAAGCCCGGGTTGTAGGCTTGATCCCCAGGAGGCGGCCTATTGATGTTTCTGTCTCTCATCAATGTTTCTGTCTCTCTATCTCTCTCTCCCTTCCTCTCTCTCTAAAATCAATACAAAGCTATTTTTAAAAAGTCAGGAAAATTAAAAACTAGTGTCCTAATAATATTTGTTAGTTTTGCTAACAGTCCTAATAGGAATAAACATGTTTTGAGTATTATTCCTCCCTAATTGTTTGCATATACAATTGACCTTTGAACAAGGGTTTGAACTGAGGGGGCCACTTAATATGTAGATGTGTTCCAACAAATATGTACAGTCCTGCAAATGCATTTTTCTATTCCTTATGATTTCCTTAATAACATTTTCTTTCCTCGAGCCCAGTTTATTGTAAGAATATAGAATGTAACACATATAACATACAAAATATGTGTTAATCAACTGTTATGTTATCGGTAAGGCTTCTGGTCAACAGTAGGCTACTAGTAGCTAAGTTCTGAGGGAGTCAGAAGTTATACATAGGTTTTCAACTGTGTGGGGGTTCAGTACCTCTAACCCCCCATTGTTCAAGGGTCAGCTGTATTTTAGGGGTTCAAAGTAACAGCACCATGTGACTTAGTTGTGTGTTCCTTATAGCAAATGGGAAGGCAAGCATTCCTCTTTACATTGGGGACATGGTCTTCCCAGCCTAAGGAAAGAAGCTGAGCTTGTTGCTAATTACTATTAGGAAGAGCAGTGTAGCCTTAGCATTAACTAGACCCGCAGGGCCTAACCTGTGAGCCCTGAGCCCCCAGGGGAGTGCAGGGTGTGGGCACAAAGTTTTGTGAAGGGTCTCTGAATCCTGACGTGCACCGCTTATGGTCCAGAAACTGAAAACATATTTCGCCCAGATATGGACATTACTATAATCTATGTAGATGCGGATGTGATTAATACAGTCTAGAATCCTTTAAATGAATTAATGAAGTCTTACATTATTTCATTATGTATTTCTCAATAAAATCTTATCGCATCTCTTCCTGGCTTGAACAGCTCCTTACTGCTCAGGATAAAGTCCAAATTCCCTCCCAGGCACTGCAAGATTCTGCTGGCTTCTCTTGGCATCTGCAGCACCCCACCCTTGTCTATGCACCAAGCTCTGACATGAAGGCTCCTCCAGGTCATGGCTTAGGGCCCTGGGCACTTAGCACAATACCTGTTCTGGCATGAATAGATCCAGAGCTTCTGAGTGGGCAAAGATACTGCCAAAAGAGTTCAAGACAGGAGGCTTTGGCTAGAAATAAATGACAAAGATTTATTCAAGGGTTTTAGGTTTTGCGAATCAAAAACACTATGGGGAGCACTCAGGGTGTTTCCAAGAAGAAAGAAAAGTTTGAGGGCTTTTATAGTAAAAAGCACACACTTGAGAGAAGCCCGTCCTGCATTCTTAGCTGCAGATTGGCTCAGGATGGTGATCGTCCAGGTGCCCAGCGGTCTGCATAATAGATGCTGGGCAGCCTGGAACACGAAACACGCTTCTTAAGCATGTCAAGTGGGAATCTATGAGAGATACGACAGCAGCACATGAACATTTTTCCCTAAGTTTTTCAGACGTTTACCTATGGAATTTAGGTATATCCGGGCACTGAGGCACAACTGAAAAAAGTCCAAGAGTTTAAGTTGCTGGGCTCATTAAAACAAGAATAATTTTCTCATGCCTCAGCCTACTTGATTTGAATAATTTAGCAGCCTGGCCACAGTGACTCCATTTTTTTTTCTGTACTCTTTCCCTCAGTGTCACCATGCATGGCATGGGTCGTCGACTTGGGCACCAACACCAGCAGGTCTCACCTTGGTGCTCACCTAGGCCTCTCTCCCAGGCTTCCATCTACTCTCTCTTTCTCCTTCTTTCCCTCTGGGAGTCACCAAGGACCAGGCGGAGGTGCAGTCCCTTAGCTTCCTTCCTCTGTCACTGCTCCATCAACCCTCCCTCACAGAATCTTTCCAAAGAAGAGCATGAGCCATTCTCTGGTTGACAGCCATTTCCTTTCAAGGATTTAAAAAACAAACAATCTTGGAAGTGACAAAACTTCTTGCTGTCAGTTTTCCTTGGACTCACCTCAATATTATATAAAAACCCATGTCCCATAATGCCCCATGCCTTCACGTGCTATGCATTCACATCATTCGAGTTCCTGGGGAGAGAGTCATTGATAAAGAGGGCGAGGGAGGCATTTTTACTCCTCTCCCCACTCTTAAAACCCTCCAAAGAATGAAAAACAAATAACTCCATCTTTTCTATTAACCAATGTCACCCGCATACATTTAATAAAATAATAATAATAAAAAAAAAAAACAGTGGAAGAAAATGGCAAAAAACAAATAAATAAAAGCAATAACTCCATCTTTTAAAAGATGAGAAAAAGCCCTGACTGGGTGTTTCTGTTGTTCGGTGTGTTGTCCCTCACACCAAAAGGATGCTGGTTCCTTCCTAGTGGGGCGTGTACAGGAAGCAACCGATCAATATTTCTCTGCCTATCTTCCTCTCTAAAAATCAATAAAACATATCCTCAGATGAAGATTAAATAATAATAAAAGGTGAGAAAAAATAAAGTTCATATTCCATTTTTTATTATGAAATATCAAGCTAACCAAAGAATGTATTTAACATATATATACACTTTCACTAACAACAATAAAATGAAACATGAACCTACTAACCAGCTTTTAAAAATCTAAGGTAACCAGTGACTTGAAAGGTCCTGTGTGAATTTCCCCATCATTCCCTTTTCTCTACTTCTAGGCAGTAGCTACTGAACTTTGGCCTAATCATTATCTTCTTTTTCTTTAAATTTTTAGTCTTCATGTATATTTTCTTATACAACATATTTTAATTTGGGGGAGTTTTGCATTTTATTGAAATCACAAAGTATAATTCTTCTGTGTCACCTTTTTCCATTCAACTGTATGTTTTTAAGACCAGTCTATGCTACTCCATGCAGCTCCAGTTCACTCATTTTTATCGCTGAACTGTGTTCCATTGTATGAATATGGGGCACTGTGTTTACCCATCCCTCTGGAAGCAGTCATTTGCATGTTTCTAGTTTTTTCTTATTACAGACAGGGCTGAACATTCTGAACATCCTTTTTCTTTTTTTAAATTCTTCCCCAAGAATATGTTTTCATTGATTTCAGAGAGAGAGCAAGGGGAAAGGAAAGAGAGAGAGAAACATCCATTGGCTGCCTCCTCTATGCACCCTCAAACCCGTAGCCTTTTGGTGTGTGGGACGACGCTCCAATCAACTGAGCCTCTCGGCAGGCCTGCACATTCTTGCACCTGTCTCCAGCTTTAATGACACAAGAAAGCTGTATACTGCGAAGTGAAGGTAAGGGCACTGTTCTGGAAGGCCCAGCTTAGTGGTCTATTGTTTGGAAACATAAGGCAAGCAGCTGGAATAACTCCAGAGAAGTGGCTCCACCCCAGTGAATGTAGGGAGTGGGGAGTGAATACGCCATGTTAATTGTCTATCTTGGCCTCCTAGCTGGAGGTGAGGGGAGATGAGGGAAGGGAAAGGAGGGGCAGTAGTTATCAGAAAGTCTGCTCACACTGAATGTTTGTGTGCCCTGCCTCCTCCCCACTGCCTCCCAAAATTCATATGTTGAAACCTAATCCCCAGTGTGATAATATCTGGAGGTGGAACCTTTTAAAGTTTAAGAGGTGATTAGGTCACAAGGGTGGAGACCTCATGAATGGGATTAGTGCGCTTATAAAAGAGATCCCAGTGGACATAGTGAGAAAACAGCCATCTATGAATCAGGAAGCAGGTTCTCACCAGACACCAAATGTGCTGGGGCCTTGATCTTGGACTTTTCATCCTCTGGAACTGTGAGAAATGCTTGTTGGTTGTTCTAGCCACTCAGTGTATAGTATTTTATTTATATCAGACCAATGGATTAAAACAAAACTTGTCTTCGGGAGTGTTGCCACACTCACTTCCTATATTCTGAAAACCGAGGAAATATGGCCCCAGACAGAGGAGAAAATAGACTTGGTGATAGTGTTTGAAGAAAAAAAGTCAATGTAAAACTACGGCCTGTCTACATCAGTTGCCTCATCTTTCTCTAAATTAATTTTTAATAAGTAGCTGGTCTCTTTCAAAGATGAGCAATGATCAGAAAGACATAATTAATTAGTGAAACTTTCAGTTAAACAAGCTGGTATTTATAGTTTCTCCTCCCCCAAACCCTACTAAAATGACAGAAGGAATATAAAAGGGATTAACCCCCACAGGAGTCAGGCGACGTCAATAGATGAGAGATTTCAAAAAAATTTTGAAGACAAGGAAGAGGATAGAGTAGCAAGAGGCAACTCAATTAGCAAAATGGAAGACGAAAAAAAAAAAGGAAGACGATATCACTCAAAATGTCTATAGACACCCTGAAAGCATCAGGTGCTGTGTAAGATGGGGGTGAGGCATAGGGCTTCACAGCTGAATTTCACCAAAAATTCAAAGAAGAACTAACATCTATTAGTTCTCAAACTAATTCCCAAACTATTCCCAAAAATTCAAGAGGAGGGAAGACTCTCAAGCTCATTTTAAAAGGCCAACGTTATCCTAATTCCAAAACCAGGCACTACAAAGACACTACAAAGAAAGGAAACTATAGGCCAATATTCCTGATGAACATAGATGCTAAAATCCTCAACAAAATATTACAAACCAGGTACAGCAATACATTAAAAAGGTCATATACTTTATCAGGTATATCACTGGCAAATGTATTTCCCAAAGAGTGGGTTCCCTTTTCATTTTGGTGATGGTTTCTTTTGCTGTGCAGAAGCTTTTTTACTCTATGGGAGAACATATTTGCCAATGATATATCCGGTAAGAGATTAATTTCCAAAAAATATATATAGAACTCATACAACTCAACAGAAGGAAGAAAAATAACTCAATTAAAAAATGGGTACAGGACCAGAATAGACACTTCTCAAAAGTGGACATACAGATGGCCAATGGACATAGAAAAAAAAATGCACAGTCACTAATCATCAGAGAAATGCAAATTAAAACTACAATGAGATATCACCTCACACCTGCCAGAATGGTGGCCATCAGTAAATCAACAAACAACAAGTGCTGGCAAGGATATGGAGAAAAGGGAACCCTCTTGCACTGTTGGTGGGAATGCAGATTGATGCAACCACTATAGGAAATAGTATGGCGTTTCCTCAAAAAAATTAAAAATGGAACTATTGTTTGACCCAATAATCCCACTTTTAGGAATATATCCTCAGAAGCCCAAAACACCAATCAGAAAGAATATATGCAGCCCTATATTCTTAGCAGCATTACTTACAATAGCTAAGAACTGGAAACAGCCCAAGTGCTCATCAGTAGGTGAGTGGATAAAAAAGCTGTGATACATTTACACAATGGGATACTATGCAGCTTTAAAGAAGAAGGATCTCTTATCCATTGCAATAGCATGGAGGGACCTGGAGAGCATTATGCTGAGTGAAAGAAGCCAGTCAGAGAAAGACAATATCACATGATCTCATTCATATAAGAAATCTAATGAACATAATAAACTGGGGGAAAAGATGGGTCCAGAGGCATGGATGCATGGAACAGACTGCGGAATCGCAGAGGGGAGGGGTATGGGGAGACAGAAAGAGATTAGCCAAAGAACTTATATACAAACTAGAGGCCCAGTGTACGAATTCATGCACAGGTGGGATCCGAATGGCCCATCCCCTAGTCAAATTCCCAGTCGAGGGGACAATTTGCATATTAACCTTTTATTATATAGGCTAAGCATAGCCAATGGACAGAGACAACAATATGATGAAGGCCTGGGGTGGGGCACAGGCTGGGAGGAGGAAGAAGAGGGCAAAATTGGGGGACATCTTTAATACTGTCAACAATAAAAAAAATATATGTATATATCCGTTTAAAAATATCATACACCATAATCAAATGGGATTTTTCCCCAGGGATGCAAGGTTGGTAAAATATCCACAAATTAATAAATGTGATACAGCCCTGGATGGTGTGGTTGAGTGTTGTCCCATGCACCAAAAGGTCACTGGTTTTATTTCCCAGACAGGGCACACTCTCAGGTTGCAGATTTGATCCTTAGTCAGGATCTGTACAGGAGGCAATCAGTCTAGGTTTCTCTCTCTCTCTCTCTCTCTCTCTCTCTCTCTCTCTCTCTCTCTCTAGACATATAATCTGGTGAGGATTTTTTTTTCACCATTTTTTTAAATTAAATCTTTATTGTTCAGATTATTACATTTGTTCCTCTTTTTTCCCCCCATAATTCCCCTCCTTCCAGTTCCCACCCCACCCTCCGCCCTCACTCCCCACCCACTGTCCTCATCCATAGGTGCACGATTTTTGTCCAGTCTCTTCCCACATCTCCCACATACCCATTTCCCCCCCAAGAATAGTCAGTCCATTCCCTTTCTATGTCCCTGATTCTATTATAATCAACAGTTCATTCTGTTCATCAAATTATTTATTCACTTGATTCTTAGATTCACTTGTGGATAGATGCATATTTGTTGTTCATAATTTGTATCTTTACCTTTTTCTTCCTCTTCCTCTTCTTAAAGGGTACCTTTCAGCATTTCATATAATACTGGTTTGGTGGTGATGAACTCCTTTAGCTTTTTCTTATCTGTGAAGCTCTTTATCTGGCCTTCACTTCTGAATGATAGCTTTGCTGGATAAAGTAGTCTTGGTTGTAGGTTCTTGGCATTCATCACTTTGAATATTTCTTGCCACTCCCTTCTGGCCTGCAAAGTTTCTGTTGAGAAATCAGCTGACAGTCGTATGGGTATTCCCTTGTAGGAAACTGAGTTTCTTTCTCTTGCTGCTTTTAAGATTCTCTCTTTGTCTTTTGCTCTTGGCATTTTAATTATGATGTGTCTTGGTGTGGTCCTCTTTGGATTTCTTTTGTTTGGGGTTCTCTGTGCTTCCTGGACTTGTAAGTCTATTTCTTTCACCAGGTAGGGGAAGTTTTCTGTCATTATTTCTTCAAATAGGTTTTCAATATCTTGCTCTCTCTCATCTTCTGGCACCCCTATAATTCTGATGTTGGTACGCTTGAAGCTGTCCCAGAGGCTCCTTACACTATCTTCGTATTTTCGGATTCTTTTTTCATTTTGCTTTTCCGGTTGGGTGTTTTTTGCTTCTTCGCATTTCAAATCTTTGACTTGATTCTTGCGCTCCTCTGGTCTGCTGTTGGGAGTCTGTATAGTATTCTTTATTTCAGTCAGTGTATGCTTAATTTCTAGTTGGTTCTTTATCATAACATCGAGGGTCTCATTAGATTTCTTGTAGATCTCACTAAGTTTATCGACGGCTTCTGGACAGTTCTTGAGAGACCTTAAAAGTGTGGTTCTGAACTCTATATCTTCCATTGACAATTTTGTCCTGTTTTTTTGTCTCCGCATTTTTTTTATGCTTTCTTGGTGCACCCCCTAGTGGTCTTTGTGCGCAGTCTTGTTGTAGTTAAGCCTTGATTGTTGTAGTTAATACTGGGGGGATTTGACCTCCAGGCCAACTGGCTGTGAGAGTCAGCTATGTCTGCAGTGGGAAAACTTCTGTCCTCTAGGGAGGTGCTAATCTAGCCTTTGCCTGAGGCTATCCGGCAAATGGCTCTGTGCAGGGCTTGGACAGGGCGGGTCGCACGGGATCAAACAGGGCGGGTGGAGGGAGCAGTTATGGCTGCTCTCAGTCCCGTCCCCAGAGGCTCTGCCTCTCAGAGTCCCAGCAACCACTGCAAACCTTGGAGAGAAAGCTGCCCTCGCGTTTTGACTGATGCCAGACAGTCCCACTTCTCCCGTTTGAGTCTGGGTCCCTAGTGACTCACCTGGATCTGGAGCCCAGACCCTGAGACTCCCTCCCGATTGAAACAGACAACCGCGCCCTCAGCCACCAGCCCGCTCCACGCGTACCTCTGCACCTTTGTATTTTCTGCACTGCGCCTCCTCTGAGTCTCGGTATGCTGTTCTCTTTCCTTCTAGTTGAAGAATTTCCCCTCAGCCAGCTTTCCTGTGGTTCTGGGTGATGTCCGTTCCGTCTTTTAGTTGTATTTTTGAAGTGGTTGTGCGAGGCAGCATTCTCCGGTGTTTACCTATGCCGCCATCTTGGTTCCTCTCCAAAATTCACCCCGGGTGAGGATTTAAAAAAACCACAAAACACTATTTGATGACAACATTCCATTAATAAAGGAATGGCTCCAAAAATAGAAATGAAGTCATGGTAAAAACACCAGATCCATTTAAAAAACAAACAACTAGACAATTGTGGGAGTTGTGGTAAAATAATGAAATATAAATATTATTAACCTTTCCTATGTCAGAATAATACAACCGATACAATTAGAAGGAGGATGCAAGTGGAAAGGATTTTTTTTTAATCTGTTATTTTTTTTAGAGAGAGAGAGAAGGGAGAGAGATAGAGAGATGAGATAGAAACATCAATAAGAAAGAAATAGCAACCAGCTGCCTCCTGCACACTCCCACAGGGGCTTGTGCCCTAACCAGGAATCCAACCAGGGACCTCTTGGTTCATGGGTCGATGATCAACCACTGAGCCACACCAGCTAGCCAAGGGGAGAGGAAATTCAAGAAAATGTTTGTAATTTCCTCATGTTTCTTGGCTGGAAGTTAATAGACATTGTCTAGCCCTAGCTGTTTTGGCTCAGTGGATAGAGCATTGGCCTGCAAACTGAAGGGTTCCAGGTTTGATTCTGGTCAAGGGCACATCCCCAGTAGGGGGCATGCAGAAAGCAGCCAATCAATAATTCTCTCTCATCACTGATGAAGCCATCTTTCTCTCCCTTTCCCTTCCTCTCTGAAATCAATAAAAATATATTAACAAATAAATAATAAAAAATAAAGTTGAAACATTTTGTTTTAAAACATGACTCAAACCTTTTAATGATGTCCTTTTTTTTTTATTTGAAAGGACTATTTTTAGGAAGCTGTATTTCTTGGCATCAAGAACTATTTTCAAAATTCAAGAATTTCTTCAAGTTTTTCTTTTTGATAAATGTCATGCTTTTGTTTAGAAAAAAAAGTATGATCCGATTTTTAGTAATGCTATTTGTAGGTATTTCCATTCTCCGTAAAACGATTTCTTTTTCTCACCTACACACACAAACACACACTTTTTTTCATTCTCATTCTTATCTGTATATTTGCATGTAGAAACATCTGGAATTGATTGTCCCTAAATGTCAACAGTGAATTATCTCTGAGTGGTAGAGTTGGGATCAAATTTATTTTTGTTTTTTACTTTTCTTCTTGACAATTTTTTGCATGCTTCAAATTTGTATAATATAGATCAGACTTGGAACATGTAAGATTATTAGATTTTTTTGGATTATTAGACTTTCAAGGTATTAGTCTATTGCTATTTCAAGGTATCATAATTTCACAAATATATTTGTAATGTACTTCATTAATTTGTTCTTTGCCTTAAGAGTATAATTATTTAAAAAAAGAGTATAATTATTTAAGTCCTCTATATACTACAATAGTATACTCTAGTTCAATTATATTACCAATATAATTGGCTTTAGTAAAAATAAACCAATTCAATACTTGAAAATGCAATGTACAGTGCAGATTATAAGTATATGGCTATAGATGCACTACCTGTGTGGAGTTGATTTGAAAAGTGAAATAATTCCTTGCAGAAGGTATGTATGCAGCATAGCACAGTCTCTATCTTTGAAGAGGTATATTTATAAAAAATTTAGAAAAACTGTAACTTAAGCTGAAATTTTCTTTTATTAGCAAGAGCTTTTACAGCATGCATAATCATTTAACTTAAATTTCCATACCGTTCAAAAACTTAAGCAAAACTGTTTATTCAATAATAAAATGAAAATTCACTTATTCACATAGCTACTAAAAATGTACCCTAAAATGACTGCAGTGGGTGTTAATGGCTGAAGGAAATTCCATTACATGACTTTACTTGACAGATTCTTAACTGACAGACAATAGGTCATTTCTAATTTTTTGCTAATGTAAACACTTTGCTTACACCCTTAATTATTTCTCTGACAGAGATTTCTAGAAGAATCACTGGATCAAGGAGCTGTATATTTCCCAGGTGTTTTATATTAATTGTCAAGTTGCCTTCCAGAAAGGCCTAGCCCAGTGGTCGGCAAACTGCTGCTCGCAAGCCACATGCGGCTCTTTGGTCCCTTGAGTGTGGCTCTTCCACAAAATACCACGTGCAGGTGCGCACGTACAGTGCGATTGAAACTTCGTGGCCCATGCGCAGAAGTCTGTATTTTGTGGAAGAGCCACACTCAAGGGGCCAAAGAGCCACATGTGGCTCGCGAGCGCAGTTTGCTGACCACTGGCCCTGGCCAGTTACACATTCCCACCTACAGTTCAGAAAATCTAATAATCTTACATGTTCCAGGTATGTTGGGATTAGTTAGAACCAAGGATTTCTGACTAGTAGCCCAGATTATGATGACTCTGTTATGCACAAATGTCATAGAAAAGACTGGAATAAAATAACAACATAGTAACCACAGTGATCTCTGGATTCTGGGCAATTGTTGTTTTTTCTGCTTTTAAAAATATTTTCCTATTTTCTAGGCTGAACATCGATGATGCTGCAATTACACAAGGAACATACACTTTACTGTGCTTTCTAGAGAATGGATGGAAGCTAGGCAGAGGCTGAAGGGTAGGGGACTGGTCAGGAAGTGGTGGTTGGCTGAATCCAGATGTGTGGCCCTCAGAGATCCAGGGGTGGAAGGCACAGTAGTTACAGACAGTGAGTGATTCAGACCTGGACTTGAATTCCAGTTCTTCCTCCCACTCTGTGACCTTGGGAACATTAATGAACCCTCTGAGTTTCTACGTTTGCTAGTTGTGTGGCCGTGGGGAACTAACAGCTTCTTTAAGCTTCACTCATGCAATGACTTTAATAACTATGGAACTATGTGCCTGGCACTGTTCTAGATGCTGGTGACTAGCAGTACACAGTTCAGACAACGTCTCTGCCCTCACAGAGTTTTATATTCTAGAGGGGAAAAGTAGATAATAAACAACCAAGAAATATTTTATATGTGCACACACACACACACGCACACACACACGCACACGCACACACATGCACACACACGCACACGCACACATGCGCGCACACACGCATGCCATGCCAGGGTGTGTTATCACAGTGCTATAAAAAAGTGTATTGAGCCCTGGCTGGTGCTGTTCAGTGATTAGAGTGTGGCCCACGCACCAAAGGGTCATGGGTTTGACTCTTGGTCAAGGGCACACACCTGGGTTGCCAGTTGGGGTGTGTGAGGAAGGCAACCAATTGACTGTCTCTCTCACACTGATGTTTCTCTCTCTCCCCATCCCTCGCTCCCTTCCACTCTCCCTAATAATCAATGGAAAAAATATCCTCCCTGAGGATTAATAACAGCAAAATGCAATGCGCACTCCCTCCATGGAGCACTCCCGTCCCTCCCCCCACCCCTCCCCCAGGCGTGTTTTCCCTGCCTCGCTCTCTTTCTCCTAAGCTCCAAGGGCCCTTCTTTTGCCTCTGCAACTTGTTTCCTGAGCCCATTTCTTCCACAGCTCACTTCTACCTCTGGGACTTTCCAAATAAACTTTCTCTTATAGTTTGAAAAAAAGTTAAAGACAACGAAGGATGGAGAGTGTGCAGTGTGGATGAGGCTGCTATCTTAAACAGGGTGGTCCAGGGAAGTCTCACTGAAAAGGTGTCATTTGAGCAAAGACCAGAAGGAAATGAGAGAGCAGTTCTGTGCCTCGGGGAGAGCTGCGGGCCTGAGGACAACTGTGCAAAGGCCTCGAGGCAGGAAGAGACGGGGTGTCTGGGGAGCAGCAAGTGGGCCAGTGTGGCAGGAGCACAGTAGGGGGAGTGGAGGAGATGAAACCAGGAAGGTGGCAGTGGGCCAGACGACATGGAGCCTGGTAAGCTGCGTCGACTCAGTGGCCAGGGGTAGTGGCAGCAAGGGAAGTCGTGGATAGATATAGTTTGAAGGTGGAGGCAACGGGATTTACTGATATATAGTGATGATGGAGTGTGAGTAAAAGAAACACATCAAGGGAGAGTCCTTGAACTTGTTTTGGTCTGAGCACTGGTTACTGAGCTAGAAAAGACTGCAGAAGGAGCAGGTTTAGGGAGAAATTAGAGGTGCTGGCCTAGTAGACATCCAGATCAAGTCAGTTCAAGCCTGGATTTCTGGGAACAGAGCAGGGATGAGGATATAAACTTGGGAGCTGTCCCCATAGAGCGATGGACCTTACATCTGTCGACCTGGATGAGGCCATCTGGGTGTGAGCAAGGACAGAGAAGACAAGAACTGAGTCCTGGGACCCTCCAATGTTTACACATCAGAAAGTTGAAGAGAAGGAGGAGCTAGTGAAACAGAAGGGGAACCAAGAAAGAGTGGAGCCCCAGAGACCAAGTGAGGATGTGTTCACCAGCCTCGTGCTGCTGTTGCAAGTCTTATCAACAGACGAAGTCCAGGGTACGGATGGGTGATTCTATTATTACTTTATCAATAGCTTCTCTGGAGGAAGGGTATCATTGCGATATACTAAAGAAAGGCTACCATTTGCAATGGTCAATGGTTGAAAGACAATTTCATCTAATTTAAGGCAGCTGTCGTCCCTCACCCGCAATTAGGCTCAACTTGACCTCACACAGACAGCTGTAGTGGAAATTCAGAGGAACCAGGCGATGGAGGGTGTGAGGAGCAGGGCTTGATAGGACGCTGTGGCTGGAGTTCCAGGAAGGCAGGTGGGGTCTGAGAGCCCACAGAAGAGCTTTGGTCCTTGGGGAGCTGGCTGAGAGTCAGGTGAGATTCTGACCCCAGACCAAGTACAGTGGCCCATCAGGATGGTGACACCTTGAGCAGAATGAGGAAGCAGGAAGGGGAACCAGTTTTTGGAGCAAATGGGTATTTTTACGAATACATTGATTTTCAGGTGGCGCTCTCTGCAAGCCCTGACCTGCCACCCCTCAGATTTGCCCTTCCCTCCCCCTTCCTTCCCCCTTCTCCACATTCAGGAACCCCCTCTCTGATCCCAGTCCCCTGACTTCTACCCGTTCTCCTTCCAGAAACCCCCCTGGTCCACAGGCCGCCCGGCCAGCCCCTCCCTCTCAGGATCCCTCACCCCACGGTGTTCTCACACCCACCCTAGAACTGAGCCTGAATTCACAAACCAGCCATGACAGATACTTTCTGTTCTCTGAAATAAATCTCTAAACAGGCACAGCTCATACCTTCTGAAGTCACTGTCCCTTCTTATTACCCTGTTTTCTGATAACCTAATTGTTCCGGGCACTCTATGACCTTTAGAGCGAGACCTGCTTTGCTGAAGGGAGTGTTTATATAAAAGACAGAGGGGGAGATGGGCCAGGGCTCACCCCAGAGAAACTCCAAGGATCACAGAGGGGGTGGGGGTGTGGGGGGGGGGCAGGGAGGAGGAGGAAATCACAGAGTAATCACCCTCTTGAGCCAGAGAACTGCACACTTGGCATTTTACGGAGGGACAGTCTCTTTTTGTGTTTTAGTTGTAATTTGCAACACTCTGTACAGTTCATGAGCAAAGAACAGAATGTTCGCCTCAGGATGATTTGCCCCTAAGGGGGCCAACCAACAACCTTGGCCTTCTGAGCAAGGGCATTAACGGAGCCAACAGTGCAAGAAAAGAACGAATGAGGCGCAGGCCTGTGGGCCAGTGAGCTTGGTGGTCAGCCCCGTGTGTGTCCAGGTAGTGAACTTCAGGGTCTCAGGTGCCCCTGGAGGAACAGTGCACCCTCTGCTTCTGTCGCTCGATTCAGGCCATTGTTGACCACGGCCGAGGGGCTACACAGGGCCCGGCTCAGAGTCCAGCTCAGAGGGGGTGACAGTAGAAGAATCCTTGACCCTGCCCTTGAGATGCCCATAGTTCCGATGTGGCAAAGAGACACTTAAGAACTCAAGGTCAGCCCTAACCAGTTTGGCTCAGTGGATAGAACGTCAGCCTGGGGACTCAAGGGTCCCAGGTTCGATTCCGGTCAAGGACATGTACCTTGGTTGTGGGCACATTCCCAGTAGGGAATGTGCAGGAGGCAGCTGATTGATGTTTCTCTCTCATCGATGTTTCTAACTCTCTATCTCTCTCCCTTCCTCTCTGTAAAAAATCAGTAAAATATATTTAATAAAAAAAAAAAAGAACTCAAGGTCAGCTCGGCTGGTGTGACTCAGTGGTTGAGTGTCGACCCCCATGAACTAGGAGGTCAGGGTTCAATTGCCAGTTAGGGCACATGCCCAGGATGCAGGCTTGATCCCCAGCAGGTGTTGTTCAGGAAACAGCAGATCTCTTATCAGTGGTGTCCCTCTCTCTTCCTCTCTTTTAAATCAATTAAAAAAGAAAAAAGAATGCAAGGTCATTTAGAAGGCGCAGGGAAGACATGAGGGAGGCGGGTGATGGTATTGGAAGAGCAGGGTGCCTCCGCTTGTTGTGTGACCTTGAGTCTCCTGAACACCTGGGCTCCTCAGCTTCCCTAAGAAAAGAGGCCGTTGTTGTCTGTCCTTTTCAGGGCTCAGCACCCAGTGAAATAACAGGCGGAGGGGCAGGGGGAGGGAGAGGGAACCACGTGGGCCTGCTGTGGGACGTTTACCTCTGGTCGCCTCCTGTCCATGCTCAAGGAATGTTCAAAGCAGGGGAGTTTCTCCTTCCTCACCCCAAGCAGAAAAGTTAAGCAAGACGTGCCCTGGCAGCCCTAGCCGGTTTGGCTCAGTGGGTAGACCTTCGGCCTGTGGACGAAATGATCATGGGTTCCATTCCGGTCAAGGGCACGTGCCTCGGTTGCAGGCTTGATCACCAGCCCGGTGGGCGCGCATGCAGGAGGCAACCAATCGATGTGTCTCTCTCACATGGATGTTTCTCTCTGTCTCTCCCCCTCCCTTCCACTCTCTCTAAAAATGAATGGAAAAGTATCCTTGGTGAGGATTAACAACAACAAAAAAGATGTGCCCTGGCTATGAGAGCTCCGATCATCAAAAATCCAATGATTAATCTAGCTTATCTCTGGAAAGATACACAAGAAGCTGGGAACAGGCTTTTCTCTGGGGAGGAGAAAGGGCAGCTGAGCCCTGTGGGAGGGACTCTTGTTTTTCTCCGTCTTATACTCTTTTATGCTTTTTAAATTAAATATCATGTGATTGCAATATCTACTAGAACGTAAATAGACTTCAAACTTAGAAACGATTCCAGTGACTCTAGGGTTTGGTTCAAGGCTGAGGCAGAGCCAGGAGCCGGCTTTGCACTGGGTTTTCCCCTTTAGACCCCGCTTATCTGATCATGAGGGGTTGGCGAAAGGATAGACAGGAGAGTCAACAAACAGGTCCGGAGTGCCCTGCAGGCCAGGCCCTGCGTGTCCCGGGAGCCCCGTGTCCCAGCTCTGAGTCCTTCCAATGAGAAGGGCACACCTGCCTCCCTTCTCGCCTCCGGCTCCACCGGTGACTTCCCTGCTAGACTGAGAGCGAGTCTGGGAGGGGCGGGTGCAGTTGGTACGGGCTGTACCTTCCAGCACAGGACATGGTGTGCTCACCTGCCCGTGAGCCTGGCAGCCTGAGCTCACCATTCTCAGAAGTTGCATCAGCAATGAGAACTGCTGGGAGGGCCATGAAGATGTACACATGGCCACCCAGAGAGGGTCGGGCATGGCTGAGGAGAAAGGGAGGATGGGGGAGATGACAAGAAAGGCCTCCATCAACCCAGGTAGGCCAGCGATGGCCACTGCCATTGGTCCTGGGCCAGACCAGCCCCGCTGGTGCCAGGCAAGGTTGGTGTGACCAGGGAGCCTGTCTGACTGAGCAGCTGAGGCCCTGGGGTTGCAACTCCAGTGCTCTGAGAACCTCCCCCGCCCCCCTCTGCTCCCCAGAGCGTTTCCAGGCCTTCCCAGGCAGACTCGGCCCGAGCCTCTCCCCCACATCCACAATCCTATTCTCCCAGCCTTTCCACCTTCTCCCCCTTCCCCTAAGGAAAGCTGCTCTGTCTAAATTGGGTCTCCGACGGCAAGCAAGCCTGCCCCTGGGAGAGCATGCCCGTGGGATGGGACTGAGGCGGCATGAGGATGGGGGAAGGCTGTCTGCCGGGTAAGCTCCCTGGCCGCAGCTCTTCATCCAGGGCCCCCTGATGTCACAGCGTTGTCACTAGGATCCCTTGAAGTACTCGTTAGCCCTGAAAGCACTTTGTAAAAGGAAGCACACAGGTTGCCCGTGTTATGCTGTTGTTATTATTACCGACTCTAGTAAGTGGAAGCTGAATGGAGCCTCATCCTGAGCCAACGATGCCTCGAGATCCTTGACGTTCCCACCCTGGGCCTGGGCACCCAGAGTGAGAGGTGAGGGCGGGTGGGGAAGGCCCACCTTGCTAATGGGCTAAGACAGCCTGACCTCTTCCCAAAGAGGAAACGAGGCCCGACCGGCATGGCTCAGCGGTTGAGCATCGACCTATGAGCCAGGAGGTCACGGTTCGATTCCTGCACATGCCCAGGTTGCAGGCTTGTGAGACGTACAGGAGGCAGCCGATCAATAAGTCTCTCTCATCATTGATGTTTCTATCTCTCTCTCCCTCTCCCTTCCTCTCTGAAATCAATTAAAAGATATATATTTTTTAAAAAGAAAGAAACGAGCTTGCATGGACAGAGCCCGAGAGCTGAGGGGTGCCCAGACCCTCCATTCCCACTGGACAGGTCCCCGGAAGCAGGGCTCCAGGTCCCAGCACTGCTTACAGGTTGCGTGCAGGGGAGAGGGGGTGACTGGGAAATGCTTGGTGCCACCCCAGCCCCGAGCAGCCTCTGCGCTCAGAATCCTAGGCGGCCCTGCTGTGCCCCCAGAAGGAACAGAGCGAGAGACCCAGGAAGGCCCAGGCAGAGGGGACGGAACAGGTGTGTCTTCTAGGGTGCAGTGAGATGCAAGAAGCTCCGAATGCTGGAGACAGGCTGAGCTCACCCAGCCCTGGCCTTGCATCAGCTGCAGAGCTGGCTCCCAGGCCCTGGGAATTAAGCAGGAGGCTCCCAGGAGCTTCTTGACCTTGCCTCTTGCTCTCAGGGAGAGGGAGTCAAGGCGAAACAGTCAAGCCGGGGCACCCCATTTCCAGGTCACCCAGCTGCCTCAGCTTCCAGCTTCCCAGGCAGCAAACAGCCTGTGTGATCAAGGGCAGACCCAGCTGAGGGCTCTGGGCCATTGTCCAGCTGCCCAAGGTCTCCTTGCTGGAAGCTTCCTCATTTGGTGGTATCTCCAGGCCGATTTGGGGACTTTGGGGCTGGTTCATCTCCGGCCCCTGACCTCACCTCTTTAAAAATGACCCTCTACCAACAGCCGCAGAGGCCGCAGACATGGGCAGGAAGTGTATGGGCGACTTCCACCGAGGCCTTTTATCTCACGCTTGATTTATTACTGATCCATCTCCGGGTTGCATGTGACAGGTCCCCGGAGGCAGGGCTCCAGGTCCCAGCGCTGCTTACAGGCTGCGTGAGGGGAGCAGCGTTGGCTGAGAAATGCTCAGCGCCACCCCAGCCCCAAGGGTGCAGTGGGAAGCAGACGGACTCCTGGTTCCGTTTTCTCCCCTGAGGTTGCTAGCATTCATGAGAGTTGCCTGGCACCTCGTCTGTCCCTGGATCCCCTTAGGCTGCAAACGTGTGTGCGTGGGGGAGAGACATCTGTTCTAAGTGTAAGCGCAACGACAGTCCCTCCATCTCCCCTCTTCCCACAGCTGCTTCACAGGGCGTGTGAACTTTCCCATTCTCTGGAGAGCATCCGTCGGCCCTCCTCTCTCTCTGGCCAGCGCTCTCCTGCCAGGCTCCTGCTCAAGCCCACCGGGGCTCCTGTCTGTAATATACTGAGAGCTGAGCTGAGGGCTGCGGGAAAAGGAAAGGAGACCAGAAAAGAGGCCAGAGCAGAGTTCGCAGCTGGGGAGCAGGGGCACAGGGCTCATGGGGGGCCTGGGGCCTGGGCCCTGGGTCAGCCCCAACTTCGTGCTCTGGTCTCTCCTGGGCTCGGTTTCCAAGTCTCCCTCAGTTCCTTTCCATCTCCGGGCCTTAGCCCAGCCGTGGGCAAACTACAGCCCGCGGGCCGGATCCGGCCCGTTGGGCTGTTCTAGCCGGCCCGCGGAGCCGAAAGAGCGGAGGGTTCTCTTGCTCTCCCCTCCGCTCCTTCACCAGCAGCAGTGTTAACATGTATTAGTTCACACAAACACTCCATCCATGCTTTTGTTCCGGCCCTCCGGTCCAGTTTAAGAACCCTTTGTGGCCCTCGAGTCAAAAAGTGTGCCCACCCCTGCCTTAGCCCCAGCTGAGATGGTGCTAGAGAAAAAAATGTACATCACCCCCACCTCATCACAGATGCCTCTGCCCTCCTCAGCCTTAATTTCCTCATTTATAACCGAGGAGACAGGACAGGCTCCCAGCTCAGATGTCAGAAGATTCTATATCATTCTGTGGCCAGAACTTCCATTCCTTTTGATGATCTCCGTCTACCCAGCCCCCACGCTGGTGTTTATTCTGTGTTTTTGTTCCTGGTCTCTGACGTCTGTCCTTCTAACTTCCAGGCCTGCTTGGAGGCTGGGCTTGGTCCACCCATTATCTCATGACAAACATCAGGCAATTCAAAACCCACATTTGCCTTTTATAAACGCTCCTCCTGGGTTATCATTTGGTCCAGCGTACACTGCGGATGGATGGGGCGCTGTCCCACAGGAATACGCAGGGGAGCTCAGCTGAGGGCCGCCTTGTGGGACTGAGCAGAGCGGAGAGTCTGGGGGGGGGGGGGGGGAGGAGGCGGAGGTTGGAGATAGAGATTGAGGGGGAGGCAGGCCGGGCTGAGACACAACCCCAGGCAGCAGTGTACTTGGCCCAGGGCCCTGAGGATCTTGGAATATTGGAACTGGAAAGGCCCTCGAGGTTTTATAGGCTACCACCCTGCCCTCCACGCCATTCTATTTGTTTGTTTCTTAATCCTCATGCAAGGATATTTTTTCCATTGAGTTTTAGAGAGTGGAAGGGAGGAGAAAAGGGAAAGAAAGAGAGAGAAACATCGATGTGGGAGAGACACTTGATTGGTTGCCTCCCGCATGTGCCCCAACCAGGGGTAGGGATCAAACTTGCAACCCAGGTACATCCTTTTATCGGGAATTGAACCAGCAACCATTGGGTGGGGTGTGCATGCGTGTGTGCGTGCGTGCGTGTGTGCGTGCGTGTGTGTGTGTCAACCAATGCTCTAACCATTAAGAAACACTGGCTGGGGCCCACCCCATTTTAAAGATGAGGCCCAGCAAAATCAAGTGACCTGAAAGACAGTATATATTGATACCAAAAAAGGAGGAAGAATTTTATTTCCCTTTAAAGAATGGTCCTTTGCTTCAGGAAAAACTCACTCCTCAGGTTGTATGTTTCTGTTTTTGTCATGGACTGGCAACATCGTCATCATGGTCCATGCTTGTTCTGAGAACCAGATTTGGAAACCATGATCCCAAAGTCCTGCTCCCAACACCTCTTTTTCTGCTCAACCAGATTTGCAAAGGAAAGAAAGGAATATCTGGGAGAATTTAGATCAAGAGCTATTTTATTTTATTTTTTACTGATTGGTTGATTTTAGAGAGAAAGAGGAAGAGAGAGAGAGATTTGTTGTTCCACTTATCTATGCATTCATTAATTGATTCTGTATGTGCCCTGACTGGAGAAGGCACCCATTTCTTGGGGTAGGGGGACAATGCTCTAACCAGCTGAGCTACCGGCCAGGGCTGTCAAAAGGAATTTTAAAATGACCTCAGTGTCTCCATAAATATAATGGCCATCAGGCCAGCAGGATCATCATTGCTCCCAATGGGGTGCAGGCAGAATCTCTGCCCAGGGGCTCTGGGCCAGAGCTAGGACGTACTTCCTGTTGAGCAGACCGTGGTAGGTAGGTAGGTAGGCAGGCAGGTGGCTGGCTCCTCTCAGATCCTTGGC
This sequence comes from Myotis myotis, assembly GCF_014108235.1. Lineage (NCBI taxonomy): Eukaryota > Metazoa > Chordata > Mammalia > Chiroptera > Vespertilionidae > Myotis > Myotis myotis. The sequence continues at coordinate 1,369,218 of NW_023416318.1, forward strand.
ACGGGAGAAGCCTCTGGGAGTATTGATTCTGGGAAGACAGTGAGTATGCCAGGCCCTATCCCAGTGGAGAATATCCCCTGAGTCCTTAGAGAGTGGGAATGGAGGGAGGAACGGGAGCCCTTCATTAGGGGTGGAGGAGGAGTGAGATGCGCAGAGTATGCACTCAGTAAATACTCGTGAATGATGCGTGGTGCAGTTTATGGTGGGTTTAGAGCCAGCCAGACAAGTCTGAATTCTGGTTCCACCACTAACTGTGCTTCAGGTAACTCCTTTAATGGCCCCAAACTTCAAGGCCTCAAGTGCCTGTACCAAGCAGGTGTCTTCTTTAAAAATAGCAGAGGCCACACTCCCACCAGTTTAGACCAAAAAAGAAATTTCTAGCTCGCACTGCTGGGAGGAGTCCGACGGCAAAAGCTGGGACCTTGGAGCAGCACTCAATGTCCCCAAGACTATCTTCCTCCTGGTCTCTGCCTGACCTCTGCAGACAGGCTCTGTCCATGTGGTGAGGAAGGAAGGTGGCCATTTGCAGCCCAAACTCAGGCTTCAACTTGCAAATGGGGCTTCTCTCTCTCTCTCTCTCTCTCTCTCTTTAATCAGTCCACCTCAAAGGAGGCTTTGATTGGCCCTGCTTTGGTCCTAGCCAGAACCAGGTCACATGCCTGGTCCAATGGTGGGAGAAGTGGGTGGTGTTCCCAGGAAGAGGGGAATGGGAAAACCAGGTGGGCAAACAAAACAACAATCACAGTACCTGTGATACCGAATGGTCAGGTGTATGTGTGCTGTGTCGGGGAAGCCCAAGTCAGGAGGAGCCCTGGCCAAGCCAGGCTTGGCCCATTGGCAGTCAGCATTATTATCAGGTACGAATCATTTGGCTCCACTATCTATATGTCAGGCTCCTAGTTAGACTAAGTACATCTCATATGTATCTTGTCTCATTCTCACAACAACCCTAAGAAATAGATATTATTAGCCCCATTTAAAAGTGAAGAACAGAGGTTAAGCTCAGGCGAGCAGTGAGAGACTGAGCCAGATTCAACCTTGGGTCCTCTAGACTCCAGAGCCCAGGTTTTTCCCAAGGTCAGGCTGCCTCTTTAGAAACCAAAGTTGGAAGCTTGCAAGAGGGTTGCGTTGAGCACACTGTGGCCCCAGCGGGTGTGGTCTTCCCAGGGTAGGTAACCATGGCTTCATGGCTATCCCGCTACACGCTTCCTGGCTCTTCGCAGTCCTACCAACCCTTCCCAGCCAATGGAGACAGGTAACCGCTCTGAGTAATTACGGGTTTCTTCACCAAGTCCAACACTTGATCCCCTAGTTGGTGACCCTGCTTAGAATTTTCTAGAGTTTGGCCTGCAGAGTGAGAGGAAATGGGAATGATGTGTCTGGAGGGACACTGGCTGTGGCAAACAAATCAAGGGGTGTCGTCTCTCACCTGCATCACAGAACTATCTGCAGTTGCTAACGGTCCTCCCTGCCTCTGTGCTGCCCTCAACCCCTTCAGCACTTCACAGCTAGAGCAATCCTCGCAAAACACCATTCCTCCCGCACCCAGCCCTGCTCAGAGCCTCAATGGCTCCCCTGTGCCCACACTCATTAGGGAGGCCTCCCAGGCTCCTCCAGGCCTACCCCCACCCCCCAACTTCTGCAGCTTTCTCACCCACCACTGCCCCCTCACACCTGGGAAGGCAACACACTTGGAAAAATAGGATAGCACAAACCATATGTGGTTATTTAGATTAATGACATTATTATTAAAAATTCGTTTCCTCGGTCACACTAGTCACATTTCAAGTGCTTGATAATGTCTGTGGCTATTGTATGGATGTGGACGTAGAATGCTCCCGTCATCACAGAAACTTCTACTGGACCGCACTGGTGTTGACATTTCTCTTACGAAGAAAACCCTAATCAAGCAATGCTATCAGCTTTAAAGGAACCTGGAGTACACTTGACCTGCTCTGTGGCTCCACAGATATTTGGCACCTCCTATATCCCCCAGGCCCCGGGTACACAGTAGTGGGAGCAGGAGGCGTAGCTGGTCCTTTCCTGGAAGTGAAAAGGCCAAGGCCAGGGAGTGTCGGAAGTGCCTGCGCCCAGACTGGGGGGGGGGGGGGGGGGGGGGGGGGGGGGGCGGGGGGGGGGGGCTGAAGGATTCCTGGAAAGTGGGACATCGGAGCGCAGGCCTGTAGACCGAGGAGGCAGGAGCCAGGCTGTCAGTCTCCAGACTACGCTCTTTTTGGCATTCAGGGTGCCCGCTGTCCCCACTGCCTGGACGGCTCCGTCTCTCTTGTTCCCCAAGGAGGGAAGGCATGGAGGCTAGTTCCTTCAAGTTAGTCCCCAAGCTGGGACCAAACGGGTCCTGGAGGGCCACCCCGCCTGGGTCAGGCTGGGGAAAGTGTAGAGAGAGGCCACTCCCACCAGGACCTATAGAGCCGGGGGGCAGCGGTGTTGAGAAAGCTGCAGAAGGAGGGAGGCTGTCTGGGGGGTCTCTTACCAACCCTGCTTCTGGCACAGCCCCCAGCTGCGAATCCCCTCCCGCCCTGTGCCCGCCGCCCCATCCCGCCCCTCTTCCCGGTGCCCTGGCAGGAAACTACAGCCCTGCTGCGACTTGAAAGTGGCAGTTCGTGGGCCGAATTCACCACCTTATTTGGAAGAGAGGAGCTAGAGTTCTGCGCAGCGGGCCCTGGACAGTCCTGTCGCTTTAGGCGGAAAGCCTCGCTTAACCTCCTAACCCTGGGGTAACTGGGAGGGCCTGTCTTCACCCCATCACAGAAATCCTCAGGGTATTTGCAGGAGCCGTAGGTAACACAGCGGCAGCTTCACCGCCCTGCGGCCAGGCCTGGCCCGAGATCGCCCCACCCGCCCCTTCCCTTCGCTCCCCGCCTCGCACTAGCACTGCGCGCGTCCCCGCCCGCGCTCCCCAGGGCTCTCGCGCTCCCGGCCCCTGGCTTTCGTGGGGTCCCGCGCCTCCCGCGCCCAGTGTCGGTCGGGAGGCAAGGCCGGGCCGCAGTGCAGTGGGCGGAGGGCGCGGGCCCGATGAGCCAGCCCGAGCGCGGGGCGGCTCTGAGCGCCCTTTGTTTCTGCGGAGTCACAGTCACATGGCGCTTCCGGCACCGGGTGTTCCCGGGCTCCGCGCCAGGCGCGCGCGCGCCCCCGCCCCGCCGCCTGCCTTTCCCGGAGCCCCGAGTCCTGCAGCCTGCTGGGCCTGGCTGCCGAGCGGTGGAGTGCCACCGCGGAGCCAAGCTTTTTCCTCCTAGGCCTGGCGAGCCCAGGTTCCAGGGTTTCCTGGGTCCGCCTGTCTCCCTGGGGTAAGCAGGTGGTGTACAAGTACTTACCCCATCCTGATCGTTTATGGAGGGGCAGAGACAACACTGAGCCTCGCCCCCTTCCTCTCCAACCACCAAACAAAGCTAAACAAAACCAGCCACCCAGGGGCTGGCCTCCCTCCTCCTCCACACAGACCATCGAAGGGCAAAGGCCCAGTCAGTGTGCAGAAGTGGGGGCTGGTCACCCCTATGGCTCCCAGGCCTCGTCTGTGCCCTGGGACACTTGAGAACCTCGGAACCTCACAGAGGCCACCTCTGCTTCGCTCAGCAAATTCAAGAATTTATTCAACAAGTGTTTATTATAATTATTTTTTAATATAATTTTGTTGATTTCAGAGAGGAAGGGAGAGAGATGGAAATATCAATGATGAGAGAGAATCATTGATTAGCTGCCTCCTGCACGCCCCCTACTGGGAATGGAGCCTGCAACCTGGGCCTGTGCCCTTGACCAGAATCAAACCCTTTAGTCCGCAGGCAGGCCAATGCTCTATCCACTGAGCCAAACCAGCTAGGGCTCAACAAATATTTATTGAGAGCAAAATAGTGCAGGGCAACCAAGTCCCTCCCAGATGCCAGCCCTGTGTTAAGCCCCCAAAAGCATGCGAGAGGATTCTTTGTGTCCCAGCAGTGCCCGGCTGTCCCCGAGAGGCTCAGGTTCCCTGAGCAGGCCTTCGTCCAGGGCAGCTTGGAGGCCCTAGTAACAGGCTGGACACGGTCATTCCTGGGGGCTGGGACTGGGGGCCCGCCTGACCCTGCCTCCCAGCCTCGGAGAGGCAGCAGAGAGCACAGGGCCAGGCTCTGGGTGAGCATGGCATGGGGTCTCGGGACCCTTTCTGATTCTGGGAAACCTTTCCCAGTGCCTCTCATCTGGGCCTGCAGAGACTGGGACAAGGGATGAGGAGGGCCTGGAGGGGTGGAGAGAGGGAGACAACCCAAGTAGACAGATGGATGGGGCAAGGAGCAACTGATGGGGCCAGAGGTGGGTGTGGGCGTCCGCTGGGTGTCAGGGCTTGGTGGGGAAGAGCAGACAGGTGAGTTGGCAGCTGCCACTGTGTCTGTCCACGAGGGGCAGGGGGTGCTGCATGTAGTGCTGGACCATGGCAGCCACGGAGGAGAAGCGCTGCACGGAGAAGCAGGGCACCAGTGAGGCCCTGGGGGCTCATGCTGGGAGAAACATCCTGAGGGAACTGCCGCCTCTGGGGAGGGGGCTTGTTGACATTTTTAAAAACATGTTCCTTCCCGTTTGTCTCATGAGGCTCCACTGCCATTTTGCTACCCAGTGCCAGGCCTTGCGCAACATTCCTGTGACTACACCCATGGGCATGTGTTGGCCAAATCCTATTTCCAAGGCCAGATGGCAATAACTCCGGGGACCTGCCCCTGTCCTCCCGCATGCGAGCCAAGTGGCGGGTGACTGTCTGTAGTTTGCAAGTGCTGGGCACCAAGTGAGAGTCTGGACTACCTGAGCCCTGCCTCCTCCCAGCTGGTTCCCTACCCCATCTGGACCCTGTGCAGACTGAGACAAGCAGGAGGAACTGCCTCCCTCAGAGGGAGGTGGGCCTCTGGGAAGGGGTTCGGGTCACTGCCTTTGTCAGGTCAGGCCATTGTCATTTCCACTCACTACAGAAAAATATAGAATGTGGGTTTTCCCCAGGCAGATACTCCTGGCTGGGCCAGGGTACTTCTCTGCTGTGACCTTGTTGCCCTTTGGTCCCCTGCCGCCTCCAGCACCCACCTCCTCGCGGTTCCTGCCCTCCCGGCCCAGGGCATAGTGGCGCCCACCATCCAGCCGCCGGATGGGAATGTTGAAGACCCGGCCGTGCAGCAGCACTACCAGGGTGAGGGGCTGGGAGCCACGAGATCCCGAGCTGGGGCGCACGGTGTAGGCCCCGTCCTGTGGAGGAGACCCGCCCATCAGCCTCGCCTTCCAGCTGTCCACCGGCAGCCCCGACCCTCGATGGCCATCCCCCAGCCCTCGCCCTGCAGTCCATGCCTGCTCAGCCAGCCACAGCCCATGAGCAGGAGGGGTTTCTGAGAAGGCCCGGGGGGCTTAGCGGTTGCCCACCTTTTGGCATCGGAGCAGGGCACTCTCGACAGCGTAACGGTCACAGTTCTCTGAGAACCACGGCTGACCCAGCAGGCTGCCGTCCTGTGCGCGCACACACAAACACACACACACACACACAAGCTCAGAGATGTGTGTGTTGGGGCACTGGATGGGGGTGGGGAGCAGAGAACCCCGCGGGTAGTGATTTGTGTTCACAGCTGCCTTCCCAGTCTGAGTCTGTGCAAGCTGAACAAAGATATGCCGGTGCTGGTACCCAGCCGGGTGCCACACACACGTGTTCCTTGCAATGGTGGACGCGGGCCCAGGAGGGCTCCTTGCAGGCCTCCGCCCCGCCCTCTCCCAGCCCCTCCTCACCTCCGCAGCAGCTGAGGTTCTTCCGGTGGGGGCTGCAGAGGAAAGAGAGGCACGCCTTCCTGCTGGGAGCAGATTACAGGGCTGGGCTGGGAGGGGTTAGACAAAGGAGGCTTGGAGCAGCTGCAGGGGTGGGGGAGGTTGCAGGGGAGTGTGCATAGGGCTGAAGCCCAAAGCAGGGCACCCAGTGTGTCACCCCTCCTCTCCTCTCTTGGGCTCTGGTAGGACCCATCAGGCAGGCCATGCGTGACCTCCCATCGAGGGGTGATCTTGAGGTACACGCTGGGAGCCTCCTGCTTTGATGCAGACCCTGGAAAAATGGCCAAGGGGGTCCCCTCGGGCCTGCTCTCAACTGGGCGCAGAGCTGCCGGGACCCCCTCAGCAAAGTGGGGTGTGCGGGGCTGCGGCTGGAATGGGCCGGGGCAGGACTCCTGGGTTCTCACTGAAGATGCCTGTGCTCACCTTTGGAGGTGGCGTTCGCTGCTCCCTGGGACATAGGAGGTCTGGTCAGAAGAGACTTGGCTTCTCTGGGCCTGAGGTCCCACCCTGAGACTCCCTCCCTCCCAACTCACTTCCCCCCAGAGCACCAGCCTCTTACACCCTGAGCTTCCTCGGGGGCCATGGAGGGCCTGCGGGGGGGGAAGTAGGGAAACAGAGCTCAGGGTCTTCACTTCCTTCAAAAAGAAAGGCCCAGGCCACCCAGAGATCCCAGGGCCAGGGCTGGGGAAGCCTGGGTGCATCTCTCTCTCTCTCTCGCTCTCTCTCTCTCTCTCTCTCTCTCTCTCCATACACACACAGGCACACACACACACGCAGAGGCACACACAGGCATGCACACACACATACAAGCACACACACAAGCACATACACAAGCACACACAAGGCACACATGTACACAGAGAGACACGTGTCTCCACACATGCATGTGTGCACACATGTACACACACGTACACACAGGCGCACACAGGCACATGTACACACACCCTGGGGCACTCACCTGCACACTGCCGATGATGTCCTTGGCAGAGGGGCTGGGGGCATCAGGACTTGGGAGCTGGGAGTCTGAGGCCAGGCAGGGACTGAAAGAGAAGGCAGGCCCTGCTGGACTGGGAACAGGCCAGGAAACCCATGCAGGCCCGGGAGGGGCTGGCAACGGCAGGGCCTGCTGCTTCCCTGCAGCGGGCCTTTCTGGGAAGCCTTCCAACCAAGCTGCAACAGCTGGGAGCCCACACACAGTGCTGCTCTTCGGGGTCCCCTCCCTTGTGGCCACAGTGGGGGTCAACCTGCACCGAAGGTGGAAGCGTGTGTGTCCATGTGCGTGTCTAAGGCTAATGTGTGTCGGTGGGGTGGTGAGATGACAAGGGCAGAAAATGGAGTCAGGAGCTGGGGCCTCAGCGGAGGGATCTGGGGAGCAGGGAGGTGTTCACCTGAACTGGGCTCACACTCCAGATAGATGTCCTCATCACACTGCTTCGCAGAGCCTGGCCCCTAAGACAGAGAGGGCTGTGTGGGACCAAGGGTGTGACGGACACGTGAGTGCGAGGGCAGGCAGAGCATCACTGGGGGGTGCTGAGGGGGCTATTGGCTCCTCAGTTCCCCTCACAAGGTGAACCTCTTTCTGGGAGCCGGCTGGAATGATTACAATTGCTCAGTTGCCTGGAAGGGGACACCCCACAGGCCGAGCTCTCAGAGAATGGGGTGACCGGAGGAGCGGTGGCAAGGCCCTCCCCAGTAGCTCTGAGCAGCTCCCTCAGGACCACTGTGGCCCACAGGGGGGGAGTCAGCTCTGGGCCCTTTCCCTCGGTTTTAGGGACATTTCCTGGCCCTCCCAGGCACTCCACCCCAACCTGCCAACTTCCTAGCGAGAACCCTAGGGTGTAGGGGGGCGGATGGAGGGGCTGCTCACCACGTGGGCTGGTGCGCTCAGCTCTGGGGGGAAAGGAGAGAGGACCGTCAGTCACAGCGGAAGGAGAGGGGAATGGAGAGCCTCGGGGCTCCTCTGAGGGTGTCCTCAGAGCCAGCACTGCAGTCCGGTGCAAAGCCCCCCTCACCACGTGCCTCGTGCCTCGCTTCACAACCCAGGTGTTACCTGGCTTGACCTCCCAACCCATTTCCCAGGCGTGGCTCCAAAGAACATTGGGCTGTTCCAAAAATAAGAACCGCTCAAGGTCATGAAGGTTTACCAACCACTGAGCACGTGCCTCGGGGCAGCTGTCTGACCTTGGGCAGGAGGAGGCTGCCCTTCCCGGGCCGCTTTCAGACAGAAAGTGCTGGCGGAGGTCCCTCCCTGACGTCCAGGCTGTGGGGTCACAGGCCTGCGGGCAGTGACCTTAGGGGAAAGTCTCTGGACAGCGGGGCAATACTGCCGTGAATAGAATCAGAGACTGCCGGCCCAGGGGCCCTTTGATGGGGGCTGGCACTCCTGTGTCTCCTCAGGGAGGGGCCTCCAGGCGGAGTAGGCCACCGTGGTGCCCCTCACCCGACCGGAGACCACAGCGGGCTCTGCTTCTGTGTGATCTCAGTTCAGGCAAAGCATTTCACGTCTGGGACCTCAGTCTCCGCAGCTGCCTGCCTTAGCGGGTCGGCAGGTGAAAATGAGGGACAGCGCGGCGAGTGCAGTGGCCAGGGCCAGCATGAGACCACTGGAAGGCAGCTAGCTCTTCCCTGTGGGGCCGGATCACCCTTCTCAGGCCCCCAGAGAGAGAGAGGACATCCCCATTACCTCGCCTCCCAGAGGACTGGCCCTGCTTCATGGCCTCCCGCAGGCTCAGTGCTGCCATCCGCTGTGGACACAGGAGCGCGGAGGGAGAACTGGTGGGTGGGGGTGGGGGTGGGAGGGGAAATCGAGGCATGGGGAGGGCAAGGGTGCTGGGGCAATGTAGATCTGTGCCGCTGAAAGAACCCTGCAGCACCGAGTGAATAATGCACAGGGGGGCGGGGGGAAGGGGGGGCTCTTCCCTTTGCCTCCATGCTGAGGCTCTTTCTTTGTTGTCAATCTCTCCGTTTTCCTTTTGATTCCAATAAAGTATGTGCTGAAAGCGGCAGCTTTCACAGCCCATAGCAGGATCTCGAGAGCTGGCAGCTGGTTGGCAGCTGAGCGGGGGTTTCTTCACTCTCCAGGCAGGGAGGGGTCCTCAGGCCCCGGGTCCAGGGAGGGGCGACAGAGCCTCTGTTGTCTCCCCCCCCTCCTGCCCCCCACCTTCCCGGCTGAGTCCTGGGTGGTGCTGCCTGGGAGGATGGAAGGGCCAGGCAGGTGGGAGAAGCGACTGCTCACAGGGCCTGGGCTTCTGATGCACCTTATTTTTCAGGGGCCTCTGGGGTGCAGATGTGGGGGAATCTTGCACAGGAGATGCCTCTTAGATTTGCCCACTGGGAAATGGTAGCCTGGGCTGGGGCGGGTGGGGCGGGTGGGGCGGGTGGGGCGGGAGGGACTTGGGGAGGCTCTTCACCATCGCGGGCTGGGGCTGGGGCTGCTGTGGCGGCGGAGACTTGGACGGGCCCAGGAGGCCAGAGTGATCTGGAAAAGGCACCCGGCATTGAATCTCTAGGCTTCTCCCATGTAGGTTCCCATTTCCCTCCCTCCCCACCTGGACTCTATTTCCTCCTCCCTCCCAGCTCCATGCTTTCCCGACAGCCCCGTCTCCATGGCAACTGAAGGTGGCCAGCTTCCCTGCCCCCATCCGGCCCAGCCTGGAGAGGCGTGTGGGTGGGATGGCAGGGGGGTCTCCTGGCGCCCCTGCCCTTGCTCTGAGATTGCTGGTATCTCAGAATGGGGAACGCCAGGCCTCGGGGACCAAGTCAGGCCTCAGGCCTCCTTATTTCCCATTGTTGCCTTGGTTACACTGTCCTCTCCTCCTCCCCCACCCTCTCCCCCTCTCCTCTCCCTCACCCTCTCCCCCTCCCCTCCCCTTCCTTCCCCCCCTGTCCCTCTTCCTCTCCCTCTCCCCCTCCCTTTCCTTTTCCTCCTCTCCCTCTCCCTCTCCCCAGCCAGCTGAGGCCTCCTCTCACTGCCCAACACAGATGGGGAAGAGGCCAGGCCTGCGCCTTCTCCCCTTGTGGGCACCCTCCTCCTGTCCTGCCCGGCCCCCCGTACTTTCTGCCTCCACTTCCCAGGCCTCACCCAGGTACAAAGATTCCTCCACAGTGCCAGGATGGCGGGCAGGTGCTAGATTCACAGGCAGAGCCTCACAGGGAGGCAGCTCATAGCTATCCTCCTCCTCCTCCTCCTCCTCCTGGGCCTTTGGGACGGGGTGCTGAGCACAGGGCAGATGGAAGAAGAGCACAGGAGTGGTGGCCCCTGCCGCCCCCACCCCAACCCCAGGCTCAGCAGCTGGACTTACCCTGGGACTCCAGGGCCCTGGGGCAGGCAGAGGGACATCTGTTCTCCAAGTCGGAGAGTCTGGACGGGAGACTGATGAGAGGGCCGCATCCCCCCCAGCCCACCCCCATTCCAGCACAATGACCCCCTCTCTCTCCCTGATATAATAAGCCACCTGCAGCTCCACAGTGGGCCTCAGTGCTCCACTCAGCTCAAAGGCCCATTCAGGGGGACCTTTTCACAGTGCAGCAGGGCGACAACAGAGGCATTTTGGAAACAAGGGCGCCTCCCAGCGAGCTGCCTGTTGCCCCTGGGCCAGTCCCCCACCCCAAGGCCTCCTGATCCTGACCAGGTGGCGGGGAGGCCGGGCCCTGGTGCCTTAGCGGTGCTGGACTGTGACGGCCACAGGTGGGGGAGAGGCCTCTCAGGGAGACTCAAATCCCAAGGGACCCTGTTCTGCTGAGCCCCTTTTGCCCACTGTGTCACTTACCTGCACATTGGAGGGGTGAAAGGGGTGGCTTCAACCTGCAATCAGACTATAGTCAACTCTGCCCAAGGGGCCCTTGAGTTTTCATCAGCCAGACACTGCACAACTCCAAGACATTCACACCCATGACAGTGGATGGAGCCCCTGGAGTTGTGTGACGGCAGCTTGGGGCAGGGCAGCAGGGGTTAGAATCTGGGGGCAGAGCTAGTGCCCTGGGTACGTAGCTGGATGAGTTGGTGCCCAAGGGGAGCCAGTAGTGGGTGAGCCCTCGTGCTCACAGGGTGGTGGAGGTACAGGAGTGGTCTGACCAGGTGGGTGGGGAGGGCTCAGGCATAGCCAGCACAGCTCCAAGATGGCTGTGCCTGGGAAAGGGGTGGCGAGGTAGAGACAAAAGAGGAGCGAAGGAAAGCAAGGAGCTGAGTACTCACCGGCGCTTGTTCTCCCTGAGCTTGTCCTGAAAAGAGGGGGGCAAGGGGGTGGTCAGTGCACCTCTCCCCAGAGTCCTGGGCCCCCAGGGGTGGGCAGGTCTGTGCACCTGGGGCTGCCCCCAACCAAGTCTCACCATGGCCAAGGTGAAGGAGCTATGCTTCCCGGAAGTCCAGTCTCTGGCCCAGATGTCCTGGGGACAGGGGCCCTATTGTTTCATCATTTGCATCTCATAAGCTCCTGGAAGGTGGGCCTGCTGCGGCTTCCAACCCCAGACCAGCTTCACCCCTGCCACTCCCAGGGCCCAGCCCCAGCTCCCCGACATGGCCTCCCCCAGCTGTGGTCTCCAGCCCCTCTGCCCCACAGGAGGACGAGCTCTCTCTTCCAAAAGTGTTTTAAAAAGAGAGAGAAAAAGCTCTCCCCTCCATGCCCAGGCCTGGAAAGTTAGGCCAGGGTTCTAAGGCATCCTACAGCTCTCTGATGCATTCCCCTCCTCCTGGAAGAGGCTCAAACTGCCCTGAGGTCAGCCAGACCAAGCCCTTTCCCAATTCACAGAAGACATGACATTGTGGGCAGATCCAATTAAAAACAGGAAACTGTCCTTGCAGACACTTTCCCCAGCCATCAACATTTTAATGTTCTTGTTTTTTTGTAATTAATTTCAGAGAGAGGAAGGGAGAGGGAGAAAGGGATAGAAACAGCAACGGTGAGGAAGAATCATCCATCGGCTGCCTCCTGGATGGTCCCGACTGGGGAACGTGCAACCCTGGGCATGTGTCCTGACCAGGAGTGGAACTGTGACCTCCTGGTTCATGGGTTGACCCGCCACTACTGAGCCATACCTGTCAGGCACAGACACTTTCCTTAAACCCTTTATTCCTGCTGTCATTTGCTGGAGATCAGTGATCCAGAAAACAGAGGTTAGTGAAAAGCTCAGGGATATGCACTCCTAATTTAATTTGACAGCTTCCTTTCCTGATGGACGTGTTTGCTCATTCAGTGGGTATTTATTGAACAGACACTGTTCCAGGTGCTGAAGAAAACTAAACAGGCAGGCATTACATGTGTATTTCCTCAGCTTCCTGATGCAATGACTCGTTTTATCCCTGCTTTTCAGATGAGGAAACTCAGTGTCTGAGTCAGCTCGAGCTGCCATCACAAAACACCACAGACTTGTAGGTTTAAAATATTTTCTGTTCTGGAGGCTAGAAGTCCAAGATCAAGGTCATCAGGGTTGGTTTCTGGCGAGAGCTCTTCCTGGCTGGCAGACAATTTCTTGCTGTGTCCTCACACGGCCTTTCCTCTGAGCATGCAAGAGGCATCTCTGGTGTCATTTCCTCTTATAAGGACAGCAGTCCTATTGAATCACGCCTCGTCCCCATCACCTCGCTTAACCTCAAGGATGTTCCTAAAGGCCCTATCTCCGAACGCAGTCACATGGGGGGTTAGGGCGCCAACGTATGAATTTTGTGGGGATACGTTTCAGTCCACAGCCCTGAGAGGCTGAGAAGTTGAGTGTTGAACATGGGATTCAACCCCAAGTTTTCCCAGCCCAGAGCCTGTGTGCAAACAACTGAGCCACCCTGTACCTCATCAAGGATTGGGTACTGACCCAACTTTCCTGTGATGGACTTGTACGCATCGGAACTTGCGAGCCCCCCAAAGGAGCCCATGACTTCCAGGTGCGCTGTTACCTGCGTGAATCTTAGAACTTTGACTTCTGAGAAGTGTTGGGGTAAAAAGTAGGGCTGGAGCCTGGTGTCTGGTTCTGTTTAAACCAAGGAAGGAGGAAACACAGACCATGATCATGAATGTAAGACATTTCTGGGGCACTGTAACTTTCCTGTCTTTATTATTTGGAGACGGTCCTGGCTGTTGGTACAAAGGAGAAAGGAAGGCCATCTGCTTGCATCTCTGGAGGCCATGATGCTGAGGGCACTGGAGAGAGAGCACCAGGGTTGGCTCTGGCCACAGCCTTCAGAGAGGAAGACCAGGTGACCCTGGGACCTGCAGGCAAAAGGGCATTGAGATGGCTAATAAGGAGCCCATTTGGTGCAGTGGGAAAAACTAAGAGAACAACAACAAAGACACAGCCCAGGCCTGGCGTCATGGGGTCTCCCCCCTGACCTTCGCTCCCAGGTGGCCCTTGTTCTACATTTGGGCCATAAGGCAGGGGGCAACTGACCTCACCCAAAGGAGACCTCCTAGGGCAGTGGTCAGCAAACTGCGGCTCGCGAGCCACATGTGGCTCTTTGGCCCCTTGAGTGTGGCTCTTCCACAAAATACTGACTTCTGTGCATGGGCCACGAAGTTTCGATCGCACTGTACATGCACGCCCGCATGTGGTATTTTGTGGAAGAGCCACACTCAAGGGGCCAAAGAGCCGCATGTGGCTCGCGAGCCGCAGTTTGCCGACCACTGTCCTAGGGGACCAGAGTCAGCAAGTCCAAGTCAGCAGGAGGCCTTCCCAGTCCATACTGCCACACCCTCCCTTTCTTCAGGGCTTTGCATAGGCAAATGCAGGGCCTGTGTGAGCAAAAGGGCCCAGGCAGAGGATGGAATCCATGTCATCTCCATGGGGTCACTGGCCTGGACAGGTGAGGGGGAAGGGAAAGGATGGAGTCCTGCCTCACAGCTTTGTGCCCGCAGGACCGCTTCTCGCTGATTGCACAGGCAGACCTGGGCATCCTTTCTCCATCTTTGGCACAGGATTGCTTTGCACACAACCATAACTATTCCCTTGGGATGAATTTCTAGAAGGAGAATTTCTGGAAACACATTTTAAAGGTTTCCGTGCTGCACTGTCTGACAGCAGGTGACCGCCTGATTTATGGTCCTTCAAAGCACATTTTTCAGCTCTCGGGTTCTGATTTCTACAGAGCGCAGCCCACCACTTACAGGCCCCGCGTGGTCTAAGTGCCCCTCAGGAACAGCTGTCTGGAGCAGTATTTCCTGATTGGCAGGATCACAGAGTCACTGGAGGAGCCGTCAAAAGTCTTAGATGCCTGAGATCTTAAGAATTGATGCTCCATGAGAGGATCGGAAATCTAGATTACTTCTAACAAGCATCCCAGATCCATCTTGTGATTGGTCAGGCTTGAGAAGTGCTGTTCTGCCGGAGTCTGAGAGGACGTGACTCCTGGGCCCCTGAGAATCACATGCAGCCTTTAGCTCGCTGGGAACACGGGGAAGGAACGTGACACCCACCCTGCTCTCAAGAGACCACTGTGAGTGATGGAGAGGGCAAACCCAAGGAGACGCTCATCTCTGTGGTCTCCCGTGTCCTCTTCTGTAAATGGAGATATTAATTAGGCGTTCCTCCTGGCAGGAGGTGGGGTGGGTCTGAGGGTCGAATGAGATGATAACTCGTGAAACACACAGTGTGTGCACAGTAAACATCAGCTCTTCCCGAGGTGGTGGTGCCCTGGCCGAGGTCATTGTCAGCAGACAGAGGAGGTGGTGCCCTCTAGCTGGGATCCCTGGTGTGAGCGCAGCAGGAAGCCCTGTGAGGAGGGGGTGGTTTCTGAGGACCTGAAGGAGGACAGGTAAGCCGGCTGTAGCCCGAGGACTCAGAGGTGGGAGAGTGCACAGGTCGAGCAGGAGCAGCTGAAATGCAGGTGGCTGGACTGACTCCTAGAGAACTGAAGGGGCACCTGCCATTCTTCCTGGTTGCTGAGCTTTGCCTACATCTGGGGCATCTCCATCTTATGAATCTTGCTCCCTGTCACAGAAGCCAAATGAGGCCTTCCCAGCCTCCCTTGCAGCTGGGCTACGGGCATTCTGCCAGTCAGATGCCCTCATGCAAGACTGAATCTGAAACAGGCCCCCAGAGGAATCCACCCTGGGAGAGGTGACAGCTCTATCCCACTTCCAGAAGCTGAGGAGGCTGAGACCTGGTGGCACCACCCAGGGCCTGGGTCCATGGTGTGGGCACACGGGGGTGTTTGTGCTCAGAGGTGCCTCCACTAGGCCAGCTCGGCTGTAACCCTTGGGACATTGTTCCTGGCTGCTTCGCTGGCCCTCCTAGAGATGTTCTCAGCTACAGAATTATTTTTGTTTAAATCCTCACCTGAGGATATGTTTTTACTGATTTTTTTTTTTTTTTTTGAGAGAGAGAGACAGAGAAAGAAACATTGATCGGCTGCCTTCCGTATGCACCCCCGCTGGGAATTGAACCTGTAACCTTTCGGTGTACAATGCTCCAACTACCTGACCCACCCAGCCAGGGCCAGAATCCTTTTAGTAAATTATTTTTCAGCCTAAACTAGCCAGGGCCGGTTTGTCTGTTTTCAGTTAAGAGCTCTGATTTAGAAAGTGCAGCATCAGTGAGATGGCCACGTGGATGCCAAGAGCCTAAACAATGCAGCCAGCGTCTCCTGGGAAGGTGAGACCAGGTAGAAAGGTGTCACCGCTTTAGCTTGCTATTCTCTTGAGACATTTTTATAAATTAAAATGTCAGTCAATACAGAATTAAAAAAAAAAAAAAAGGACGAGAAGGAGAGAGGGTGACCTGGATTTCAAACGTGAGGAAGCTCTGGAAGCAGGATGTCCTTGGGGCAGGAGGGGCCCTGGCTGTGGGAGGTGAGGCCAAGGGCAGGGTCTGGGAGTATCTGTGAGGCCACCACCAGAAAGCCAGGTTTCCCTTGGCCAGGGGAGCAGGAGGAAAGGAGGCTGAGAATACAAGAACGGGTATAGATTCCCATTGTCCCTAGAGGAATGGGAATCTGCAGAGGCCAGGGGAAGGGGTGGGGTAGAAAGAGGGAAGGGAGACCTTTCTGAATAAGAGGTTAGGGCCAAGTGGGTGGCATGGGACAGGCCTGAGCAAAAGGGAGACCTGGGAGTAAGAACAACCCGGGGGCTGGCAGCTGGGCGGGGGGGGGGGGGGGGGTGCGAAGGAGGGTGATGAAGGAGAAGGAGTCCCTCAGGATATTTTTACCTGAGCAGGTGGTCAAGGTCTGGTTGAACTTTGTCCCTGGTTGAGTTAGTTAATGTCAGGGACAATCCTTTCTTTAAAATTTGTTATTTATTTATCGATTTTAGAAAGAGAGAGGAAGGAAGGCAGAGAGCAAGAGTATGAGAGAGGGGGGCAGAGAAAGAGAAACATCAGTTTTTAAAAAATATATTGTTATTGATTTCAGAGAGCAAGGGAGAGGGAGACAGATATATAAACATCAATGAAGAGAGAGAATCACTGATCGGCTGCCTCCTGCACACCCCGTACCGAACCCCAAATCGAACACTAAATCCGGGCATGTGCCCTGACTGGGAATCAAACTGTGATCTCCTGGTTCAGAGGTTGTTTGTTTGTTTGTTTGTTTTATTTAAAAAATGTTTTTATTGATTTTAGAGAGAGGGGAAGAGGGAGAGAGAGAGAGAGAGAGAGAGAGAGAGAGAGAGAGAGAGAGAGAGAGAGAAACACTGATGGGCTGCTGCCTCTCCAACAGGGGATGGAACTTGAAACCCGGCACGTGCCCTGACAGATCAGGAATCAAACTGGCCATCTCTCGGTGCACAGGACCACACGAGACCAACTGAGCCACACCAGACAGAGTGAAATACCGATTTGCTGTTCCACTCATGTAGGCACCCATTGGTTGATTCTTTTTTTTTTTAAATAATTTTTATTTCTTGAAGTATTACAAAGAGTATTACCTATGTCTCCTTTTTTCCCTCCCTTGACGCTCCCCCAGCCCCAACCCCCAGGTTCTTGTGTCCACCGGTTATTCCTATATGCATGCATATAAGTCCTTCGGTTGATCTCTTAACCTCCCCCCAAACCCTCCCCAGGCTTCCCACTGTAGTTTGACAGACTGTTCAATGCTGCTCTGCCTCTGCATCTACCCCTGTTAATCAGTCTATACTGTTCCCCATTATCTGTCCCAACCTCACTGGAGCTGTCCCAACCTCACCAGGGCCGTCTCAACCTCCCCTGGGCCATTCCGACTTCACCGAGGCCGTCCCAGCCTCACCGGGGCCGTCTCAACCTCACCGGGGCCGTCCTGGCCTCACCGGGGCCATCGCAACCTCACTGGGGCCGTCCCGGCCTCACCGGGGCCATCTCAACCTCACCAGGGCCGTCCTGGCCTCACCGGGGCCGTCTCAACCTCACCGGGGCCGTCCTGGCCTCACCAGGGCCATCTCAACATCACCGGGGCCGTCTCAACCTCCCCGGGGCCATTCTGACTTCACCGGGGCCATTTCGGCCTCACTGGGGCCGTCCCAGCCTCACCGGGGCCATTTTAACCTCACCGGTGCCGTCCCGACCTCACCGGGGCCTTTTCAACCTCACTGGGGCCGTCCCTACCTCACCAGGGCCGTTTCAACCTCACCGGTGCCGTCTTGACCTCACTGGGGCCATTTCGGCCCCGGATGCCGTCTCAACCTTACCGGAGCCATTCCTATCTCACCCAGGCCGTTTCAGCCTCCCCAGGGCCATCCCACATTGGTTGATTCTTGTATGTGCCCTTACTGGGGATCAAACCCACAACCTTGGCTTATTGGGAGGATGCTCTAACCAACTGAGCTACCTGGCCAGGGCTGTCAGGGACAATCTTGAAGCAAGGTGGTTGGCAATAGGGAGAGAAATGGCCCTCCTGGGCTGACGAATGAAGGGGAATGCGGAGCTGGTGTAGCCAGAGCTGGCAGAGAGCCTCTTCCTCTGCAGCCCACGCCCTCTCAGGCCCGCGGAGTCAGCTTACTCTGGTGGCAGCTGCAATGGGCGATGGAGGACTAGGGGCCCAGACGAGCTTCCTAAGAGGGGTCTCCAGCATGTTCCTCCCTGGCGCATGATCATTTTTTGCTGCAGCTTCAGAGCTTAGTAACAGATCCTCCCGCCATCTCCCCTGAAAGTGGACACGCTAACCTGTTTTTCTGGAAGGCAGCACACTAGCTTTCAACACAGTTGAAAGGGTTAGGGTTGGGGTTGAACATTGAGGTTGGCTTTCTCTGGCCTCAAGGGTAAAGTGCAGAAGCTGACACCGCCCTGCTTCCCTCTGCCGCTGCCAGGGTGGTGTGCCTTTGTTCCACTCCCCTGCCCTTCCCTGTGCCGGAACCTTTACTCACAGCAACTGTGTCCCATGACAGCTCTGCCTAAAACCCGTAGTCACTGCCCCTGCTTCCTTGGAGACCAAATGTTTCTTGTTGCCTCTTAAGATCAGGCCCCTACCTTCTTCTCCCTCCCCAGCTCCTCCATTTACCCCGTGGACTCACTCCTGGGCACCTTCTCTCTGTGGTTCCAACATGATTGGGGCTCCAGGTGGCCCATGCTGCGCCCTACTGACCTAAGGAAATTTCAGTTGGAAGAAATGTAGATCTTTAATCTTAATATATAGCAAAACACAGTAAAAATAAAAAAGAATCCTATCTAATAAAAGAGAAACATAGTAATTAGCATATGTTTGCTATCCTTCCCATTGGCTAATCAGGGCGATATGCAAATTAACTTCCAGCCAAGATGGCGGCCGGCAGCCAGGCTACTGACACGAACAGGAGGCTTGCTTGCTTCAGTGACGGAGGACTCCAACGTTCCCCACCTGCCGCTACTGGGCTCTGAGCTGCTAAGAAACATTGTTACAAATATAGAAGCTAAACAAAACCCCAGAAACCTGTTTTCAGTCAGCCAGGATCTCAGAGCTGGAGTCGCAACAAAGTTTCAAATACAGAAAGTAAACAAAGCCAGAAACCTGCTTTCAGCAGTGAGGTCTCACAGCTAAAGCTGGCTCTCAGCTCCAGTGACAGCCATAAATCCAAGAATAAAAAACAAAAAAGGAAAAAAGGAGCAGTTGGGAGCTTCAGTCACCCGCCAGCCTGAAAACAGCCCTCAGCCCCTCACCCAGACTGGCCAGGCACCCCAGTGGGGACCCCCATCCTGAAGGGTGTGTGACCAGCTGCAAACAGCCATCATCGCCTCATCCAGGCTGGCCAGGCACCCAAGCGGGACTCCCACCCTGATCCAGGACACCCTTCAGGGCAAACCATCTGGCCCCCACCTGTGCACCAGGCCTCTATCCTATATAGTAAAAGGGTAATATGGCTCCCAGCACTGGGATCAGCAGAGCCATGAGGCCTCCTGGCCCCTGGAGCAGTGTGACAGGGGGCAGCGCCCAAACCCCCTGATCGCCCTGCGGCTCTGTGTGTGACAGGGGGCGGGGCCACAACCTCCCTATCTGCCCTGCTCTGTTCGTGACAGGGGAAGGCGCCCCAACCCCCTGATCAGCCCTGCTCTGTGTGTGACAGGGTGTGCTCCCCCAACCCCCCCATGGGCCCTGCTCTGTGTATGACGGGGTGGAGCCACAATCTCCCCATTGGCCCTGCCCTGAGTGTGACAGGGAGGAGTGCCCCAACCCCCTGATCGGCCCTGCTCTGTGGGTGACGGGGCGGCGACCCAACCTCCCCATCGGCCCTGCCTTGAGTGTGACAGGGGCAGCGCCCCAACCCCCCCAATCGGCCCTACCCTGAGCGTGACTGAGGGTGGCATCACAACCTCCCGATCCGCCCTGCTCTGTGCATGACAGGGGGCGGCACCCCAACTCCCCAATCAGCCCTGCTCTGAGCCCGACCAGGGGCTGCACCTAGGGATTGGGCCTGCCCTCTGCCACCCGGGAGCAGGCCTAAGCCAGCAGGTCATTATCTCCCAAGGTGTCCCAGACTGTGAGAGGGCACAAGTGGGGCTGAGGGACACCCCCACCCCCCCCCCGCCAGTGCACAAATTTTTGTGCACCGGGCCTCTAGTATATATATAAAAGAATATATATTTGCTTCAAAAGGTTTGCCACCCACCCCAAATCCACTCTCGTTATCCCCACACCTGGCAATGCCCCTTTCACAGGTGGTGCAAGCATACTCTCCTCCCCCAGAGCCCAGACCTCTCCATCTCAGCTCCTTACTATGCAGATCACCATTGCTTCTTCAGCTGTTGTTTAAAAAATTTATTTTGGGGGGGGGGGGGGAGAGACAGAGAGAGAGAGAGAGAAAGAGAGAGAAAGAGGGGAACATTGATTTGTTGTTCCACCTATTTGTGCATTTTTATATGTGCCCTGACCAGAGATCGAACCCACAACCTTGGCATATTGGGACAATGCTCTAACCAACTGCAAGGCACTTCTTTTAGTTGTTTTAAAACTTGATCCCTTAGCCCACTGCCCAGATCTACCCAGGAGAGAGCCCAGGAGGTGTCCCAGTTCAGGAAGCCTGAGTAAGATGCAAACACAGCTGTGGGCAAACTACGGCCCGTGGGCCGAAATGAATAAAACTAAAAAAAAAAAAAAGACCGTGCCCTTTTATGTAATGATGTTTACTTTGAATTTATATTAGTTCACACAAACACTCCATCCATGCTTTTGTTCAGGCCCTCCGGTCCAGTTTAAGAACCCATTGTGGCCCTCGAGTCAAAAAGTTTGCCCACCCCTGTGCAAACACATGTCACGTGGCTTCTTTCATCCCTTTCTAGTCTCAAGCAGGCTCCTTCTTCTCAGGGGGCTGTGTGTCTGCCATTCTTCACTGGAACACTCTAGTCCCCTTTCTCCCTCTTTAGTCCACAGCTAAAGTGACCCTCAGCAGGGTCCCAGACCAGGGCAATCTGTCCCCCCAAACTCTCAGGGCTCCCATCACAATGAAATCTATAGACTCGCACTGAACTGTAAGCTCTAGATGGGTAGCAACTGTGTCTATTTGGTTTATGACCAGTTTTCAAAGGCCCAGCCCACCGTTTGGCACAGCAGGCTCTCGAAAAATACTTGTTGTAGCTGCATATTCCAGTCTGACTCAGAGCTCTCCTCTCTGCAAACATCCTTGGTTTCTCTCTTCTGAAAGACCCAGGATTTGCTCCTTTCTTGCCCATGGGACACCAGCCACCAGCCCTAGACTGAGCAGAGTCCTGAGCCCCCGTCGCTGTTACCTGCAAACAACCCCCTTCTCTGAATGCAGGTGGATTACCAAGGACTCTTCTCTGGGGACCTGTGACGGAGCTTATCGGCACTCTACTGGACTCTCTCCTGTATTTACCTTCCTGAGTGGACGAGGGAGGCATGCATTCCTCCCGGCCCTCCTTGGCACTCCCCCCCCTACTCATTCCCCCACCCCCCACCCCCAACTTCCTGGCCAGATGTAATATGGCCCTGCTTAGGCTTCCTTCTTCAGCTCAGAGCCCAGGAGCCAGGCGTCTCCTAGTCCTTGTTCCTTTGTCTTAAGCTGGTGACCAGAGAGAGACCAGAGAGAGAGCAGAAAACCAGCCTGGCCCTCTACCTCCCCCTTAGGAAAGACCAGGCACGGACGTTCCGGATGTGTCTCCATCCCCACATCCTTCCTCGGTGGGTGTGGAGGGCCCTCCCCACCTTCACCACCGGAAAAACTGAGACTGAAGCGGAGACGGCTGGGCTGCTGGGCCGGAGCCATCTAATTGTGTACACAAGACAAGGCCCTCAGTCCCCTCGACCCAGTCCCAGACCGCTGTGGGCCCTGAGCAGCGGTTCCACGGGAAAGGGCGGTCCCTGGTGGTGAGGAGAAGCATGGCAGCCTGTCCCTTTCCAGGACAGGCAGACAGGAAGGGGCATGGAAGGGAGGACCTACCCACAGGCTTTCATTACCACCTGTTACGGATACAAAGGCCTTGCTTCCAATGGCTGAAATCCATGGCGTCCCATACAAACGCAAGATTTAAAAAATATGTACAAACAATACTAAGGCAAAAATTCAACCACAACGCCTCTATACCTGGAAGGTGTTATGAAAACGATCAGTGTCTGTTTGTGGTTTTAAAACGGCAGTTTTAACAAACGTATTGAAAACATTCATGTGCTAAAGGCATTGCTGCTAAAATGGGGACCCTGCCGTTGCATCAGGATGTGTAACCAGGGTAGGTGCAGGCGTTCCCATGTACAGAATGTGGGTGCTCCCAAAGTCCTGGAGGGGAAAGAACCCAACTTTTGGTAAACCATCCCCTTAGCCACATTCCCGGTGACGACCTAATAATCCTGCCCTGTGGCTTTAACTGCACCCTGATGGCTGTATATCTATCTATGCAGGAAGCAGCGAGAGGCATTCAATGGCGTCTGGCCCATCACGTGCAAGTAACACGGGCTCCTCCTGATTCGAGAGTGAGGTGCTAAGTCCTGGGACACAGAAGCTCACTGTCAGCTCTCGGCCGAGGCAGAGATTAGGCTCTTCCTAAAGAGCCCAGGAACTGGGGCAAGGGTGTCTCCAAGTGTCGGTGGTATCTATCTTTTGTCTAAGCAGAGAGGCTGTGGAACAAAAGGCCGGTTGTCTTAACACAAACACTTGGAAAACCAAGCCTTTGAGAACCTCCCTGGCAAAAACGGGCATGCTTAGAGACCACCTGCCTGTTTAGTACGACCTCCGCTCCTGCAACCAAGGGAATCTGAGCAACCCACTGGGCATGGCCTCTCTGGAGTTGTTTCTGTTTCAGGATTAAATGGAGTATTTCTAGAACGTAGCTGGTCACGACCTAACTACAGAGGAATACATCTCACCGACGTTACCGGGTCTTGGCTATACCTTCATAAACCAGGCCTCTTCCTATCAGCCTTGGCGGGCAGGGACACAGCAGCCTATGACCACATGAGAAAGTGCAAAAACGAAAAATGGGGTTGGAGACACAAAGTCCAATGTGTTGCTGGCCGCTGTGGTGTCACTGCTCCCGATAGATACCGGTGTAACCTGAATCCTCACCTGGGAGCCAGAAATCAGCTGAGAAGAGGCCTCTGGAGAGAGCCGGCCCTGGCCCCGAGGAGGAATGAAGTGGGGCGTCAGCACAGCCCATCCCACCCAGCAGGCTGGACCCCCGAGTTCCTGACTGGCACTGAAGGGTTTGGGTAAGTCCCTTCTGTCTCACTGGGTAGCCTGGGGAGTTAGGACGAGAGTCTGGCGCTGGCCCTGAGGAGTGAGCAGAGCCCTGGGAGCGCACACTGGAGGAGAGGGCCTGGTTAGAACTTCCAGGCACCCCCTCCCCCAGCCTTAGGCGCATTGCCAGGTAAAGCTGATGCCTGGGCGCCAGGCGCTGGGTCAGATACAGCGGCCCAACATGCAGACCTACATCCCAGGACACGGAGGTCCAAGCCTCCCCGGGCTTCTCCAGGAGACCTGGGGCCACCCAGGGGTGCTAACAGGCTTGGTCCTTCCTCGGGTCGGGGCTGCTCTTCCTTCCAGGGAAGGGAGTTTGCTGGGGACGATGGAGACAGGTCAGGGAGGTGCCCTCTCCGTCTCCCGGGCGACGGGCCCACGCCCCCACTCCACCCCAGTCCCCTGATGGGAGGGTGGGCGAGGCTCAGGTTCGCGGAGGAGAGGAGGGCTGGGCGCGGGATGCTACCCGGCGCGGAGCAGGGTGTGCGGGGCCTGCGCGGAGGGCAGACCCCCTTCTCCATCGCAGGGGAGCCCCACTCGGCGGCGGCGATCCCACCGCGCAGCACGCTGCCTTCAGGTTGCGAATGTGCCGCTCGCTCCTAAGGCCCCGCCCGCAGCCCACGCCTGATGGGAAGTGTAGTTCGTGGGGCGGGGGCGGCGCGGTCCGTGCGTGTGTCCGTGCGTCTCCTGACCGCGCCCGCCATGGTCCCCGGCGCCTGGGCCCACCCAAGCCGAACCCAGAGCGGTGCCATCCTTCGCCCTCGTGCTCCTGCGCGCCCTGGGCCTGGACAGAAGGTCTGGCGCGGGTTCCCACCTCCAGCCGGGCTCCCCCCGCCTCCCCCCCCCCCCCCCCCCCCGGCCCTTCCCCGCGGCCCGCGCCCTGCGCCCTCGCCAGGCGAATGCGGGACCAGCCTCCAGGTGGGCAACTGAGGCACCACTGGAGGCGGAGCCGGGCCCCGCGGAAAGGCTGGAGAGAAAGCCCCAGTGAGGCCGTGGCCGGGAGGCCCAGCGCCAGCCTGGTGGGCGAGGCTGCGCTAGGAGCGGGTCGGAGCCCTTCCAGTTCTTAAGAGGCTGTGAGCAATGCCGCCTTAAAATGAAGAGCAGACCTGCCCACGACTGGCTGGCACGTTGGAGCTGATTACCTTACGGGGTTGACAGATGAAAGTATTTGCTACATTTGGCAACTCTTCAGACTCAGAGGGAGTTCGGGGTGGGAGGAAGTATCGTGTGAAAACCAAGAAATGGGGCGATCTTAGCTCGCAGGTGCACTTTGAGCTCAAATGGGGTTTGTGTGTAGGGCGGGGTGTTTTGTAAACTGGCCGCCAGCATCTGAGCCTGAAGCTCTGGAGAAAGGGCTGGAGCCTTCAGGAGCCACTTCAAAGGGGAAGGCACACTTGCTGCAATTAGGAGAAGCTGGGCAATAGAGACATGGGACCTCCCTATACTATAATAGATTTACTCCCTATACTATTAATAGATTTTCTTTTAAAAATATATATATTTTTTTTTATTTCAGAGACGAAAGGAGAGGGAGAGAGATAGAAACATTAATGATGAGCTCTAGCCCGTTTGGCTCAATGGATAGAGTGTCAGTCTGTGGACTAAAAGGTCTGGATTTTGATTCCAGCCGAGAGCACTTGCCTGGTTTCCGGCTTGATTCCCAGTAGGGGGCGTGCAGGAGGCAGCTGATCAATGATTAAGCCTGAAACACAGGCAGGTACTAGTATAGTACATAGACCCGGAATTGAACCGTGACCTCCCGGTTCATAGGTGGACACTCAACCACTGGGCCACACCAGCCAGGCCCTATACTATTTTTAACTGGGTGAAAATGGGTCAAGGATGGCCTGGGCACTCAAATATTACAAAGCCCCTTTGTTTTTTTGTTTGTTGACAGCTTTATTGAGCATACCATTCAATGTTTTTTAGTATATTTACAGTGCAACCTTGACCACAATCTAGTCTTAGAACATCTTCATCACCCCCAAAAGAAACCTGTATCCATTAGCAGTCACCCCCTAATATCCCTCCAGCCCTAGGCAATCTTTCTATTTCTATTCCTAATCTTTCTGTTTCTATAGACTTATCTATTCTGGACATTTCATAATTTATAAGTCAAATCATATAATATATGGTCTTTTGTGACTAGATTTTTATTTAGCATGATGTTTAAAAATGTGTCCAGGTTGTAGCATGTATCAGTATTCCGTATTATTTTTGCAATTTCTTGTGAGTATATTTTGAAATAAAAAAATGCCCATACATGTGAAATGGCTCAGCTGGCACTAACATTCAATGCTGAGAGCAGGGTGGGCCTTGGGAGAGGAGGAGGGAGAGTAGGGCCTGGCAGGGGGGAGGGGGCCATCTCAGCCCAGCTCCACCTCAGGAGGCTGTGGGCAGTGAGGGTTGGGCGGGGGGGAGGCATGGGGTCCCACCACCTGGCTCTCAACCCGTTCTCTGCCACTTACTAAGTGGGTCCTGGAGCAAGTTAGTTTGACCTCACTTTGCCTCCATTTCTTTGTCTGTAACATGAAGAAAACAAGACAATCTACTTTAGAGGGTAAATGGGAGGGTAAAGTGAGAAAATTACATAAAGGACAGTGCCTGGCATATAGTGCCATCATTCAATAGTTTAGCTCTTGTCATGACCTTACAGTAGTGATGAGGGTCCGCTGTGACCCTGGCCTTGAGGGTAAATTTGCCCTCTTGTGTCCTCCCTGGGGACCAGTTCCCCTGCCCTAATCATTCAGTGTCCCCCTGCCCACATTGCTCTCCTGGTCCACTCATTCCTACTGTACGACAGTCTCCCTTTTTCAGAGGTCATCAGAATTCCAGGATGTCATGTCCAGGCTGCCTCTGAGCACCCAGCAGTGAATAACAAACAACAGCTCTGGCCAATTGCTCAGTGGTTAGAGCATTGGCCCACAGACTGAAGGGTCAAGGGTTTGATTCCTGGCCAAGGGCATGTACTTCTGTTGCAGGTACTCCAGCCCCGCCCTGGTAGGGGCTGATGCGGGAGGCAACCAATCAATGTGTCTCTCTCATTGATGTTTCTCTCTCTCTCTCTCTCTCTCTCTCTCTCTCTCTCTCTCTCTCCTCCCCTCCTTCCTTCCTCCCTTCCACTCTCTCTAGAAATCAATGGGAAAAATATCCTCTGGTGAGGATTTAAAACAACACTAACAACAACAAAACAGCCCAGCTGGAGTGGCTCAGTTGGTTGAGCCATGTCCCACACACCAAAAGGTTGCCGGTTCGATTCCAGATCAGCACATACCTGGGTTTGGGGTTTGATCCCCAAGCGGGGAGCATACAGAAGCAACTGATTGATGAAGCAACTGATTGATGTTTCTCTCTCTCTCTCCCTCTCTCTCTCTCTCTCTCTCTCTCTCTCTCTCTCTCCATGCCCTTGGGTGAGGATTAAAAAACAGCCCTGACTACTTGTTCAGTGGTTAGAGCCTCAGCCCTCAGACCAAAAGGTCTCAGGTTTGATTCCTGCACCTTGGTTGCAGGTTTCCGAGCCCTGGTCGGGCATGTGCGGGAGGCAACCAATCGATCTGTCTCTCTCACATCTATGTTTCTCTCTCTCTCCCCCTCTTCCCTCCTTTTCACTCTCTCTAAAAAAAAATTAAGGGAGCCCAACCTGTGTGGCTCAGTGGTTGAGCATCGACCTATGAACTAGGAGGTCACAGTTCAATTCCTGGTCAGGGCACATGCCCCGGTGGTGGGCTCGATCCCCAGTGTGGGGCATGCAGGAGGCAGCCGATCAATGATTCTTTCTCATCATTGATATTTCTATCTCTCCCTTTCCCTTCCTCTCTGAAATAAAAAATATATATATTTTTTAAATATATTTTTTAAATCGATGGAAAAAATATCTTGGGTAAGGATTACAAACAACAAACAAAAATGTTTCAAATCTTGAGTTTTATGGAGAAAAAATGGCCATCCAGATCCCTGGCCATTCCTCAAAACTGGTTGAAATGATCTAGAAATATTCATTGCAGGTCAGATTTAAAGACTAGCAGCATCGCGAGTCAGTGCCATCTAAGGAGTGTTCTGGGGTATTGTGACAGATCCCCGTCAGCCCCGAAGGCTGAGGACATGCAACAGCTCAGCCTGAACTGTGCTTCTCGGCTGGAGTCAGAGCAGCCGGAAAGGACTGTCCTTGTCTAGCGCCTGCATTTTAGTGGGAAGCAGGCTCACAGAGGGCTGTGAGGCAGGGAGGGAAATCACTTAGGGAGAATCCTTTGCAATTTCAGGAAATTCTTAGCCCTGGAAATCAGTTCATAGCCTCCTGGGTCCATGGACGCAGAAGCGGGAAGCTGTCCGTTTGGGGCGCCCTCTGACATTGGCCAGAGTCCAAGCAGCCAAGCCCAGAAGTCAGTGTCTGATGCCTTCCTGTCCGTGTTTACTTCAGCCAGATGTTTATCCTAGGAGTTTATTAATAATAAGGGTCACTCTTTCCTTTTGCGACCATTGCTGAAGCACCAGCGGCCAAAAGGAAGTTCAATCCCTTTGTGACTTCTGATCGGAGCAAGAACCATAAAGGGCCTTTCCATGCACCTTCCCACATTCACAGGAAGGTTACGTCTGCCGGACGTTGGGCAACATTTAACGCCGGTGGGTCTTGAACTGGCAACTAGAAGGGTTCTGGAATCTGGAGAAGGCTGTGCATAGATTATTAGGAGTCCAGAGACAAAGCATAATTTTGAAAGGCATATGGAGGTCAGAGGAGCTTAGCTAAAAGGAGCTAAGATCTCAGGACCCCATGCTTTTTATTAACACAAATTGTCCTGAGGCAAGGCAGAGATATACACTTCAAAGGGTCAGGGTTTCCTATACAGAGGCATTGTCAGAATGGGGGAATTAGCCTATGGCTGTTCAGGTGTTTGGCCAATAGGGGGCAATAACATGTAGATTAAGATGCCCTGAGCTATCAGGCAGCAAGCAATCATCCCTTTTCAGGTTTGGGGAAATGCCTTCAGTCATTCCCAATAGGTGATAACATATGTGACTCAGCCCTTGATGAGTCCCCAAGTTCCATCAACCTTTTTTTTTTTTTTTAAATATATTTTATTGATTTTTTACAGAGAGGATGGGAGAGGGATAGAGAGTTAGAAACATCGATGAGAGAGAAACATCGATTCAGCTGCCTCCTGCACACCTCCTACTGGGGATGTGCCCGCAACCAAGGTACATGCCCTTGACCGGAATCGAACCTGGGACCCTTCAGTCCGCAGGCCGACGCTCTATCCACTGAGCCAAACCGGTCAGGGCTCCATCAACCTTTTAATGAAACTCTTGCAATTATGACATGCTAGAATTGGCTTCCGGCAACGTTTTCTCCTCTTTCCAAAGAGCCGAGACAGAAAGAAGTACAAGTTCGATCCATGCCCATCGGAAAGCATGATGAAGTTCACTTGTGCAAGGACACTACACAGGGCAGCAAGTTGGCAAAGTAGTCCCGGTTTGCAGGAAGAAATAGGCCATTTACACCAGACGAGTGCAGCTAAGGGCACGGCTGTTCGTGGGGGCACTCACCCCAGCATGGTGGTTACCGCTAGACTAAAGCTGGGCAAAGACCACAAAAAGATCCTTGAACAGAAAGCCCGTTTCACCAAGCAGGGAAGGAAAGGGCAAATACAAGGGCGAAACAATTGAGACGTCACAGGAAAAAAGTTACATACAGCTCTCACTAAAAACTGTTAAAATGAAGTAGTAATGATAATAATGGTCACAGCACCGTGCGCATATCCAGGCCCTTTTTCAGTTCCCCAAGGTAGGAGGGCTGCGGTATTGTCCTTGCTTCACGGCCAAGGAACCTGTTTAAGCAACTTCCCCCAGGTGGCAGAGGCTGGGGCAGAACTAGCATGTGGGGATTTTGCTCTCTAATCTGTGAAAACATCAATACAATTTTTTTTTGGAGTGTCTGTTACCTGCTGCGTGCTCTGCGGGTGCTGGTCACAGGGATAAGCTGACATGGTCCCCGTGCTGGAGAAGCCGTGGCGGAAGAGCCACCTTCTGTGGGTGGTGGTGGACGTGCTTTCTATCTTGGGTGACATGGGTGTTTGCATATATCAGAATTCATTCAGCTGTACACTGATGGTTTGTGCATTTTGCTGTAAATTTTACCTTAAAAGGTGTAGAAAATGGAAATGCTCTGGAAGGACTGTGCCTGGCAAGGCCTTCGTAGCTGTCCGGAAGCAGGCCAGGGGCTGGCGAGGCTTCCACCTTTGTTCGTGGGGTGTGGCTGAAAAGTTTTCTCCTGGGTGGTCCAGTGGCCTTGACGCCCAGGGCATGTGGGTCGCACTGAGGAGGGAGTCAGGGCTCACCACATGTTTCAGAGGAGGGATTTGTAAGCGGAACCTGCAGGAGAGCAGTTGGTCAGAGGAGGGAGGATCAGCGGAGTGAGGTTGCCCAGCATCACCCCGATGGACAGGGGTAGAACCAAGCTTTGAATTGATTCCCTTAACCCAGGTCCCATCAGTGGGCCTTGGAGAAACTCATGCTGCTTAGAAATTTTGAAGCTGTTTCCCAAGAAAGGAAAACGTCCTATTCCCACTGCGTCAGGAGCCAGGGCCATGCCCCGATCCCATGCCGTTGTCACCTGACCTCTTGTGGGGTTTGCCTGCTGCTCCTGGCTCTCTCCATGAACCAGTAGAAGCCAAGTTGGAAGAGCAGATCACTTGCTGTCTGACTCACTTCCAGAATGCCTGGCCTCCTGTGCAGACACTGTCTGACCTGTTTTCTTCTGGATGAGGGGGGGGGGGGGGGGGTTGCAGGTCTAGCACCAGCTTTGAGGCTAGACCGGCCAGGGTTAGAATCCCGGTTCTACTACTGAACTGGCGGTGTGACCCTGCTCCAGTGACCCATGTGGACGAAAAAGGGGACACACACTGTGCCTGACAAGCTCAGGGGAAGCCTGCATTGCAGGCCTTACAAACTCGGACTGCAAGTAACCACAGAAGATGGTCTCAACATAGATATTCCCAACTAAAAGCACATCCAAGGCCTATAGCTTCCTGGACAAAGGTCGATCTTTACCTTAAGTGAGCCTGTCTTGTATCTTTTTGCATCAAAGATAACATTCCTTTGAAATGTCAACGTAATCTCCAGGCCTCTCGGGGCACAGTCACTGCCCCAGAGCTGGAGACCACAGCACCCTCATTGTTACCTTGTTCGACGTGTGCTGTCAGTGTTAACTGTCCTGCGTCCACCTGTAAAAGAGCAGTGTCTCTCTGTTTTACTCTTCATCCAATCCCACAGATTCCCCTGCTTTGTTTTCTCCCACCTCCCTGATCTACCACCAATAAATTTCATGTAACCACCCCCTTACATCTTCTTTGATTCTAATGTATAAAATAAGTGTAAAACTGCCATCTTCTGTGTCATTTTCTCAATTTGTTGAGAGTTTGCTTCCTGGCAATTGTCAATTTGGCTCAAATAAAATCATAGCCCTAGCTGGTTTGGCTCAGTAGATAGAGCTTCAACCTGTGGACTGAAGGGTCCCAGGTTCGATTCTGGCCAAGGGCACATGCCTGGGTTGCGGGCTTGATTCCCAGTAGGGGGCATGCACGAGGTAGTCGATCAATGATTCTCTCTCATCATTGATGTTTCTATCTCTCTATCCCTCTCCCTTCCCCTCTGAAATCAATACAAACATATTTTTAAAAATCATAAAAATTCTTTACAGGTCTGGACATTTTTAAAAAATTATTTTTCAATTACAGTTGGCATTCAATATTATTTTATATTAACTTCGGTGTACAGTGTAGTGGTTACACTATCATGTAATTTATAAAGTGATCCCCCCAATATTTCCAGTACCCACCTGGCACCATACATAGTTATTACAACATTATTGACTATGTTCCCTATGCTGTACTTTACATTCCATGATTATTTGTAACTACCAATTTGTACTTCTTAATCACTTCACCTTTTTCTTTAAAAAAAATATTTTTATTGATTGATTTCAGAGAAGGAGGGAGAAGAGAAAGAGATAGAAACATCAATGATGAGAGAGAATTATTGGACAGCTGCCTCCTGCACACCCCACACTGGGGATTGAGCCCACAACCCGGGACTGTGCCCTGACCAGGAATCAAACTGTGACCTCCTGGTTCATAGGTCAACGCTCAACCACTGAGCAACGGCAGCTGGGCCACTTCACCTTTTTCATCCAGTCCCCCAGACCCCCTCCCCTGTGGCAACAATCGGTTGTTCTCTGTATCTATGAGTCTGTTCTATTTTGTTTGTTCATTTATTTTGTTCTTTAGGTTTTGCATTTAAGTAAAATCATATGGTGCTTGTCTTTCTCTGGCAGACTGATTTTACTTGGCATAATACTCTCTAGGTCCATCCATGCTGTTGCAAATGGTAAGGTTTTCTTCTTTTTAATGGCTGAATCATATTCGTATATATTACTTTTTTTAAAGTTTTTTTAAAATATATTTTATTGATTTTTTTTACAGAGAGGAAGTGGGAAAGATAGAGAGTTAGAAACATCAATGAGAGAGAAACATCGATCAGCTGCCTCCTGCACACTCCCTACTGGGGATGTGCCCGCAACCAAGGTACATGCCCTTGAGCGGAATCAAACCCGGGACCCTTGAGTCCTTAGGCTGACGCTCTATCCACTGAGCCAAACCGGCCAGGGCCATATATATTACTTTTTTATCCAATCGTCTATTAATGAGCACTTGGGTTGATTCCATATGTTGGCTATTGTAAATAATGCTGCAATTAATATAGGTGTGCATATCTCTTCAAATTATTGTTTTGGATTTCTTTGGAAAAATGCCCAGAAGTGGAATTGCTGGGTCATAAGGCAGGGTTTTTTTTGTTTGTTTGTTTTTGTTTTGTTTTGTTTTTTATTTCAGAGAGGAAAGGAGCGGGAAAGATAGAAACACCAGTGATGAGAGAGAATCATTGATCAGCTGCCTCCTGCACGCCCCCTACTGGGGATTGAGCCCATAACCCAGGCATGTGCCCTTGACCGGAATCGAACCTGAGACCCTTCAGTCCCCAGGCCAATGCTCTATCCGCTGAGCCAAACCAGCTAGGGCAGTGATCGGCAAACTCATTAGTCAACAGAGCCAAATATCAACAGTACAACGATTGAAATTTCTTTTGAGAGCCAAATATTTTAAACTTAGGTAGGTACATTGTTATTAACTTAATTAGGGTACTCCTAAGGCTTAGGAAGAGCCACACTCAAGGGGCCAAAGAGCCGCATGTGGCTCTCGAGCCGCAGTTTGCCGACCACGGAGCTAGGGCAAGGCAGTTCTATTTCTTATTTCTTGAGAAACCTCCATTCTGTTTTCCACAATGTCTGCACCAGTTTGCATTCTCACCAACATTGCACAAGGGTTCCCTTTGCCCCACATCCTTGCCAACACTTGTTGTTTGTTGATTTATTGTTGATAGCCAGTCTGACAGGTGTGAGGCGATATCTCATTGTGGTTTCAATTTTCACTTCCCTGATAATTAGTGAGATTGAGCATCTTTTCATGTCTCTTGGCCATCTGTATGGGTTTGGTCTTTTTTATATAGTCTTTGCCCTTCCACCCAGTGTAAGCAGCTGGCTTATGGGGAGGGGTAGAGCAGATTTTTGTAGATGACCTGCTGCTCTCCCATATTACTGGCATTATTGGAATAAACGCTCATATATAATTTAACCCTGTCTCTGCTTAATTTGGCTCAAGTAGTGACAGGCAGCCTGAACCCCTTGGTTGTTCGGTTACAAAGTGACTATAAAAAAATGCCTTCTATAATGGCTGCTGAAGCCCAGGGAATTTTCTTATGAAACTCTTACTGTCCTCCTGGCTTCTGGAAACTTTTAGATGGTAATTGTCATTTATATCATTGTGTTTTTACAGCTCTTGGCCTGATTAAACCGTAACGTTAGTTCCCAATTGCACAACTAGCAGGAATCAGATTAATAATGAACAACAACACTTGAGGGCTTCCAATGAGAAATAGGTGGGCCACATTAAAATAATAATAGTAATAACAATCTACACTAATAAAAGAGAAAGATGCAAACTGACCGTACCTTCATGATGCCCATCAGCCAATCAGAGTGGGTATGCAAATTAACCAACAAAGATGGTGGGTTAATTTGCATATGCATTCCACACCATCCCAGCCGCTCTGGGCCTCTGGGCAGCGTGGGAAGGTGGAAAGGTGGCTCCAGCCGCAGCAAAAGCGGTGCCGGCAGCCAGGGGAAGGAAGGCCCATTCCTGCACAAATCTTTGTGCATCGGACCTCTAGTAATAATAATAATAATAACACCAGTAAATGGGAACCCATCTCATGTTTCAATTGTGAAAACTGAAGAGGTGTATGGTGTGCCCTCAAACTGCAAATAAACTATACTAGATGCAAAACACAGAAAAGTCAGACAGCAAAACTTGGATCCTGATACTTGTAGGTTAGAAATGACCCAGAGAGGCCCTAACCGTTTTGGCTCAGTGGATAGAGCGTTGGTCTGTGGACTGAAAGGTCTCAGGTTCGATTCCGGCCAAGGGCATGTACCTTGGTTGCAGGCACATCCCCAGTAGGAGGTGTGCAGGAGGCAGCTAATTGATGTTTCTCTCTCATCGATGTTTCTAACTCTCTATCCCACTCCCTTCCTCTCTTTAAAAAAATCAATAAAAAAATATATTAAAAAAAAGAAATGACCCAGAGTGTTTTTATTATAATTTTTTTATAAGAGAACATTTATTTATAACATCACAGAGGTAAAGAAAGGGCCCTTGGAGCTTGGGAGTGAGGAGGGTAGTGGTCTTGTGCCTGGGGTGGGGAGGAGAGGGGGGAAGGGAAGGGAAGGGGGAAGGAAAGGTGAGGGAGTGCTCCCTGGAGAGAGAGTCCTCGCCAGAGTGTTCTCTTAACCAAGGCCCATAAGACCTGACTGCCTCCCATGTAAATGGCTTTCCCTTTGGAGAAAAATTCAGTCTTGACTTCCATTCAAGGTTATGATCCCAAATGGTCCACCATTTCAGCAACACAAATGACATGGAAACATCCTAGGGATTGTGGGACTACATTATTCAGCCAGGAGGTTGGTCATTAATGTATCCTTCAGAATGATTTATGACAAAAAGGGGGAAGTATGGACGGAAAGGGGGCCACATACTGAAGGACAAGCTCGGCAGAGGCCCGCATGGCAGGCCCTACACATTCAGAGACCAAAAGTAATCACATAGGATGGTCTAAACATACAAACTTCTTTCTTTTTTTAAAAAATATATTTTATTGATTTCTTTTTTTAAAAATATATTTTATTGATTTTTTACAGAGAGGAAGGGAGAGAGAGAATTAGAAAAATCGATGAGAGAGAAACATCGACCAGCTGCCTCCTGCACATCTCCTACTGGGGATGTGCCCGCAACCCAGGTACATGCCCTTGACCGGAATCGAACCTGGGACCTTTCAGCCCGCAGGCCGACGCTCTATCCACTGAGCCAAACCGGTTTCGGCTATTTTATTGATTTCTTACAGAGAGGAAGGGAGAGGGATAGAGAGTTAGAAACATCGATGAGAGAGAAACATCGATCAGCTGCCTCCTGCACACTCCCATTGGGTATGTGCCTGCAACCAAGTACATGCCCTTGAGCAGAATTGAACCTGGGACCCTTGAGTCCCCAGGCCGATGCTCTATCCATTGAGCCAAACCAGTTAGGGCAACATACAAACTTCTAACTAAAAGCAAGTCATGGCAGGTAATCACACCCAGGCCTGTAGCTTCCTTGACAAAGGTCAATCTTTACTTTACATGAGCCTGCTTTTTTGTGTGTGTAATTTAATTCTTTATTAAGGAAATTGGATTCTTTTGTTACAACTTTTTAGATTTGTGTTTGCAAACATTTAACATGGGGGTGGGGAGGGGAAACCAAGAACAGCCCACACCACCCTTTACCTTCCCCAGCTCTGGCAGAAGCAGGACCTAGAATAGGGCTCCCGATAGGGGTTTGCACTTGAACCTTGCCTGGCTCGCGCTCCGGGACCCCGAAATGCCTTCATAACCTGGGAACCGGGCTCTGGGTAGTGTTGGGGGAGCTGTGGGTCGCCACCTCCTAGACTGTGTTGGGGAACAGCTGGGTCACCTTCTCCCGGACTTTGTCAGGAGAGGCCTGGACCGAAGCCACCTGGACTGCAGCGGAGAATTCCGGGGCTCGGCCTCCTGGGCAGCGTTCTTCCACAAGCCTTGTGCCCGGAGTTGGCGGTGATCGTGAGCCAAGTTCATAATCATCTCGGACACATACTTTTGGTAAGAAGGCCGACCCAATATCAAGATCTCAGCCTCTCCTTCAGGGTCCCACTGATGCAACAGGGCCTGCGACACGCACTGGACGCGTGGAATGTGCTCTCCGCCCGGCGAAGATCTTCCAGCAGCCTCGCCTCGAGGTGACCTGTCTGCGGGCTCTTGAGGTACTTACCCCGTGAGGAACCAGGAGGGCAGCCTCGCACTGTCACCCAGCACCTGGACCGGCGCCCCTTCCCGCTGCTCCAGTGGCACCAGCATGGGAAAGCGCGTGGCGGTGGCCAGGCTGCGGCGGACACGTGGAGATGCTGGTGCAGATGAAAGTGGGCCTGGCTAGGCCGTGAGCCTGCTGTTTGTCTTTCTGCACCGAAGATAACATTCCTTTGAAATGTCAGAGTAATCTCCAGGCCTCTCAGGGCACACCCACTGCCCCAGAGCTGGAGACCACAGCACCCCTCATTGTCATCTCACCCCTCAAATGCTACCTTTATGTGCTATAAGTGCTAATTATCCTATGCCTGTTGTAGGCAATTAGGCAGACATGAGCAGAGCAAGGAAGATGGACCAGAAAGCCCAGGATGCCCAGCACAGGGCAGAACTGGGAAAACAAGAACTTCACGCCCAGGGAGACTTTTCCTCTCCTAGCGAATGGCTGGTCGTGCAGTTTGGACCCCCTGACCTTCCCTCCCTAGAGATAACATCTAGGCCTCAGTTGTCTTTCAGCTCCAGGCCCAGAAAAGCAGAAAAACCAGACAAATGACACGGTGGCAGCCTCAGGACCAGCTGCATTGACTAATGACCCCCTCCCATGGCGCTGGCCAATCAATGGAGACCATGACCCTGAAAGAGCACACCTGCGAAGCTGATGAATATTCGATCGAGACCCTCCCCTGAGACCTCCCCTAAGATTTCCACCTGGGGGAGAGATCAATGTGCTCAGGATGAAGGGCCCAGGGTAGGCT
The DNA here is from genome assembly GCF_014108235.1 of Myotis myotis. Classification (NCBI taxonomy): domain Eukaryota; kingdom Metazoa; phylum Chordata; class Mammalia; order Chiroptera; family Vespertilionidae; genus Myotis; species Myotis myotis. Next base: position 1,405,277 of record NW_023416318.1, read on the forward strand.
CTTCCCCTGGGGAGCATGCCCACACCCCACACCGTTCCCTTTCCCGTCTCCCCTTTAAGGGACTTGCAACCAGGAGAGCAGTAGGGCTACCACGGAGCCACACCGGCCAGGACTGCACTTTGTCTCTTGATTGAACTCTTTCCTTCAAGAAGACAAGAACCAAGGTCTCCTTGTCTCACAGGTAGCATACCCATTAATGTAAGAGATGGCTGTGTCTCTCTGTTTTACCCTTTATCCCATCTCAGAGATTTCCCCACTTTGCTTTCTCCTACCTACCCAATCTACCACCAATAAATGTCATGTAACACATCTAGTTAGGACTGTAGGGCAGTACACTCCTTAACGGCCATTTGTAAGCTTCCGCACAGGAGAACAGAGACTAGGAAAGACTCACTGGCCACAGGAGTCAGACCACACAAGGCGTGGACACTGTCCCAGAAGCACCCAACTCACACCTGCTTTCCATCTGCATTACGAGCTCACATCTCAGCCCCCAACCCACTGAGGACAAGTGTCCAGCCAGGGACTGCACATAGGGACGGAGCTCCGGCGTCTGTGCTGCCATCACCGACCAGTGTCCCCTTGGCCAGGTGCTGCACAGGCCTTCCCTGTGGATAGCCCCTCCCCCACCCTTTTCCCTAAATAAGTTCAATTTTCTTTAATCACCATCAGAGATGGCTATTTAGCCTACCCCTGTGCACCATCCACCATGTTCACCTTCCACTTCTTTAAAAAAAAAAAATTATATATATATATGTGTATATATATATATATATATATTAGAGGCCCATTGCACAGAGATTCGTGCAATAGGCCTTCCTTCCCCTGACTGTCGGCACCGGTTTTCCTCTAGCACCTGGGACCCAGGCCTTCGCTCTGGACAGAGTCGCCAGTCTTTGCGGCTCCAGACGGAGCCTTCAGTCTTTGCTCTGCTGCTTCGCCCCTACGTATGCAAATTAATCACCATCTTTGTTGGGTTAATTTGCATACTCTCCTGATTGGCTGGTGAGCATAGCAGAGGGATGGTTAATTTACATGTTTGTCTATTATTAGGTAAGATATTGAAGGGAGAGGGCGAGAGAGAGAAGAACATCAATGATGAGAGAGAATCATTGATTGGCTGCCTCCTGCACATCTCCTACTAGGGATCCAGCCTGAAACCCAGGCACATGCCCTTGACCAGAATAGAACCCAGGACCCTTCAGTCAGCAGGCTGACGCTCTATCCACGGAGCCAAACCAGCTAGGGCCACCTTTCACTTCGTAAACTCTCACGATGTCTCTTGGCCTGGTTCTTCTCGGCACGGACCTAACACTCCTTACATCTCCTTTGATTCTAATGTATAAACTAAGCTGTGAAACTGCCATTTTCTGGATAATTTCTTAAATTTATTGAGATTTTGCTTCCTGGCAATTGTCATCAGTTTGGCTCAGATAAACTCATAAAAAGTCTCTACAAGTTTGGACGTTCCTTACAGCAACACCTACCTTCTTGAGCCTCCCTGCATCTTCATGTATTAAGCACAATAATGGTGGTGGGTGTGAGGACCAACCAAGATCATTTTTAAAGCACAAAGTCATAGTGGGCCTCAAGGAACAGTAACTGATAAAGCTTGATTGAAGCCAAAGATCCACCCACTGACTGGCTAGGTTGTGAGCACGCAGCCCTCTGAACAGGGTTACCCTAGCCTGGTTGTCTCAGCTTCCCCAGGACCCGCCCCAATTCCATGTGTGTTTCCGTGCCTGTGACCCAGGAGGGATGATTGGGGGGACAGGGCACACACAGGCGGCCTGTTTTCAGCAGCGTCCCCAGTTGGCTCAGCCACCGCCCTCCCTCCAACTCACTCCAAGTGGCATCTGCTGGCTCACCTCGGGGAGGGGAGGGGCAGACGCTGGCGGGCAAGTTGCACTTTGGGGGCTGACAGGGTGCCCCCCGGGGCTCCCCCTTTAGGGGTAGGAGGGCCTTGGCTGCTCCAGGGCCACCTCTTCGGGGCGCCCCACTCCCCCCTTCCCTTTTTCGGCACCCCCGCATGACTAATCATGTCTCCTGGCTTCCTGTCAGGAGGGGCGGGTCCAGGCTAAAGAAAGCTTTTACTACGTTTGGGACAAACCTAGCATTCCTGCTGGGGGAGACCAGACAAGGAGGAAAAATGTGAGTCTAGTAAAAACAAGTTTTAGAATCTTGTTACCAGGTAACGTCCTTAGCGTGTGCATCGTTAGGCTGTAGGCAGTTAGACGTGAGCAGAGCAAGGACGATGGGCCAGGCACAGGGCACCTGGAGGGAAAGCCTAGCCAGGGACCATCAACTATAGGGCGGGACCTCGCCCCCAGGGTGACTTCCTCCCCTCGCAAATCGCTGGTCATGCGGTTTGGACGCCCTGACCTTTCCTCCCTAGAGATAACATCTGGACCTCCGTGTATTTCAGCTCTAGGTCCAGATTAGCAAGAAAACCAGCCACGGCTGACCAGCTGCGTGGAATAATGACCCCCTGCCCTGGTGCCGGCCAATCAATCAATGGAGGCCACAACCCTGACAGGACACCCTGGAAAACTGCTGACTATGCTATTAAGATCTTTCCCTAAAATCTCTGCCCTTAAAACCCTTAGGATGGAGGACCCAGTGCGCTCTCCCCTCTGGGAGCTTGCCAACCCCATCTCCTCTAGGAACTACTTTTTCTACCTCTGTAATTTACCCAGTAAATGCTCGCTTATAGTTTTGGGTCTTGCTCTGAATTCTTCCCTAGCCAGAACCTGAACCCAGGTTTGGTCTGACCCCCACAGTCAGATACACTGTGCCGATCCCACCGCCTACAGCAGTTAGAGTTACAAGGCTCTGGGGACTCCCAGGCTGAGTGACATGCTCCTTTGTTTCACTGTTAATTTGCAAACCTTTTTTTCCCTGTGGTTAGGGGGTCACCTTTAGCCAGACGAGGCTTCAGTGTGCAGAACAGTGATTCCCCCCCATCCTTGTGCCCCGGGTGGGTGCACAGAGGCTGGAACTAAGGGCCACCCAGGCTCTAAGCCGCCCAGGAGCCTGCTGGGGTGGGAGTGGGAGAGTGGCGAGGAGGGGCGATCTGTGGTTCAACTCCATCCCTCTGCGCTGGAGGAGGGAGCAGGAGCCTTGCTTCCCAAGCTGCTGTGCCCATTTACTGGGGTCTGTTAGGGTCGCTGAAGGAGGTGTGTACGCACGAGGCCAAAAGTGGTAAGGGATTATAAATGTATTAGGTCCTCTGGGTACCAGATGGGCTGAGCCCCCAAATGGTACCAGTACCCAGGGGTGGGGAAGCATATGTTTTGTTTATTTATTTATTTTTAAATATTTTAATTTATTTCAGAGAGGAAGGGAGAGAGATAGAAACATCAGTGATGAGAGAGAATCATTGATCAGCTGCCTCCTGCATGCCCCACACTGGGGATCGAGCCCACAACCTGGGCATGTGCCCTGACTGGGAATCAAACCGTGACCTTCCTGGTTCATAGGTCCACACTCAACCACTGAGCCACACCAGCCAGGCTTAAATAACTCTAGGTGGGCTTTTTTGAGGGACACTCTCTGAGTGGATCCAGATCCTGGGAAAGTCCGGAGCGGAAAGATGTCTTAGCAATGGAATGTGGCCTAAGCAAAGGGGAATGCCAAATATGAAGGTCAGTTCCCAGGGGAGGGTGTATCGATTCAATTATTTGGTCAGACCTAACAGGGTCCTCCTAGCAAATTATCAGCATTGGGAAGGGGAAAAGTCTAGGTTTATTAAGCATCTATTACTTGCTTATTAATTACAGGATCTATTTTAATCTTCCCACTTATCTTTATACCCATTTTACAGATAGGGCACACGGAGGCTCCAGGAAATTAAGTCACTTGCCCCAGGAAGACAGCCAGTAAGTAGCCAAACTGTCCAACTCTTTCCACTGTACCAGTTTACCGGCCCAGCCCCTGGCTCCCCTGGGTTCCAACCCAGATTACCCTACTTTTAGTGCCAGCAGTTTGGCCGCTGAGACACTCAGATACCAGCTGCCCCTTTCCCAGACTGCATTTCTTTGAAGAGAATATTTAACTTCCCCTCTTGCTCTGGTCCAGAAACCTTTAACACATGCATTGATTTCGTTTCACTGCTCACACCGCTTCCTCCTACGTGGGGCCTGGACCCTGAGGGCTGAGCCTTAATATCTCTAACTAGCCTGCTGCCCAGCCCTGGACCGGGGCCTGCCTGTGTCCACGACAGGGGACCAGCCCTGGCTGAGCAGCCACGCGTGTGTGGCTGTGTAACTGGGTGCTCCCTTGCTCCTGGAGCACACGCAGACCCCGCCTCATCCTTCTGCGAGGACTCAGAGGGAGTGGGAGCTCCCCGTGCCCTGCCTCCGGCTCCCTGCGTGACCGTGGGCAAGTCACCTGAGCCGCAGGGCCTTGGTTTCCTCCTCTGGAAAGTGAGCGAGTTGGAACAGAGGAGTCCAGGGCCCGCTGATGTGATGTATGCAAGAGGGTGGCCCCTGGGTGCAGGCAGAACCACACTTGTCCCTGCGGCCCCGGGCGGCCTGGTGAGGAGACTGGAGGGAGGACAAGCTGAGCAGGCACACCTGAAGGGCCTCAGCCTGCAGGACACGGTACAGACTCGCACACCACAGGCCCACGTATCCCATTACCCGCGGGAGGTGAAAGGAAAAGACCAGTCAGGGGAGGAGGAAAAAGTCCCTGCAGAGGCAGGAACCCCACCCAGGAAAAGTGACTAACCCAGTGGAGGCTGGCGCAGGGCGGACAGCCAGCCTGAGGCTGGTGAGTGCAACAGGCCGGCCGGCGGGCGTGGCTTTCCTGTCCGAGTGGCTCTGCTCGCTGGTGGATGCCAATCCTGGGGGAACGGGCTGGCAGCTGGCTTAGGCCCCTAGGAAGACCCCCCACCCCCACCCCGGCCTGGGATGGACCTCGGCCTCCCTGTGGGTGCCTCTCTGGGACCCGCGGGCCTCAGCACCAGCCGGGATTGGAGCAGGGGTGGGGCAGGTGGGTGGGGCAGCCCCCGAGGAGTCAGAAGGAAGTGAGAGGCTGGGGTGGGGCAGGAAGGGAGGAAGCAGAGCTGGAAAGTAGAAGCAGAAGCCGCGCTGCGAAAGGTGAAAGGGGGCTGGCCGGGACCCTGGGGGGGGGGGGGCACGGGGCTGGCTGCCGGGGTCTGGAAGGAGACGCAGGTTGCCGGGAGCCACTTTGTCCTGGCAGCTTTCTGCCAGGCTCCAGGGGCCTCACCTGGCAGGAGCCAGCAGCCGCCGGAGGAGATGGGTTGGGATCAGGATCCTGACGGGGAGCTCCTGCATGGGGGCTCGTCCTGGTGTGAGTGCTGGTGACAGCCTCCCGACTGCGGCCACCTCCCCGAGTGACTGGACCCCAGAAGGCCCTCAGCCGGCCTGGAAATGCATTCAGACTTGAGGTCACCTGTCCCCAAGCCTGGACTGTGGGGTGACTGTACAGTGGCTGGGGGAGGGGCCCAAGCAGGCCAAGCATTTGAATTCCAGATCCTGCCTAGGATCTGCTGGCTGCCTGGGGTGCGATGAGGGGGGATTAAGGGGGAAGGGGAGGGGGTCCTATTGGTATCCGGGGAAAGCGCACTGCCCAGGAGCCTCTGCACCCAGCTCATGGGAATGCCGCTGTCCCGGACTGGAGGGTCTGGTGTTGTCTGGGGGGAGTGGTGGGGACTGTTCCATTTCACAACCAGGGACACACTGGGACTGGGAGGTGAAGGGACCTGTTGGGATCAGTGGAATCAGGGAGCAAGGATACAACAGAGGACTTTGGTCATTGTGACAGCCTCCAGGCATTGCCTGAAATGTAAGCATGTCAGCAGCCCCCCCCCCCCCGGCCCCCCGGCTCCAGGGCATGCACCCCACCCCGACCCATGACAGTCCGACTGGATCCCTGGTCCTGCCTTCTGCCGCGCCTGCTCCAGCCTGTCCCACTCTGTTCAGTCCTGTGCTCTCGGGCTCCGTTCTGGTCTAATAGTCGGAGCCCCTGCAGGGTAGCATTAAGGTTCCTTCTAAGGCTGACGACTGGGATTCTGTGCCATCCCCCACCCAGGGGCCGTCTGTCTGCGGTTCCCCTGGCTGTGATGGCGGCTCCCTGCTCCACGGCCCTTCCAGGCAGGCCAGGGCCACAGGTTGTTTTTCATTTCTGCCCTCCCCCACCTCCCATCCTGCCCGGGGCCAAACTCCCAGCCCAGACCTTGAATGGCACTGAGTAGAGCCTGTCAGGGCTGCTTGAGGAATGCAGGGCCCTCAGGCCTGTCCCCTCCTCTGGCTGAGCCATGAGGCGGTCAGGTCCTGGTCAGGTCCTGCTCTACGGGAGCTTCAAGCAGGGACTGAAGTGCATGGTCCCAGGTGAGAGGGCTGGGGACTCCCAGAGAAGGCGCAGGCCACAGAATGTCCTGGAAGGCTCCTGGGACTTGATATGGGCCTGGGGGTGTGGAGGGGCTTTGAGGGACATGAGGGAGGAGGTGCGCACTGAGGAGGCTCCAGGAACTGTGGGCTTGGGCAGAGGGCCTGGGAGGGACAGGAGAGTGAAAGGCTGGAGGTGGGTGAGGCTGGAGCAGCAGCCTGGGGGGCGGGGACCTGAAGGGGCCTGGAATTTCTCAGTCTGATTTTAACTGGTCTGCTGTGGGGCCTGCGACATTGGGATTTTTTTTGCAGCCCCGCAGGTGATTCTAATGTGCAGGCGAGTGTGAGGCCTGGCTCTGGGCAGCTCACTGGCAGCATCAGAATCACCTGGAACATACATTCAAGGTGCTGGTGCACAGGCCCCCTGCGGACCTGTGGAATCCAAGTCTCCAGCCTGGGGTTTGGGCATCCCTGTTTTTGTCTTGTTTTGTTTTCAATACATTTTTTAAAATATATTTTATTGATTTTTTTTTTACAGAGAGGAAGAGAGAGGGATAGAGAGAAACATCAATGAGAGAGAAACATCGATCAGCTGCCTCCTGCACATCTCCTACTGGGGATGTTGCCAGCAACCAAGGTACATGCCCTTGACCGGAATCGAACCTGGGACCTTTCAGTCCACAGGCTGACGCTCTATCCACTGAGCCAAACCGGTTAGGGCTTGCTTTTAATATTTTTATTGATTTCAGAGAGGAAGGGGAAGGGAGAGAGAGATAGAAACATCAATGATGAGAATCATTGATCGGCCGCCTCCTGCACGCCCCCTACTGGGGATCGAGCCCAGACCTCCTGGTTCATGGGTTGATGCTCACTCAACCATTGAGCCACACCGGCTGGCTGGCCACCCCAGTTTTTATAAGATCCTGAGGTGATTCTAACGGGCAGCCACAGTGGAGAGCCAGGGTGATGACGGAGCAGGCAGCCCAGCCCCTTTCATCAAGGCCCTGCCGTGGCTCTCGGAGGCCTGTGGGCTGCCTGCTTTTGAGCTGTGGCCTGAGCTCTCAGATCAGTATCTCAGAATGAAAAAGAGCAAAGCTGGCATTGGTCCGCTTGGTCACGCCATCTCTGTTCCACACTCGCCCACTGGCTTGGGCTAGGGCAGTGGCCTCACCACTTCAGGCCTGAGTCACAGGCTCCTGCCTGCTGCAAGGGATGTGGGCATAGCATGTGACTCTGTGGGACAGAGAAGTGGTACAGGTTCCTGCTCCAAACCTCCCCCTCACCACCTCCCCTCTTTGGGGAAGGGTGGTTCCAAAACATGCCTTCAGCTATGTTGTAAGTAAAGAGTGGGAAAGGGAAGTTGTAATTCACATGGCATCTTCCACCCCTAGCCACTGCTCCTGATTCTCCCTGTTTGCTCTTCAGACGCAACACCCGCTGCTCTTCTAGCCACCCCCCCCCCCCCCCCACACACACACAAAGACTTTTCTCTGCTTCCCCAGCCCCCAAGAAGCTCCTGATGGTGCCAGTTTGCCTCTTCGCCCTGAAATTCCCAGTCCCTTACCCTGCACCACTGGCGCTCGCCTTACAAAAATGCTGTTCAGCTGTGGGAGTGGCCCAGTTGGTTGAGCATCGTCCTGTGCACAGAAAGGCTGCTGGTTCGATTCCTGGTCAGGGCACATATCTGGGTTGTGGGTTCTAACCCCAGTTGAGCATGTACAGAAGGCAGCCAATTAATGTTTCTCTCACATCAATGTTTCTGTTCTCTCTCTCTCTCTCTCTCTCTCTCTCTCTCTCTCTCTCTCTCTCCCTCTCTCTCCCTCTCCCTTTCCCCTCTCCTTCTCCCTCTCCATCTCCCTCTCCCTACCTCCCCCACCCCCGCCTCTTTCTAAGCATGTCCTCCAGTGAGTATTAAAAAAATTTTAAAAATGCATAAATAAGTGGAACAACAATTTGATGTTTCCCTCTCAAATGTTTTAAAATGCTAATTGTTTTGCAGTACTTGCTGGTGTGGGCTCTGCATTTTAAGCCAAAAAAAGAAACCCTCTAGTAATGGGGACATATGAAAGAGACAGTGAGTGAAGCTGTAGTTACTGCATTTGCTGAATTTTTATTTGTATTTTTAAAAAATATATTTTATTGATTTTCCACAGAGAGGGAGAGGGATAGAGAGCTAGAAACATCGATGAGAGAGAAACATCGATCAGCTGCCTCCTGCACACCACCCACAGGGGATGTGCCCGCAACCAAGGTACATGCCCCTGACTGGAATTGAACCTGGGACCCTTGAGTCCGCAGGCCGACGTTCTATCCACTGAGCCAAACCGGTCAGGGCTATTTGTATTATTTTTAAAGATTTTTATTGATTGATTTTAGAGAGAGAGGGAGGGTGGGGGGGGGAGAGAAAGAAAGAGAGAGAGAGAGATTCATTGTTTTATTGTTCCACTTATTTATGCATTCATTGGTTGATTCTTATATGTGCCCTGACCCGGGATTGAACCCAAAACCTTGGCATATCGGGATGACTCTCTAATCAACTAGCTACTAGTCCAGGGTGCGTTGGCTGAATTTTTAAAAAGTTAATATATGTTTAAAGTACTTCCTTTAGCATTTTTTCCCTTGAATAATGTTTGTCCCCATAGGTTACTGTTACTGACCTACAGAGTAAAGATGATGTTTGTCATTCTGGCATTTGAAGGGAGCCGGGTATATACTAGTAGAAATGACAGCTGATGCCCCAGAGAAGGTATTAAGTTTAATGTTAGCTTTAGGGTCTTTTGTTTTTCTGGGTTTTGTTTGTTTTTGGTAGACACATTTTATCAGGTTAAGAAAGTTTGCTAAAAGTTTGTTTTTGTTTGTTTACTTTTTGTTTTGATAATGGGCCAGGGCTTTGAAAGTTGTGTGTTTTCTTTTAAAAAAAAATTATATTTATTTCAGAGAGGAAGGGAGAGGGAGAGAGAGATAGAAACATCAATGATAAGAGATAATCATTGATCAGCCGCCTCCTGCACGCCCCACACTGGGTGGGGATCTAGCCCACAACCCAGGCATATGCCCTGACTGGAAATCGAACCATGACCTCCTGGTTCATAAGTTGACGCTAAAACCACTGAGCCATGTTGGGCAAAATTTTTTTCTTAAAAATCAGGAATGGATATAGAATTCTGCTAAACTGCTTTTTCTGCATCTATTGAGATAAAAGTAAAGAAATAGTTAATAGGGTGTATTACATTGATTGATTTTCAGATGTTAAACCAACATTGCATTCCTGGGATAAACCTCCATTAGTCACATGTTTTGTTCTTTATATGATGGCATTCCATATGCTAAAATTTTGTTAATATTTTTGTGCCTTGTGTTCATGAGTGATATTGGTCTAATTTTCTTTGCTGTAATATATTTATTTGATTTTGTTCTATCAAGATAATGCTGGCAGCATAGGATAAATTGAGAAGTGGTCTCTTTTCTGAAAGAGTTTGTATACTTGGTATTAAGTTTTCCTTAACTTTTTAGTAGAACATGTCTTGACTTGGAATTTATTTGGGGGGGAGGACTTTTTAAGTACAAATTCAGTTTGTTTAGTAGATATTAGAACTATGCAGGTAATCTACGTATTCTTAAGTGAAATTTCATAATTTGTATCCTTCAAGAAATTTCCCCATTTTTATATACGTTGTTGAATATATCAGCATAAAGTTTTTGTAAGTCTTTATCCCGTTAATATCTGCAGACTCTGTAGTGATATCATCTTTCTCGTTTCTGTATTGGGAATCTGTGTCTTTTATTTTCCTAACCAGTTTGTCTAGAAGTTCATCAATTTTATTGATATTTTTCCAAAACCAGCTTCAATGATTTTCTCTATTTTTTTTTTGTTTTCTATTAATTTCTGCTCTTACTTACTTATTTATTTATTAATCTTCACTGGATGAGTGAGGATATTTTCCCCCCCACACACACTGATTTTAGAAAGAGTGGAAGGGTGGGGGAATGGGGAAGAAGAGGGGGGTGGAGAAAGAGAGAGAGAGAGAGAAACATCAATGTGACAGAGACACATCAATTGGTTGCTTCCCACAAGCGCCCTGACAGGGGGAGGGGAGGTGGGAAGGGGGGTTTGGACCTGCAACCCAGGTACGTGCATTTGACCAGGAATCTAACCGAATACCCTCTGGTGCACAGGCTGACGCTGTAACCACTGAGCACGCCAGCCAGCTCTGCTCTCATTTTATTATTTATTTTTATTATTTGGGGTTTAATTTGCTTTTTTTTTTTTTTTTGGTGGAAACTTACATCACTGATTTTAGACTTTATAACATGAGCAGTTATTGCTTAGAGAGCTGCATTCCAGCCCCATGCCATGCCCAGGTCTGGAGGCAGGAGAGAGGTGTGGCTCAGTGGTCACAGCATGGGGAAGACACTGGCCTGGGAGCCAGACACCCAGTTTTCCTGGCCCCTTGCGAGCTGTGTGGCTGGGGACAGGCGCTCTGAGCCTCGGGCTCTTTGCCAGCAGCATGGGGCCAGGTTTATCTCTCGTGCTCTCGCAGATGAAGTAGCTGATGGACATGAAGCCACTTGGCCAACACGGAGGGCCTCTCCAGACCGCTGGGAAGGGCCGTCGCCATGACATTGTAATAATAACGGCGTCTTCTCTCGTTCCAGGTCTGGAAACAGCATGTACACACCCATCCCCCAGAGGTAGGCTGTGCACCCCATCCCCTCCCTCCCCTCCCCTCCTTCACTTCCAAGGCTGCCTCTCCCCCCAGCATCCCTCCCCCCAGCATCCCTCCCCCCAGCACCCCTCCCCCCAGCACCCCTCCCCCCAGCATCCCTCCCCCAGCATCCCTCCCCCCAGCATCCCTCCCCCCAGCACCCCTCCCCCAGCATCCCTCCTCCCAGCAGTCCTCCCCCCAGCACCCCTCCCCCCAGCATCCCTCCTCCCAGCACTCCTCCCCCCAGCACCCCTCCCCCAGCATCCCTCCTCCCAGCACTCCTCCCCCCAGCATCCCTCCCCCAGCACCCCTCCCCCAGCATCCCTCCTCCCAGCACTCCTCCCCCCAGCATCCCTCCTCCCCACATCGCAGTCCCCAGGCCTGCCCAGGTCTCTCTGCTCCAGGCCGCTCCTCTCGGGCTCTGGTCCCTGCCAACCCCCTCTCCTCCCACAGCAGCTCTCCATTCTCGACATCAGTGCAGGAGCCCGGCCTGTACGTATGGCGGGTGGAGAAGATGAAGCCGGTGCCCGTGGCCCCCGAGAACCAGGGCGTGTTCTTCTCGGGGGACTCCTACCTGGTGCTGTACAACGGCACGGAGGAGTTCTCCCACCTGCACCTGTGGATAGGTGAGGGCCTGCAGGGTAGGGGGGTCGGGCCCCGAGGGTGGCGAGGGTCTCACGGGCCTGGCCCTGCCCCCTCCCACCGCCCCAGGCCAGCAGTCCTCGCGGGATGAGCAGGGAGCCTGCGCGGTGCTGGCCGTGCACCTCAACACCCTGCTGGGGGAGCGGCCTGTGCAGCACCGCGAGGTGCAGGGCAACGAGTCCGACCTCTTCATGAGCTACTTCCCGAGGGGCCTCAAGTACCAGGTCAGCCTGCCCCGCGGCTTCTCTCGGAGCCCAGCCCCTTCCGGCTGGTCCTCACCCTGCAGAAGGCCCGGTGTCCTCGGGGCTGGGTCTGCCCGTCTCCCGTGGGATGGGGTGCGGAGGGCGCCGGGCCCCGCCAGCCCACTGAGGCTGGCCACCTGTGCTGCAGGAAGGCGGCGTGGAGTCGGCATTTCACAAGATCTCCGCAGAGGCCGCCCCAGAGGCCATCAGGAAGCTGTACCAGGTGAAGGGGAAGAAGAATATCCGCGCCACCGAGCGGGCGCTGAGCTGGGACAGCTTCAACACCGGGGACTGCTTCATCCTGGACCTGGGCCAGGTGGGTAGGCAGGGCGGGACAGGCCGCTCTGTTGGCACCCTCCTTTGAAAGGGCAGCAGCCAGGAGGCCAGGGAGAGGGAGAGCCGCTGAGCAGCTGTAAGTCCGCTCCCAGTGGGGCCACTCCAGCCATTAGAAACATCTGTGTGTTCAGGACAGAAACCTCCCTCTGCCGCCTAGCCATGCCTCGGCACCCCGGAGCCGGCCCTCCTCCTCCTCCTGGAGCCACTGTGCCTCTGAGTTAGCTGCTGCCAGACCATTCATTCACTTCCTCACGCATCCTTTCACTCAGGGAGTCTGATGGCCGCTCTGAGCCAGCCCGGGGTCCACTGATGGCTTGCCCTGGGGAGGCAGCCATGATGGGCCTGGCCTGTCACTTGCAGTCATCTATGGCAGGACGTGGTGAGGGAGAGAAAGGGAGAGGGAGAGGGAGAGAAACATCTGTGTGAGAAGGTAACGTCAATCGGCGGCCTCCTGCACGCCTCCTATCAGGGATCAAGCCCACAACCTGGGCATACGCCCTGATTGCGAATCGAACCAGCAACCTTTCGGCACACGGGACGATGTCCAACCAACTGAGCCACCCTGGCCAGGGCTGGACCACATCTTGTGGTGCCGAAGATTTTGGGCAGAAATGGAAGGACTAGAAGCAATGGGATGGAGGCAGGAGGACCAGCTCGAGGGGATGAGGGCTGTGCCTGGCAGGGGTGCAGGTAGGATGCTCAGGGATGGCATTCACTCATTCATTCATTCATTCATTCATTCATTTTGTGCCTAAATATGTGCCAGTCTCTGTTTGAGCACTGGGCATACAGCAATGAACAAAGCAAAGCAAAGCAAAACGAAATGGAACACGCATGTCCTCTTGAAGCTTACTGTCTAGTCAGGGGAGAGATTATACACAAGATAGAGATGTTGAAATGTCCGCTAAGTGATGTGGAGAGAAGAAAGGCAGAGGGGAGGCGAGGGGCGGGGTGGCTGGTGTTGTCATCACCGTGCTCAGAGAAGCCTTCTTTCCCGGCCTCCCCCTTCCCGCCAGAACATCTTCACCTGGTGCGGGGCCAAGTCCAACATCCTGGAGCGCAACAAGGCGCGGGACCTGGCCCTGGCCATCCGGGACAGCGAGCGGCAGGGCAAGGCCCAGGTGGAGATCGTCAGCGATGGGGAGGAGCCTGCCGAGATGATCCAGGTGGGGGGGATGTGGGGATGGGAGGCCTCTGCTTGGGAGCTGGGAGACGGCTGTGATCGGCTGGGGGCCAGAGGGCGGTCAGTGGAGGTCTGGGTGGGGGCGTCTTGGCCGCTGCTCGTGGCTAGTTCACAGGGTGCCTCGGTGTGGTTCAGAGTAAAGTACCCCTGAGGGCAGATGGACCAGTGGCCTGGCAGGTGGGGTGGCCGGGACCCAGCCCTCATCTGTGCTGGGTGCCCTCGTGCAGGACCGTTTGCCCCACCCGAGGCCGTGGCCCTGGGCGTAACGGGTTGGGAAGGTCTGGGACGGGTGCCAGGAATCCCTGGGAACCTAGTCTTCCCTGGCTCCGGCAGGTCCTGGGCCCCAAGCCTGCTCTGAAGGAGGGCAACCCTGAGGAAGACCTCACAGCGGACCAGACGAATGCCCACACTGCGGCTCTGTATAAGGTGGGCGTCCGGGGCCTGCCCTGGGACCGGGCAGGGGTGGGTGCAGCGGGGGCTGAGGGAGAGGAGGCACAGTGGGAAGTCTGGGCTGGGCTGGGCTGGGCTGGGAGGGAGAGGAGGATGGGAAGGTGGGTGTCGGGCCCTCTGGGGAGATAGATGCTACTCCGCTTCCGGCCATTCTTGGAGAAGGACACCTGACGATGTCAAGCTTTGCTTTTTGAATCTTTGCGTTTATTTGTCATGTGGAATCCACTTACTTTCCACATGGATTTGGGCCTCTGGGCTGCAGTGGTGAGGGTGATGGGAGGCCTGGGGCTGCCTGGATTTGCCCAGCAGAGCCTCCTCCTTGTCCCGTCTGCTTCCCCAGCCTGGGCTGTGGGTGGGGCCGTGGTGTAGGGAGGCAGCCTCCTCCCTGGACCCTGGACGGAGGTTAGGACTGTGTGTTGGGGGAGGGTGATCCAGCATGGCTCTGTTAGCCTAAAAATAGCCTTTCAAACTGAGAGGCAACAGGCATTTTATTTGGGATCAAAGGAATAGCTATTTGGGAGACACGGATGCAGGCAGAAGCCCAGATAGGGTTCCGGCTAGGAGACAACGAAGGCATTGCTGTTGGAACAGCTATCAGTGATGCTCATTCTGAGTGTTTTAACTTTCAGTCTTGTCTTCGTAGTCACCGGTCCAGTCCTCCTCGTATCTGCTTTCTTGTTATCTTTGCAAAGGGTTCTTGAAACAGTGTTGCGGGGCCCAGCCTAAAGGTTACTCTGTCCTATTGAAGGTGTGAGGTGTCTGTGAGGGGGGCAGCTCCTCTGGGACCTCAGCTTGGGCTCCGTGTGCGAGGGGCTGTGCTGACACTGTGCCTGCACATCCTCCCCCAGGTCTCTGACGCCACTGGGCAGATGAACCTGACCAAGGTGGCCGACGCCAGCCCCTTCGCCATGGAGCTGCTGATACCTGATGACTGCTTTGTGCTGGACAACGGGCTCTGCGGCAAGATCTACATCTGGAAGGGTACGTGGCATCTCCGCACCAGGCGGAGGCTGGCCCGCTCCGACCCCACAGGCTGATACTCTGGGCCTGCCCTCAGGCTCCAGGCCTCTCTCTTCTGTTCCCACCCCCTAATTCTGAAACTTGAGCAGTTTTGCAGGAGGGCTGAGGGCCTGTGAAGACAGATGGCTGGACACCACCCCCCCCCCCCCATTCTGGTTCACTAGGCACTGGGGCGGGGAGCTGGGAAGTTGCCAGGACCCTGGTCTTGCCATTCTGCCTTGAGGAGCGACAGGCCTTTTAGATAAACTGGCTCACTTTATGCCGTGGGCAGTGAACCGGGAGAACTTGTCTGGTTGGACATGGAAGCGCTGTTGTGCAGAGGCCTGTCCCTTGGTCTGACGCTGCAATGTTGAGACGGAGCTGAGTGTCTGAGCGGGACTGGCAGCTCCGTTTCTTCTCCACGCTTGTCTGTTCATGTCTTACCTCCCTGGCCAGGTCATAAATGCCTTGAAAGCAGAAACCATATCATCTCTAGTGTCTTGATGGTATTTTTGCTCAACCAAGGCCAAGACACACGGGCAGTCCCAGCCTGGTCAGGAAGATAGAGAGGGTTGGGTGTTCGAAGTGTGGCTGCTGTTGGGCAGTAATGCCATTGCTTTAGGGCAGGGCCTGGAGCAGCAAGCAGCCTGGCAGGTTAAAGTGTGTGTATGGGGGTGGGGATGGGGGCTGCCTTTTCCCTCCTACTACAGGGCTCTCCTTCCCACCGAACCAATTCCAAGCATGTCACTTAACCCCAAGCAAAGAACCCAACAATTCAGGGAGGAGAACCAGAGAAGAAAAAGCAAACTTGCCAGCCAGGAAGCTATCTGGTGGGTCGCTGGTCAAATCACAGAGAAGGGTACGCCACATTAAGTTAGATAATTTGTAGCTAACTGGATTGTTTAGCCTGGTTGGTGGTGTCACCAAGCAGGGGCACTACAGCCAGTACTATGGCACTGGCTTTTTAAAATATATATATTTTTATTGATTTGAGAGAGAGAGGAAGGGAGAGGGAGAGAGTGAAACAGCAATGTGAGAGAAACATTGATCAGATTGGTTGCCTCCCGTATGCACCCCAGCCTGGGATCGAACCACAAACCGGTATGTGGCCTGACTGGGAATCGAACCCGTGACTTTTCAGTTCACGCTCAACCAACTGAGCCACACCGGCCAGGGCAGCACTGACTTTTGAGAAAAGAAAAAAAAGATTTATTGGGAAGTCAACCAGCAAGGAGATAGGAAGCAACTCAAACTGCCTCCCAGATCGAGAGTTGGGGGGCGGGGGTAGCATAAGGGAGAACAGTCTGGCGCGAGGAGGGCTGGCCGGGCAGGTTTCAATCGGAGGGTTTCAGCGCCGGATCGTTCTGGACGACAGACCCTTAGATTCTGAAAGGACTCAGATGATCAAGTTCCGGTCAAGTCTCAGCTTTTTGGTTCCAGGAAGTTGGGTGTGAAACTTTGGTTCTGGGTGTTGTTATAGATCAAAATTCTCTCCTGTGCGTGCCTCGGCCGCATGACTTAATGAGTTTGTTTTGTTGACCCCAGTATGTATCTTGTTAGAATGAGGGTAAGGCCAGCTTGCTGGTTCTGCAGTTACAGTGTTAATGAATGAAATTCAACGCAGTCGATGTAAAGATCGCGAATCAGGCTGCTTCCTGTCCAGTAAACAGAAGGGTACCGAGAGGCGCTGTGCAGATGGAAGGCTTCTCTCGGGGGACAAGGAAGTGAGAAGAGTGGATTATTCCAGACCAGGGCACCTTCTCTGGGGGCAGGGGAGGAGGTGGGGGGGACCTTATCAGGCAGATGCCTCACTAGTGCTCACCAGGAAATTCCGGACGATGGATTTCAGATTCCACTCCTGGGAGAGGCGGGCACTGCAGTGAGGCTAGGCACTGAGTCCCGTGGGGTTTACCACAAGGGATTCCATTTGGGTCTGTTTGTCTTTAGCACTGGAGAGCCAACCACCGTTGACAATATTGTTGCCCTGGGATATGCCTTAAGCTGGAGCCCACTTGTGTTACGGGACTGCCGCTAGGAGAGAATGGATGGCTCTGGGGCCTTCCTTCTTATGCTCTTAGTTGGCATCACTGCTAGGCCTGTGTCGGCTAGCTGGCATTATGGGAGTGAGACTGGGGTCAGTCACACCCTTTGTCCTAGTCGGCTGTACAGTGAAGGCGTGATAACAGAACATGGCAGTCTCAGGAGGCCTGGGGCCTGGGGTGGGGCCATGGCTTTAACGCCATGAATGTCCCTCGGTCTGATGGAGTGTTCATGAGTGGGCAGAAGGGCATTTTTCATCTGGCTCAGCTGCCAGGCTGGGAGAAGCCTCAAGGGACTGACTTCATACCTCCAGAGAGCTCAGCAATCTTATCACCTCCTGGCCCATTTATTTATTTATTAAATATATTTTTATTGATTTCAGAGAGGAAGGGAGAGGGGAGAGATAGAAACATCAATGATGAGAGAGAATCATTGATCACCTGCCTCCTGCATGCTTCCTACTGGGGATCAAACCCGGGCATATGCCCCTGACCGGAATCGAACCCGGCACCCTTCAGTCCACAGGCCGACGCTCTATCCACTGAGCCAAACCGGCTAGGGCTGGCCCATTTATTTTTACAGTTGCCAGCTATTCTGGGTGCCCCCTGAAATTTCCTCAAGAAAAACGTGTGGGCTAGAGAGGGTTCCTGATCTTTTGCAACCTCTCCTTCCTGTGGTCCAGGGCGAAAAGCTAATGAGAAGGAGCGGCAGGCGGCCCTCCAAGTGGCCGAGGGCTTCATCTCCCGCATGCGGTACGCCCCAAACACGCAGGTGAGGAGACTCCGTGACCCTGACCCTCCGCCTGGGACACCTCCCTTGACCTGCTGCCATTCAGATGGGACAAGAAGGGCAGGAAAGTCTCGGGCAGTGAGGGACAGCCCGGCCTCCCTACCAGACCCACCCAGCAGGGAAGCTCTTCTCAATCCTTGAAAAACTTAAAGTAAATGTGATTTTCCAAGAGGGTGCTGGGCAGCACTCCCCTGGGAGCAGGTGAACCTCTGAACAGCTTGTGTACTTCTGGGCCACTGTCCCAAGCTGGTACCACCCCTTCTCACCCCAGCGTGGTGACTCTACAGCCATTTCACGGGGAGCTGATAAGGCTCATCTGTAATTGGCGCGTCTCGCAAACTGTTTCCTACGTCCTGGGAGCAGTCTGTCTCCTCAGCTGTGACCTGTAATCTTCCTCAGCTCTTATCACCTTGGGGGAGCATCCTTGGCCTGGACAGCAAGTGGGCTGAGTCCTGGTGCCCAGCCCCTCCCCCCCCTCCCTGGCCCCGTCCTTCCCTGGCGGAGGCAGAGATGGCATCCCTGTGAGCAAGTCTCCCTCTGCTGTCCCTGCAGGTGGAGATCCTGCCCCAGGGCCGTGAAAGTCTCATCTTCAAGCAATTCTTCAAGAACTGGAAGTGAGAGGGCCGTCTTGCTGCGCACCCCGCTGCCTGCTTGTTCTTCCTCCTGCTGCCCGGTCAGTGCGGAGGTGCCCTGCAGATGTTCAATAAAGGAGACAAGTGCTTTCCCCGCTCTCCGCCTGCACTGCTGCCCCGGGCTCACTCTCCCCGCCCCACCTGCTCACCCGGGCTCATTCCCATGCTGGGGTGGAGTGGGATCCAGGGGACACTTTCTCCCCTCCGAGGGGCCAGCACTGGCTTTGCAGGATTAAGGCAGAGGGGCCAGGAGTCCCAGTGGGCCTGGCAGGTACTGCTGTGAACCCAATCGGGAGGTGGCACAGCGCCAGGCTCAGGATCACTTGCAGCCAGAGGCTTCAGATCAGTCTCACGTTCCCAACTGGGAGAAGGTTGTGGCAATTGGCTGGGGCTGCCTCTCCATCCGAGCCAGCATTTCCTCAGCTGCCCTAATAAGCCACTGCTTCCAAATGACGCATGCTCGCCAGGCAACAGCACAACTTTCCCTCCTGGGCAGAAGTCTGGCTTGTCACTTCACGGCACATTGCGTCACGTGTTACCAGGGCCCCTGAGTTCATGCTCTTGCGTAATAGGTGGTGGCTGGAATATCAAAGAGGCTAGATCGCTAAACAAGGGGAGAATGGAGTTGCCTCAAAGCAGTCCCATCCTGAGCACATGACCCAGGGGGACGAGCGAGGCAGGGCAGTGTGAGCCTAGACCAGAGTGCGAGGCCTGGCCGGGCATGTCTGTGCTGACCCAAGGTCACCCCTGGGCCCTCGGGGCTGTGTGGCTTCTGAGCTGACATACTTGCTCTTTCCAGTCTAAATAGAAATTCTAATCAAGTTCATCTTGTTGATTTTGTGCCAAGAGGCATAAAAAATCAGCTCCCTGGATATCTGCCTTTCTCTGCACAGTCGTCCACCTGACAGCCGACACAGAGCAGTACCAGGGGGCGTTTTTTAAAGGGCACTATTCTGCTATCTTGACCGGAAGCTTCAGGGATGATTTTTAAAAGGGGGAGTTAGGGGCTGCACCAAACCTGTAGTTCTCACACCTTTAGGGTTGTGAAGCATATTAAGTCTCCCATGAAAGGCCTAGGCAGGCCTTTCCCTGCCAAAAACTGCAGATTAAGATTTTTGTATCTATTTTTTAAAATTTTTATTTATTTTAAATTCTCACCCAAGAATATTTTATTGATTTTTAGAGAGAGTGGAAGAGAGAGGGAAGGACAAAAAGCAATATCAATGTGAGAGAAACACATCGATTGGTTACCTCCTGCATGAGCCCTGACCAGGGCCTGGGCCAGGGAGGAGCCTGATACTGAGGTACATGCCCTTGCCCAGAATCGAACCTGAGACCCTTCGATCTGCAGGCCAACGCTCTATCCACTGAGCCAAACTGGCTAGGGCTTTGCATCCATCTACTTTCAGAGTTTTTAGAGACTAACATTGGCCCCCCCCTTCCCCCGCACCAGCCCCACTCCAAACAGTCCATCACCAGAGCTTGGTCCCTGGACTGTTACTGCTGTGAGCGCTCCGCTGTCTGGAGGGTGTTGCCCAGGGAGGGTGCGGGAAGAGGGCACCTGAGAGGCCCACTTGGCCGGGCCCTGGCAGTGATCAGACTGAGCATGCATCAGGTCTGCCGAGAAGCCTGGTCTCAGCGCAGGTGGAAGGAACCTGACACCGAAGTGGAGGCTGGGCTGCGGCCCTTCTGCATTCCCACCCACCCATCTCCCTGCATCTCTGAGGGTCAGCTAAGCCCGAACTGGAGGAAGGATTAGTTCGGGTCGGGCAAAGATGACACAGGCACACTGCAGGGCCCATTGCCAGCCCCGCCCCCGAGGCATCCTGCTGACAACCCCACCCCTGTGATGACCCCACCTCCAGAGGGTCAGCCTTGGAGAGGCCTGCAGGGGCTAGACAGGGTCTTCCACGCTCTACCTGAAGGAGGGCAGAGTACAGGAGAGCAGTGTAGTGGGGCCCCCGCCCCAGGTCAGGATTCCCTGGCCTGGAGGCTGTTTTGTGAATGAAGGAACAGCCAGCTTCCCCAGAAACAAATGCAGAAAAAACCAGTGTGGGCACTTCATACCAGTCCATCTTTTTTTGTTGTTAATCCTCACCTAAGGATATTTTTCCATTGATTTTTAGAGAGAGTGGAAGGGGGAGACACAGAGCAACATCGATGTGAGAGACACATCAATTGGTTGCCTCCTGCATGTACCCGACCAGGCCGGGGATTCAGCCTGCAGCCCAGGTACGTGCCCTCGACCGGAATTGAACTCGGGATCCTTCAGTCCATGGGCCAATGCTCGATACAGTGAGCCAAACTGGCTAGGGCACACCAGTCAATCTTACCTTACCCACTGGTTAGAGTGTAAGAGTCTCTGGACCCAGAAGTGCAGGGTGGACGTCACGTGAACCCAGTGGGAGTTTGGTGAGGGCACAGCGCCCTCTCCGGGAGCCCTGGCCAGGGCCTTCAGCTGGTAGGAGTGCCGGGCTCTAGCGGGGCTCGGGGAAGGCACAAGGCTTGTCTTGGAGGAAACACATGGAAACCTTAACCCAGAACAATTCTTTTATTCAATAACTTCTGATTTCCTCCTTCCCCCAACCAGGCTAGAAAACCATCTGTGATGGGCACCACACAACCCCCACGGGAAGCCCGGCTGGCAGGCAGTTAGGATGGGCAGCAGTGGAGACTGGGCCAGAGGCCCTGCTCTGTCCCATAAACAGCGGGGAGGAGAGATGGGACAAATGGGAGGCCAGAAGCCCCAGAGGGGTTCTTCTACTGGCCTGGTGGATAGAGGCGAGGAGGGCGGGCCCAGCTGTGGCCTCAGGCGTCTTGCTCTTGTTCATGCTGCCCCCTGTTGGCTGCTGCCACTGCCACCTCCCTTCATAGTGTAACTAGACACTCTATGTCCCTGTCTGGTCCCTGTCCTATGGCCACCAGGGGTCTGAAAGCCCTACCTGGGGGTGTGTGGAACATCCTGGTGGGGCTCTCCCACCTTACAGTCCATTCACTCTCACCGAGATGACCTGGAACCCAACTCAGATGACAGCAAAGGACGCAGATCTGTACGGAGTGCGTCAAGTCTGACTGCCCCTGTGTCTCAATAGGAGGAGGGTCCTTGGCTTCCCCGACCAGGCCTGGGAGCTTCCACGTCCCTTCTGCTGAGATGGGAGGGGGCGTGGTCCAGCCAGGCGTTCCGGATATGGTTTGCCTCGGTGGTCAGACCGGCCACGTGCCTTCGGATGAGTGTGGTGGCAGGTCACACACGCCTGTGAAAGTGAGGTCCTTGGAGTGAGGGGCTGGTGCCCCACGGCACTTCTGTGCTCCCAGCAAGGAGGTCTGTCCCTTTGACACTCCAGCCAAGTAGATCTCCAGGGTCTTGAGCAGCCGCCGTGGGCTCTTCTTGGCCAACACTTCCAAGTCTGGAACGGAGAGCATTGCGAACAAAAGGCTCGAGGGGGCTTTGGATGCACAGTCCAGGGCCCAGCAGCTCTAGGGAGTACCCCCAGCCCGGGTCCTATGGAGAGAGGTGAAAGAGACCTCTAAGATGGGGAGCTCACCATGGAGGGGGATCAAGGGACCACACACTCTACCTTGCCCAGGACAACTGCAACTTTGAATAGTCAGTCCACTGCTGGACCCAGCTTTTGATTCAGAAAATATCACCACAGTTATAAGGGCAGAAAGGGAGGAGGGGGTGGCAGAGAAGGGAGAGCTAGCAGGCTCCAGAGGGTGGGCTGGAAGGGAACTGCAGCCAAGCCCAGTCTAGTCACCACCCTGAGATCCCTAAGCCCGGGACGCCCTGGAAGAGGTAGGTCTCACCAGAAGAAAGAGCACACCTTTGAGGACAAAGCCCGAGTCTGCGATGGTCTTCTGCTGCGTCTTCCAGACATGAGCGAGGTGGAGGAAAGTGGCAGCATAGAAGCTGTTCACCACTGGGATCACCTTCTGCTGCCGATTACACTCCCTGCAGGAAGGGAGGTGGTGGACAAAGGCTGGCACCTGGGTGCCCTTCCCCACTACCCTCCCGGGGAGCCATTCCCCAGGCAGCCTTCACATCTGAACTCAGGGTTGGGGAGGGGCTGGCAGATGGGTACTGGTGCACATGGACATTGCCTAGTGCCCCCAGAAGCCAGCAGGTGAGGAAGGAAGCTGGGGAGAATGAGGCAGGGAGGGAGGGAACCAGGCTCTGCTGGGTCCTTCTAATCAGCCGGTGGGGTGGAGGGGACAGGGGGATGAGCAGTGGGAGGACTCACCTGGAGAGACACTCCTCTCTTAAGGCCTGGATTGCGATGCGGGTGATATTCACAGACATCAAACAGAAGGGGAATTGCTGGAATGGAAGTGGTACCAGGTCAGTGGCAACCCAGGTCTTGCCTTCTGTGTTTCCCGCCTCCCACACCCAGCCTGGCCTGCGGGCAATAACAACAGTCGCAGCCCAGAGGCAGCGGCGATGTTATGGCTGCTTCCACGTAGTTTTCACAGTGATCCTTCCATCTCACAGGTGAGGATACTGAAGCTTCTTAAATACCTTAAGGCAGCGGAGCCAGGATTCTAACTGGGTTAATTCACTCCAAACTGGTTTGCATAACCCCTGGGAGAGCCCTCCCGCTTCTTCAACATCCCAACCCATGAGCTCTCTTTGGCCTTCACCAGACCTACCCATGTGCTGCCAGGGACCACATCACCCCTGGGGTTAGGATGAACATGAGAGACTGGGGCCCAGGTACCTAACTAACTATATAGGTTCTTAAAGTCTCTTCCCTTCCCTGGGCTTCTGGTGATTTGCTCAGAGCACTTCATCCAAAATCAGACAGAGAAAGTGCAAGTGCGTAGAAAGTCAGCCTTGACCTGCTGGACACCCATCTCCCAGTAGCAGAGGCCTGAGCACTCCCGAGAGGCGGAATGGAGTCCCACCAGCACTTCACCGGGTGGGACTCAGAATGCCCTGCAGGGCCCGCCTCAAAGCTTTGTTTTTTAGAGGAGCAAATTCCTTCCTATTTAATAACCAAAACAAAACAAAACACACACAAAAAACACAAAAGCAAAAGCAAATGAAAAACGTTTTGCAAGGAATGTGCAAATGTTACATGTTAGTTTTCATTGTTGCATGTACACTGAGGAGAGATCAGTGCATTCCGTAGTTTAGAACAAGAGTCACAGTCTATTTATCCCATCTACTTCCCCTGAGAAAAAAACTCACTACATTATGATATACTGTGCTGTCCAGTGTGGTAGCAACTAACCACATGCACCTATTTAAATTTAAATTCAAAATTAAATAAAATCTAAAATGCAACACTTTTTTAGTTCATCCTAGTGTGATTCCAAGTGCTCAGTAGCGACATGTGCTCAGCTGCTGTAGTGGACAGTGCCGATCTAGAAGGTTCTATTGGACATCACTGCCTGACCTGTAGAGGGTCTCCTGGCCCCACCCAGCTTCTTCTCAGCGTCTTCCATGACACCTGGGTCCCAGATCTTGGCCTGGCCACCTGCTAGCTGTGTGTCCTCATTAAAGCCACCCAAACGTTGAGACTCAGCTTTCCTATCTCTCAAAATAAAAAGGGAAATGCACTTTGAGTCAACACAGCGGCCTGAGACTGCTGTCCTTAGAAAGGCCTGCATACAAGGTTAGCTCTTGGCTGGCATCTGGGCGCTTGGGTTGTGAGAGACGCCCGCCATTCCCTCACGATGACTCACTGTGTAAACTCTGTGCAAATAATATGGTTTATGTTACACACCTGCTTCGCCTGTGACTCTGGAATTCTGATCTGTGCTACAGACGGGGCCTGCATGGCCACCCCCCCAATAAAAACTTTAGGTACTGAATTTCTAATGAGCTCCCCTGGTTGGCACCATTTTATTTGCTGGAGGAGTTAAGTGTGTCCTGTGTGACGCCACTGGGAGAGGACTCTTGGAAGCCTGCACCTGGTTTCCTATGGATTTTGTCCCATGCGTTTCTTCCACGGCTGATTTTTCTCTGGCTCAACTAAATCATGGCTGTGCCTCTCTGCCAAGTCCCATGAACCCTCCAGTGAATCACAGAACCTGGAGGTTCCTGGGACCCTGCCCTAGTGCCATGCTGGGTGGAGTCAAGACACTAATCATTACAAAATTCTACGAGATAGGTTTCATTATCCACGGTTGACATTTTCTATTATCCCACAACCTACCTCACAGAGTTGCTCTAAGGCAGTGATGGCAAACCTTTTGAGCTCGGCGTGTCAGCATTTTGAAAAACCCTAACTTAACTCTGGTGCCGTGTCACATATAGAAATTTTTTGATCTTTGCAACCATAGTAAAACAAAGATTTATATTTTTGATATTTTATATATTTAAATGCCATTTAACAAAGAAAAATCAACCACAAAAATGAGTTCGCGTGTCACCTCTGACACGCGTGTCATAGGTTCGCCATCACTGTTCTAAGGAGTTATTTAGATGTCATATGCAAAATACTAAGTGCAGCATCAGTCTAAGCAGGTGCTAACAAATGTTAATAATTATTATTTTTGCCTCGATGTGTGACTGAGGTAGCAGCAATACCTTTTTTCTTCTTCTTTTTTTTAAATCCTCACCTGAGGATATGTTTTTATTGATTTTTAGAAAGGAAGAGAGGGAGAAAGAGAAACATCAATGTGAAAAACATCGATCAATTGCTTCCAGTACACGCACTGACCAGGAATCAAACATGCAACCTAGGTATGTGCCCTGACTGGGAATCGAACCCACAACCTTTTGGTGTATGAGAAAACACTCCAACCAACTGAGTCAGCTGGACAGGGGGTTATACCTTCTTGTACTGCATATTCAATTATATATACTTGCATAATATCGCCCCTTCCCTTAATTTTTTTCAGTCTAAGATAAATATGGGAACAAGAATATGGTAGCAACATAATTAAGAGAAGATTTAAACCTAGTGTTCATTCACTCTCAGGAACATTCATTTAAAGCTCACTTACTAAAAAGCAGTTTTCACTGGAATCAGACCTCAATGTCTCCGTTCCTTCAGTAGTTCTTTCGGATCTGAAAAGTGTTCCTTTGAGCTAAAATACGACAGTGAGGCTGTGTTTAGGGAACTAGCAGACAGCAGAGGAAACCAGATCTGGGCATTTTTGGGTTTCTACTTAAAGTTTCACTTCTCTTCATGCTTAAACACCTTTGAGAACTGAACAGGAAGCCCAGATGGTCTTCAGGGGCTGTGGCTGCCATGGCCCCCTTGGAGGTTCCAATCCCGTAGTTCTCTAAAATCAATAAAAACATGTTAAAAAAAAAAAGCCAGCCCTAGCCAGTTTGGCTTAGTGGATAGAGTGCCGGCCTGTGGACTGACTGTGGACTGAAGGGTCCTAGGTTCAATTCCGGCCAAGGGCACATGCCCGGGTTGCAGGTTTGATCCCCAGTGTGGGGCAGGCAGGAGGCAGCTGATCAATGATTCTCTCATCATGGATGTTTCTATCTCTCTCTCCCTCTTACTTCCTCTCTGAAATCAATAAAAAATATATTACAAAAAAAAGCTAGATGGGATCTTAGAAGTATTTAGGCCAAACCTCATCTATAATAATCTATAATAATAAAGGCATAATATGCAAATTGACTGAACAACCGAACAGCAGAACGACCGTCTGGACGACCACACTATGACATGCACTGACACCAGGTCAGCCAAGGCAGGTGCAATGCGATTGGCAGGGGGCCCCTGCCATCACCCCACAATTGCCCCAGGTCACCCTCTGTGGGGCGATCGATGTGGGGGCTCTGCGATTGATCTTCCCAAAGAAGGAGGCCCAAGCCACCCTCTGCACTGCGACTAATCACAGAGCCCCGGTCGGGTGGGTGGGGCCTCGCTCTTTGGGTCGATCGATCTGGGGACCCCCGCGATCGATTGCCCCACAGAGGGAGGCCCAGGCCACTGGCCAGTGACGCTGTGGCGGGTGTGCAGGGCAGCCAGTGATCACCCTGCAGAGGGAAGCCCAGGCCAGCCAAGCAATCGGACCTCACACCTGTCGCCCACAGACGGAGGTGACTGATAGCATGGGAGGGGGTGGGCAGCGCTGCACAGATGGCAAGCAGTGGCAGCGGTGGGGGTGGGGCCAGCTGCCGGCAGCCGGGGGAAGGAAAGCCCAATAGGCCTGCCCAGGCCTAGGGACCCTACCCGAGGGGTCCCAGATTGCGAGAGGGCACAGGCTGGGCTGACGGACACCCCCACCCACACCCCCATGCACAATTTTGTGCACTGGGCCTCTAGTTATTTCATAAAAGAGCAAACAGAGGTTCAGAGACCTGCCTCAAATCACAGCTAAATAATAATACTGCAGAGGGAACTAGCATCTAGCTTCCTGACACCTACACCAGCCCTCTTTTTTTATTAAGCTGCTGTTCTTGTGGAATAAATATAAATCCCCAGTAAATGCCACAAAGGCCAGCAAGCGATATACCTCAAGACCAGATACTCATGAAGTCCCACTCTTGCCTCCTCCAGTGTTTCCTGGAATAGACAGGCATACGTAAAGCCTTAAGATTTAATGAGTGTGCCCAGCTGGGTGGGTCAGTGGTTGAGCATCAACCTATGAACCAGGAGGTCACGGTTTGATTCCTGGTCAGGGCACATGCCCGCGTTGAGGTCCTGATCCCCAGTAGTGGGCATGCAGGAGGCAGCTGATCGATGATTGTGTCTCATCATTGATGTTTCTATCTCTCTCTCCCTCTTCCTTCCCCTCTGAAATCAATAAAAATATATTTTAAAAAAGACTGAATGAGTATTTTTCCCAAAAAGATATAGAGACATATAATAAACATTAGAAATTAAAAACTGCCCAGATGGCAAGAACTGTATGATTATTTGGTTGTTTTTTTGTTGTTGTTGTTTTTGTTTTAAATATATTTTATTGATTTTTTACAGAGAGGAAGTGAGAGAGATAGAGAGTTAGAAACATCGATGAGAGAGGAACATCGATCAGCTGCCTCCTGCACATCTCCCACTGGGGATGTGCCCGCAACCCAGGCACATGCCCCTGACCGGAATCGAACCTGGGACCTTTCAGTCCACAAGCCGACGCTCTATCCACTGAGCCAAACCGGTTTCGGCGATTATTTGTTTTATATTCAAGTTTTGGATTCAAAGGTATCGACCTTACTAATAGTTGTGTGTGTACACGTATGCACACAGCAACTCACACAGATATGTATTTGGTTGATTTAAAAAACATGATATGTTTGTATATTATACATAAGATGTAAGAAATCTATTTTTTCTCATGGAAATCAAAAGTTACTTTAAAAAAATAGTTTATTGATTTTTAGAGAGAGAGGAAGGGAGAAGAGAAAAACATCAATGTGAGAGCATGACATTGATCGGCCGCCTCCCTCACGCCATGTACTGGAGATTGAGCCTGCAACCCCCAACCCGGCACATGCCCTGACCGGGAACCAAACCAGCAACTTTCAGGGCACAGGATGACACCCAACCAACTGAACCACACTGGCCAGGGCCAAAACTTACTTTGATAACCCTCACTAAATGACTAATGTGCTGTGTACTTTACATAGTTTATCTGCAACTTAGAATAATTTTACAGGGTTGGAATTATGTTTACATGTTACAAAGGAAAAGACTGAGGTCCTGAGAATTAGGATTAATATGGCCAATACTTTTGGCAACTCAGGCCTGCCCAACTCTAGCCTTCGAAGATAAAATGATCTGATTAACATGCTGCAGGTCTGATCTTCAGCCACTCATTCTCAGGCACCTCTCCCTCGGGCAGCATAAAAGCAGACCACCTTCCTGCTTCTGTCAAGGGCTCCTGAAGACCTTTCCTATCAGAGTCGGGAGTGAACCAGCGACACATATAACGAGCTCTGTCCACTGAGAGAGCCTACAAGTAGTGAGATCTTACTAGCAGTGAGAAAGTCTACTGCTCAGATCTTGGCTTCTAAATATCATTCTCCAATTAAAGGAACAGGAGCTCCTTGAAGAAGTGGTCGATTCCAGGGATAGAAATTATGCAGGGAAAACACAAGCCGAACCGAGATCATCTGTTGGTGTCTAGAAAAATAAAAGTTCTCAAAAAAGGATAGGGCATGTTCAAAGGGCACAGGTGCCACCCTAAAAGAACTCTCAAAATGGCCAAAGATGGGACAAGTTGAGCACCAAAATAAGGATAATATTTGGTTATAATTCATAGAATAAAATAAGTATCCATGAGTCCACACTGATGTAAAAAGTAGCTGAGTAAATAAACAGAGAGCACAGACAATTCCTTCTTGCAAAATTTATTAATTCCGTAAGAATTAATAAATGTAGAATGAATGAGGGAAACAGAAAGTCAGCATTAGAACTAAGTTTGAGGACCGGCCGATGTGGCTCAGTTGGTTGAGTGTCATCCCATGCACCAAGAAGTCGCCAGTCCATTTCCCAGTGAGGGCACATACCTGAGTTGCAGGTGGGGGTGCGAGGCAGCCAATCAATGTTTCTCTCTCATCAACATTTCTCTCTCTCTCTCAGTTTCTCTCTCTCTAAAGAACAAAAAAATCAACAGAACAAAGTTTGAGGA
Organism: Myotis myotis; assembly: GCF_014108235.1. NCBI lineage: Eukaryota > Metazoa > Chordata > Mammalia > Chiroptera > Vespertilionidae > Myotis > Myotis myotis. The sequence continues at coordinate 1,434,185 of NW_023416318.1, forward strand.
GAAACAGGATATCTGCATAGTTTCAAAGTGTCTTCCTCAACATTGTTATTAATGACAAAGGGAGAAATAGTCACTTCACCATGGAGAAACCCAGCAGATATCACCTCAACCACGTGTCCAAGGTGGGCCTCACCAGCAGTGAGACACGTTGGCATTCTGTGTTCCTGATATGAGGCACGAGAAGGCCACATCACTTCTGTAGTGTCCTTACCAAAAATGCATAACCCTCCAACTTGCTCTTAGCTTTCCATTACAGTTGATGGCCACTCTACTTTTCCTGCTGCTCAAATAAAAGTCATCATTGAGCCCAGCCAACATGGCTCAATGACTGAGCGTTGACACATGTGTGCTCAATCCCCAGTAGGGGGCATGCAGGAGGCAGCCAATCAATGATTCTCTCTGATCATAGGTGTTTTTATCTCTCACTCTCCCTTCCTCTCTGAAATAAATAAAAATATATTTTAAAAAATCATCATTGACTCTTCTCTTTTTCTTACACTCATATTCTATCCATCAGAAAAATATGCTGGCTCTACTCTCTTAAGTCCATACGCTCAAGATTGTATATCCGCGGAGAAACCAAGATGGCAGCATAGGCAAACACCTGAAATTGCTGCCTCGCACAACCACTTCAAAAATACAACTAAAAGACAAAACGGACATCATCCAGAACCACAGGAAGGCTGGCTGAGTGGAAATTCTACAACTAGAAGGAAAGAGAAAAGCACACTGAGACTCAGAGGGGTGCGAAAGTAAAGTGCAGAGGTAAGGAGGCGCACATGGAAAGGGCTGGCAACTGAGGACGCGGTTGTCTTTTTCAATCGGGAGGGAGACACACGCTACCACTCTGAACTCCAGTTCCGGACGAGTCTCTGGGGACCCAGACTCATACGGGGAGAAACTGGACTGTCTGGCATCGGGCAAAACTTGAGGGCGGCTTTCCCTCAGAGGTGCTTGCAGCAATTACCGGGACACTGAGACACGGGGCCTCTTAGGTCAGGGCTGAGGATCAGCCATAGCTGTTTGCTCCGCCCTGTTAATTCCCTGAGACCCCGCCCCACCCAACCTGTGCGCAGAAGCTTTTGCATATGAATGACCTGGCCCTTTGCTATCTAAAATTACCTAACAAACTACAGCTGGGTCAGAGAGACCCAGAACATCCAAAAGAAGACCCAAGGCCCCACAGTAGCTTGCACTGCTTCACAGCTGGGCCTCATCTGGGCACCTCCAAATCCCATACAAAGAAGAGGAATCTGCAGATCTCTCCGTAGCTCCTGCTGGGTAGCCTCAGGCAGAGGCTAAATTAGCACCTCCTTAGAGATCCAAGTGCCAGTGTACCCAGTGGTCAGAGTGGGACAATCCAGATTACAACTCCTCAGATCCATAAGGGACACACTGAGGGGGCAGACTCAGTGAGAACCAAAGCCCCACTGAAGCAAGTCTTGGCCCATAAGGGTGTCTCCAGCACAGAAGTTTTCCCACCATAGACACAGCTGATTCTCACAGCTAACTGGCCTGGAGTTCAATTCCTCCCAGTGATACCAACTACAATCAAGGCTTAACTACAAGACTGTGCACAAAGCCCACAAAGGGGTGCACCAAGAGTGTCCACCTCAGGTAATTGGGGAGGCTGAGCCACTAGGCCCTATAGGACACCTAGCACAGAAAGCCACCCTGTCAACACAAGGAAGCAGCCAAAATGCAGAGACAAAGAAATAGGTCACAAATGACAGAAATGGAGGAAAGCAAACTACTGGATATAGAGTTCAAAACCACACTTATAAGGTTTTTCAAGAATTTTCTAGAAACTGCCGATAAATTTAGTAAGACCCTCAAGAAATCTAGTGAGACCCTCGAGGTTATGAAAAAGGACCAAGTAGAAATTAAGCATACACTGACTGAAATAAAGAATATTATACAGAGATCCAACAGCAGACTAGAGGATCGCAAGAATCAAGTCAAAGACTTGAAATACAAAGAAGCAAAAAATACCCAACCGGAAAAGCAAAAAGAAAAAAGAATCCAAAAATATGAAGATAGTGTAAGGAACCTCTGGGACAACTTCAAGCGTACCAACATCCGAATTATGGGGGTGCCAGAAGAAAAGAGAGAACAAGATATTGAAAACCTATTTGAAGAAATAATGACAGAAAACTTCCCTTACCTGGTGAAAGAAATAGACTTACAAGTCCAGGAATCATAGAGAACCCCAAACAAAAGAAATCCAAAGAGGACTACACCAAGACACATCATAATTAAAATGCCAAGAGCAAAAGACAAAGAGAATCTTAAAAGCAGCAAGAGAAAAAAAGTCAGTTACCTACAAGGGAGTACCCATACGACTGTCAGCTGATTTCTCAACAAAAACTATGCAGGCCAGAAGGGAGTGGCAAGAAATTTTCAAAGTGATGAATACCAAGAACCTACAACCAAGATTACTTTACCCAGCAAAGCTATCATTCAGAATTGAAGGTCAGATAAAGAGCTTCACAGATAAGGAAAAGCTAAAGGAATTCATCACCACCAAACCAGGATTATATGAAATTCTGAAAGGTATTCTTTAAGAAGAGGAAGAAGAAGAAAAACGTAAAGATAAAAATTATGAACAAGTACATATCTATCAACAAGTGAATCTAAAAATCAAGTGAATAAAAAAGTCTGATGAACAGAATAAACTGGTGAATATAACAGAATCAGGGGCATAGAAAGGGAGTGGACTGACTATTCTCGGCGGGGAAAGGAATGTGAGGGGTGCGGGAAGAGACTGGACAAAAATCATACACCTGTGGATGAGGACAGTGGCGGGGGTGGGGGGTAAGGGCAGAGGGTGGGGTGGGAACCGGGTGGAGGGGAGCTATGGGGGAAAAAAAGAGGAACAACTGTAATAATCTGAGCAATAAAGATTTAATTAAAAAAAGATTCTATATCCGGCATCTGAACACTTCACTCCACCTCGTCTGAGAAGACCCTCCACACCACCATCATCTACAACTTGATTGTAAAGCCCTAGACCAGAGATTTTCAACCTCTTCATCTTGTGGCACACATAAACTAATTACTAAAATTCTGCAGCACACCAAAAAATATATTACTGCACTGTTTGCCGATCTGACAAAGGTATAGTTTTGATTTATTCACACCAAATGGCTATTGTTGTGTTGGCTGTTGTCATTTTTTTTTTTTTTTGAGAACCTAAGGAAAAAGAGTCAGTGCCCCTGACTAAATAGGTATGACATGTTTTAAAAATTCTTGTGGCGGGGGGCAACTAAGATGGCGGCATAGGTAAACACCGGGAAATTATCGCCTCACACAACAATTGAAAATTACCGCAAAGGACTGAGCAAACATCATCCAGAACAACAGGAAGGCTGGCTGAGTGTAAATTCCACAACTAGAAGGAAAGAAAAGCACGCTGAGAGCCAGAGGCGCTGCGGAGGTGAAGTGCAGAGGTACGGCGGCGCGCGCGCGCGCGCGCAAGGAAAGGGGGTAGCACCTGAGGACGCGGCTGACTTTTTGAGTCACAAGCTCCTGACGGCTCTGAACTCCGGTTCCGGGAAGTCTCTGGGGACCCAGGTCTCACACGGGGAGAAGCTGGTCTGTCCGGCAGCGAGCGAACTTGAGGGCGGCTTTCCCTCAGAGGTGCTTGCAGCCGTTACCGGAACACTGAGACGCGCGACTCCGGGCGGAGAATCGGCCATGGCTGCTTTCTCCGCCCTCTGACTCCCTGAGACCCCGCCCCACCCAGGCTGCGGCAGAGGCTTCTGCATGTGAATGTACCTAACTGCAGCCGAACCAGGCAGACCTGGAACTTCCAAGAGAAGGCCCAAGGCCCCGCAGCGGCTTGCATTGCTTCACAGCTGAGCCTCTTCGTGGCTCCTGCTGTGTGGCCTCAGGCAGAGGCTGAATTAGCACCTCCTTAGATCCAGGAGCCACTGTACCCAGTGGTCAGAGGGGGTCCATCCAGACTGCAACTCCTCAGATCCATAAGGGACGCACTCAGGGAGCAGACTCAGTGAGCAGCACCAAAGCCCCACTGAAGCAAGTCTTGCCCCAGAAGGGTGTCTTCAGCACAGAAGTTCTCCCACTTTAGACACAGCTGATTCTCACAGCCAACTGGCCTGGAGGTCAATTCCTCCCAGTGATTCTACAACAACCAAGGCACCAAGAGTGCACTAAGAGTGTCCACCCCAGGTAACTGGGGAGGCTGAGCTACTGGGCCCTACAGGACACCTGGCGCACAGGGCCACTCTGTCAACACAGGGAAGCTGCCAAAATGCGGAGACAAAGAAACAGGTCACAAATGGCAGAAATGGAGGAAAGCAAACGATTGGATATAGAGTTTAAGGCCACGGTTATAAGGTTTTTCAAGAATTTTATGGAAACCGCCGATAAATTTAATGAATCCCTCAATAAGTATAGGGAGACCATGGAGGACATGAAAAAGGACCAACTAGAAATTAAGCATACACTGACTGAAATAAAGAATAATTTACAGAGATCCAGCAGCAGAAAAGAGGATCCCAAGAATCAAGTCAAAGATTTGAAATACAAAGAAACAAAAAATACCCAACCGAAAAAGAAAAAAGAAAAGAGATTCCAAAAATATGAAGATAGTGTAAGGAACCTCTGGGACAACTTCAAGCGTACCAACATCAGAATTATAGGGGTACCAGAAGGAGAGAGAGGGCAAGATATTGAAAACCTTTTTGAAGAAATAATGACAGAAAACTTCCCCTACCTGGTGAAAGAAATGGACTTACAAGTCCAGGAAGCGCAGAGAACCCCAAACAAAAGGAATCCAAGGAGGACCACACCAAGACACATCATAATTAAAATGCCAAGAGCAAAAGATAAAGAGAGAATCTTAAAAGCAGCAAGAGAAAGACAGTCAGTTACCTACAAGGGAGTACCCATACGACTGTCAGCTGATTTCTCAACAGAAACCATGCAGGCCAGAAGAGACTGGCAAGAAATATTCAAAGTGATGAATAGCAAGAACCTGCAACCAAGATTACTTTATCCAGCAAAGCTATCATTCAGAATAGAAGGTCAGATAAAGAGCTTCACGGATAAGAAAAAGCTAAAGGAGTTCATCACCACCAAACCAGCATTATATGAAATGCTGAAAGGTATTCTTTAAGAAGAGGAAGAAGAAAAAGGAACTCTTACCATTTGCCACAGCATGGATGGAACTTGAGAGCGGATAAATACCACAGGATCTCACTCATTTGTGGAATATAATGAACAACATAAGCTGATGAACAAGGACTGATCCAGAGACGGAGAGGCATTGATTGGACTGTCGGGACTTGGAGAGAAGGTAGGGGAGGGTGGGGGTAAGGGGGAAAGATCAACCAAAGGACTTATATGCAAGCATATAGGCCTAATCAATGGACATGGACAACGGGGGGGTGAGGGCATGAGCGGGGGTGGGGGGGGGTGGGGGGTAGAGGGTAACGTGGGGGCAAGGACACATATGTAATATCTTAATCAATAAAAAAATATATATATATAAAAAAATTCTTGTGGCATATCAGTTAAAAATTGCTGCCCTAGACTATTCTCCGCCTGGTAGGATCCATTTAAACCTTTCAAGTTGGACCGTGTAGTCCAGGCTGCTGAAAACCCTCTTTTTGCTTAGAGTAAAATCAAAAGCCCTCATCGTACCTACCAGGCACTACGCCATCTGGTCCCTATTACCCTCTGACCTCCTTTCCTCCTGCCCTCCCTTCCTCCTTCCGCTCCAGCCAGCTCCCCTGCTATTCCTTCACATGCAGACACTCCCTCCTCAGGACCTGTGCTGTAGCTGTTCCCTCTGTGTGGAATGCTCTTCCCCCAGAAACCAGCTTGGCTAACATCCTCACCTCTTCAAGGCTTGGTTTGGGTCTTGCCCTCTCATGGGAGCTACCTTGACCATCCCCTAAAATACTGCAACCCCCTCCCCACATTCTTCAAACCTTACCCCACCTGTGGCTTTTCCTTAGCACACGCATCACCTTCTAACACGTCCTATCATTAGTGCATGTATTATGCTCACTGTCCTTTCTTCTCTGCTGGAAGGATCTTTGTTTGTTTTGCTCACTGATGTATCTCAAGCTTCAAGAAAAGTAACTAGCACAGGAGGTGGCTGAATAAGTATTTGTTTAGTGAGTGAATTCCAGGGCCCACAAATCTGAGAGACGCATGGCAAGAAACGGGTCAAATTCATTTTCTAAAGTGGAGGGACTACCTACTGCCTTTTACTAACTGGGAAAACCATCAAACCCAACCCCAGAGAGCAGACCCGAGCAGAGACTGAGGGCTGCAAAAGCCACTTCTGGCCTGTCAGTAACTCCTGACCCTCAGAGGCAGACCTTCTCTGGGGCACACAAGGCGACTCTTTTCCTTCAGACTCAGGGACTTCCCTGGGAGGGTGGTGAGTCACTTAGTGCTTTTGTACATTATCTCCTTTAGTGTTTCCGACTACCCTGCTGAAGTTTCCATGATTTCCATTCTACAGATGAGGAAACTGAGGCTCTGGGGAATTGAGGCAATGCTTGAGACGCATGCTAATGAGTGCTAGAGCTCAGATCCCAGCACTGACAGGGAAAGACCAATCCTGGTTTGCCCCAGTTGTCCTAAGAGCCCTCAGCAATGAGAGATTTACCTGGGAGGCCCGCCTGGCTGCTCAAAGAGCCCTGAGCCCAGGTCCTAGCTCCACAGCCCTCTCTGCTGGCTTCCCACCAAAGGCCCACCTGGATATGGTGATGAGACAGGCGGAAAATCTCCTGGGCCATCAGCAAGGTCTTTGAGTCCATCACCAGGTAGAGCAGATGCAGGAGGGCAAGGAAGCCCGCTCCTCTAAGGTCTGTGGCTGGATTTGCTCCTATAGCAGAAACCAGGAGGAAGTTGAGGGTGATGAGAGCAATACTTAATGAAATGCCTGCTGCCGGGAGCGTCAATGACTTAGTTGAGTCATTGACCAACTGGAGAGCCTAGGCTGTAACAAGACACCCCCTAGCAGGGCAGTCAGAGAAGTGGGGCTTCATCCCTTCCTGGTGCTAAGGAGCCCCCTCCCTCTGGTGGCACTGGAAGTGAAGTGGACGTCAGTGGAGGCCACATGGGAACAGTAATGAGGCACCTCTGCCCTTCCCAGCCAGTGGTACTAGTGGAGGTCAAGTGGGATAACTGGGTTCCCACCCCATCTGACAGTAATGAGGTCACAGCCTCCTCCCCCCACTGGCTCAGTATCAGAGGAGGCCTGCTAAAATAGAAGACTTAAAGAAGACCCAGAGTCTCATTACACAATAAAAAAATCATTTGTTGCACAAAGAAAATCACAATTTGGATGAGAAAAGGCAATCACTAAATAGCAACACCAGATAAAGGTTTTTAAGCAGCTGCTGTAGGCAGAATAATGGCCCCTTCAAAACTGTCCCTGCCCTAATCCCCACAACCTATGTATATGTAATGTTGCAGGCCAAGGGGGAATTAAGATTGCAGGTAGAATTAAGGTTGCTAATTAGCAGATAAGAAAATTACCCTGAATTATCTTGAAGGGCCCAAGGTAAAAAGTGAAAGAGGGAGGCAGAAACAGAGTCAGAAAAAGATGTGAGAATAGAACCGGGCTCAGAGAGATGCTATGAAGGAGGAATGCAGGCAGCCACTAGAACAGCGGTTCTTAACCTGTGGGTCGCGACCCCTTTGGGGCTGAACGACCCTTTCACAGGGGTCGCCTAAGACCATCGGAAAACACATATATAATTACATATTGTTTTTGTGATTAATCACTATGCTTTAATTATGTTCAATTTGTAACAATGAAAATACATCCTGCATATCAGATATTTACATTACGATTCATAACAGTAGCAGAATTACAGTTATGAAACAGCAACGAAAATAATTTTGTGGTTGGGGGTCACCACAACATGAGGAGCTGTATTAAAGGGTCGTGGCATTAGGAAGGTTGAGAACCACTGCTCTAGAAGGTGAAAAAGACAAGGAAACAGTCTCTCTCCTGAAGCCCCAAAAAGAGTGCAGCTCTGCTGTCCCCTTGATCTTACCCCAGTGAGACCTGGTTCAGATTTCCGAACGACAGAACTCCCCTATTTGTGTTGTTACAGCTACTAAACCTTTGATAAGCAATTACTAACATACTTAGAAAAGAAATGAAAGTCTCAGTAAAGAAATATAACTAAAATTAAAAACCCATTGGATGGGCTCAACGGCAGAATAGCTATAACAGGAAAAGAATCAGTGACCTTGAAGATGGAACAATTTAAATGATAAAATCTGAACAACGAGGGGAAAAACAAAACAAAATGAGGAGCACTTCAGAGATCCATGAGCTATAGACAGAGCCTGTGGAGCAATAACAAAAGACCTAGCATTTGTGCCATCAGAGTCCCACAGGAGAGGACAAAGTGTGGGGCTGAAAAAAGTACTCAAAAGTCATAATGAGTGGATATTTATCGAATTTGGCAAAAGACATAAAACCTACAGATCCAAGAAGCTGAGTAAACCCCAAATGGAATAAGGTGAAAGATATCCACACCAAGACACCTCATAATCAAAACGCTGCAAACGAAAGACCAAAAAATAAAAATCTGGAAAACAGAGAGAGAGAAAAACAACCCCTTAACTATCAGGGAGAAATAATTCAAATGACAGTAGCTTGCTGGCTGGTGTTGCTCAGTGAACTGAACTAGGAGGTCATGGCTCAATTCCTGGTCAGGGAGCATGCCGGGTTGCGGGCTCGATACCCAGTAGGGGGCATGCAGGAGGTAGCAGATGGATGATTCTCTTTCATCATTGATATTTCTATCTCTCTCTCCCGCTCCCTCTCCCTTCCTCTTTCTGAAATCAATAAAAACATATTTTTAAAAATGACAGCGCTTTCTCATCAGAAACCATGAAGCCCAAAAGGCAGTAGCACATTTATCAAGTACTGAAAAAGAACTGTCAACATGGAATTCAATGTCCAGGAAAATTACCCTTCAGGAGTAAAGGGGAAATCAAGTCATTCTCAGATGGCTTGTTTCTCTCATTGTTCAGATTAGGTAAGAGAATTTATTACCTGTAGACCTAGATAAGAAAATGCCTAAAGGATGTTTTGAAACAGAAATGAAATGATAAAAGGAATCGTGGAATATCAGAAAGGAAAAAAGAACAATGGAAAAGTAAATACAATGGATTTTGCTTCTCCTCTTGAGATTCTTAAGTTGTTTAATGGTTGAAACAAAAATCAAACACTCATATGATTTTCAGTGTTTATAGAGGACATATTTAAGACAATTATACATGAGGGAAGATGGACTTAAACATGTTGTCAATACCAACAGACTGTCAATTAATTATGGGTATATAAAGTTTCCTTTTAAAATTAAGATTTTTTTCCTATTCTATACAAGTGTAATTTGGTATGATTTTGAAAAAAGAGTAGCACAATCCAAAAGCAGGTGAAATAATTTTGTTTCACTCAAAAAATAAAATAAAACAAACTTTTCATCAATATTAGTGGAAAAAAGGAAAAAGAAAAAACCAGATCCCAAATCATATCACTCAGTGGTTTCCACCCCAGAGTGTTTGACGATGGTCTGCCCGGCCACGAGTGAGCGTTTCTCCTGCCACTCTCTTCTCACATCAGCCACGCTGTTTCTCTGACAGAGGCAAACAACCTTCATGCCAGGGCCTTTGCATTTGCTCTACCCTCTTCCTGGAAGGCTTTCCCAGATACCCCTCAGCATGGTGCTGGGCTCTCACTCTAGCCCTGGAATCAGGGGTCCAAGAAAAGAAGATGAACCATTCCTCTCTCTTACCCTGAAAGCCCAGATCTTCCCAGTGATCGCCGTGGAGGGCACAGTCAAACTTGGAGCCGGTCAGCTTCTTATAGATGGTCTTGAGGACTCGGCCATGTGTTGGGTCTCGGCTATCCAGGCCACCTGCCCCAAAACACACCCATGTTTCTGTTGGATTGCCCTTCAAGGGAAGACTAAGTGCTTCTCAAGATAGAACCAGACTGTACTCAAGACACCCTGTTCTCCCAGACTTTTACCTCTCAGTCCCTGCTCCCCACATCAACATGGAAAATGCAAGACCCTTGGGTGAGGCTTAGTCACAGGGTGGGCAAGCAGTGCTCTCTGCCTGACCTCATGCAGCACCTGCTCTGTGGCAGCACCAGTGCACTCACACTGAGCAATGGTCAGGACCAAGTCCCTTTCTTCACGGAGGCCCCGGTGGAGCTTTGGAGGCCCGAAGAGGCAGTGCCGGAGGGCGGCAAGCCCAGTCCTTCGAATTGTTGGCTGGATTCTTTTCTGGGGAGAAAGTTGCAGGTAATGGGTAGCATGCTAGGTCCACCTGCTTTCATGAACTTATCATTAGGCTGAGCACAGGGACTGTTCTTACAGAAAGACATAGTTCCCCCAATTAAGTGGCTGGTCTCTGGGCCAGGGAAAGGGGGCAGACGCTGTGAAGCATCTGTGGGATCTCTGGAGACAGGCTCTCCAAGCTCTTAAGTCCTTTGTAAATAGAGAGACATGTCCCCAAGCATTATCAGTCGTGTATATTTGGTCCTTCGGGCTCTTCCAGAACTAGCTATTCCATTGACTGTCAAGGAGGCTGGCTGTGGGGACTCCCCCAGGTGGTCTCACAAAAACACCACACCAGGTTTCCTAGCAGGGCTGCTTCTGCATAGCCTTTGTATGCCTGCCTCTGTCTCTCTCCATAAAGGACGTAATTTATAAAGTCTAGCACCACTCTCAAATTCCAGGATGAGACAGCCAGTGGGGACAGAAGTTGAGTGGAGACTTTTTTGGAGCTGGATACCTCTGAGGGGAGCTAAAGTCTTCTGCTACCACCACAACCAGCACTTCCTAAACCAGGTCATGCTGACTTCTCATTGCTCAGGGCCACGGCCAGGGACTTAGAACAAACTGATCTGGGTAGCTTCTGGCAACCTGATTCCTATCTTCGCAGCCTCTCTATTGAGCCAGGTTTTAGGTACAAGATCTGAAATCACATTCCTCTAAACTTACTACTATCACTCAAGATGCCCCAGAAAGCTTGCCAGCTTTTATTCTCAATACTAGAGGCCCAATGCACGAAATTTCACGCACTGTGGGGGAAGGGGGTGTCCCTCAGCCCGGTCTGCACCCTCTCGCAATCTAGGACCCCCTGCACCCTTTTGCAGTCTAGGACCACTGCTGCGCTCGCCAGCCATGAGTCTGGCTTCTGGCTGAGCAGCGCTCCCCCTGTGGGAGTGCACTGACCACCAGGGGAAGCTCCTGTGTTGAGCATCTGCCCCCTGGTGGTCAGTGTGCATCATAGCGACCGGTCCTTCCACCATTCAATAGATTTGCATATTACCTTTTATTATACAGGATTCTTTCTTCTTCCAATCTTACATATTTTTAAAATTCCCAGATAGCTTCTAATACCTTGAGAGAATGGAAGATTTTCCTACATTAGCCATTAATTACTCAGCTCTGGACAGGCTGCCTTGCTTCCTCAAGGAACTACCTAGCACTTGATTCCAGACCTCCCATCGCTAAGAGGGAAAAGCAGGGAGCAGCTACATGGACCTCTGTATGACAGGGCCACCGGAGCTCTGGGGCACAGGCCCAGAAAGGCCACAGGGGCCCTGCATGCAACAAGGGTCTTTGGCAGCCACGACCCTGTACCCCAAGATCTTTCTAGGCGAGATAGGACCCTCAACTAGATGCTTCCATCTGCTTGACCAGTGCCCTGTCCTGGTGGGTTAGAAACCTGGCTCCTGGGAAGAAGTGCTTTGCTGGAGATCCCAAACGTCCCTATGTCATACCTTGAAGGAGGAGAGGTCGATGGTCTGGAAATGCTGCAGGGCCTCACTGAAGGAGATTAGCTGTGTAGGATGGTCTGTCTGGCTTCCTGTGGCCAAAGGGAAGAGGCAGAAACCCCAGGGTTTGTAACAGTAGTCAGTGTCAGCAGCCATTCACTGAGGCCTTCCAGTTGTCACCTCTAAGCTCAGATTCCAGCTGTAAACATCAGACACCCAAAGCTGCTGGATCAACTTCCCTTCCACACCAGGCTGGTCAGAGGCTTGCAAGCGATCTATGCAGTGAGTAGGGATACATCTGCCCCTCAGGGGCTCCCTAAATTCCACTCATCTGGGAGGGGGTGTCACTGACTGGAGTAGGTACACACATAAGAGTGTGCCACAGTTTTGCTTAGGGGTATTTCCTAATTCCTAATTTGACCCTTCTCATACCCTACATATGAATGGCCCTCTCTCCATCCTTTGTTCCAGTCCACAGGGAATTAACTTGCCAGTCAACAGTAACATCTCTCCCATATGGTCCTAGTTCTGCTGTTCTGGAGCTCTCGGAAAGAGATGAGAGACGATTTTTATCAAGCTCAGAGACTTCCAGAAGATGGCTTCAGCCCCCAACTCCAGGGATTTCCTTGTACAGTGAACAACCTGCTCAGCCTTATGCAGCGGCCCCAGCTGCCCGCCTCCATCCTCCTGCTAACCTCATCTCCCTACAGAAGCTGACCATGCCAAGGTCCTCCCTGACTTCTCTCAGGGCTGGGTAGGTGGCAGCCCTTTCCCCAGGGCATTCATTCCCATTTCTCCCAGAAAGTCGTCTTTAGATTTGGAGTTTTTATTCTACTGCACACAGCCAAAATAGGACCATTCAGGAACTGTCTTCTCATCTCAGAGCCACAGAAACATTAGCCTCATGTGTGGACAGTGCCTTTACCAGCAGCAGACTGTGTGGCGATAGTGCTATTCTTGCAGTTACCTGTCTCTGGCTGGATGTTCTGCACGGCTTCCCATTCTTCCTGGGCTCTGAGCACCTCGGGGCTCACAACTGCAACGGTAAGAAAAGGAGACCCTCTGAGCTCGGGGTGGTCTGGATCACCGTCAGCCCCAGCCCTGGGTCCCGTTGCCCTCAGATACCCTCTTTACGAGGCTGCCAGGGTGAGCTTTCGGAAAGGCAGACCTGGCGTCCCACCCTGGCTCCCCTGGTCAAAACCCTCCAGGGATCCTCCATAACTCTCAAGGTAAACCTCAACTCTTTAGCATAGCATCTAAGTACTCTCACAATCTGGACCCTCTGTACCTAACTCTGCTGTAGGGCGTAAAGGATACCTAAAGTTTCTCTATACTTCCCACCTTCAGGGCCGTGGCACGGACTGCTCTCCCTCTGCCGACAGTCAGCAAGCCCCGTCAATTGCAACCCCTTCTGGTGTAACTCCTTCTCATCCTTCAGTTAATTCTGATTATCACCCTCACCTGGATGCTTTATCAGTGTGGGACCATCTTTCCCACTGCACTGGGAGCTACATGAGAGCGGGGCTCTCCAGAACCTAGAACAGTGCCTGACACATAACATGTGCTCAATATTTGATGAATGAATAAAGCATGGTAAGGGGGCGGGGGGGAGGAGAAGAAAAAAAAAACAGCAGGATTGGCCCTCTATAGCCACTACATGGCCCTTTTCTCCAAACCACAGCTGCCACTCTCTGGCCCAAATTGCTAATAGCATCCTGTCACTGGTTTTTCCCATTTGCTATGGAGGACATCAACAAATAGTGGTAAGGATGAAGAGACTTCAGTTAAATACCAAACACTGTGATCCCTCCAGCCTCAGTGGTAAAAGCAGTTTAGGACAATTCCTCTCTGCCTTGAACTCATGGCTGAGGACATCACGTGACAAACCTGTTTTGAAAGTATACTTGCAAATTAAGTAAAATTCTATCAAGAACTCAAAACACTAGTGGATAATGAGGAAGAGCAAGCGGCTGGGAAGCGGGAGCAGATGGTTGCTAAAAGCACACTCTAGTGCAGCCGCGGGCAAACTACGGCGGATCCGGCCGTTTGAAATGAATAAAACTATTGAAAAAAAAGACCGTACAAACACGCCATCCATGCTTTTGTTCCGGCCCTCCGGTCCAGTTTAAGAACCCATTGTGGCCCTTGAGTCAAAAAGTTTGCCCACCCCTGCTCTAGTGGTTCTTAATCTTGGCTGCACATTAGAATCACCTGGGAATCTTTTTAAAATCCTGATTTCTGGGCCCCATCCTCTGGAAATTCTGTTTCTTTGTTACGGGTTGGGGCCACAACATTAGTAACAAAGAAACAGAATTTCTGGAGGATGAGGCCCAGAAATCAGGATTTTAAAAAGATTCCCAGGTGATTCTAATGTGCAGCCAAGGTTGAGAACCACTGCTTTAGAGCAGGGGTCCTCAAACTTTTTAAACAGGGGGCCAGTTCACTGTCCCTCAGACCGTTGGAGGGCCGGACTATAGTTTTTAAAAAAACTATGAACAAATTCCTATGCACATTGCACATATCTTATTTTGAAGTAAAAAAACAAAACGGGAACAAATACAGTATTTGTATTTACATGTGGCCCGCGGGCCATAGTTTGAGGACCCCTGCTCTAGAGCCTATTGCTGGTGAACAGTTCATCTCCACCATTTATTAGCTGTTCTTTGAGCCAATTACTTAACCATTAGTAATCACTCATGGGACTACTATGGGGATGATGTAACTCTTCGACCTCTTCGGGGAATATGTGGCCCAAAGGTAAGTGCTCAATACATGTTAGCTAATATTATGGACACAGTCGTGGGCTTGGGACCAGCAGGACAGTGAAGTGGTGGCAGATGAGATAGGTTTGGGGTCCTGAATGTCTGGAACTCTGGGAAACTCAATCTTGCCAGTCCCAAACTGTGGACGGGGCAGCAGACACAGAACCTCAGGGCTTCCAAGCTGGATAACTTCAACAGAATACAGAATACTCAACCATGGACTGTAAAAAAAACAAACAAAAAACCCGCTTCGCCTTGGCTGGTGTGCTCAATGGTTAGGGAAACCAGCCTATGCACCAAAGGGTTGCAGGCTCAATTCCTAGTCAAGGGCACATACCTAGGTTGTAAATTGGTGTGTCTCTTGCACATCTATGTCCCTCTCCCTTCCTCCCTCCCTTCCATTCTCTCTAAAAATAATTGGAAAACATATCCTCTGGTGAGGATTAACAAAAAAACAACAACAACCCCACAACAAAGTGTGGGGCAAAAGTAGGTTTATAATTGTAAGTATGCAAAACAAAGTTTATACTTGTATTATTATTTATCAACTAGAGGCCCGGTGCATGGATTCGTGCACCAGTGGGGCCCCTCAGCCTGGCCTGCAGGGATTAGGCCAAAACCAGCTCTCTGACATCCCCCGAGGCGTCCCAGATTGCAAGAGGGCACACACAGGCCAGGCCGAGGGCCTCTAGCATGCATATAAGATCTTTAGTTAATCTCTTCCTGCCCTCCTCCCTCTGAAATTCATCAGTCTGTTCCATGTTTCCATGCCTGTAGTTTCCGCTCCTGTATTAAATGTCTGCCCCCTGGTGGCCAGTGCGCATCATAGCTACCAGCCAGTTGGCCAGTCACTTAGGCTTTTCTATATATAGACTAGAGGCCCGGTGCACGAAATTCGTGCATGGGTAGGGCCCCTAGGCCTAGCTGGCGATCAGGGCCAATTGGGGCCTGCCGGCTGCCAGCTGGGGCCTCCCTTCATTCCATACCGCCTCCTGGTGGTCAGCTCACGTCATAGCAAGCAACCGAACTCCTAGTCTCCTGGTTGAACTCTCAAGGGGACAATATGCATATTAGGCTTTTATATATATAGATTATTGTATTATTTTCCATATGAACAACTGTAAACTTACTTTTGCCCACCCAGTAATGTAGGAAAGAACCATGTAAAGCAGATAAAATAGGATGCTTTTTCAAAGTCCTTTTGCATATACTGTCTTATTTCATTACTAAAGGCCCAGTGCACAAAAATTTGTGCACTCCGGGGGGAGGAGGGGTCCCTCAGCCCGCCTGTGCCCTCTCGCAGTCTGGGACCCCTTGGGAGATAACGACCTGCTGGCTTAGGCCTGCTCCCGGGTGGCAGAGGGCAGGCCCAATCCCTAGGTGCAGCCCCTGGTTGGGCTCAGAGCAGGGCCGATTGGGGAGTTGGGGCACCGCCCCGTCATGCACAGAGCAGGGCGGATTGGGAGGTTGCGATGCCACCCTCAGTCACGCTCAGGGTAGGGCCGATTGGGGGGTTGGGGCACCGCCCCCGTCACACTCAAGGCAGAGTCGATGGGTAGGTTGTGGCGCCACCCCGTCACGCACAGAGCAGGGCCAATCCGGGGGTTGGGGCGCTGCCCCCTG
This sequence comes from Myotis myotis, assembly GCF_014108235.1. Classification (NCBI taxonomy): domain Eukaryota; kingdom Metazoa; phylum Chordata; class Mammalia; order Chiroptera; family Vespertilionidae; genus Myotis; species Myotis myotis. Next base: position 1,450,364 of record NW_023416318.1, read on the forward strand.
TCATGCACAGAGCAGGGCCGATCAGGGGGTTGGGGAGCTTCCCCCTGTCACGCTGATCCCAGTGCCGGGAGGCCTCGCGGCTCCGCTGATCCTGGTGCTGGGAGGCATATTACCCTTTTACTATATAGAGTAGAGGCCTGGTGCACGAGTGGGTGCCGGCTGGTTTGCCCTGAAGGGTGTCCTGGATCAGGGTGGGGGTCCCCACTGGGGTGCCTGGCCAGCCTGGGTGAGGGGATGATGGCTGTTTGTAGCTGGTCACACACCCTTCAGGGTGGGGGCCCCACTGGGGTGCCTGGCCAGTCTGGGTGAGGGGCTGAGGGCTGTTTTCAGGCTGGGGGTGACTGAAGCTCCCAACCGCTTTTTTCCTTTTTTTTTTAATTCTGTGCCAGCTTTAGCTTGAGGCTTGGCTCCAGCTCTTAGGCCTCCGCTGCTGAAAGTAGGTTTCTGGCCTTTGCTTACAATGTTGCAAATCTGCTGGCTGAAGTCCAGCGGTATTCATTACAACGTTTCTTAAACTGCCAGCTCAGAGGCCTGCAGCCGCAGGCGGGGAACGTTGGAGTCCTCCGTCACTGAGGCAAGCAAGCCTCATGTTAGTTTCAAGCTGCCTGGCTGCCGGCTGCCATCTTGGCTGACAGTTAATTTGCATATCTCGCTGATTAGCCAATGAAAAGGGTAGCGGTCGTACGCCAATTACCATGTTTCTCTTTTATTAGTGTAGATCATAATATCCTTTTTTAAAAAATATATTTTATTGATTTTTTACAGAGAGGAAGGGAGAGGGATAGAAAGTTAGAAACATCGATGAGAGAGAAACATCGATCAGCTGCCTCTTGCACACTCCCTACTGGGTGTGTGCCTGCAACCAAGGTACATGCCCTTGGCCGGAATCGAACCTGGGACCCTTAAGACCGTAGGCCGACGCTCTATCCACTGAGCCAAACCAGTCAGGGCCGTAATATCCTTTTGAGCATAAAGGAGGTTTTAATATTTCTACTGTAGACACAGAGATTATATGATTTGCCCAAAGGCACACAGTCAGTCACTAGCAGGGCTATTGGGGCTAGATTATAACTCAGATCTTGTGACTCCTCCAGTGTTGATTCTAATTTTCCTTGGATAATGATAAATCTGCAAAATTCTGTAGGACAAGTAGTGAGAAATTCAAATGATGAAAAGCAGATCCATGGGCAGCTTTGACTTGGGCCCCACCCAGGCTCTAAGGGCCCTGAAGGGGACTTACCACCTGGCGCCCATCCATTAGCTTCTGTTGTCAGGGCCCGGAGGAGGCTGTGGTTCTTCAACTCCGAGATCTGCAGGGCAGTGATCTTTAGTGTAAGGGTAGATCCATGTCCCCCCAACCCCACCCATGGTACTGAATATCCTTGAAACTGGAGGCCAGAAGGAGCTAATCTACCTTGATGGGTTGATTAAAGCCAATCTTAAAGAGAGGCACCTGGAAAGCTCCAACTCTGATGCACAAGTTGAGTGATGTGGGGACGTGTACACCTTCCATGAATAGCAAACAACCAAAATCCACACAATTCAATGAGACTGTGGTGAGCCTTTGGTATTCCCATTGCACTTTATATTTTGCTTCACTAGAGCAATAATCTTACTAGACAGAGGTTGCTTTTTGCTTGTTTGTGCCCCACCCCTCTTCCCCTCAGTATGAGCTCCTGGAGGGCAGGGTCTATGCTATCCTGTGTCATGGGCTCCTGGCACCACCTAATGGCATGCAACAAACACTTGTATTGGCGGGAGGTACTAAAGTGTGTGCAATATGTACAGGAATTCCTCTGAAAGCCAGAAGAGCACTGCTGTCCTTGTCGTTTGGTGGAGAGTTCCCAGCAGACACACTTTCGACCTGAAAGACAAACCAGAGTCACTCTCCCAGGCACATGTCAGCCCCAAAGATGACAGCTTAAATGTCACACCTTTTCCCACCACACACACACACACACACACACACACATATGGATGGACTCCTAAGTAGTTAACTATGAGAAATACTATACGGGAAAGCTTCTGTTTAATCTATTGTTAAGGAAAACTGCGAAAAGCTGAATTAATGTTATCTCAAAAATCTTACACAGATTTCCTGGCTATTAAAGGTCTCTGAATAAGTGAAGTTCAGTGAGGCAGTTCCCTCACTTTTGGCCTTTCCGCTAAGCCAAACCTGTCCCCTATGAGAGCTTAAAAAAACACACTTGACAAACTTCTTGCAATTCATACCACCCGAATAGCATTAATTTACCTCATAAAGAAGAATGTGCTTTATGGACAATATGGGACAATCTTCATGACATATTAAGTGAAAAAGCAAAGGACAGATTATACACTGTTTTACTATTTATATTTAAAAATAATACATAATCATATTTGCTTGTCTGCAGAGACTATTTCCAGAAGTGGTACGTTTGCCTCCAACAGAAAAACTGGTGGCCAGGGGACAAGGGTAGAAGGCAATTTTAAAAATATATATATTTTTATTGATTTCAGAGAGGAAGGGAGAGGGAGAAAGTGATAGAAACATCAATGATGAGAGAGAATCATTGATCGGCTGCCTCCTGCACACCCCCTATTGGGAATTGAGCCCATAACCTGGGCATGTGCCCTTGACCGGAAACGAACCCAGAACCCTCCAGTTCAGAGGCTGACATTCTATCCACTGAGCCAAACCAGCTAGGGCAGCAATTTTTTTGTTGTTGTTGTTGTTAAGCCTTACCCAAGGATATTTTTCCACTGATTTTTTGAGAGTGGAAAGGAGGAGGAGAGACAGAGAGAAACATCAATGTGAGAGAGACACATCAATTGGTTGCCTCCCACGTATGCGCCCTGACCAGGGCCAGGGATCAAGCCACAACCGGTATGTGCCTTTGACTGGAATTGAACCCGGGACCCTTCAGTCCGCAGGCTGACACTCTATCCGCTGAGCCAAATCAGCTAGGACTAGCGGGCAATTTTTTCATAGCATATACTCTGTATGTTTTTAATTTTGAATTATGTGAATGGATTATTTTCTGTAGAATAAATAAAAAATAATAAAGGAAAATGATTAATAAAGGAATCACTGCTGAAGTCAAAGCCCTATAATCCTAGATTATCCCACTACTCTAATCCCTCCTACGTATTTTTGCTAATACTCCTTAAAATCAGATTTGATTTTTTTTTATCCCTGGGAGATGAGAATGGGCGCCCTAACACACAACTGAGCCAACTCCTCCATAACTGGCCTCTTGAAGCCCAAGTACCAGTATTTCCCACGTCAATCCAATGAACACACTATTGCAATTACTCTCACTTCTATTTCTGGGGTCATGTGATTTTCCTCTAGAATACACACCTACCTCCAACTTCTCTGTGTCCTCTATTCCCTTCAAAATCAGTTCTACCTCCTAAAGGTGGCCTACCTTACCAACTGGGGCTACAATGGCATCTCACTTACCTAAAGTCCAAAAGCTACAGGTTTCTCTTCCAAGGCCTGTCTCCCCAATCAGAATCTGCTGCTTTGAGCGTAAGGACCTTCTCTTATACCTCTTTTATGTTTCCCATACTCATTCACATAGTACTAGGCACAAAATATGTTATCAAAAATATCTGGTGATTCACCATGCTAAACAACTCCCTGCAGGGGTCTGTGTACTCAGGATTCATTTCATCCTTCCTTTCCCCCTCCAGTTCAGTCCCCTCCAGTGTCCAAAGACTTCCCTTTGGGAATACAGTTCACCTGTCTTAATTTAGTGAAGGCAACCACCAAAGCAAAAAGGCCTTGTCCTAGTTCCAACCACTGAATCCTACAGGCTCCACTTAGGAATGCATTTTTTTGGTCAGAGCACATACAAGAATCAACCAATGAATGCATAAGTAAGTGGAACAAGAAATCAATCTCGATCTCTTTCTCCTTTCCTCCCTCTAAGAATACATTTCTAGGCAAGGTAGTGGGAAAGATAAGACTTGCACAGAGATAGGTCACACTGAACCAAGAGTCCTGAGGATAATCAGTCCGAATCAATGAAATACAAATGTCTAGGAAGATTCCTCACTGAAATTCTCCTACCAAGCAAATCCAAACTCAAATCCCATAACCCACTAAGAAAATAAGATCTCAGGAAAGGCAACCGACCCAGAGGTGAATAGAAGCTTCTAATAGAACAAAGAGAACGATAATGAGGGTTTTTCCTACATATAAAGTTCCACATTCTCTTGATAAATGCTTTTATTACTATTAATGATATATCCCACACCAAACGTTTCCCCCAAAACAGAAGTGCTTGCTTACCTGTCCATCTCTGAATTCTTTCTCATTGTGGAAAGAGCAAGATTTTTCATTCATGACTCAAAATCATTTGTTCAAGTGAGCTTTGTCCTTGGGCTCAGAAAGGAGTTTATGAAGGTCTGAGATTAGAAGCTATGGGGAGAGCCAGAGATCCAACTGCTCTACCTTTGCCTTCCTTTTTGGCAGTCATTCAGACTTAGAGCAAGAAAACAGTCCCTGTGTGCCATCACCAGGGTGTAGGTTTCTGTGAGTACTGAAAGAAGTCCCTGAGGTCTTTGAGGCCTCAGCCCTGATAAAAAAAAAATAAAGAAAACTGGTTTCATCATTCAGTTATGCTTCTGTTGAGAAAAACTGACTTTAAAAATCTGTTAATTTCTTTTTAAATATTTTTAATTTTTTAAATAGATTTTTATTGATTTCAGAGAGGGAGAGAGATAGAAACATCAATGATGAGAAAAAAAATCATTGATTGCTGCCTCCTGCATGCCCCACACTGGAGATCGAGCCCACAACTCGGGTATGTGCTGTGATCAGAAATCAAACCGAGACCTCCTGGTTCATAGGTCCACGCTCAACCACTGAGCCATGCCAGCTGGGCTGCGAATTTATTCTTTTCTTTTTTTTTTAAATATATTTTTTATTGATTTTTCATAGAGAGGAAGGGAGAGGGATAGAGAGAAACATCGATCAGCTGCCTCCTGCACACTCCCTACTGGGTATGTGCCCGCAACCAAGGTACATGCCCTTGGCCGGAATCGAACCCAGGACCCTTGAGTCCGCAGGCTGACGCTCTATCCACTGAGCCAAACCGGTCAGGGCTGCAAATTTATTCTTAATAAATAAGCTGCCTTAGCCAAATGCCTACCTCTTACTACCCATTCCACTGGATGGAAAGAAGGGGACCCTGCCGGAGTCTAAGGGCTGGGTTCTCAGAATCCAGAAGGTAGCAGCACTACTGTAAGTGGTGGGGTTCTGTTTCTGACAGTGAAGTTAATGGGATCTAGGGAAGTTTATCAAAGAGGTGAGGCTAATGGGTGGCATCTTGAAGGGTGGTCTTAGCTGACGTGCTCAGGCTTGGGTCTAGGGGCTTATAAGATCTGGTTCCTATGATGGTAGAAACTTAAAATGCAACACAATGCTAACCTTCTTCAGTTGTCACCAATATTGCACATGTTGCAGCTGCTTAGCCAGTTTGGCTAACTCAGTCTTTCATTCTACATCATCTTTGGAAGAGGGCTGGAGAAGCCCATACTTCCATCACAGGGGAACTGGACCCATGGATACATCTCAACAAAAAGCCAGATCAGCCCTGGCTGGTGTGGCTCAGTTGGTTGAGCGTCATCCCATGCACCAAGAAGCTGCCGGTTCAATTCCCAGTTAAGGCACATGCCTGGGGTTGCTGGCTTGATCCCCAGTAGTGGGCATGCAGGAGGCAGCCAATGGATGTTTCTCTCTTTCTCCCTCTCTAAAATCAATAAAAACATACTTAAAAACAAAAAACAAAACCCTGCCTTTGATCCAAGCTTCATATCATCTTCCTCCTTCCGTATTAAAAAAAAAAAAAAAGCCAAAAGCCAGATCATAATGGACAGATGGCTCACACACAACTGCCCGTCATACTTCAGACTCCAGTGTCTAAGGAAGGAGGGCCTCATCTCTAGGTCAGCCCTCCTCTGTGGGAATATAACTTGGATTCCCTAAGAACTGGCTGCCAGTAACAAACAGGACTCTCTGTTGGGGTAGGACACACTGATTCCCACCCAAGGAGCAGGAATACCTCCTGGCTCCTGGGCTGGGCATGGGGCTCATTGTAATTTATAAGACAGGGTAGTGCCCCTTACTCATGGCACCTCGGGAACCAGCTCCCTCTCACTATGTCCTCTGGGGCCTCAGCATCTGCTTCCCTTTTCCCCTCCTCCTTGACCTCCATGACAGCGTCTGACAAAACACTCCTACATCGGCCAGTCTCGGGAAGGTGAGAGGCAGGCATGGTGACAGCAATCTCAGGAAGGCCTTTCTGTTACCCAGCGTGAAATGGGCCAAGCGGAGTAGAGTGAGCAGCTTCACACGCCTGCTAGGGCCTGGGTTCTGGCTGGAGCACTGCTGGGGGCTTCACTAGGGACAGTTACTATCTTATCAGAGAAAGAACGGAGCAAACTGTCAAACAGAGAGAACTCTTAGTTCTTAAGTCACTCCCACCTCTATTGGGCAAGTTCCTTAGAGTTGGACCTGAGGAAATGGCCTTCCTTTAAAAATATATATATTTTTCTCTCTCTCTTCCTCTCTGAAATAACTTATATGTTATATATATATAAATTATATATATAAATTATTGATTTATATAAATTATATATTTATATATGTTATATAATTTATATATATAATTATATATAATTTATATACATAACATATATATAATTTATTTATATATATAAATTATATAATTTATTGATTTCAGAGAGGAAGAGAGAGAGAGGAGAGAGAAACATCAAGGATGGGAATTATTGACCGCTGCCCGCTGCACACCCCACTGGGGCTCAAGCCCGCAATCCGCATGTGCCCTGACCGGAACCCAACGGTGACCTCCTGGTTCCAGGCCAGACGGATCCTTTTTCAATGAAGTATTGATGGTGCATCCGCTTTAGAGAAGGGGCTTCATGCGGGTTTGACTTCTAACTGCTTGCTGGAGCTTAAACCCCCTGAATAGGAATTTAACTTAGAAACGGGGTCCACGCCTCAAATACAAACGCGCGCACCGGTCCGGCAGCGCTCCGGTCCTCTCACCGGGCGCGTCGCTGGGCGCCCCCGTCGCGCCCCGGTCCCCAGGCTGCCCCCACGGAGGGAGGTGGCGCGGGACCAGCCGGAGGCCCCGCCCACGGCAACGCCATTCCCCAGGGGCGCCGCGGCCACAACCAGGGGCCAGTCTGGGGCGCTAGGGGGTCCGGCGCTCGCCGAGGCAGATGCCAAGAGAGACCTCCGTCCAGCCAGGCAGCCGGCCGCGGCCCGGCGGGAGCGGGGAAATGGAGCAAAGTGACTTGCCTCAGGTCCTCGGCCGAGCGCGGACCGGAGCCCAAGTCTCCGGCGTCCCAGTCGGGGTTCTCTCTCAGGCCTGCACCTCTCAGCCTCGCCTCGCCCCGGGACCATCCCTGGCGCCCCACATCCCCGCCCGAAGGCCCCCGGGCTGGCCCGACGCGCTCCCGAAGCTTTCCCACCGCCGCCGCCGCCGCCGCGGGCCCCTCCGCGCATGCGCCCGCCCACCCCGCGCAGGCGGGGGAGGAGCGCGCCGCCCGCGGGCGGGGAGTTTGAGCGCTGCCTCCCGCCCGTACGGAGGGCCGGGAGGGCCAACCTGCGCGGGAGTCGGGGCTTCCGGCCAAAGTCAAAGAGACCAGGCTGCTCCACGGGCCAAGGGGCAGAGCTGCCTCCGCCTCCCGCTGGGCAGGACGCCTTGCAGGGTGGCACCTCCGCCACAAATCTGGGCGCCGGCGGCGCGAACCAGCCCTCGGACAGGCGCCATGTGGCTCACCCTGGTGCTGCTGGCCGCGCTGCTGCTGCTGCTGGCCGTCCTCCGCCAAGTTTACTCAGGCAGCTCCCCGAACCCTTTCTCCGAGGACGTCACACGGCCCCCGGCGCCCCTGGTGACCGACAAGGAGGCCCGGAAGAAGGTTCTGAAACAAGGTCAGTGGAAAGGACCTTGCGGTCGGAGGCTGCACCGATTTGCGGCTTCTTTCCGGCAGGGCGAGCGGCTGCCAGACCTGGGCCTCCGTTTCTCCCTATGCAAAGTGCCGGGGAGGCTGGAGGCTCGTGGAGGCGCCCCGCTGTAGTGTCCGCCACCAACCGGCGCCTTTGCTGGGCAGGCTGGGCAACAGTGGACGCATGGACGCGCGCACTGTCCTCTGTGTGCCAAGGTCTTGGCAAAGTCAAGTACAGACTCTGTCTCTCCCCCCTCCCCCCCCCCCCGCCAACCTGTATCCAGCTTTATTAAAGATGCTTTTCATAAATAATCATGGTATTTCAAGGCAGGACATGGTAGACAATCCTTCACAGCGTACAACAACTTTCAAACTCCCCTCCTCAATGGACTGTGAAAATCAGAAAGCCGCTATAAGACCCAATGAAGTTTTCATCTGATGCTCAGAACAGGGAGAGTTTAGAGTGAGGGTTGACATTTCACATTAAGCATGTTGTTTAGCATCTTTTCACAAACCCATCCTCACTTTCAGGCAATGAAAGGAAAATGGCAGATTTGTAGATCCACAGTCGAACATGCTTTTTGAGGTCATGTCCCAAGAGGTCTCTGGTCTTAAGGGAGTCAGGTCTATGCTTAAAATGGGGAGGGAGGAAAGAATTAAAATGATTTTTAGTTTTGCCACACCACAATGTGTTTGTGCCAAGGTGGCTAATGTGTGTCAACATCAAGTGACCCCTCCTCTCACCAACTGAGCTACCCAGCCAGGGCAGGAATCAGTAACTGAGCCAGGGTTGCAGGTTTGATCCCCGGTCAGGACACATACAAGAATCCTATATAATAAAAGGTTAATATGCTACTTAGACCGATGTCCTTCCAGACGTCCTTCCAGACCAAGCCGTCCCACGGCTGCAAGGGACAGATCCAGGCAGCTGCCCTCAGCTGCAAAGGCCTACTCTTGCACGAATTTTGTGCACCAGGCCTCTAGTGCATAAATAAATAGAACAACAAATTGATCTCTCTCACACACACACACCCCCCTTCAAATAAATTTAAAAAAAGTTACTGATTCCTACTGTCTTTGAAAGTGGGGAAAATCCCCATGTGCATAGCAACTTTGGTTAAATCAGTTCAGATCAAACCAAATCACTTTGCTGGTCCTGAGCAGTTCCCAGGTAACATGTTTGTGATATTCTACTAAGGATTCTCTGCCAAACTGCTCTAGACTTCTAGCATTGGGCAAGCTAGAGAGGTCTTCCTTGGTTTCCATGTCTTTGCTACCCTTTCCTGAGAAGCCCACCCTCCATCTCCTCCCTCTGCTGCAGCTTTCTCAGCCAGCCGGGTGCCCGAGAAGCTGGACGTGGTGGTGATTGGCAGTGGCATTGGGGGCCTGGCTGCAGCCGCGATTCTGGCCAAAGCTGGCAAGCGAGTTCTGGTGCTGGAACAGCATACCAAGGCGGGAGGCTGTTGTCACACCTTTGGAAAGGATGGCCTCGAGTTTGACACAGGTAAGGTTTATGTGGAAAAGGGTTGGGCGCATGCTCTATCTTCAGGAGGCTTGGAGCATTGTGGGATATAGCTTTTCTGTTGTTTTGGAGGCCCTGTTTTCTCTCTGGGCGCCTCTTTCCTTGTCTGACAGCTACACCCATTGGGAGCTGGAATGGCAGGGAGCTGGTGGTTTCTGCTCCAACTCCTCCCTTCAGCACGGCTGGGTAGACTCCTCTGGTGTGGATTCAGCCAAGCAGGACAACCTCTCTCACCTTGCGTTCTGGTCCGGGGCTCAGTCCCCTTATCCTTAAGACACCTTGTTTGTCTGTCTCCCCACAGGAATCCATTATATTGGGAGGATGCAGGAAGGCAGCTTGAACCGTTTTATCTTGGACCAGATCACTGAGGGGCAGCTGGACTGGGCTGCCTTGTCCTCTCCCTTTGACGTCATGGTACTCGAAGGGCCCAGTGGTCGAAAGGAGTTCCCCATGTACAGCGGGGAGAAAGCCTACATTCAGGGTCTCAAGGAGAAGTTTCCCCAGGAAGAAGCTGCCATTGACAAGTATATAAAGCTGGTTAAGGTAACATGGACATGCTAAGGATCCCCTTGTTTATTCCTGACAAGGCTGACCTCCATGTGTGGAGCCACTGTGGGGAGGCAGGAAGGGAGGAGCAGTCAGGTCTGTCCTGAACTCAGTCCCCTCCAGAGCTGGCCTCTGTGCCTCTGGAGCAGGGGCTTGGCAGCTGCCACTCTCACTCTGGCCTCTGGGGGGCGCCATGCTCTCCTTCCTGACCAGGCTGGCTTCTGTGTCTTCAGATCGCTACCCTTTTTTACTTCATCTGAGATCAGATTGGGATTTTTGTTTTCTTTTGAAAATACATATCTTTTTATTGATTTCAGAGAGGAAGGGAGAGACATAGAAACATCAATGATGAGAGAGAATCACTGATCAGCTGCCTTTGCCCCCACTCTGGGGATCTAGCCCATAACCCAGGCATGTGCCCTGACCGGGAATTGAACTGTGACCTCCTGGTCCAAAGGTCAATGCTCAACCACTGAGCCACACCGGCTGGGCAAGATTGGGATTTTTCGAAAGGAATTTAGGCAGTAATTGAAAAAACAAAACGACTCATTTGAGTGTAGAATGGGAAGAATTCACAGAGAAGAGGTTTTTAAAAATCCAACTTCAGCTCAAGTTCCGCCATGGTAAGTGTTGCTGGGCCTGCAAGCTAATGGAATGGTGATTCTGTCACAGCAGTTCTAGAAATGAGACCTGTTCGTTTTCTTTCCAGCTGGCATCCAGGGGAGCCTTTCATGCCATCTTGTTGAAGACCCTCCCGCTGCCTGTGGCTCAGTTCCTCGGCAGGTGTGGGCTGCTCACCTGGTTCTCTCCCTTCCTTCGCGGGTCCGTGCAGAGCCTGGCCGAGGCCCTGCAGCAGCTGCCGGCCTCCCGGGAGCTCCAGGCGGTGCTCAGCTACATCTTCCCCACGTATGGTGGGTACTGGCCCTGGGCAGCTCCTGGAGGAGGCGCGCCCTCCTGGCTCTCAGTGTTTCTTCCTGAATGTACTCGGCGGGCTGAAATGCAGCATAAACCCCAGGCCCCCTGGAGTTTATGGATGGGAAGTCTGCCTACCTACCCACAGGACTCCCTGGTAAAATTCCTTCATCCACACCCTGGACGGTTGTCCTTTTCTACCAGCACTGTCCTCCCCAGTCTTGGCTGCATAGCAGTTTGCAGGGAGGACATTCCCAGTGGCCCCAAGATCCGTAAGGTACCCCATATTTTCATGGAGACCGGCCCTCTGGCTCCCCCGGGCATCATTTGAACCCTGGGAAGGAGAGACTCAGACTTCACGTTCTCTGCCAGGAGTTGGTGTTCTGACTGTTGCTGCTGCTGCATTTGCCTCATGGCCCCTCCTTCCTTCTGTAGGCGTGACCCCGAGCCGCACCTCCTTTTCCATGCATGCTCTGCTGGTTGACCACTACATAAAAGGAGCCTTTTATCCTCGAGGGGGTTCTAGTGAAATCGCCTTTCACATCATCCCTGTGATTCAGCGGGCTGGGGGCGCTGTCCTGACGAAGGCTTCTGTGCAGAGTGTGTTGCTGGACTCAGCTGGGAAAGCCTGTGGTGAGAGCCCTGCGCTTCATGGGCCCGGCGCTGGGGTGGGAGAGACCTGGGCTGCAGGGAAAAGAAAGCACTGAGGGCGGAAAGTGTAGCAGGACCAACTTCCAAATGGGGTTAAAGGCTGGAATCTGCCCCAGAGCAGGGTTTACAACTGGAATCTGCCCCAGAGTAGGGCTTGGGGAGTTATGAGTGTAGGGGCTGTCTCTTTAATACTTGCCTATAGATTTTAGCACATGGTAGAGGTTCAATAAATGTGTGTTGGCAATTAATGGAATGAATACGTGATCTGGGCACTCTCTAGGGCAGTGTGGGGCCCTCAACCTGCTAATGACAGAGTGGGGCCTAGAACCCTGTTATCCTGGCTCAGGTCTTTGCTGTAATCTGCACGGAAAGTCAAAATCCCACTATAGAAGGACTTCATTAGGAGAGGCCAATGCAAGGAAGGACTCTGGGAAACAGAGCAGGCCATCCACAATGCGTGGGTCCTTAAGAAGCATCAGGGAAGGCGCCAGAGAGGCCTGAGAAAATAGGGCTGGTGTGACGGTGAAGTCAGCAGAGGAACCTATCGAGAAGGTGGCGAGTGGGTGGCCCAGTGCCCCACAGAAATCCCGGAGAAGAGGCCACCAGCAGTCTCTGAGAACACACTCGTAGAAGAGAGTAGGACGTGGCTGGTGGTAAGGAAGAGGTGGCTGTCAGTAGCTGTGAGGTTTTCTCTCCTCTTCACGGGCAAGTTCTCCCAGCCTCAAGGGGTCCATGAAGCAAGGTGGTTTTATCAGTTCAATTAAACTCAGTTCAGAATATATTTACTTGTGTTTTTCACGAGCTAGGCTAGTTGATTTCCTCTCTGAAATCAACAAAGTTTGCCAGCCAGGGAGCTAGGTGATAAAAGATGAAAATAAAAAGACAAGACCTAATCTCTTACCTCAGGAAGCTTCAGGTCTCATAAGGAAGATGGCTGATTTAATGTAAGTGCCATACAGAGGCACATGCTAAAGCTGGAGGTGAAGTAAAGGATGGCGGAACAAGGAAGGCCTCAGAGGAAGGCAGGGGCGCTCGAGCCAGGTCATAAAGGGTCAGAAGATGGGGAGGAGTGGGGCACATCTGTACGCGTGTCAACAATAAAAATATATGTAAACCATAAAGGGTCAGAAGAAGCTAGTCAGAGGTTGGGGGAGGTTATTCCAGGCAAGGGGAACAGAAGGTGCAAAGGCATGAAAGAGCAGAGTATTATAAGGCATTAGAAACTGCCATTTTCGTAGGTCAGAAATGGTTGACCATCAGCTTTTTTTTCTGGATGTACCTGTGGTTTGGTGAGTGGTCAGAAATGAGGTGGACACACAGTAGGAACCAGGTCGTGGAAGGCTGATAGGAGGGGTCAGTGTGAAGATTGTTGGGTTTAGCTCAAGAAAAGGGAGCCCACCCGATGGGGAGGCAGCTGGGGAGGGCGAGCACAGAGCAGTTGTGGGACACTCTCAGAGTGCTTGAGGACTTCGCAGTTTTGCCTGGGGTGTGCCCGTCTGGCCTAGGTGGCCCAGACGCCCAGGTCTGAGAAATTGAAGTGGAGGCTGGGAGAGACCTGTGCGGGATATGAGCCTTTCTTTCCCTCCTGGGGCGCACAGAACCTCAGTCCTGCTCTTGTGCCTGCAGGTGTCAGTGTGAAGAAGGGTCAAGAGCTGGTGAATATCCACTGCCCCATCGTGATCTCTGACGCAGGACTGTTCAATACCTACAAGTACCTACTGCCAGAGACCGCCCGCTGTCTGCCAGGTAAGACGGGGCTGTGTGGCTCTCTCCCGCGGTCCCCAGCATCGCTGCTCTAGAGCAGTTCACTCAGGCGGGCTGATGCTTTTCCCAGGGTGATGGCTGCCCTCTGTGCTTAGGCAGAAAAGGTGGACACACTGGTCTCTAACTTGCTCCTCTGTGTAGGAGTTGGGGAAACAACTTTCTATCACATCACCCCGAAGACCCTTTGATCCTCATTTATCTCTTCATGCTTGGCATAGTCACTCCCTCCCCCTCATAACCTCAGCCACTTCCCCGCTCCTCTTTTAAGATTCCGTTCCAAGTTGCCCATTTCCGGTTTTCTTACATCTTAAGTCATCTCTCTAGTGGTGAATGATGGTGGGTAGAGTCCAGAAGGAACATTTCTTGGGTTTTCCTTAAGCGTGTGGTATGAATCCTGCTTCCTTCCTTAAGTTCTCACTTTTTCTGAGTGGGGAAGACTGGTCTGGCATTATCAGTAAGGGAAGCTCAGGCTGGCGTGGAGAAGAAAGGCCTCATAAAATTGTTGTGTGCCGTATTGGGATCAAGGTTATATTTTCCTGTCTCTCAGGAATCATATTGGGGCTGAGCCTTTCTTCTGTTCCTTGAACCCTGTGCCCAAAATCTGGGCACCAGGTAGAAATAAGCCTCAGTGCAGCCATCTTTTCTGATAGAACACATCTAAAAACAAAAGCCTGGCCCAACTGGTGTGGCTCAGTGGTTGAGCGTCACCATGAACCAGGAGGTCATGGTTGATTCCTAGTCAGGGCACATGCCTAGCTTGTGGGCTCATCCCCAGTAGGGGGCGTGCAGGAGATGGCTGATCGATTTTTCTCTCTCATCATTGATGTTTCTATCTCTCCCTCTCTTTTCCTCTATGAAATCAAGAAAAATATATTTGAAAAAAGAAAAAGAAAAGCCTGGTTTTGTGGAGGAGGAGGTAGACATATTTGTCTGTTGAGTTGTGTTTTGTTTTGTAATCAATTTTAGAGAGAAAGAGGAAGGGAGAAAGAGAAAGATGGACAGAATAACATCGATTTTTTGTTACACCTATTTATGCATTCATTGGTTGATTCTTGTATGTGCCCTGGGTGGGGATCGAACCCACAACCTTGGTGTATTGCCAGGACAACGCTCTAACCTACTGAGCTACCCAACCAGGGCAGGTGGTAGACCTATTTGTGGTTGGCCCTGGGTAGGTCTGTGCGAGAGGCTTTGTCGTGGTGTTTGATCCTCATCGCCACCTGGGAGAGAGCCATCATCGTGCTGATGTTGGTGGCTGGGGAAACTGAGGCCGTGAACGTGAAGTTACTTCTCAAGGCCGCCTATTTGAAGGTGGCAAGCTGGGACGAGAATGGAGACGCGTGCCTGGCTCTGAGCTGAGAGGCACGGGGCTTCCAGAGAAAAGGCCTCACTAAGGGGTGGAGAGCAGGTCAGCCCATGAGGAACACGGGCTCAGCCAAATAAGGTGAGAGGTAACTGTTTTGAAATGGACTTTAGGATGTTGTGTAACTAGAAGCTACTGGTGTGATCTGAGGAGAGGAGGCCGCTGGCCTGGAAGGGACCAGGGACCTAGGGGGTAGGGAGGGGTGTAGCTGAAGGCCTCTGGCTGGGGCTGGGGGTGGAGATAGGAGCAGCTCAGATGCTGTCGCGATAGAAGGGCGTGGAGGAGCCCAGGGAGCAGTGGAAGGAGCGCTCCACCTCACGGTGGGGCTTGCGGCTGCTCTTTGAGGAGCTGGGGAAGGTGGGTTGCAGAGTAGGTTCAGGAGAAAAGTGAGGGCCTGGATTTCCTCCTGGGGGAGGGTGGGTGGGTGGCGGTCGTCATTGTCCCTGTGGTATGTGTTTGACTGAAAACAGCCTTCTTATTCCTCTGCCTCACTTAGCTGGGCCTCAGCCAGCATCTGCGGCCAGCGGAGGCCTCCTCCCTCAGACGGGGTAAGCTGAGTGGGGTGAGGCTGAGACTGCCCGGTGCAGGGCAGTGGGGCGGGGCTGGGTGGCTGACCAACAGACTTTGCCTTTGGTACTTCCTGCCTCCCTCTCTCCCTGGACCTTTGATCCTGGGTCCCACCCAGGCCTGCCTTCTCTCCAGGCCACATGCTACCTGTCCAGCTTGCCTTCCCTTACTGTATGGGAATAGCTGTCACTGCTCTTAGGTCCCTCAGCCCTGAAAACAGATGAATTCCAATTTGAGAACATTTCAGGCAGTGGCAGGGTGATGCTTAATTCAGAGGCCCCAGTGTGGGGACTCCTTTGTTTCTAGCTGTTTGGGGTGGAAGTTTTCATAGTTCCATCTGCCTCTCAGAGATGGGAACCAGACACCTGCTGGCCTGTGGGACAGGTAGAGCAGGAGGGGTCGAGGGTGGAGGTGGGATGGTCAGGCAGAGGGAACCTTTGTGGATGGGAGCGCCTTTCTTAAATCCCACTGCTGAGCCTTGAGAGGGTTTGGAGCAGAAGTTTTTTGAGTGGGAAAGACTGGTCTCATAATGTCAATAAGGGAAGCCAAGGCTGGCGTGGAGAAAAAAGGCTTGGTATACTGTGCCTTGTTTGGGACCCTAGGTTATATTTTCTGCCAGGTATATGGTCCCTGGACCTCTTCCTTCTGGCTGGGGAGAGGGAAAGCGGGCTAGGTGGAGGTGGTTGCTGTTCTCAGGGGCTTCCTAAGTCCTTGGAGGTTTCACTTCTGGGCCCTTGCTTCTCTCTGTGCCCACCCAACCCAACCTGGACAGGGCGCGCCAGCCCTGAGGTTACCCTGGAGGCTGGGACCCAGGCGGTGAGCTCCTGCGGCTCCAGGGCGGTCCACTGCTCCGTACTGGGATTGGCTGGGTTGTCCGAGGCCAGCATCCTGCTGTAATTGTTATAACACTCCCTTTTGCTCTCCAAAGTGGCCTGTTTTCGATAGACTCTATGTCACGCTGCCCATAGCACTCATTCTTTGCAGCCTAGAGGAGGGCATCCAGCTTATTTCAGGAGAGTCTCTTTTCCAATAGACAGACAGCGTATCTGATTCCTGAAGCATCCCCAGCACCTACAGAGGAGTCAGCACATTTTGGGTCCTCCACAGATAGTTGTTAAATGAACGGGCAGAGCAGCCAGTGTTAACCCTCAAGCAGGGGCTGGGATGGTCCTGGGAAGAACAGAGGATAGGAATCTGTAGGAGCAATTTCTGAGTAACTGGTCTGGGGTGCTTTGAAGAGAGGTGGGGAAGGCCAGCTGCTTAGTCCAGGGGACATCGGACGGCTGTTGCCTCCCTCCTGTTCTGTTCTTCCTTCTCCCGGCTGAATCCTGAAACGCCAGGTGCCAGGAGTGCTGTTTGCTTTTGTCCATCTGCATTGCTGGTCATTTTGAGGCCTTGTACTGACTGTACTGCACATTGAGAACTGTGTATGTTCATTTATTAGGTGGCTTATTTTCAAGTTCATACTGAAATTAAGGCTTATAAGGAGGTACTGTTCCTATCTGTGATCTTTGTAGCATGGAGCCCAGTCATCCACTCCTAATTGAGACATTAGGGCAGTGGTTCTCAACCTTTGGCCCTTTAAATACAGTTCCTCATGTTGTGACCCAACCATAAAATTATTTTCGTTGCTACTTCATAACTGTAATGTTGCTACTGTTATGAATCGTCATGTAAATATCTGATAGGCAGGATGGTCTTAGGCGACTCCTGTGTGTGAAAGGGTCCTTTGACCACCAAAGGGGTCGCGACCCACAGGTTGAGAACCGCTGCATTAGGGGCAGATTGGAGGCAGTTAGCCGGAGACTGTCCTGCAGGCGCTGTGAGCCAGCTCGGGAGGCTGGGCGCTACCTGCTTCTAAAAGTGCTTAGAGCAGAGGTGGGTGGAGGCAGAAGAGTAGGAGTCTGGCATTGTGGCCTTCACAGGCGGAGACAGGAGAGCAGGCTCTTGCCAATTAATTGTTATTTCAACCCTTGCAGTTGAAATGACACTATAAAAATGGCCCAGGCGCTAGGCTGGCAGCTGAGGCTGCAGACACAGCGAGCAGGCTCAGCAGGCTCCCCTGGGGCCGGGCACCACGGCTGGCCGCCGTGCACACAGCGCTCACCAGCTCTCTTTGGCAGGTGTGAAGCAGCAGCTAGAGATGGTGCGGCCCGGCTTGGGCATGTTCTCTGTCTTCATGTGTCTGCGAGGCACCAAGAAGGACCTGGGGCTGCCGGCTACCAACTACTATGTTTATTTTGACACAGACATGGACAAGGCGTAAGGCGTGTGTGTGCATGCGGGGTGAGAGGGTGTCAGCATGGGCCCACCGCCCACAGGACCCTTGCTTCTTCCCGGGATGCCGGGGAGTCAGTGCAAGAGATGGAATGGGAGGGGGAAGGCAAGCACTGACTCCAGGAAGGGCTTTTGTGCGCCTAGGCCAGTGATGGCGAACCTATGACACACGTGTCAGAGGTGACATGCGAACTCATTTTTTTGGTTGATTTTTCTTTGTTAAATGGCATTTAAATATATAAAACAAATATCAAAAATATACGTCTTTGTTTTACTATGGTTGCAAAGATCAAAAAATTTCTATATGTGACACAGCACCAGAGTTAAGTTAGGGTTTTTCAAAATGCTGACACGCCGAGCTCTAAAGGTTCGCCATCACTGGCCTAGGCTGTCCCTCAGCTCCATCCCTGATGGTGAGGGGGTGTCTGTGGGGATGAACTGTCCTTGGGGCGTGCTGGTGGCTGTGAGGACCAAGGTCTTGGGCTGGGCAACCACACTCCTCTCACCCTCAGGATGGAGCACTACCTGTCTATGCCGAGGGAAAAGGCTGCCGCACACATGCCCTTTCTCTTAATTGCTCCCTCATCAGCTAAGGACCCGACTTGGGAGGACCGATTCCCAGGTGGGGCTTGAGGTCCTGAGGTCCTGGGGAGGGGGTTGGGGCGGGAGGGGCCAGGCAGCAGTAATCCAGCTCTGCCTCCCCAGACCGGTCCGCAATGGTCATGCTGGTGCCCACCTGCTATGAGTGGTTTGAGGAGTGGCGGGACGAACCCAACGGAAAGCGGAGCAGCGACTACGAGACCCTCAAGTCCTCCTTTGTTGAAGCCTCTCTGTCGGTTGTCCTGAAGCTGTTCCCACAGCTCGAGGGAAAGGTAGATAGACCACGTGATTGTACCATTTCTCAACTTCCTTTGGGCCAGAGAAATAAAACCCCGAGATACCTGAGCTCCGGGGAAGGCAGGGAACCCATGCAGGCCGTCAACTCATTCAAGGAGAGAAGAGGAAAGATGAGCATCTCACAAGGTCTCACTCCCACCCTGTGGCTGCCTTTTTTGCTTCTTAGGTCGACAGTGTGACCGGAGGATCCCCGCTGACCAATCAGTTCTATCTGGCTGCTTACCAGGGAGCCTGCTATGGGGCTGACCACGACCTGGGCCGCTTGCATCCTCATGCGATAGCCTCCATCAGGGCCCAAAGCCCCATCCCCAACCTCTACCTGACAGGTACACTGACTTGCCTCATTTTGCCAGGAGCTGCGCCCCTAGGCCTCCGTATCACCCACAGTCCTCTGTTCCTGTCCTCAGGTCTTCCTGCCCCTGCAGCTCCCACATCTGCAGGCTGTCGACCTGGGCTGATTTGAAGCCGCCTCTGGGTGACCCCAGCACAGAGGGATGGACACGAGAGCCCTCGTCCTCTCTCCCACTTGTGGCTGCTCATGGTCTCTGCTCTTGTCTCCTAGGCCAAGACATCTTCGTCTGCGGGTTGATGGGGGCCATACA
This sequence comes from Myotis myotis, assembly GCF_014108235.1. Lineage (NCBI taxonomy): Eukaryota > Metazoa > Chordata > Mammalia > Chiroptera > Vespertilionidae > Myotis > Myotis myotis. Next base: position 1,469,430 of record NW_023416318.1, read on the forward strand.
CGGGGCCCTTCTGTGCAGCAGTGCCATCCTGAAGCGGAACGTGTACCTAGACCTGAAGAAGCTTGGTTCAAGGATCCAGGCACAGAAAAAGAAGAATTAGTTTGGTCAGGGATGCGCTAGATGAATTTGGCTGGTGCTGTGGCACAGCCTGACTCAGGCATGTCTTTCAGCATTAGTTTCTGCTCGCACGAAGCACTCTCATTCGTTTTTGATTTCTGAATGGAGATCCGACCCGCAGGTCTCCCACAGATCACAGTTCTTAACTGAAGCTCTTCCAGCTGGGGCAGGGGGTGATCTTCCACCTTTCACAACACACTAACTACTAAGGCCCGGTGTGGGCTGCTGATTTGGATAGCTGGATAGCCTTAATGTCTCCCCAGCAGTGCTCTGCACCCCACCCCCATACCTCCTAACAGTCAAACCAAATATTAATTTTTGTTGTTAATCCTCACCCAAAGATTTTTTTTTTTCTATTGACTTTTAGAGAGAGTGAAAGGGAGGGAGAGAGAGGCAGAGAGAAACATTGATGTGAGAGAGACACATCAATTGGTTGCCTCCCGCATGCGCCCCAACTGGCGCTGGGGATCGAGCCTGCAACCAAGGTACATGCCCTTGACTGGAATTGAACCCAGAACCTTTCAGTTCTCGGGCCGACACTCTATCCACTGAGCCAAACCAGCTAGGGAAAACCGAATATTCTTGAAAGCATTGGTCCAGCTGTCCTGAGGCTTCTCTCATCACTCAGAAGTGCTCTGCTGCAGTCTACACTGTTAAGGAAAAAGGGTGTCCAACAAGGGTTAGTCAAAGTCTGGGCATGGTTTTGGTTATAGGTCCAGAGGCCTCCATATCCCATTTTTTGCTGGTTCTAATGGCTCGCTCAGGGGTGGAAACATGCCTGCGACAGGCTCATTGCGGTTGTGGGGGCTGGAAGAATAACACATACCAGTTTGCAAGGTGTGTGTTTAGAAGATAATATTCAGTTCCTATGCAGCCAAGGTCCTAGATTTGTCTTCCTTATGATGCTCAGGGTGGCAGCACTGAGACACACCCTTATGGAGCCTATACCGGAGCCTCAAGGCTTATCTTTCAAAGATAATAAAGGGTGACATTGGCAGCCAGGGCACAGGCTGGAAAGGTGATGTCACTGGGGTTGAAGGGGTCCGCAAGGGCATTCCAGGCCAAGCAGACAGCAGAGGACAAGTGCCAAGAGTAAATGAATGATGACCACGGGCCCAGCTACCTCCTAGACTAGTCCATGGGCTGCCTGGTGGGGAGGACTGGGGCTGCAAATCAGTCACCATCACAACACAGAAAGCTACAGGATGTGTACAACCCTGGGATGGCGTTTCCTGTTTATTGGAGATTGGATGGGAAAGTGAATGAAGACTACAGGTTAAGAATAAAAGGACCTTTCACTTGTGTTAGGCCTCATATCACACAATTCTAATATAATATTAATAAATTCAATGATTTTATAGCTTTACCATTTGAAATTTATTTGTTTCTGCAACGATACAAAATTACATCAAGTGGCATTCACAGAAGCTCAGTAAAACATTAGATACTGAAAAATACTTATCATTAGACCAAATAAGCTTTAAAAATAATTACAGTTAAGTTACAAAAGCTGAAAATACAAAACACTGCAAAACAGTGGCAATCTACTAAGTGATAAACAAAGAAGGGAAACAACATCAACCATTAACGCGGCAGATTTTGGAATTCAAGGAGTATCTATCATATATACACATTAGTGTGAGGAGGCTGTCTTTGATGGCAGCTTAAAACTGCACAGCTCAGACTCAACCTTTTAACAGAAGAGTTTGGGATAGGAAATTTACATGTGGCTTGTCAACTAGCTAAGCTGAGTTTCAGTCTTGGCTCTGGATATACATTTAAAACTGAAAATCTCTTCCCAGGATCCTTAAGCCAGGCCATGCCAAACACAACCTTCCCAGCAAGTTTTCAGAAAACGGCTGACAGAACTAGAAGGATTGATATATAGCACACTCTTCCCAGTTCATATGATTCAGCATGTTCAAGCATGCTAGCTTTCATCACACACGAGGCACTGGGTATCGAGTTACCCTGTAGAAACAAAGGACAGGCTTCCATTTTTTAATTTAAATGACATGAACTGGAGAACAAAACGAGAATCACCACGGGTAATTTTAGAGGTTTAGAATTCTATTGCCAAATATTTCTTTAAAAGCCATCATGGGAAGCCCAGCTGGCATGCTCAGTTGTTGAGCGTGGACCTATGAACCAGGAGGTCACGGTTTGATTGCCGGTCAGGGCACATGCTCGGGTTGCAGGCTCAATCCCCAGTACGGGGCCCGCAGGAGGCAGCCGATCAATGATTCTCTCTCATAATTGATGTTTCTCTCTCTCCTCCCTTCCTCTCTGAAATCAATAAAAAAATACATATTTTAAAAAGCCATCATGGGAAAAGAAATGTCAAAGTATATATAACTAATTGTCAGGTCGTTCCAAGTTGTCTTAGCCTTTTGAGATAAGACTGGCCTTCCACTGCCCTGGCTGGGTAACTCGGTTAGAGCATTGTCCCCACACACCGAGGTTGCCGGTTCGATCCCCAGTCAGGGGACATACAAGAATCAACCAATGGATGGATAAATCAGTGGAACAACAAATTGATGTTCTCACAATCTCTCCTTTCCTCTCTCTCAAAAATAATTTAAAGACTGGCCTTTCACTCCCTCAGAGCCCAGAAATGGACTCTTTAAATATTCTACTCAGTAATCTATCAGGAAAACAAGCTCCTCTATTACATCCATGACTGAAGCATAGATGCCTCCAAATAGAAATCACCCTTCAACGAAAGGCTGGGCAGGAAAGGAAGCACATGGCTGCCTAGAGGGGTGCCTCTTGGCTCCCTGAACCTCACTGCCTGACCCCACCCGGCTTGAGAGATGCCTCAGCCAGCTCGCCCTCATCCTCAGAATCTCTAAGAAAACATGCTTCAAGTAATCTCAAAAAGACAACTGCCCAGATAACAAGTTTTCCTTTGGTGTGAGAGATTTCCTTTTAAAGTGAAACTTAAATTCTATACTCTCACCACAAGAAATGGTATTTCTCAGACTCAAAAAGTGGAACTGTGTGGAATCCACAATACTACCCACCTTTCTGCTCTCCTCTTTATGGGACAGCAACCAAAAAGGCTGTGTGAGGCTTCAGTTAAGTCGCAGCCAGATGTCCTGAACAAAGAAAACTTTTGCAAGAACTCCTGAAGTACTGAGGAATGTCACTCTGCTAGGCAGATGAAACTGTAGTTTGATTTTCTTGGGGAGACCAGAGACATCAGATACTGACTGCCCTGCTTTGCTAAAGTTCCAAAATCTGTGATTGCCATTATTAAGAGCTACTAAAGTAGAAGAGGAAGAGTCCATCTCAGGTTGGGGAACTTAGGAAGGTACACAGAAAACCTGAGCTGGGCCCTGAGGAAACAAATTTTGGGGAAGTAAGGGAAAGAGGAAAGCAACTACGGGAAGCCCGGGAATGGAGGACACCGCAAGAACAAAAAAGCACAGAGGCCAGTAGGGCACCCAACAATAGGGGCTTTTGGCCTGGCTAGACTGTAGAGAAAGACAGGCAGGGCAGTGCCCATCTGCAAAGTCCTGAATACTAAAGAGCCTATAAACTTGCCTCTAAGCCATGGGGGACACAGACAGAAGCTTCAGATCAGGGCAAGTGTTTTAGAAAGGTCAATCTGGTCTCTATGCACACAGGAGAAGATGGACAGGAGAACCAATAAAGGTGGCTCCTGAAAAAGAGATCTGGGAGAGAGGTGGAATGGGTGTGGGACAGGGAAGCAAGGAAATGGAAAGAAAGATTGCAGCTGGAGACATTTTTTTTAAAAAGCATAGGACTTTTATGACAAGAGATAAAAATGGTATAAGTTTGTAGTTGAGAGGATTAAAGAAATTGGGCAGTTGAAAGGGACAGTGTAATCTGTAGAAAAAAATGAATTTTAAAATTTTTAGGACAACCATGCTGAAAAGAACACACAACAGGACTGTTTCTTTGGGAACTATGCCAAGGATAAAGACCTGGGAATGAAGAATGAATGAATTTCTGAGGAGACAAAGGAATTTTTTTGTTTGTTAAAAATTTGTTGTTAATCCTCACCTGAGGATATTTTTCCATTGATTTTTAGAGAGTGGAAAGGAGGGGGAGACAGAGAGAGAAACATTGATGAGACACATTGATTGGTTGCTTCCCACACATGACCCAACCAGGGCTAGGGATTGAGCTGGCAACGAGCTATGTACCCTGGACCAGAATCAAACCCGGGGACCCTTCAGTCCGAGGGCTGACGCTCTATCCACTGACCCAAACCGGCTAGGGTGACAAAGGAGTTCTTGACATAAGGACACTTTGTCAAAGAAACCAAGAGGGGAATTTCTATTTGGATGGTCAACAGTGTCCAATTCTATCAAGATCAAGACTAAGTTTTGAGAACAAGCCATTGGATTTGATGATCTGAAACTATGGAACAACACTTAGTAGAAAGACAGGGACCAAAGTGAGCTTGTAAAGGTTATGAAGAGAGTGAATGACAAAGTAATGGAAGCAACACTTACTGAAGAAGTTGAAGAGCAGACTGAATAACAAATAGGATGGATGGGGGCTGGGGGGGTGTTGTGTAAGCATGAAGGTTGGAGAAAAAGTGTTAGTGTAGATAGGCTGAAATAGAAAACATTAGAGGAGGGAAGGCAGGGACAGGGGAGACAGAAAAGGGAATATAATAACCAAGGTCTTAGGGAATGCTAGGGGAGCCTGACAGAAGAATCCTCAGACTGGAGGAAAGTATTATAAGACTGGTGCACAAGTAAAGAAATGATGACAAGAGCATTCATTCATTCTTGATCTCCACTAACAGGTTCCTGCAATGAATGAAAACCTCAACTGGAAGCCATGCACTGTTCTAAGCAAGGTGGATGATGATAATAGGACAAACACGTGGTCCCTTCTTTAGACTGACTTCTTCCATAGCACAGAATTCGTCATATTCCCCTCACTTCCCACATCTTTGTATTTCTTGAGATCGGTTATTCTATTTCAGTTTCTCCTTTGCAGAAACAACTCTTCAAGGCTCTCTATAATAGGATAACATGACTAGAGCTACATAAACTTCACACAGTGTGACCTAAGACACTACTCTCAGTTACCCCAGGGGAACTCTGTGAATTTCTTAAATTTTAATAACCCTTCCCATGGGATAGAAGTTTTACTAACTACCCCTACTTAGCATTTTATATTAGATGAGAGGGCCATTAATTAGGTTAAGGTAAAAGAAAGAGCCTGGTTAGTTTCTAAATATGTCTATTTTGTCTGTTTTAGGCAACAGAGGCAAAACAGAGTTTGTGGGGAACCTATTTCATAAAAGGTCTTTGAAAAAAAACGCAAACCCAAACCCAAACCCTCCTATTTGTTTTCTTGCACATGAACTTACTCTAATTCAAAAAGTTCCTGTTACGGTTTTAAGAAAAAACAGTGCTTCAATAATCACAACTTTATTTCTAAAAATCTGCAATGGGAACAGTGGCTTTACAGCTCTACTCCCAGAAGCCCCAAGTTCAGTTTTATACTCAGTACAACCAAATGGAAGCTGACTCACTTTGTCTTACATAATATGAAAATGTGCTAGATGGGTTGAACCTGCAGGCAGTAAAGCATTTTTTTAAGCTATTGTTTTGGTTTACTGCTGAAGCATTTGAAAAGAATTGTGTTCAATGTAGCTTTTTGCCCATCAGCATTCACCTTGTAGATCTCTTGTAGGGCACAGCCCCCAAAGTAAGAGGCCCTGGTGGAAAGTACCTCAAGCAGCTGAGTTTTCTCCTAGGTCTGCAAAAATAAATAGTGGCGAGTGCAATGCTACTTTCTAGGGGTAATTTCACGATAGAGCCGAGGCCCAAGGCGCCCAGGGCGGTCAGCAGCACTAGCCTGCCAGGGGCTGGGATCTCCATTTGGTCAAAACTGGGTTCCCACCTGCTCGCGCCTTCTACTCATTCTAAGAGGGGGGAAGGACGGAAGACACCAGCGTAAATAATGGGAACAAAGGAGCACAGGGTCACTAAAGTGCCGGTGCAAAAACCAAAGCCATGCTCCCCACCACCCCATGTCTGCCAGCCCGGACCTGCCACCAAACCCTACAGGTATCTTAGTTCACAGTACTTTTATCTTCATTTATCTTGATTTAGAAACAAATCAGCAGGGAGGACGAGGTTCTCAAAAACAGAAAGATCAAATCTGAAACGAGAGTAACACAATGCATTGGTGATGTTCACCTTCTTCCAGAGGAATATAACTTACTGCTATGATTTTGGGGGTAAAAAAGATCTTAAGAGTTGCAGCTCAAAGAAAAAAAAAATCCAGAATTAAGACAAACTGACCCTCCACCATACAAACAGTAATTGATAAAAGCATGCAAAATTATTTAAAAATTCATTTTGAAATAAAACATACACTAGATGCCCAGCCAGCATGGCTCAGGTGGTTGAGCGCTGACCTATGAACCAGTAGGTCACAGTTCGATGCCTAGCCAGGGCACATGCCTGGGCTGTGGGCTCCATCCTCAGCAGGGGCGTGCAGGAGGCAGCTGATCAATGATTCTCTCTCATCACTGATGTTTCTATCTCTCTCTCCCTCTCCCTTCCTCTCTGAAATTAATAAAAATATATTTTAAAAAAACCAGGTAAAAAAACCCATACACTAGAGAGATCCACACTTAGTGGAGGGAATACGGGAAGCTTAGCTTCTGCTTTGTAGCATTCTGTATTCTGAATTGTTTACATGTGCATTTTTTAAATCAGAAAAAGATTATAATAAACAGGAATGACAATCCTTAAAGTCAATTATCTGGAAAGGTACTTGGCCAGGGTTATACTGTGAGGCTGATCTACTGGGCCAGTCAGCAAGATGTTTTGAGCTGAGTGGCCTATTCTGTAGCTGGTATGAGCTGTACACATGAACTGTTCCCTGCAGGAGTCTGGGAACAACTCCCAGTTGGGCCGCCAGCAACTCTTCGCCCTGCCCTTGCTGAGCTGCAGACGGGTGCATGCTGGCAGCAAGGCTGTGGGAGTACACTGAGCTCAGACAGGCTGCCTTTGGGGAGACCCTTACTCAGCTCCTGCTGCTGTGGGTGGAAGGAGGGCTTTGCTTTCTGGCAGAGGCATGGGTTGGCTGCAGTCAGGAAATCTAGTCAACAATGCTTAGTGGGGCTGATCTGGGAAGTTGGAGGCCGATGTTTCTGAACTCGTTTATTTCTAGGGAGTGTAGTCTAGAGTTTTGCTCCCTAACACGTGATCCCAGCAGCATTTGGCGTCACCTAGGAACCTCCTAGAAATGTAGAAGCACAGGCTCCACCCCACAGCTAGTCAATCAGATTTTGCTTTCTATCACAATGCCTATGAAAATTTGTGAAGTGATGGTGTAGCACAAAAAGCAGGATGGAAGCCTTGGGTGTTCCCATCAGGTCTTGATTTTGCCACGAACTTGAGGTGGGAATTTAAGTGGGGGGTAAATCATGACTTCTGGGCCTGAGTTTACTCATCTGTCAAGGGAGGGAGCTGTTGTAACATACTTAAAGCTCTCTTCAGCTCTAACACTATAGACATGTGTACATGATGTCTCTACTTAGTGATCTGAAAAGGGCAGGGGTAACGGTGGCAGCACCCCAGAACCAGCTGCTGCATCTGAGCCAAATGCCAGCCCACTGCTGTGCCCAGCTGAGACTGCATAGCCCTCCCATGGACCTGGGTTTTCCTTCCTTACCTTCTGGTCCAAAAGCTGGTAGTCACTGGCCTTAGGCCGCCGAGTAAGTTTGGATTTTTTTCCTTCCAGGGCAAAAGCAATAATCTGGGGAAAGGAAAAAAAAAAAGATTAACAACTGACTCTATAATGACATATTTCAGTTTTTGAAATTAGAGGTAATCACCTAGTAGTACATTTGTTAATAACCTGACAGTAAAAAGAGCAGTACACCCACAAGAAGGCCTATCTATATATATAAAACCCTAATATGCAAACAGACCAAACGGCGGAAAACCGAATAACCAAACAACTGGTCACTATGACATGCGCCGACTACCAGGGGGCATGCGCGGAACATGGCGGGCGTTGGCAGCAGGTGGTAGAGCATGGAACATGGCGGGCATCAGCCGCGGCGGGATGGTGGAGCAGGTGAGCGGGGGTGCCAGACCAAGGCGGGGCACCGGTCACTGTCATCAGTGAGAGCCTCTGGTGGTTACTGAAAATTCTTTGCTCCCATGCACTATGGTCCCACCCGGCACTCGCACCTGCTTCCAGCACTGGCCCGGCTCACACCTGCAGCTGGCGCCGGAGCCACCACTAGCACCCACTGCCAGCACCCAGAGCCAGCCCCAATGGCTCAGGAGCAGGGGGAGGTGGAGAAGCCCTCAGGGGCGATCAGGGCCAGCAGCTGCTGCTCACACCCGCTGCTGGTGCCGGCCCCAATCTCTCTGCGCCATCAGAGCATGGGAGCAGTGGTGGCGCTGCCCGCAGACAGAGGAGGCGGAAGGGGGGCCACGGTGGGAGGGACCGGGAGGGGGCATGGAGAATGGGCCGAGACCCTCCCCTGTGCCCACTGCAGCCTCATGGCCCACAGTTCCTTTCAAGGTGCATGAATTCATGCACTGGTTTAAATTATAACAATTTTAAGAACAGGGCTTAGTTCCATTACAATCCTGTGTACTGCTAAATCAGCAATGACAGAGAGAGGAAAGCTGTTCTGGGCTCTAGTTTGTGGCAGTCTGCTAATTTACTCACGAATACTCAAAGATCTGACAACTCCTCCCTGGAGAGCTGTAGGCTAAGACATTTCTTTTCTTTCCTTTTTTTTTTTTTAAAGAAAACAAACAAATCATAATTTTTTTTTTCTGCAAATGCACTTTTTCACTCCACACTTTGCCTCATCTTAACTTTACACTCATTTCATGCCTAAGGTTACTCTCCATGATGTTGAATGTAGAATAAGAATGCACCATTTTTAACTAAATGAGTCCCTCATTTCTTATAGCCACAGGCCTTATGGCCATCATGAATTGAACTCTCCAATTTTGACCAGGCTACAGAAACTACTAAATTCTTAGAGTTCAATAAGAAATGTAATTATTTTGTCACTGGAGTGATTATTAAGTGACACAGATACTACTTCACACGAAACCTTGCTAAAGAAATAAAAGATGAGTATACCTCTGCAATTTCTGTTCTTTCTTCTAATCAGAAATTCAACTGACTACAAAGATAATCCCTGAGCTCTCTGCTGTTGATGTCAAAGATTATGTAATCATTCTTTCTGCCATTGTACGGGGAAGACAAAAACTTAGCAAAGGAAGCTAGAAATGATGCACTGAAAGTGGAAACTGGAAGATAAGTGCTCCAACTACTTACAAACTGTCAGGTACTCAGGTCCTCTGAGGCTGTGAAGGATCTAAGTTCAAGATTACAGGAGACCCCAAAGCAGGTCAGATCGTAATAACATCCTAACTTGGCACCTAATACAGCAGCAGAGAGCACTCAGAGGAAACAGTCATGAAAACAAATGATTTATAAAACAAGAGTAGAGCCCTAGCAGGTTCTGGAAAAAAACACCTGACATGTCATAAAATACCCAGGTGCTCACAGGCAGGTAAGTGATGAGTACTGGCCCATACACCAAGCTTTCAGGGTGAAAGACAGCCCATTCCTCCTCCTAAGCTAACTGTTGACTTACCTTCCGCTTGTTGTGATAGGCAATATAGAGAACAGCAACAAGAATGGCTGCAGTCACCAGATATGCAAAGAAGTGACTGCTCTCCGCACTTCCAAGATTGTCCTTATAAAGGTCATCCTTCTTCCTATTTACGGAATCCAAAAGTGTCCCTTCAAGGTTCTCTCCAGAGGCAGGGCCAGGCATTTCCTTCTCTTCTTTGGGTGGAGAGCCCCCTTCAGGTTCAGAACTGTTTTCCGTGAACAGGTGCTCCTTGTCTGATTCGTCAGGACTGTTTCCCGTGGACTTGTGGTCCTCATTTGACTTGCCAGGGCTGTTTTCCGTGGACTGGTGGCCCTCATTTGACTTGCCAGGACTGTTTCCTGTGGACTCGTGGTCCTTATTTGACTTGCCAGGACTGTTTCCCGTGGACTGGTGGCCCTCATTTAACTTGCCAGGACTGTTTCCCGTGGACTGGTGGTCCTCATTTGACTTGCCAGGACTGTTTCCCGTGGACTGGTCCTCCTTAACCAAGTTGCCAGGACTGTTTCCCGTGGACTTGTGGTCCTCATTTGACTTGCCAGGACTGTTTCCCGTGGACTGGTGCTCCTTAACCAAGTTGCCAGGACTGTTTCCCGTGGACTCGTGGTCCTCATTTGACTTGCCAGGACTGTTTCCCGTGGACTGGTGCTCCTTAACCAAGTTGCCAGGACTGTTTCCCGTGGACTTGTGGTCCGCATTTGACTTGCCAGGACTGTTTCCCGTGGACTTGTGGTCCTCATTTGACTTGCCAGGACTGTTTCCCGTGGACTCGTGGCCCTCATTTGACTTGCCAGGACTGTTTCCCGTGGACTGGTGGCCCTCATTTAACTTGCCAGGATTGTTTTCCATGGACTCATGGTCCTCATTTGACTTGCCAGGATTGTTTTCCGTGGACTGGTGGCCCTCATTTGACTTGCCAGGACTGTTTCCCGTAGACTGGTGGTCATTTGACTGGTTTGAGTTGTCTCCTGTGGACTGTTGCTGTGAGTCTGACCCAGCAGAGCTGACAGCCGTAAGCTGTGTCGGAGCCTGTGGATTATTCTGAGGCGGGAGGCTGGGGGAGAACTGGGTGGAGACTCTTTCTGTAGTCATTATGTTCTTCTGAGTGGGTGACGGAGAAGTGGACTCCTCGGCTTCTGAAAGAGAGAAACCAGTTGGCCCTCAAGAGAGGCAGGCCGTGGCCCGCCCGTGTGGCTCAATGGTTGAGCGTGGACCTACGAACCAGGCAGTCAGGGGTCCATTTCCGGTCAGAGCTCATGCCGGGTTTCGGCTGGGTCCCCAGCAAGGGGTGTGGAGGAGGCAGCCGATCAATGATTCTCTCTCACCATTGATGTTTCTCTCTCCCTCCCTTCCTCTCTGAAATCAACTTAAAAAAACCCAAAAAAACCAAAGGCAGGCCGAGATAAAGGATACCTCAGAGCTGGAAGAGACTGGGGCAACCGGCAAACGGTGGCGGTGATGGCGAGGGGAGGGGTGAGTCGGGCAGGGACGAAGCAAGCTCAGAAGGCAACGGGCCACGGTGAGGATGATGGGCCTGGCGGGCGAGAGTGGGATTTCCTTGGGGGCAGGGGTCTTACCCGCCGCTGCAACCATCAGGAGGACCAACGCAACCAGGAACCGCATCCTGCAGACTGTACTTCCGCCGTCTGCTGCTCTCGCGAGATCGCGCACGGACGCCGTACTCATAGCCCCGCCCCTTCCTGCGCGCGCCTCCCGCCGCGCCGCCGCCGCTGAGGGGCGGGCCTGGGGAACGGCCGGGAGGTGTGGCGCCTGCTCCCCGCTGTGCAGCTTTTCTCATAGGACCGGGCGGTCCCTGCGGAGGTCCGTCCACCTTTGCCTGATGTCTTTGCTCCGTGGCATCCGCCACCCGCCGTCACTCCCCGTTTCCTTCTTTCCCTCCGTGCTTCCGAGACCATGCAGGCTGAGCAGGAGCCCCTGGCCCGTGGACGGCCCCGCGGGAGTGGCGCCTCCCGCCCCGTCCTCTGCTCGCCTTGGTAACGTCTCCCTTTCTCGTGGTTCTTGCCTGCTCGGGTCTCTCCCACCCCAGCAGAGCCACCCCGGCACCGGGGCCTCGCGGCGCCCGGGTCCCACCTTCAGGACACTGCCCGCAAGTCGGCCAAAGGTCTTCCCTAAAGTGCATCCTTTTCCTGACCACAGAGGCCATTCATGTAAATTGTAGAAAACGGAGCGATTGTGTAGAAGTAGAAAGCAAAATCTTTGCCCCACAATCCCGAGGTAATCACTGTTTGTGTTTTACTTTGTTTTCTGTCTTGCAATGTGGGGAGCCCGCACGGCCATGGCATACTCATGCCAGCTCAGCCTGGTCCAGTGACCCCGAGTGGGGTGGTGAAAGGATTGAGAAAAGACAGAATGAGAAGAAAAGCTGGGTCTCGGTGGGGCGCTCCTCCTCTGACAGAGAGACAGCGCCGGCGCCCACAAGCCGTGTCTTTATTTTATAGCAGATGCCAGGAGGCAAAGTAGGGGCGTGATCATGTTGTGTATAACATTCTGGTTGTTTTCAACCCTACTCAACTACATGCACCTGAACTCTATCGCTCAGGCACGTGGGGCCACGTGTTCCGACCATAGGTTCCAGCTTACAGCTATAGCTATTGGCTATAATTGTGCTGGGAGGGCTCTGCCCTCCAAGCTGGGACTTGCACGTGGCAACGAGATGACTGTGCCCTCTCCTCAGTCCACAGCTTGAACCTGTCCAAAACACTGTAGCCACTCCGTATTGCAAACATTTAACAGTTTTTGATTAGGTAATACATTCTAATGACTCAGAACATCAAAATGGGATTTCTAAAACAGCGTACGTTAGAAACTACCCCTCCACAGGGTACCACTTACATTCGTTTATTGTTTTCATTTAGTGTGTGTTTTTAAAAAAAAACCATAAATACAGCCCTAGCTGGTTTGGCTCAGTGGATCGAGCGTGGGCCTGTAGACAGAAGGGTCCCAGGTTCCATTTGGGTCAAGGGCATGTACCTTGGTTTGGGGCGGGGGGGGGGGTGGGGGGGGGTGATCCCCAGTAGGGGGCGTGGGGAGGCAACTGATAGGTGTTTCATCAGTATTCCAACTCTCTATCCCTCTCCCTTTCTGTAAAAAATCAATTAAAATGTATTTTAAAAAACACACACATAAATACAAATGTACTTATTTCCCCCTCCTTCGTAAATGTAATTTCTTGGTCTTTTTCCTATGCATATTCATTTTCTCCCAAATTATAATCATTGGGTAAATAGTGTTGTATCCCACTGTTTATCATAACTGTTACATTTATACATTACTTGTTGCTTGAAATCATTTTATGAACATTGGCCAGGCTAGGTGCTTTGTAGACAGGCAGTGATTTTTAAAAAATGATAGGCCCTGACTTCATGGAACATGTAATCTAGAGGACTCACAAATATTAATCAGATACGTACACAAATGAGTGTGTGTTCAAGGAAATAAAGTACAGAAACTGAACTCTGTTGAGAAAGACCTTCGAGTTGAGGACCAAAGTGTGTAGGCGTTTCCCAGGTGAGGTGGAGGGAGGAGGAGGGGAAGCTTTTCTGGCAGATGTACAGGGTGTGCCGGGGCCTAGAGGCTGGTGGGAAGCTGACATTTTGTGTAAATCTAAAGATGAGGATAGGATTGTCAGATAACAAAGAACAGAAAGAATGGCAGGGGAGAGTCAGGTTAAAGAGTAAATGACCTGGGAGTTGTCCAGAACATAAATCTTTATGGGACACAAAAGTGCATCAGAAAATATGCCAGTTAACTCAGACCAAAAGGGCCCACAGCTGCCAGGGCAATAGCGCTCCTCTGCAGTCTGCTGAGTAAATAATTGGGTTACACTGCATGCAGTTTTAGTTAGTTGTTATTCTGTACATGGCATAAGTATAGATTATTGTTTAAAAACCCTTTAATAATGCTTCTCAACGTTTATCTGTTGTAAGGAAATCTCTCTTATATACACATGAGGATATATATGAGAATAAGGATCAGAGAGAAGCGAGAAATCTATTACCGAATTACTTCAAAACCCTGACTCTGCTTTGGCAAAAGGAAGGGATTTGGTAAATGAATTTGTATCTAAAAGAAAATTCTCTTCAACTCCCCATAAATATTGGACTAATTTTAAAGAATGGTGGTTTAGTAGGGGTATGTTCAGGGAAGGGAAAGGCAAATTATGAAGCCTGATCATGTGTCCACATTACTAGTCAGGAAAGGAAAGAAGGGTCCAAATCCTACAGATTGTGAGCCATGCCCAGGTTTTATATTTTATCTTAGTAATAATGAGAAGCCATCAAAGAGGTTTAAATAGGAAAAAGATATAATCCTAGGTGGAAAAATTTTTTTTTAAATTCCATCCCAACGATATGTTTTTATTGATTTTAGAGGGACTGGAAGGGAAGGGGAGAGAGAGAAAGAGAGAAACATCTGAAACCTAAGCTATATGTCCTGACTGGGAATTAAACCTGCAACCCCTTGGTGTAGGGGGTGGTCTTACAACCAACTGAGCCACCTAGCCAGGGAGGGCTCCAAATTGGAAATTTTTGAAGATAAATCTGGGGTGGGGAGAGAAGAATAGATTTAGGAGTTAATGAGTTAGGAGATGGTTACAGTAGTCCAAGTAGGATTAGCATAGAGACAGTGAGAATGGTGAGAAATGGCAGGACTTACATTTAAAAGCCCGTCTAATGTGGCTCAGTGGTTGAGCGTCGACCTATGATCCAGAGGTCACGGTTCCATTCCCAGTCAGGACACATGCCCAGGTTTCAGGCTTGGTTCCCAGTAGGGGGCGTGCAGGAGGCAGCCGATCAATGATTCTCCTCATTGATGTTTCTAATCTCTCTTGCTCCCTCTCCCTTCCTCTCTGAAACCAATAAAAATATATATTAAAAGAAAGATAAATTTAGGAGTTAATAATTTCAACAGGAGGCCTTAGAAATGGATTGCATGTGGGGGGAGGGGTGATGGTGAAGAAGGTGTGGTGCAGTGATTTTCAACCTTTTTCATAGCATGCATAAACTAGTAAAATTCTGTGGCACACCAAAAAACATACCTTTTGCTGATCTGACAAAAAAAAAAATGGTTATAATTTTGATTCATTCATATCAGATGGCTATTGTTGTGTTGGCTATTTTCATTTTTTAATTTTATTATTTTAAAAATATTTTTATTGATTTCAGAGAGGAAGGGAGAAGGATAGAGAGAAACGTCAATGATGAGAATGATTGATTGGCTGCCTCCTGCACGCCCCCTACTGGGGATCAAGCACGCAACTCAGGCATGTACCCTTGACCGGAATTGAACCCGGGACTCCCAGGCCAGCGCTCTATTCACTGGGCCAAACCAGCCAGGGCTCATTTTTTTATTATTATTTGACGATCTAAGGGAAACGAGGTCAGTGTCCCTGATTAAACAGGTATTGCATGTTTTAAAAATTATCGTGGCATACCGGTTGAAAATCGCTGCTGTGCCCGGCCAGTGTTGTTCAATGGTTGAGTGTACAGCCGTGGGCAAACTATGGCCTGCGGGCTGGATCCGGCCCGTTTGAAATGAATAAAACTAAAAAAAAAAAAGACCGTACCCTTTTATGTAATGACTAGAGACCCGGTGCACAAAAATTTGTGCACTCGGGGGGAAAGGGGGGGTCCCTCAGCCCGGCCTGTGCCCTCTTGCAGTCTGGGACCCCTCGGGAGATAACGACCTGCTGGCTTAGGCCTGCTCCCAGGTGGCAGAGGGCAGGCCCAATCCCTAGGTGCAGCCCCTGGTCGGGCTCAGAGCAGGGCCGATTGGGGAATTGGGGCGCCGCCCCCTGTCATGCACAGAGCAGGGTGGGTTGGGAGGTTGCGATGCCACCCTCAGTCACGCTCAAGGTAGGGCCGATTGGGGCGTTGGGGCACCGCCCCCTGTCACACTCAAGGCAGGGTCGATGGGGAGGTTGCGGCGCCACCCCATCACCCACAGAGCAGGGCCGATCAGGGGGTTGGGGCGCCGCCACTGTCACACTCAGGGCAGGGCCGATGGGGAGGTTATGGCTCTACCCCGTCACACACAGAGCAGGGCCCGTGGGGTGGGGAGGTTGGGGCGCCGCACCCTGTCACACACAGAGCCACAGGGCGATCAGGAGGTTGGGGAGCTCCCCCCTATCAGGCACAGAGCAGGGCGATCAGGGGGTTGGGGCGCCTTCCCCTGTCATGAACAGAGCAGGGCCGATAGGGAGGTTGTGCCCCCCCCCCCCCCCCCGTCACACACAGAGCCACAGGGCGATCAGGGGGTTTGGGCGCTGCCCCCTGTCATGCTGATCCCGGTGCCGGGAGGCATATTACCCTTTTACTATATAGAATAGAGGCCTGATGCATGGGTGGGGGCTGGCTGGTTTGCCCTGAAGGGTGTCCTGGATCAGGGTGGGGGTCCCCACTGGGGTGCCTGGCCAGCCTGGATGAGGGGATGATGGCTGTTTGCAGCTGGTCACACACCCTTCAGGGTGGAGGTCCCCACTGGGGTGCCTGGCCAGTCTGGGTGAGGGGCTGAGGGCTGTTTTAAGGCTGGGACTGAAGCTCCCAACTGCTCCTTTTTTTATTTTTTTTTTATTTATTCTGAGCCAGCTTTAGCTCTGAGGCTCCAGCTCTTAGGCCTCCGCTCCTGAAAGCAGGTATCTGGTTTGTTTAGGTTCTACAATCGAAACTCTGTATCAACTCCAGCTCTGATATCCCAGCGGATTGAAAGCTGGTTTCTGGGGTTTTGTTTAGCTTCTATTTTTGTAACTATGTTTCAAATGCCAGCTCAGAGGCCTGCAGCGGCAGGCAGGGAACGTTGGAGTCCTCCGGCACTGAAGCAAGCAACCCTCATGTTAGTTTCAAGCTGCCTGGCTGCCGGCCGCCATCTTGGCTGGCAGTTAATTTGCATATCATCCTGATTAGCCAATGGGAAGAGTAGTGGTCGTATGCCAATTACCATGTTTCTCTTTTATTAGATAGGATGTTTACTTTGAATTTATATTAGTTCACACAAACACTCCATCCATGCTTTTGTTCCGGCCCTCCGGTCCAGTTTAAGAACCCATTGTGGCCCTCGAGTCAAAAAGTTTGCCCACCCCTGAACCAGGAGGTGGAGGTCAATTCCTGGTCGGGGCACGTACCCCAGTTGTTGGCTCGATCCCCAGTAGAGGGTGTGCAGGAGGCAGCTAATCAGTGATTCTCTCTCAGTATTAATGTTTCTATCTCTCCCTCTCCCTTTCTCTCTGAAACCAATAAAAAATACATTTAAAAAAAGAAAATCGCTGATGTGGAGAATCAGATTGAGAGGGATGGGGCATAGAAAATGAATTTGCTTTTGGTCATGTGTTTAGGATGCCTGTGAGAGTCAAGTGGAGATGCCAGGGAGGTAGTTGGAAATATGAGCATGGAGTTCAAAGGTAAAATATAGGAACTGTTTGCCTAACTAATTTAAATATTGTTAAAAATATTGATTGGTAATGGTTTCATAAAAAGTAATTTATGAGTTTATCATCATTTTTTTGTGACAGTTCTCTTATTGGAGATCTGGATTATTTTCAGGTCGGTTTTTTTTTCACTGTTAGTAACAGTTACTTATTATCAGGTACTGGTTAGGTGCATTTTAAGATGAGGCAGACCCTCAAAAAGATTAACCAACTGGTCAGGTAACTCAGTTGGTTAGAGCATTGTCCTAAAGCGTCGTGTGGATATGCCAAGGTTGTGGGTTTGATCTCTGGTCAGGGCACACAAAAGAAGCAACCAGTGAATGCATAAATAAGTGGAACAATAAATCAATTTCTCTCTTTCCTCCCTCATTCCTCTCTCTTTCAAATCAATAATTTTTTAAAAAAATATTAAGTTGCTTAAGGTCATGCTATTTTATCTTATCTTTGAGAGCAGTGAGTATTCTTAATCTGCCAATTTGATAAGACAAAAATAGTCCCGGTTACTCTTTAATGTTTATTGGACAAGTAATTCACATGACTTTGTGCAATTTACTTAAATGCTTTAAGTATCAATTTCTTTATTATTAAATGAAAATAAAAGTGTGGAGAATTGGATAATTCATAGAGTACTTAACACAGTAGCATATAATTACAACTCTCAAAAGTTATTGTTTTATTCATTATACAAAAATTAAAAATAAAGATAAGCCAAAGTAAGACAATAAAAATATCCTGTAATCCAGAGCTATTATCATGAAAAATTTGTTGGATCTTTTTTTATAGACATCTATATGCTTATGATAGCTTATTAACTGACAATTAAGTTATAAAACCATGTGTACAATTTTTTTTAAAGATATATTTTATTGATTTTTTACAGAGGGGAAGAGAGAGGGATAGAGAGTTAGAAACATTGATGAGAGAGAAACATCGATCAGCTGCTTTCTGCACACCTCCTACTGGGGATGTGCCCGCAACCAAGGTACATGCCCTTGACCGGAATCGAACCCGGGACCTTTCAGTCCATAGGCCGATGCTCTATCCACTGAGCCAAACCAGTTAGGGCCCATGTATACAATATTTAAAAAATATCTTATCAATTTTTACAGAGAGGGAAAGGGATAGAGAGTTAGAAACATTGATGAGAGAGAAAGATGGATCAGCTGCCTACTGCACGCTCCCCGCTGGGGATTGAGCCTGCAACCAAGGTACATGCCCTTGACCAGAATTGAGCCCAGAACCCTTCAGTCTGCAGGCCAATGTTCTATCCACTGAGCTAAACCAGTTAGGGCCATATGTACAATTTTTATCTTACAGGCTTTTGTGTAGCGTTAGTGCTACAACTAGTCAATGTCACTTGTCTTCTGGGACACTATCATCTTGTCTCCAGTTTCTTTATTCATCATCCTTTGAGGGATCCCAGTTGTTATAGAACTGAATGTTTCTAGAAGGAAAGTGAAATCAAATGCAGCACAGAGTTGAAGGAAGATAAGGACTTAGAATTACACATTTCAGGGGAGTGGTGAGAGCAGAATCTCGTGGCAGTTGGGTCAGTGCAGTGGTTGGCAAACTCAGTCAACAGAGCCAAATATCAACAGTACAACGACTGAAATTTCTTTTGAGAGCCAAATTTTTAAACTTATATAGGTAGGTACATTGTTATTAACTTAATTAGGGTATTCCTAAGCTGGCCTTTGCTAAAAACATCCTCAATCTGAGGGGTGGACCTCAGCGAACGTACCCCCACTTCTTCTAACGCCACTTCTTCAAAATAGACTCGCCCAGGCTGAAAACCGACTTCTGCGCATGGGCCACGAAGTTTCAATCGCACTGTACGTGCGTGCCCACACGTGGTATTTTGTGGAAGAGCCACACTCAAGGGGCCAAAGAGCCGCATGTGGCTCGTGAGCCACGGTTTGCTGACCACTGGGTTAGTGAATGGAAGATATGTAGAGAGTACCTTTTCTGGGAATTTGCATGTGAAACATGGTTTCTAATATGGGAAAGTATTGAACATTTTTGTTGACTGAAGGGTAGATCTAATGACAGAGTGACCAAGTTTACAAGACAGATATGACTGGTAGGCAAGGTACCAAGAGTTGAAGGGCTGAGGCCTAGGGGACAGTAGAGCAGTAGACTTTGGGTTGAACCAGGGGTTGACCTTGAGGCCTATGGAAGGGCAGAATGTTGAGAGAGTGGATGGATATTTAGGTGGGGACATGCGAGATCAAAATAGAACATTTCAACTGGCCTCCATTTAACATAATTTTTAAAAAATATTTTTATTGATTTCAGAGAATAAGGGAGAGATAGAAACATGAATGATGAGAATCATTGATTGGCTGCCTCCTGCACACCCCAAACTGGGGATAGAGCCCACAACCTGAGCATGTGCTCTGACCGGTAATTGAACCATGACCTCCTGGTTCATAGGTCAGTGCTCAACCACTGAGCCACACCGGCCGGGCTGGTTTGTTTTTAGACTTTGCTCTTGTAAGCAATGCTGCGGCAAACACTTGTTTTTCATGTCTTCTGGTTGCTGATGCATGCGACAGTTTCTCCAGGGTAAATGCTTTGCTTTCTTGGCATCTTTCTCCGTACGCCTCTCACCTCACCAACAGTGTTCTTGTACTGTTTGTTCTGCAACACAGGATATTGCCCGTGGCTGCCCTCCTCCAGACTCCTGAGGGAAGCTCCTAAAAGAAGTATTTTTCATTTGTGAAAAGCTGTTCTTGGCTACAGCATAGGTGATCCACAAGAGAATCCATGGTATGTTACAAAATATGCATTACGATTTAGGTGAAATAAGCCAGACACAAAAGGACAAATATTAAATGAATCTATTTATTAAACATGTAATTCTAAGTCCTTATCTTACTTCAACTCTGTGCTGTACCTAGAATAGGCAAATCTATAATTTAGAACATAGCTTAAAAGTTCTTGAGGTCTGGGGGGAGAAGGGAGTGGGAGTTATTACAGAGTTGCTGCTTGGGAGATGAAATAATTCGAAGTCAATAATGATTATGGTTGCATGCTGCTGTAAATGTACTTAATACCACTAAATTGTCCACTTAAAAATAGTTAAAATAGTGAATTTTATATTAGATGTATTTTACCACAATTTTAAAAAGTTATATATCCAAGAAGAGTAAAAAACCTGGCAAGTGCTCATAAAAAGGAGAAGGAAGACTAAGTTATTTTACCAAGGCTTAAAATAAAAAGAAATGAAATTCTGATATGTGCAGCAATGTGGCTGAACCTTGAAAACATTATGCTAAGTCATATAAGCCAGGCACAAAAGGACAAATGTTTTTATTCCAATTATATGAAATATTCAGAGTAGGCAAATTCATAGAAACAGAAAGTAGATTAGAGGTTCCAGGGTTTGGGGGGAGAAGGAATGAGTTGGGATGATAAAAAGTTTTGGAAATAGTTTGTGGTGATGGTTGCACAACATTGTAAGTATAATTAATGCTCCTGAATTGTATACTTAAAATGGTTAAAATGGCAAATTTTGTTACATATAATTACCATAATTTTAAAAAATGAAGTACTGATATATACTACACAAAATGGGTGAACATGAAATATGCTGACTCAGTGAGAAAGAATCGTGTATTATATTATTCTACTTAATGAAATGTCCGTAATAGACAAATCCAGAGACAGGAAGTCAATCCATGGTTGCCTGGGGCTGGAGGAAACAGAGGGTGATGTACACAGAGTAAATGTATGGGGATTCTTTTGTAGGTGTTGCAAATGTTGGGAACACAACTAAAAACCAATGTATATACTTTAAATGAGTAAATTACATGTTACAAGAATTATCCTGTATAATAAAAGGCTAATGTGCAAATCGACCAAATGGCAGAATAACCGGTCACTATGACCTGCACGGACCACCAGGGGGCAGATGCTCAACGCAGGAGCTGTCCCCTGGTGGTCAGTGCTCGGCCAGAAGCCGGGCTCACAGCTGGCAAGCGCAGTGGTGGTGGCTGGAGCCTCTCCTGCCTCTGGAGCAGTGCTAAGGATGTCCAGCTGACGGTAGCAGTCTTGGTAGCGGGCTTAAGCCGGCAGTTGGACATTCCCCGAGGGCTCCTGGATTGCGAGAGGGTGCAGGCTGGGCTGAGGGACCCCCCCACCCCCATGTATGATTTTGGTGCACCAGGCCTCTAGTATTTCAATAAAGCTGTTACAGAAAAATTAATTGCAGTGCTAAGTACTAAGCAGACAAAGGACGCCTCTCATATTTCGGCAGTTAAAAGGCAAAGGGAAGGAAAGGGTTCCTTCCTTTGGACCAGTTATTGGTACTGACTGGTTATGCCCATTCGAGGTTGGGTTGGATTTATCTGATTGTGTCAGGCATGTTTTATATCCTTCTCCAAAGCGCTCATCCTCTTAGCATGTCTGCAAAACTAGCACAGGGCTTGGTATGAGGAAGGGGACTGGATTCAACAAAAGGATTAAAACACTCAAGAGGTCTTGCAATTGCAATTTTATTTTCTTTTGTGAAAATAAACAGCTTATTGGGAGTTCAAATTGCTCCAAAAACCCCATAAAAACAAAAAGAAATACACACAGAAGCATGTGAGGTGACGGGGAGGGAGGGTGTTTAGAACTTTGGCAGGCAGCTAGACTGAGCCTGGGAGCAGTTCCTGTCTGCCGCTCTGGGACTGTGAGGGGAGATCTGGACTGGTGAAGGGTGGAACACGGACTTCGTCACTAAGGAAGTGGCAGGCACCTTGAGTCCCTTTGTGTGTAGGGAAGAACCATTTCAGAGGACCTTTCCCCCTTTGAAGGCTGGAGGCTGGAGGCTGGGGCCACTGGGGGGAGGGGTGCTGGTGGAGACAAACCAGGCAGGGTCTTCTCACATGGTGAGAGCCTTACACTGGGCAGAGGGCAAAAGGATGGAGGCAGGAACCCATGGAGCTGAGCAAAGAATTGGGGCGAGATCAAAAGAAACGTCCGGGAATGGGGTCTAGATGAAGAAGCAACAGGCTAGGAGTCGCAGCAGTGGCCACGCAGCCCGGGTGGGGGCTGGGGCACAGGGGGAGGCGGGAGGAGGGAGGAGGCGATCTCAGAGGTAGAGAGAGGAGGGTCTTTTGCCCAGGTCCATCCACCACTGCATGTACGGGAAGAATGACACACTACTTTTCAGTTCTTTCTTTTAAAGATTTTTTTTTTGTGGGTTTTGTTTTGTTTTTTAAAAAAGCCTTAAGGTCAGCTACTGGTTACATCTACAAAATGTAAAGTGCTGCTGTTACCAGTCACTTTACAGAACAGTCCAGGGTGGTCAAATATTGACCAATAAAGTTTCCTTTTTTTTCCTTCCTCTTCTGACTCATTACTACTCGATGGGTCACTTGACAGCCTGCATAGGTCACAGGGCAGCTTAGTGGGCAGACTTGGTGACCAAGGAAAGAGGCTGGGCCTGGAGCACGGGGAGGGCCTGGTGTGCATGGAGCGTGGCCGGGAAGGAAGGGGGAGAAGTCAGCAGAGCTGTGGGCATGGACCCGAGGGGGAGGGGCCGGGAGAGGAGTGGGGGCTGGCTGCCCATCTGGCCAGAGGACGTGGCTGCAGCCTTAGCTGACAGGAAGGCAGCCGAGTGAAGAGCCAGCTGGGCCCGGGCCTCCGGCTTGGTGGTGAGGGAGAGGGGCTGGGCTTGCTCCGAGTGGGTGGCAGCGGGGGCAGCCGGGGAGGCCAGGGCTGCGGAGGGGGTCGCTGGGGAGTCTAGCATGCTGCCATGGGAAGAGGCAGGGCTGTCACAGGGCTTCTCGGGGGGCAGGTACTGAACACACGGCTTCTTGCTTTTGGAGGCCAGAGCACCTGGGGGAAAAACACACGGAAGAGTGAGCAGCTCGTAGCTCTGGCAAGGCAGAGGCTGCAGAAGAGGCCTGGCTATGCACAGCGTCTGGAAACACAAGAATCCTTCCTGGGAGGGAAGCGAGGACCTGGAATTGCATCCAAAGCTTTCACGATGAGAAAACTCCATTCAAGGATGCCTAGAGCAGAGAGAAGGGGCATTGCCAGTGAACACCAACAATTCAGTGTCTGACCAGAGGGAAGACAGCTCCGCCTACCGCATCATCGTCTTCCTTGCCCATATCTCATCATTTGGGGGATGGATCTCCAGTCAATTTGCTTTAAAAATCTTTAGCTTACGGCGCTAGCGGGAATAGTGTGGCACCTGCTTACAAGCAGCATGGCATGCAGTGGGTTGTTGTAGCACATTCATAATTTATGTGTGTGTGCTCATGTGTAGATGAATGGAAGGAAGACCACGTATAGCAGTGGTTCTCAACCTTTTGGCCCTTTAAATACAGTTCCTCATGTTGTGACCCAACCATAAAATTATTTTCGGCCCTAACTGATTTGGCTCAGTGGATAGAGCGTCGGCCTGTGGACTGAAGGGTCCCAGGTTCGATTCCGGACAAGGGCATGTACCTTGGTTGCAGGCACATCCCTAGTAGGGGGTGTGCAGGAGGCAGCTGATCGATGTTTCTCTCTCATCGATGTTTCTAACTCTCTATCTCCCTTCCTCTCTGTAAAAAATCAATAAAATATATATTTTTTAAAAAATTATTTTCGTTGCTACTTCATAACTGAAATGTTGCTACTGTTATGAATCGTAATGTAAATATCTGATATGCAGGTGGTCTTAGGCGACCCCTGTGAAAGGGTCGTTCGACCGCCAAAGGGGTCGCGACCCACAGGTTGAGAACCGCTGACTTAGATGGTGGTGGCTTTTTATACCCATCCTGGAGTGAGCATGAGATGAGAGGCGTGACTAAGTGCTTGCCACAGTGTGAACCTCTGTGCCAGGTGTGATTCTGGTGCACACATTTTTTTTTTGGCACAAGGCTGCCCCTGAACTTGAGCAAACTATTTCTTCTGGGTTTGACCAACTAGACATTGGCAGCAAAGCTGGTTCTGCTGGGTCCACTGACAGGCAGTACGTCGGCCCCTAATATCCGCCTTCCTGAGGGGATTTCCACGGCATTCAGTTTTTACCTTACACACTGACATTAGAACCTAACCCTCCAATAAGACGCAACTGAAGCGAGTTCCAAAGCGCCCAAGGTTCCAAGTGAGAAAGTGCTGGGATCCAATCCCTGAGCTTCCCCGGCTCTTAGCTGGTCATCTCTAACACGAGGATCACAGTAATGCCCGCGTGAGCACATGAGGCGGAGGCCCTGGACAGGCAGCTGTCACCGAGCACTGTCCCTGTGTCCATCCGGTACAGTGTCACGCGCAGGCAGAGCAGCTGGGACAGCGGGAGGCAAAGGAAAGAGGCAGCGGCTCCTTGAGACTCACCCTCTGCCTCGTGGACTTGCTGCTGGGACTGTGTCTGCGACAGCTGCTTTTCTCTCTTCCTCTTCTTTTTCTTACCCTAAAAAACACGGCCAAGGAAGAGGCCACAGAGACAGAACACCTAGCTTTTCAGGGGGATGCCCAGGTAAGAAGGGGGGCCACTCAATCCCCCGGAGTCTCAGAGTGTGTCTTCCTGGAGTGCCCCTCCCCCTCGATTCCTGCCCTCCAGCTCGGGTGTCCTGTCTTTTGAAAGGCCCCACCCTGTCGCTGCACTTCAGACTTGTTTTTCCATTTCTCTCCCTAGACCCTTTGGAGGGGTCCTAGGTCCCACTGAAAAATCTAATTCACCTACGAACCCTCTTGCCGGAAGAGAGCCAATGAGAACATGCACACAAAAACCTGCCATTTCAGGGACTCCGCCCCCGGCCAGGAACCCCTGGCTACCTTCCACCACCAGCGCTAGCCCTGAAGTGGGGTCAGAGGCCCAGTCCCATTAAACAGGAGGGACACAGGTTTAAGTCTGTTGTCAGGACACCAGAACCCTGCCCTTGTGGACCTGCCTGCCTTATTTCTAGAAATACCGGCATCCCCTGACCTTGGAGTCCTCCGTTCATGTCGTCAACTCCCCTCCCCCTTCCGCGAGCCGATGCTGTTCTGGGGCCTGAGCAGCACTTACGTAGTTGTCCCGGGCTGACCAGGTCGGGTAGAGCTGGGAGTGAAGCTGCCGCTCCTTCCTGGCCAGTTCGTAGTATTTGGCCTGCTCTTCTCGGGACAGGTTGTGCCACTGTGGGAGGGAGCGGAGAGGGTCAGAGACAGGGAGCAGGGATGCAGGGACGCCGGCCACACAGCTGGCGGGTCAGGGCGGTCTTACCTTTCTTCCCAGGATTTGATTGATGGCGGCACTTTCCTTCAGGGTGCACTCAGCCACCACCTTGGCCCTCATCTCCTTCATGTATAACATGAAGGCATTTAGGGGCTTCTTCACGTGGGGTTTCTTTTCTTCCTCCTTCTTCACCGTGACTGGTGATTTCCTGGGAAGTGGGTTAGCAGGTGTCAACTGTCACCCAGCTCACCAACCCCCGCCTCCCACAGCGACTAAGAGCCACTGCTCTGAGGAGGGGAGGAATGTGAATTCCGGCGGCCAGTGGCCGCTCTCAGCAACTGAGCACCTCCCACTAGTAGTTCCAACCCAACCCTCTGGATCACTGGGCCACACCCTACGGAAGGAGAATTCCCAGATGGAGGAGCAGGGGGGTGGTGACGGCTGGGTTGTACTGGCCACGGGTGATACAGATATAGGGGTGGGGCGCCCTGGGCAGAAACAAGGGGTGGGCTCTCCTGGGCCATGAGGCACTGACTGGCTTTCCTGCCCTTTATAGCCTGGTGCTCGTCTCAGCTCTGCCACCAAGCCCTGTGACCTGAGAAAAGCCTCCTTTCTGGGCCTCACATTTTCATGTGTATCATGGGAGAACGGAAGCTAAAGGCTTTCTCCGATTCTCTTGTAGCCTCTAAATCCTGACTGTGAACTTAATTTATTTTTTAATCCTCATCCGAGGATACTTTTTCCATTGGTCTTTAGAGAGTGGAAGGGAGGAGAAGAGGGGAAGAGAGAGAGAGACATCAACTAGTTGCCTTCCGCACACACCCCAACTGGGGCTGGGATTGAACCGGGACCCTTTGGGCCAAGGGCTAATGCTCTAACCATCAGCCAGGACTGTAAATTTTTTAAAAAATTCATTCATTCATTTATTTATTTATTTATTTATTTATTTCAGAGAGGAAGGGACAGGGAGGGAGCAATAGAAGCATCAGTGATCTGAAAGAATCACTGATCTGCTGCTGCCTCCTGCATGCCCCCTACTGGGGAACGCCTCTTACTGGGGATCAAGCCAGCAACCCGGGCATGTGCCCTGACCAGGAATCGAACCGTGACCTCCTGGTTCATAGGTTGACACTCAACCACTGAGCCACGCTGGCCGGGCTGTAAAACCTTTTTTAATGAGAAAAGATGCGGAATGTCTCAGAGAGCCAAAGGGAACAATTTCCTGGGGAGAGGATTTGGCTGAGGGAGGCTGCTGGGCTGCCCGCTCAGTGCCACCAGGAGAGAGAGAGAAATAGCAGCTGCTGCTTAGACACTGGTGACCCAGCCCGGAGGCCTGGTACTCACGCGCTCACGGCTGGGCTCAGGCTGGGGGGTGCCGGCTCCTGCTTGACGATGGGGGAGACGATGGCGGGGTGGGGAATCCCTGAGGTGGGCAAACCAGGATGGGCCGGAGCCACCATGTGAGGGGAGAACCGACTGGAAACCAGGCTGTGCAGCAGGTGGAGAGGACGAAAGAGGGATTCAGGCCGAGTGCTCGTCAGCAGTGGGTGTGGGTGGCCCCTGCCCTTCCTGCAGAGGCGGGTCAGCACCTCTGCTGTGGCCGAGTGTGAGGAAGGGAAGGCCATCGCTGACCTCTCGGGACAGATGAGGTTTGGGAAACACCCAACAAGCCTGCCCTCCCCCAGAAATGCACAGGGTTCCTATTTCTGGTGCTGGAAGCGGGTAGGAGGAAAAGCGGGGTGTACAGCGGGAAAATACGGGCTCCTGTGGGTCGCATTTCCTTTGTCACCGGGGGTACCATGGTCAGGCAGAGCTGGTAAACCTCCTTTCCCTCTGCCCTCCCCTGACATCACTGAGGGAAAACCAACCTTCCCCCGTCTCTGGCATCAGTGTGGAATGAGTTGTCTACCTACGATGCATGTACTCTACTTCAATAAGAAGTGGGTGACACAATCGTCTCCATGAATCAGGCTGAAAAAGGGTTTTCACCGGAAATAGATTCACAGAGCTTTCAAACTCAAAGGCAAGGCAGGTAATACAAATAGGTAAAGCCGGCCAGAGACAATCCACGGGGTCTGGGAAAACTATACCACCCCTTAGAAGTGGTTCTCAGAGTATGTCCAGACCAGACACATCAGGAACTAGGTAGAAAAATAAAAAACCCACCACAAAGCCCAGTGTGCGGGAGGGTGGGACCAGAGGGCTGAGTGGCAGGGCTCGGGAATTCTCTTAGAGACACTGGGGAAGAGGGAACCTGTGGGTGTGGGGGTCCTTCCCACCACGGGGCAGGACTTACTGGAGACGGGGGAGAAAAGTGAGCCTGGGCCTCCTCGCTTGCTGCCAAAAGAAAGCTGCTCAATGGGCAGAAATGGCAAGGACGCTCGCAGACAGCCCGTCCCCGGACTCACCTGGACATGGAGGCGTTCATGGCGAGGGCAGGGTAGGGGTGCCGGAAGCCACCAGGAGGAAGGGAGTACATGGGCTGTCCTTGCCTGCAGGGGCCGGGAGCAAGGAAACCTGGTCAGCAGACTGGCTAAAACGGGAACATTCAGGGCGGAGAAGAGGGGCTGGGAAGAAAGGCTGAAGGATAAAGGGCAGGAATTAGGAGTGAGGACTGGGAGGAAGCTGGGGGAGGAAGGTCTGAGCTTGGGGCTTCGGTGAGAGGGTGCCCTGTGGGTGGGGCAGCTGGAGGTCAGAGCAGAACTCAGCCTAAGGATGGGACGGGGGTGAGAGGCCCCCGGTTTCCTTACTGTGGGACGAGCCAGCCGAGGGGGTGGGGGATTTGTCCGACAGCTCCAGGAGACAGCGGGTAGTACGGAGACAGTTCCGACGGGTGAGGGGGCCGGGGGATTCCTGCTTCCAAGGAGAGATGTGTCAGACCGTTCCCCGGCCCTACCGGACCAGCTTAAAACAGCATCATCTGGGAGGTTCCTTGCCCCAGGCCCCCAGGGTTCTGGAGCTTGGCAGCCTCTTTCTTTGTGTCCCTGCCCTGTCACCTCCCAGCTCCGAGGGCCCGCTGGTCAAGGACAGTCAGGGAGGCAGGACCAATGCAGCCTCCCCAGCTACATGGAAACCATTTCTATTGGCAGGATTAACTCCCAGCTGCCGATACAGGGGTTACTGTCCAAGACAGGGACGAGAAATTCTGGACCCGCAGACCCCGGGACCCCCAGTCACCAGCTAACTGCTTCTCCAGGAAACCTGTGTCTACGGAGAAACGAACTCTGGACCCCAAGTCCACAGTTATCCTCCTTGTCCACAACGTGTCATAACTATTTCTCTAAAGCGGGACCCCCAAATACTCTGAGCCACGGTAACTGGGAACTTTATTAAGACTGTGGCTTCCTGGGATAGACAGGTCTGGTGAACAGCTAAAAAAAAAAAAAAAAAAAAAAATGCAGCTCAGCCCTGCTGCCTGATAGCCTGGCGGGGCGTGGGTACTCCTCCGCTTGAAACATTCGGTTCAGGGCTGAAGTCTCGTTTAGGGAGGCACAGCTGGCACTGTGCTAGACGTCAAAGTTAATAAAAAAAAAAAAGATTTTTTTCCCCCACCCCTGCCAGATCATTCCATTCCCAGAGTGTTGAGATTGTAAAACAGTGGTTCCCAACCTTCTGGCCCTTTAAATACAGTTCCTCATGTTGTGACCCAACCATAAAATTATTTTCGTTGCTACTTCATAGCTGTAATGTTGCTACTGTTATGAATCGTAATGTAAATATCCGATATGCAGGATGGTCTTAGGCGACCCCTGTGAAAGAGTCGTTCGACTGCCAAAGGGGTCGCAACCCACGGGTTGAGAACCGCTGTTGTAAAGTAATAGAAACAGACACACCACTTGCTGGCTGTGGGGCCAGGCCCTGTGCACTATCTGATTTAATTTCCTCTCACCCTGACAATAACCCTGCGGCACGGAAGGTACAGATAATGTACAGGTGGAAAAACCGAAGAGGCTGAAGCCAGTGGTCAAGGCTGCGATAGCTGAGGACACGACCTGGACCCAGGTCCAGTGGGAGCTCCGAGGAGAGAAGCCTGCCCCTCCCGCTCCCCTTGGAGCTCTGCTCGGGGTGCAGCCCTCCCGCAGCAGCAGACTCACCTGTCTTTGGATCAATCTCTGGGGAGAGGTGTGTGGGCGGGGAGCCCGGGGGGAAGTGGTCGCTGCTGTAGGTGATGAGGGGCGTCAATGGGTGCATGTGGTGCGGGTGCTGAACGACAGGAACTTTATTCGACTGAAAGACACGGAGAGAAAGACTAGGGACAGTTGCCAAGGAGATGGAGAGTGAAATCAGCCGACAGTCACTGAGGCGAGAAAGTGCCAGGTATTTTCCATGCCCGTCCCACTCAGTCCTCACGCAGCCCTGGAGAGACAGGAGCGGGCTACACGGCAGGAGAGGACCAGCAGGAGCAGGAGGGATGGTGCCCAGCCTCCAACATACCCTCTTCTAAACACGTGTGTACGATACATGTTCAGCTCACATAACCAGTGCCACTTTCAGATGCGCAGACACAGCCCCAGAGCCCCTCTCCCAGCCTCACTTCCCTCTGCCGACCTAGCTACCTCGCCGTTTCACTGAAAACACTAGCTGGTGTAAGGAGTACCATTATTTCATATACTTATTACGAAAGAAAAAACCCTTGCATATCAACATATCCTGACTTCAGAAATGTTAAAATGGGAAAAACCTGTGCGTCCTAGTACTGGTAAAATGAACTGATTTTTTAAATGCCTTAACGTAATTTACCTTAACAATAGGATCTTCCTTCTACAAGCACAGAGCGAGGCATACTGTCTAGGCCTTATTATAACCTGGCAAGGCAGTGGTGGTCATTGCCATCGAAGACACTGAGCTCAGAAAGGTTAGGTGACTCAGCTGGCAAGTGGCAGAACTGGATCCATATCTCCCCTTTCTCTGTACCATTGGCCTCCCCAAGAACCTGGTCAAAACATCTCGGTCAGAGAGAAAGGATAGACATACCTTTTATTTTAGGTAAAATTTTTTTTGTAATATCTTTATTTAAAAAATACATTTTTGTTTATTTCAGAGAGAAAGGGAAAGGGAGATATAGAAACATCAATGATGAGAGACAGTCATTGATTGGCTGCCTCCTGTACGCCCCCTACGGGGGATGGAGCCTGCAACCTGGGCATGTGCCTTTGACCAGAATCAAACCCGAGACCCTTCAGTCCGTGGGCTGATGCTCTACCCATTGAGCCAAACCGGCTAGGGCTTTTTAGATAAATTTTTAAAATAAGATGAAAGAGTTATAAGTAGAGAAGAGATCTGTTTAACAAAGAGACTTGTAAAAAGGATGGTGATTTGGAGGCAGCCCCAGGGCTGGAACTCCAAACTGCTGTCTTCCAGTTTGAACTTTCATTTCATAGATTCTACAAGCCCTTTTCCACTTTCATCTGGTGCCCATTTGGTTCTCATAATGAAAACTCCAGCCTGTGCACCTGCTAGTATCTGTGTGCTGACGGCAGTCGTGTTCCATTTTCAGTAGGCTGAGCAGACATGAGGCGGAGTACTGGCGCAGGACGGGAATCCAGGGCTCCAGCTCCCAGGCCGCTCTGAACCACAACCTCTAGGTGGCGCTGGCTGGACCCTGCAGGTACCTGACCATGAACAACTTCCTATCACCTGGCCACAGCAGGCTCATAATTACATAATCTACACTAATAAAAGGGTAATATGCTAATTAGACTGGGAGACCTTCCGGACAAAGCCACGGTGGCGGGGGCCGAGGCAGAGGCGATTAGGAGTGATCAGGCCGGTGGGGACGGGGGGCTATGGGGAAGGGGGACGACGACAGTTGGGGGCGATCAGG
Organism: Myotis myotis; assembly: GCF_014108235.1. Taxonomy (NCBI): domain Eukaryota; kingdom Metazoa; phylum Chordata; class Mammalia; order Chiroptera; family Vespertilionidae; genus Myotis; species Myotis myotis. Next base: position 1,500,601 of record NW_023416318.1, read on the forward strand.
CTGGTGGGGGGGAGCAATTGGGGGCAATCAGGCTGGCAGTGGGGGCAGTTGGGGGTGATCAGGCCGGCAGTGGGGGGCAGTTGGGGGCAATCAGTCCGGCAGGCAGCGTGGTTAGGGGCGATCAGGCAGGGAGGCAGGTGAGTGGTTAGAAGCCAGTGGTCCCGGATTGCGAGAGGGATGTCCGACTGCTGGTAGTTGGACATCCCCCCAAGGGGTTCCAAATTGGAGAGGGTGCAGGCTGGGCTGAGGGACACCCCCACCCCCCACCCCGTGCATGAATTTTGTGCACCAGGCCACTAGTGATTATAATTAAAATAAATACATAAACTCCATGATGAAAAAAAAAAGACTAGAAGTACACCAAAATGTAAACAGCAGTTCTGTTTGAGTGGTGGAATTATGGGTGTTGTTGTTTTGTCCTTTCTGTATTGCAACTATGCTATAAAGCATTAGAAAACACGATCACACCAGCACAACCCAGTCACTATTATCATTTTGGTACATCTCCATTCATTAAGACTCTGCACATGTTTTGTTTTTAAATTTTATATGTATAGAGAGAAACATCGATGTGAGAGAGAAATATCAATAGGTTGCCTCCCGCATGTACCCTGACCAGGGATCAAACCCACAATCTGGGAGGCAACCCTTTGGTGCATGGGACCATGTTCAACCAACTGAACCACACCAACCAGGGTGTGCATGTTTTTTATTTACATCATTTATAGCCATCATTTTTTAACGAAAAGATTTTTTCAGCTTTACTAAGGTATAACTGACAAATAAAATTGTAGTATCTTTAAAGTGTACAATGTAATGATTTGACATATATACCCACTTAAATATACTTAATGGTATTATGAAATCTTGACTGACCATGTGCTGTTGAGCGGCCTCATCAGGAGGTGGCAAAGAGCACTGAAGGAGTGGCAGAGTTAAGTAAAGGCAGGAAAATGTGAGTTATATTTGAAAATGTAGGTATCTTATTTAAACTCCATTATTATTCGTTCCCAGAAGGTGGCAGCATTGTCCAGAGCAAGGAAGGCAAAGTCTCAGATGTCATCATCCCTGGGCTGTGAGCAAGAGGGCTCTTTGGGGCTGATTCAGGAAAGGCTAACCCTAGCCTGAACCCTAACCATCCCAATAAAAGTTCTTGCTTTTTCTCAGGCCCAGAGTAGAAATGCTGGAACATCCCACAGTGACGGTGACGGATGTTAACCAGACTCACTGTGATGATCATTTTGCAGCATATACAAGTATCGAATCATTGTGCTGTAATCCTGAAACTAATGTAATGTTTATATCAGTTATACCACAATAAAACTTTTTAGTAAAAAGTAAAGAAAGTGCAGATAACAACAATAAGAACAACAAGTCCTTGTGTTGTATCTACTATGTACAGGCAGTGTTCTAGGTCTTGTGACTGCACTAGAAAATCTCGTCTACTTTAGACAAAAACACCTGTCCTAAAGGTACTTAGATCCTAATTGAAGAGACAAGACAATAAACCAACGAAATAATATCTATATATATAAAAGCCCAGCAACCAGAACGGTGGAATGACAAGAGATTATGATGCTCACTGCAGCAGCCAACCTGCCTGATCCAGGCCCCGATCAGCCCTCCCTGCCCCTGGCCCGGCCCCCGATTGGCTCCCAACATCCCCGATTGGCTCCCAACACCCTGATTGGGGGCGGGGCCGGCTGGCCAACTGCCCTCGGCCCCTCCCCCCTGCCGGCCTTATTAATTACAAAGGGAGAAAGTAACTCCACAATGGGAAACATGGCAGACACCCCCTGAACCAAAGGAGCAAGGCGGGTATCACCGGGACTGGACAAACGGACCCCGTGGGCCCGCCCCCCTGCCCCGCGATGCACTCGGGACACAACCTCAGCGCAGGAGTGTTCTTGCCAAACACACGCAGCCTGAACCTGACCACAAGGAAACATCAGACAAACCCAAACAAAGGGGCCTTTTAAAAAAGTGTCAGGGTCAGGTCAGGCAAGACGGAGGCTAAGGAACTCACTAAAGCAAAGGAGACGGAAGAGGCATGACCACTCAGTGTGATGTGTGGTCACGGACTGACCTCCAGAAAATAACCGCCTGGCTGTAACAAATACTGCGATGATGGGACATTCACCCAAACTGGGACATATACTGTGAGTTAATAATATGGAATGTCAATTTCTCGATTTTGATAACTGTGGTTGCTGTGGTGTCATAGGAAATACATCTAAAGGGGCACAACGTCTCCAACTTACTCTCAAATTGTTTTTAAAAAATTCCATGTGTGGTCCGGCCGGTGTGGCTCAGTGGTTGAGCATTGACCTATGAACCAAGAGGTCACAGTTCGATTCCTGGTCAGGGCACATGCCCAGGTTGTGGGCTTGATCCCTAATGGGAGGCGTGCAGGAGGCAGCCAATCAGTGATTCTCTCATCATTGATGTTTCTCTCTCTCTCTCTCTCTCTCTCTCTCTCTCTCTCTCTCTCTCTCTCTCTCTCCCTTTCTCTCTAAAATCAATAAAATATATATATTTTTAAATTTGTTTCCAAATAAAATAAATAATACTGCCCTGGCTGGTGTGGCTTAGTTGGTTGGGCATCGTCTCATGCACTGAGGAGTCTTGGGTTTGATTCCCGGTCAGGACACATACCCAGGTTGGAGGTTTGATCCCTGGTTGGGGTCTGTACAGGAGGCAGCCGATTGATGTTTTTATCTCACATCGATGTTTCTGTTTCTTTCTCTCTCTCTCTCTCTCTCTCTCTCTCTCTCTTTCTCTCTCTGTCTCTTTCTAAAATCAATAAAAATATATTTAAAAAAAGAAATTTGGCCATTTGATGAAAGTGATTTAAAGAAAGTTAATACTGTATAATAAGAATTGAAATCAGTACTGGAGGCAGAGCAGAGCAGTAACCGGCCATGTGACGAGTTTTGGATGTTTTTCTAGTCTACACAGGTAGGCTGCTAAGACGATGGAGAAACTACAATTCTAAAGTGTTTCTGCTTGAGAACTGGCATGCTAGGCGGCCAGGCTGCTTAGCTCAGCGGCGGAGCAGCGAGAGAGCCGCTCTCTAGCAGGAGGTTTCCAGGCCCTGGCTCGACACTGCTCCTGGGACAGGAAGCGCCGCGCGCGCGGAGTGGCCCTCTGCCTGTGCTGGCGCAGGCGCTCGCTCTCATTAAAGGAAGCACGCGGTCATCCCAGCAGACAGTTACAAGTGCACGTGCACACGGAGACAAGATGGAAACGCTGTGCAACCAAACGCGCGCTGTGGGGTTTTATACGTCTGCTTCTGTGTACTCTGGCGTCTTCCCAAGTGTTCTACACAGTGCATGCACCATTTCATGGTTTAAAAAAGAAGTAATTTTAAAAAATCCTGACTGAGAAGAGGGGTTGGACGCAGGGGTGGACAGGGGCTTCAGAAGGGGTGCACCAGCCCATTTATCCTTCTAGTCATTCAACAAACGCTCCGGGAGCAGCTCCTCTGCACCAGGCATAGCGACAGGTGGTGGGCGAAACAAACGTGAAGGGACAGCTGGGATCCGATCTTGGAGTTGGTTCTAGTCTGGAAGTGTGTCTATTTGCTTTGCAAGGCTGGGCGTAGAGCTCCCGGGAGAGTGGAGGGAAAGACGGGGCTGGTGAGGGGTTACCTAGGAAATATCACTGTTACTTAATTAGCTGCTTTTTTTTGGCTTTGTTATGTATTGTTATTGATTTCAGAGAGGAACGGAGAGGGAGAGAGAGATAGGAACATCAAGGATGAGAGAGAGAATCATTGATCGGCTGCCTCTTGCACGCCCCAAACTGGGGATCGAGCCCACAACCTGGGGTGGGCATGTGCCCCGACCGGGAATTGAACCGTGACCTCCTGGTTCATAGGTCGACGCTCAACCACTGTGCCACGCAGTCGGGCCTGTTGCTTAGCTTTTAGAGCTGTTCAGAAGGCACAAAACCCTAGTTGCAATGAACTCCATCCCCACACCGGCCCAGTTACGACTTGTTTCAACACATCTCCGAGAGGTAGCTTCGACCTGACGCACGGACTCTCTCCAGGTATTCATCGCCCTTCTCCTCAGGCAAAACTCATCGTGGAATGTTTTGCTCATGGTTCTGTAATAAATTTCGTAATCAAATATTTTCATTTTTCTAATAAAAAAACTCCATGACTACGTCAGCAACCTCGAGTCCTGGCTCTGCCTCCAGCCTAGAGAGTGCGCAGGAGTAAACCGGGGTCATCTCGCAACTCCCTCCCCTTCTGCCTTTGATTTGCAGTCAGGGCCCCTGAGAATCTCCAGCGGAGCTCATGAAACTAAGATACCAGCCTGGCCCGGAGCGGCTCAGTGGCCGAGTGTCGACCTGTGAACCAGGAGGTCATGGTTCAGTTCCTGGTCAGGGCACATGCCTGGGTTGCAGGCTCAATCCCTGGTGTGGGGGGTGCCAAGAGGCAGCTGACCAATGATTCTCTCTCATCATTGATGTGTGTCTCTCTCTCTCCTCTCTCCGAAACCAGTAAGATATATTAAAACAAACAAAACAACTAAGATACGAGCCCCATCCCAGACAATGAAATCATATTCTTGAAAGAGTAGATATTAAATACCATAGGCTCATTATCTCTATTACCTTTGCAATCCATGCAACTAATTCAGGACCTCATCACCTCTTAGTCTGCTAATTAAATGGAATTTTATTGTCTTTCCCTCTCTTAATAACAACCATGGTGGTAAGCTAACAGTTACTGAGGGCTTACTTCGTGTTAGGCACAATTGTAAACTCATTTTTGCACAACTCTAAGGCCAAATCCTTTTCTGAATCCCATCTTATAAATGAGGAAACCAAGGTAAAGAGAGGTGAGGTAATCTGCCTGAAGCTGCACAAATAAAGGTGGAGCAGGGACTCCAACTCACTGTATCACATACCCGCCACGCACACACCCGTGTAACGCAGGCTTTGCTCCTACAAATGCATGTAGCTCAAGTGGGAATGGGATGTTCGGATTCGAAAACTGAAAATGGTGTTCTTTCTCCAGCTGGTAGAACTTCAAGTTAACGGTAAGCTTTTCTCCCATAAATGTTCTTTAAGCTTTTGAAGCCTGTTTCTGTTTTTTCATATCAGAATACAGAGAATAATTGTGGATGAAAAGGGGCCACGTGCTAACCTGACAAGCTCAGGGACGGCCTGTGTGGTGGCCTTGCAAACCCAGATACTTAAAATAACCATAGAGGGCGGTCGGAAATGAAACTTTTTGACTAAAAGCAGTTCATGGCAGGTAGTCATGTCCTAGGCTAGAATCTCCCTGTCTGCTGTCTTTTGCATCCACGGTAACGTACTTTTGGGATGTCAGGGTAACTGCCCCTTTCCTGGACCCCTCAGGGCACAACCAATGCGGGAGGGCAGATACTGTGAATCCCCCTCGTTGCTATTTTTATCATGTCAGTTGTTGACTATTAACTATCCTGTACTCAACTATGTAAAAGGTGTATGTGTCTATCATTTTACTTTTCATCCAATCCCAGAGGTTTCCCTGCTTTGCTTTCTCCCGCCTCCCTAATCTACCACCAATGAATTCCAGGTAACCAACGTAAGTCTTCTCTTTTGATTCTAATGTATGAAATAAGGTGCAAAGCTGCCCGTCTCTGGAGCATCATCGCAGTCCATTGAGATTTTGCTTCTTGGCATTGTTGACAGTTTGGCTCAAATAAACTCACAAAAATTCTCCACAGGTTTGAATGTTTCTTATGTTGACACACAACACAGTTTACTAGAAAATTATCCATTTTGCTGTCTTCAGTGACTTTATCAACTGTCCATGCTTTCCTCTTGCCCAGCGCAGTGCAGTGCTGAGTGAGGGTCTGCAGAGCACACGTTTGCAATGGCTGATGTTTGCTTGGCAGCAGTCATGGGGACTGAACCTTGCTGAGAGTTTAGGGTCTGTGTGTGTGTGTGTGTGTGTGTGTGTGTATACATATACATATATATATGTATATATATATGTATATATGTAATATATGCTTAAACATAGGTTTATTGATTTCAGAGAGGAAGGGAGAGGGAGAGAGACAAAAACATCGATGAGAGAGAGTCATTGATTGGCCGCCTCCTGCACGCCCCCCACTGGGGATTGAGCCTGTAACCCAGGCATGTGTCCTGACCAGAAATTGAACCATGACCTTCTGGTTCATAGGTCGACACTCAAGCACTGAGCCATGCCGGTCCAGCAGGACTTCATATATTTTTGTGTCACACTAAGGTAAGTGAGGATGAGTAGCTGATTTACTGAGGAAAAGCGTCAGGAAAGAAAATGGAAGCTTAGAGAGGAAAACAGATGATACTCGGATCATAGAAAGCAGAGGGTTGTGGATACTGTCAGGTGTCACCCGTGTTGAGAAAAAGCAGGGAAATGACCGGATTTAGCGCTTCGATGGCAGCTGGGAGGCTGAGCCAGGCTGCAGTGGACTGCACAAGGCACGGTGCAGGGATGGAGGGGCAGGTCTAACTCCTGTGTGAAAAGCCGGACAGGAAACTGGGAGGGAAACGGGTTCATGCTCACAGGCAGAGGAGGGCTGGACACAGGCTTCACAGTTTATTTTTCCGAGATGGGCTGGTCTGCGCAACAGGAAGGATGGGAATCTCAGAGTGCACGTGCTAGCTTTAAAGGGAACTCACTTCCTCTAGAAGTGGATGGAGATTGTAGACCGTGTGCAGAGACGGTGTGCAGAGGGAAGAGCAGAGACAGTGGGCTGGAGAGGCCACAGGATGGGTGGGGCCTGCAGAGATCTGAAACAGTCAGCGAGAGCTGCAGGGAGGGGACAGCCAGGTTTAGGGTGGATGCGGGAGGCTGTGACCTCCACCGCAACAGACTGCGCCACCAGAGGGCGCCTGGACCTCGCGCTCTGCCATCCGAAATAGGAATCTGGAGGGGCAGCCACCGTGGCCTGTTCCTGGGAAGCTTGGTCAATGGGCTGCTCATTCTCAGTGACCGGCCACAGAACCTCTCGGAGCAGCCGGCCCCGCCACTCACTGCTGCTCAAAGACACGTCTCTCCAGCTGTCCCTCCACAGATGGCTGTGACAGTCATCTGAGAACTGCACATGGCGCTGCTTCTCAGCTACCAAGGGCCTGCTCCTGTGAGGCTCAGGATGACCGCCAATCAGAAGGGCTCACGGCACCTTTATTTCTCTCTCTCCGTATCTCCTCCTCCTCACTGGACTCGAAGCTCATAATGAAAAAGTACCATCAGGATGCCATCATGTCCTGAACGCGATGAAATAATGTGTGTGGGACCTGCTTTAAAACAACCCAGTGTGGTGGGACAGGGAGTGTGGGTGAAGGGAAGACGGGAAATTCTCCATAATGAAGTTCAAAAAAACATCAAGCGTTCCGAGTCTCCCTGTCCATGGACAGGCCGTGCCAGCTGGGCTTGCTTCTGGCTGCACCTGCTACGATTCCGAGACTCGCTGTTCAGGGGGTAACACCCGTTAGCTTGTGGGGGGCACAGTCCTCAGGCAAGGGCGGCTCTTACGAAGAGTGCAGGGACGGGGAACGCAAGGTTCCAGGATCATCTTGCTTTGTTTTGTTTTGTTAACACCCAAGGGTCTTTTCTCCATTGATTTTCAGAGAGTGGAAGGGAGGGGGAGACAGGAAGAGAGAAACAAGGATGTGAGAGGGACACATCACTCGTCCAGACGGGGATGGAGCCTACAACCAAGGTATGTGTCGTTGACCAGAATCGAAGCCAACGCGCTATCCACTGAGCCAAACCGGCTAGGGCCAGGATCTGTGGAGAACGGCTACAGCATTTGGACAGGTTCAAGCCTCATACTAATGAGAGGGCACGATCCTCTCGTGGCAGAGCCACGTGCAAGTCCCAGCACAATTGTAGCCAAAGGCCATCGTTGTAAGCTTGACCTTATGGTCCGAACCTGTGGTTGCAGGAGGCTGAGTGATGTGGGCTTGATAGAGTTCAGGTGCATGTAACCGAGTAGATTCGAAACCCGCAAGAACATTGTAAACATCTTCACCAGGCCCTTACTTTGCCTCGTGGAATCTGGCTATAAAATAAAGACTCGGCTTGCAGGCTGTGGCGCTCTCTATCAGAGAGAGCAGCGTCCCACCTAGCCCCAGCTTTATTCTCTTGTCTGTCTCCTTTAATCCTGCAACGCCCTTCCTCAGGTTCACCCCTGTCGTGCTGAGGATCACCACTTATTTGGCACAAGGATCACCTCTTATTTGCTTTCACTTTCAGTCCGTGGCAAGTGCTGAGGAGGTGAGACCTGCTTGGGCCCCAAGCTCTGGCCCCCAGGACCATCCCGACCACCCTCTGCAGCCCGAGTAGCCACAGGGCTTGGCAGAAGAGCCCCGGCAGCCCTGCGGGGATTCCCTTTGCACACGCCTCACCTCATTCTTTCCTAGAACATCCCGCACAGAACAGCCCCTTCCACTGTGCCTCGTGCTCCGAGGGGACAGCAGCGGCTGAATGAGCTGTGACAGAGGGAGGCAGACACCATTTCTGGGCAGCCGGGCTCCAGTGGCAGCAGAGAAGAGCCAGGGTTCCCAGCCAGGGTGGGACGGCATTTCCAATCACACACCATCCCAGGAGGGGTGTGTGTGTGCGCTGAGGTGGGAGGGGGCGGGAAGTGCAGCCCCGACAGCTCAGGGACCCACACACTGGAGGCAACACCACCAGACACAGCAGCTTCAGCAGCGGGAGGGGAAGCAGTGACCGCCGAGGTGAGCACTTTAAGGAGAAACAGACTTACCAAGTGTGCTGGGGACGGTGACCTGGTGTCCTTGACGGTAGCACTGGAGGGGACATCGAGGAGGGGCCATTTCATCTGCAGGTACTGAAAGGAGACAGAAAACAGAAGCGGCTGGTGAGAGCAGGCCCCGGCGCCCCGCGAGAGCAGAGCGGCTCCGTGGCTGGGCCACTGGCGAATCAGAGACGTGGTGCATCTTCACCACACCCTCCTTACTGTCCGAATGGGCATCACAAGGCAGGACACACATGTACAGTCACCACCGCCACCCACAGCCCCGCCACTTTGGGGAAACACACAACCCTACAAGCAGCCGAAGTAATCAGAGCCTGTCGGTGAGGGCCAGGTCCTGCCTGCTGTAGTCCTGGGACAAGCAGGGCTCCAGACGGCGATCCCACCCCCTTCCTTTCCGTGTCTTTCAGCATCACACACGCTTCCTACGACATAGCCTCTTCAGAAGAATCTGGTGAATGGATGGATGGATGGATGGATGGATGAATGAAAACCATCTGCCTGACACTCACGGGCACATGGGCAATATCGGTTCATACTCAGGGTGCTGGACTTTTTATTTATGAATTTTTAATTTATTGATTGATTTTAGAGAGGGAGGGAGAGAGAAACATCGATTTGTTGTTCCACCTATTTATGCATTCATTGGTTGCTTCTCGTATGTGCCCTGACTGGGGATCAAACCCGTAACCTTGTTGTATCGGGATGACACTCTAACCAACTGAGCTTCCTGGCCAGGGCTCAGGTGCTGATCTTTACGTCATTATACTGTGTCTCAGCCCTGAAAAGGTTATGCGAGATATACCCTGTCGTCTCCTGCAGTACTGTATTGTAGCAGTCCAAACCAAATACAGTAAACCCTTGATTTTGTGGACAATTTAACAGATTTCGGATTTAATGGACAAAATTTCTGGTCTGTATGTTATATGTGAAAATTAACATCCTGTTAATTTTAAAGTGCTTTTAACTAAGCTTTGCTTATAATTAAACATTATTTTTTATTCACTGTCATTTAAAGAAAATTTTAGCAAACAGGCCATATGTCGGAAAAGACACTGTAGTAATTTCGCCGACATAAGTATTACATATCAACAGCTATAGTCTACACATCTAAACCCGAGTCACCGCTCCTAAACAGCGTTCGGCAAATGACCAGCCTGTGATCACACCACATCGAGTGTGGTAATTGGTTCTGTTGTGAGTTGTGTGACTTTCTGCAGCAGTTTTTTCTTTTTTAAATATATTTTTATTGACTTCAGAGAGGAAGGGAGAAGGAGAGAGAGACAGAAACACCAATGATGAGAGAATCATCGATTGGCTGCCTCCTGCACACTCCACCCTGGGGATCCAGCCCACAACCCGGGCCTGTGCCCTGACCAGGGATCAAACCGTGACCGCCTGGTTCGTAGGTCGACGCTCACCCACTGAGCCACGCCAGCCGGGCTTCTGCGGCAGTTTGAATGGCTAGCCCACGTCCGCATGGGCGCTAAGCCACGCCCCAGCCGTGTGCATTTGTTTGCTCTTGGTGATTGATGGATGCACGCATTTACTAGACCTATTCAGTATAAATTTAAAATTACTTAATACATACAGAAAACTTTTCTGTGAAAGGAGACTTTTTAGACATCATTTAAATAACACAAATGTGTCTACATAAGTAAAAACAGGTAAACTAACCAGTTTGCCAATTTTTTAACATACGCATTCTCAAAACCTACTTGATTTTATAAGACTTTCAGCTTTAACGGATACTCCCTCCCCACCCCCCCGCCCCGCCCCATGTCTGAATTAGTTCGTTCTAGCGAGGTTTTACTGTAATAAATCAGCATGTGCGCGCGCACACACACACAGACACACACTCTTCAGATGAGACGCTTCTCCTTGGCCTGGCATGGCGCAGTCTGGGAAGCGCCAGCGCAGGGGCAGTGAGGGCCTGGGAGAGGCGCCTGCTCTGGGCTCGGGCTGAGTGCTGCGGGTGTAGGCTCTCGCTCCGCCAGTGTAGGCGGTGTGACCCAGACAAGCGTCCTAACCGAGCCTGTTCCTGACTGCAGGCAAGGCTACAGTCACTCACCTTCCTGGTTGGGGGGGATTAGGGGCAATGTGAAGGATTACGCACGGTGCTCTGCAAGTGGGAGACGCAGGACAAATGGCAGCAGTAATTTTCATACGCAAACCATCAGTCTCTGCCAGGAGCCAGAGCACGTGTTGTCTTCGTGTCAGCGCTGACAGGGCGCTCCTGGGCGGCAGACCCGCGCCGAGGCTACTCCGAGAATTAAATCTCGCGTAGGAAATGGTGGCTCCAGGAAGAGGCTCCCCGAGACAAAGCAGTCTTTGACTCATCCTAGCCTTCGTTGCACAATTCCAGGAAGAGAGTCAGGACTTGGCCTGGGCTGTGCACGGGCTGAGGAGAGGGGCATCGACCACAAAGACCGGCAGCGGGCAGGGGCTGGGCTTTCAGAAGGGTGTCCCTGGGGGAGATTAACAACCCAAGGACACATGCACCCCGGCCAGGAGCGGTGCAGACAGTGGGGGGGAGGGGGGGGAGGGGCAGGCAGGCCTGGCTGCAGGAGACCTGGGGGTGAGAATGAAAGAGCGCATTGGGGGCCCCCAAAATAAGGACAGTCTTTCCACTGGGTCCTCCGGTCTCATGGCACGTGCCCTCGACACGCACTGGCGCCATCAGTTAAAACCAATTTCCTCGGCGATGACACCTGTGCGGCGCGGGCCGCTTCAGGGCACCTGATACACATAACGGAGGTGTCTGCAGCGACCCTGCCATGCCAGGTCCAATGACGGTCGGAATTTTCAGAGGAGCTGATGGAGGTAAATACAGGGCAAATGGCTCACCCACCCTCACGCTGAGAGCTGGAGCTGGAGCAGAGGTCTCCTGACTTCACATCCCACACTTTTCACTACGGCACAGCCGGAAGGCTGTTCAAAACAAACAACTTATTGAACACCCAGCCCCACCCCCAGACTTTTCTTTGCTCTGGTGGTTTTGTTTTTGTTTTTTGAATTTTATGGGGCGGGGGGAGGGGGAGGAGGGAGAGAGGGAGAGAGAAAGAGACATTAGTTGCCTCCCAATGTATCCCGACCAGGGATCGAACCTTCCACCTTTTGGTGTAGAGGATGACGCTCCAACCAGCTGAGCCACCAGCCAGAGTTGGTGGGCTTCTCTCTCTCCTTTTGTGCCTGGCACAGGGCTGCCCACCCGAAGCTGAAGGGACGCTCTCCTATAGGGACACACGAGGTGGCCAGAGCTCACACGTGAGTGCTACACATCACACCCATTTCTCTAGGAGCGACAACTACAATATTTGTTTTTAAAAACTCAACGACCATCACAAATATCAGGGGCTAACGTGGTGGCCCCAACCCCCGCTCCCCCCAAGACACAGCAGAAGGCTCCCAGAATCCATCAACTCTACCAGCACCTGGTCCCCTACTGAGAGCCCTAAAAGAAATGCTGAACACCCTTCCTTCTCACTGGCTCCCAAAGGATGCTCCTGATCATGTGTGTGTGTGTGGAGGAGGGGGGAGGGCGTGAAGGAGCCGCCTGAACCTGGTTTGGGACAATGCCTGGAGTGTTGGAGTGTCAGGCATAGAGGCTTGCAGATCCTAACACAGGGTTTCTCAACCTTGGCACTAGGGACATTTTGGGCTGGACAATTCCTTGCTGTGGGTGGGGGCTGTCCCCTGCATTGTAGGGTGCTCAGCAGCATCCCCAGCCTTTACCTACCAAATGCCAGTAGCCCCCACTCTCCTGCCCGCGTGTGATAACCAAAGATGCCTCCAGACTCTGCCGGACGCCTCCTGGAGGGGCAAAACCGCCCCGTGAGGACCTACCCATCAGGTTGAGGAGCTTGTACCGAACAGACTGTGTGTTGCATGACGACGGTCTGTCGGCCTTGGTCCTGGGGCCTTCAAGGTACGAACATATAACAACACACACGCACTCGCTGTAACGCCAACAGCTACCGCTTTTGGTTACTTAGCATTTGCTTGCGTTTCACCTGCCTACCAAGATGAGGGGAATTCCGGTGGGAGGAGGCGTCCGCACTGGACTCTTCTCTCGTCAGGTCCACTCTCACTCATTCTATTTTTTTAAATTTTATTAAAGTTATTGGGGTGACGCTGGTTAATAAAACTGTACAGGTTTCAAGTGAACCATCTATCACATATCACCTGCACGTTGTACTTGTGTTCACTCACTGACTTTAACCGAGACCTGGAAGCTGGAAGGTGGTGGAAATATCCAGCCCTGTCCACCACTGAGGCCAGGCCCTTGCAGGTCCGCTGGGCATGTGGGGACAGGCGGTTCTGGGAGGCTGCACATCTGGCCCAGGACCCTCCAGTTCCAGCCCATCCTGGGGGCTGGGTGTGTGTGTGCGCGTGCAGAGAGGGGTGCATTCTGGGAGGCAGGGAAATGGAAGGCTGTCACTGCCCCCTTTGTACTTTTGTTGTTGTCGTTAATCCTCACCCAGGGGTATTTTTCCATTGATTTTTAGAGAGTGGAAGGGAGCGGGGGGGAGAGAGAGAAACATCGATGTGAGAGAGACACATCAGTTGGTTCCCTCCCGCACAGGCCCTACCAGGGCCGGGAATCAAGCCTACAACCAAAGTACGCGACTTTGACAGGAATCGAACTCAGGACCCTTCAGTCCATGGGCCAATGCTCTATCCACTGAGCAAAACTGGCTAGGGCCCCCTTTATGCTCTTCTGCCTTGTTAAAATTTCGAAACAAGTGAAGGTGGTAGTATTGGGATGGGGGAGGGGAGAGATACCTATAAAAATGCTGGCACCCCTGTAGCTTAGCCATGGAATTACAGTTCTGAGGGAAAGTACTTATTCTAAAGCAAGCATGTCAAACTCGTGGCCCACAACGGATATTTTTGTGGCCCAGCCAATATAACAGTATGTGAGAAACATTTTAATAAGAACCTCATAACTTAATTTTTACAATATCCTGTTATACATAATTATTAATAACAAACTACAACATTCGCTAATGACTGATTACTATAATCATGTTGCATTCATTTCCCTTACACGCCTTCCACGCAGGCGCACCAGTGGGAGCGCACTGACCACCAGGGGGCAGCTCCTGTGTTGAGCGTCTGCCCCCTAGTGGTCAGTGCACATCATAGCGACCCGTCGTTCTGCCATTAGGGTCAATTTGCATATTAGCCTTTTATTATATAGGATAAGGGGTGCTGGCTCCTCTTTTACTTAATGTTCTGGGTCACTTTCTGTGTCTCGGGCCCTTGCCCAGGGCCCTCCTGGGGTGAACCTGGACCAAGCAGGCTGCTCCTGTGGGACTCAGGCCCAGGCCAGGGTCCCTCTGAAGGGAGCTGCCTGGGAGCCAGAGCCCCCATCCTGCAGGGAGGCGGAGACTGGGTCCTTCAGAACTCCCTGCTTAGCATGGAGGCCGTGCAGATTAATTGCAGCTGTGCCCTGGAATTTCCCCAACATACAAATCTTCATGATGTAAAACAGCTGGGAGGAAATCCCAGCATGCCCTGTACAGAGGCAGAACTGCCAATGAGCTACGGGGATTAACCCTCCGCCTCCCAGGAGGTAGGGTCAGCCCCTCCCCCAGCCAGTTTGGCGTGGACTGGGTTGTGGGTGAAGACGCCCACGTCCTCCCCATTCACAGGCTCTCACGGGACACCCGTCAAGCAGGGCCGAGGAGGGAGGGAGCAAGGCTCCGTGTGACAATCAACTGCAGTAGTGCCAGATGGGGAGGGCGGCAGGGGAAGCAAAGAAACAAGCCATCCCCAAAGCTTCCCACGTAAGAACCCCGCCCCTCAGAATCCCGTTTGCTGCCTCCTGGTGGGAGGGGCAGGCCTGATGCAGAAAGAAAGGGCCCTTTTCTCTCCTTGTCCAGTCTTTCCTGCCTCTCTGGCCCCCAGTGGTACACAGGCCCTGGGGCCCCTCTCTGTAATAAAGGGAGGCTCTCCCAGACCCCCCTCTCAGGAAGTTGTGGGGCACGCAGCCATCCAGGAGGGCAGGCTAGAAACCTAACCTCAGACAGACACCACCACCACACAGGCATGAGGACATGTGCAAGATGCTCTCCACTTCCTTTTAATTTTAAAAAAATATATTTTTATTGATTTCAGAGAGGAAGGGAGAGGGAGAGAGAGAGATAGAAACATCAATGATGAGAGAGAATCATTGATCAGTTGCCTCCTGCATGCCCCCCACTGGGGATCAAGCCCGCAACCCAGGCATGTGCCCTTGACCGGAATCAAACCCACGACCCCTCAGTCCACAGGCCGACGCTCTATCCACTGAGCCAAGCCGGCTAGGCTCCACTTCCTTTTAAAGGCAATTTTTAACACCGAGAGTCGTACTATATATTAATGACAAAGTGAACAAACGACCAGTTTCTCCTTACCCTCCTTTTGCCACAACTGGGGACAAAACCCTTTCTCACCAAGACTACTGCATTGGTTTCCCAAACTCTGCAAGAGTTCGGATTTCTAAAAACCATCCCATCAGATGGTTCTTCCCTGCTTAAAATGCTCCCCTCGACCCAGTAGCCAGCCAAGAGGTCGCTGGTTCGACTGCTGGTCAGGCACATGCCTGGGGTTGCAGGCTTGATCCCCAGGAGGGGGTGTGGGGGCATTCAGGAGGCAGCTGATCGATGTTTCTCTCTCTCTCCCTTCCTCTCTCTGTAAAAGAATATTTAAAAAAAATGCTTCCCTGGCTGGCTGCTGGGTCAAGGGGTGCTCACCAGTGATTGGGGCAACCTACCCTTCAGGTTCAACCCTCCCAGCTCCCCACCCCGACACCAGCTGCACTCACGTTCTTACAACCGAAGGAGCCCCGGCCTCGTGCGGCCTTTACTGGTGGGAAAGTTTAATTCCTCCTTCAAAACCCAGTGCCGAGGCCACCTTCCCGGACAAACTTCTCCGCTCCCCCCCGGGGTCAGCCACTCTCTCCTCCACCACAGCTGTGCTGGGTGTCGCCATGGCACTCAGCACGAGGTGCTGTGACCTATTTGCACACGGTCTGTCCTCTGGACTGTAAGCTCCCCGGGGTCACGTCTGCACCGCCAATTCCGCACCCAGAAGCCAACACTCACGATGTGCCCCACGTGGAGCTTCAGCGCGTTATCCCGGTGGTGAGGGCCCGTTTTCACATCCGTAACACCGACTGCCCAGCCCGTGCCCGGGGCCTTCGGAGATGTGCAGCGCGAGCCACCGGCTCTCACACCCGCTGGTTTAGTCGTGCCAAGACTCTGCGAACGCAGCCTGGAGGGGGGGAGGGGGCCCCCACCCTGCCGGTTCCGGAGGCCTGTTTAAGATCCGCGGCCTTCTGTCCAAATGGACACGCGTTGATTTAAATGTGAAAACAGACCCACACCAAGCAGCCAATCCATCGGTGAGGAGACAGAAAGGCTTTCCCGAGTGGGAACGAGAGCTTAGCCCTCAGGGGCCGCCCAGGGAGAGAAAGTGGAAGTCTTAGGACTGGCCCCTGGACACGATGGATCAGATCGAGTTCCGGGAGCAAATGCATAGAGCACGAGGTTTCCACCCACCCCCACCCCTCCCGTCCCCCTGGCGGCGAGCTGTTCCTGCAGGGGCTTAGTTTGCGGCTCTCCGTCCCCACACTCAGGGGCGGAGGCTGGGTTCCCTCTTGAGGTTTGGATGACGGGGAGCTGTTAGAAATGAACCTGCTCAGTAAGCCCATCATTCCCTAAAACAAGCTACTTTTCGATTTAATGCGACACATCTTTTTCCTTGGAAGAGTTATTCGGAGCCACATTTTTTGTCGTGTTTTAAACCGAGGTGACTTTTTCTCTCGGCACCGGCCACAGCACTGAGTCCCTGGCGGCAGGGGACTCCAAACGAATTTCGTGACTGAACAGTAAACTGAGGAAGAAGAGGGCTGGTTGGGCCTCCGTTTCCTCCTCTTTCCCCCAGTAATTCCTTCTTTCCCGGATGGCCTCAAAGTAGTCTCTTCTCTCATTTCAGAGAATCTGCCAACGCTGCCTACTAAAGGTCTGCTTTTAACATCGGCTTCCCCAAGGCCACTGTCGAGTGGTGGAAGGACAGCGCACGGAGGCAGGAGACCAGGGCTCCAGGCTCTGGGCACGATCATTTCACCTTTAAAATGGGGACATTTTGCCCGGCCAAGATGGCTCAGTGGTTGAGCATCGACCTGTGGACCCGGAGGTCACGGTTCGATTCCCGGTCAGGACACACCAGGTTGCGGGCTCGATCCCCAGTGGGGGGTGTGCAGGAGGCAGCAGATTAATGGTTCTCTCTCATCATGGACGTTTCTCTTTCTCCCCCTCTCCCTTTCTCTTGAAATCAACATGAATAAATAAATAATAAAATGGGGACATCTTACTTCATCGGCCTGGAGGCAGGGACCTGGACCAGGTGGCCTCCTGGGCGAGGAGACGTGTGGAGGTGCTCAATAAATACGAGTCAGGAGTCCGAGGTGATCCCATATAGAAACCATCTACGTGAGGAAGTCACCTCCCCTTACAGAACTCTGGGGTCTCACCTGCACATGAGAGGAGCAAGACCTCCCACCTGCAGGGCAATTATCTCAAGAATGTCAGCCCCCCAGGAGAGCGCCAAGCAGGGTGCTGGGCACGGGACGAGCTCTTACCAAATACGTGTTTAGGTCCTGGCTCAGTGGGTTAGAGGGTCATCCCGATATGCCAAGGTTGTGGGTTTGATCCCTAGTCAGGGCACATACAAGAACCAACCAATGAATGCACAAGCAAGTGGAACAACAAGTCGATGTCTCTCCCTTTTTTATCCCCACCCTCAGATATGTTTATTCTAGAGAGAGAGGACGGGAGGGGGAGAGAGAGAGAGAGAGATCTATGGGTTGCCTCCTGTACACACACCTTGACCCAGAATCAAACCCACAACCTTTTGTTGCACAGGATGATGCTCCAACCAACTGAGCAACTGGCCAGGGCCTCTCCCTCCCTCTCCCTCAAAAAAGAAAAGAAATATGAGTTTAGTCAATAAAACTTCTTTTTGTTCAACAAGCCTATGGCCTGCGCGGAAGCCCACTCACTCCTCCGTGGGCGTTTTCTGACGAGCGAGGTCCTGTTCGGTGGCGTGTTAGTAAGTGCTAAGCAACTGGCCCTCTGAGCAAAAACACAAGCACGACCCCGCTTTGTAGCACATGCTGGCATCCACGGGTCAGCAGTCCCACCACGACGGTTTCCAGCCTCCGTGGGAGCGCCCGCAGGCCGTGGAGGGGGAGATGCTAACCATCGGCTGGGTGGCAGCTGGCTCGGCACAGCGCAGACCATCTGCGGGCGGGAGCCGGCGGGTGGCAGGCCCTGCTGCTGGGGCTGCGGCTCTGCTCAGATGGCTTTGGAAGGCTGACACACACGGTCCATGGCCGCAGGGGGCCCAGGTCTTCCCGGCACGTCTGTGCTCACTGACTCTCATGAACACACGCGGGAGGAACTGGCCCCTCCTCCTCTCCCTGTGGCTTGGGCCTCGGCATGGCCATGTCTGGCGAATACTGACAGCACGCCCTCCCATCAGGTGGGCCCGTCTGCCCCGGCCCCACTGGCCTCCGCCTTGGTCTCTGGCCTGCACACATGCCTCATCTTGTTCACCTAGCAACATGGAGCTGCTTCCAGAATGTACCGAGGGCTGCCTCATTCTGAGATCAGCTCCGCAGTACCCACCGCCTGGAGGTGCCATGACTACCAGACAGGTCCATGTCCGAGGACAGGGAGGCGCGTCCCAGGCTCTTGCTGTGACGAACACCCGCGAACACTCATCGTTCTGTTCATGTATGAATGCAGCTGTAGGACCATTTCCAGCTGTGAGGGGAACTGCTAAGTCGGTGCATTTAGGTTTTGAGGAGCATTACCAATATCTCAGTCTACACCGCTACCAGCGACACGAGAGAGCTTACTTCTCATAACTATGCCCACACTGTGTTACTCAGCTCACTGGTGTTTGCCAAATGGACAGGTGGAAAAGCAGCTCATTGTTGTTTCAATTCCCATTTCTCTTATTTTAAGTGAGGCTAGAGACTGTCAAACGTACACGTTCTGATTTGAAGGCTAGAAAAAAGGATGTGTGTGGCCAGGAGGAAGGTACAATCTACTGGGGTGAGGGACAGGGTGGGAACGAAATCTGCAGGTGTAACCCGGGCCGGGTAGCTCAGCTGGTTGGAGTGTTGTCCCAAGACACCAAGGTTGTGGGTTCAGTCCCGGTCAGGGCAGACATAAGAATCAACCAACGGATGCATGAATAAGTGGAACAACAAACCGATGTCTGTCTGCCTGTCTCATCAATAAAAAGAAAAAGAGCCCTAACCAGTTTGGCTCAGTGGATAGAGCATCGGCCTGCAGACTGAAAGGTCCTGGGTTCGATTCAGGTCAAGGGCATGTACCTTGGTTGCAGGCACATCCCCAGTAGGAGGTGTGCAGGAGGCAGTTGATGGATGTTTCTCTCTCATCGATGTTTCTAGCTTTCTATCCCTC
Organism: Myotis myotis; assembly: GCF_014108235.1. Lineage (NCBI taxonomy): Eukaryota > Metazoa > Chordata > Mammalia > Chiroptera > Vespertilionidae > Myotis > Myotis myotis. Next base: position 1,519,853 of record NW_023416318.1, read on the forward strand.
TCCCTTCCTCTCTGTAAAAAAATCAATAAAATATTTCTTTAAAAAAATAAAAAAATAAGAAAAAGAGAGAAACCTGCAGGTGTAGGAGCAGGCTGGGCTGATACACATGGGAGGCATCTCTGTGGCTCCTCACACTTCACAAAGGACCGTGCAACCTCTACTGCATATGACCTTTGCTCAGAGGGAAGAAGGGCAGGTCTGAGAGGCGTGTGTGTGTGTGTGTGTGTGTGTGTGTGTGTGTGTGAGAGAGAGAGAGAGAGAGAGAGAGAGGGAGGGAGGGAGGGAGGAGGAGGAGGAGGAGAGCCCAGCAGCCCTGAGCATGGCTGGGTGGACAGGCCAGCGGGCCCACAGCCGCCCTTTCTCATTCTCCCTCCTTCCCTGCCCCATTCGTTACACAGGCCACTCTGCTTCCTCACCACTGGCTTCCATTCCAGTCACTCTGCCTCCATTACTGCACGACCACTGAGGACTTGAGAAAGAAAAAGACAACTGACCTTTTATCTGCCAACCCCTACGGGCCTCTCTCAGGCCTCATCTTATAGGGCAGCTCTGGGGAAACCCGTCTCCCGCCTGGAAGCCCTCTCCCTCCTCGTCAACTGTGGTTTCAGGCTCCGTGGGCCCCCTGGTTGGTCAGCATTTATGGACCCAAATAAATGTCTTGGGCAAACTGCTCGGTGAGAAAAGCCAGTTGCAGAACTTGGAATGACAGTCATCGAAATTTTCTCACTGGGTTTTAGCATTTCAGGCACTTTTCTTATTTTTTTCTTTGTGCTTTTATTATTCATCAGAAAATTTTATAATGACCATTGCAACAGTAAGCAAAGCTATTAAAAGTAACCCTCAGATTAGTTCTTTTTTTAAAACTTAGATTTATTACCTTATGTTTTAGAGATAAACATGCCACTTTTTAAAAGCCTTTCATAGACATGAAAAAAACTGTCATGTGTGCATGACTTGATTAAGCCTTTATTTTTAAAAAATGTATCTTAACTGTTGAACGTATTATAGATGTCCCCTTTCTTTGTGTGTTTTTTCCCCATTGACCCCTTCCACCCTGTACCTGCCCCTCCCAGACCTTCACCACTCTATTGTCTAAGTCCACGCATGCATATAAGTTCCCCTATTAATCACTCCCCCCATCCCCCACCTACCCTCTAAAATTCAACAGTCTGTTCCATGCTTCTATGTCTCTGGATCTATTCATCAGTTTTTGTTCATTAGACTCCACATGAGTGAGATCATGTGATACTTATTTTTCTCTGATTGGCTTATTTCGCTTAGCATAATGCTCTCCAGGTCCATCCATGCTGTTGCAAATAGTAAAGACTTCTTTCTTTTTTACAGTTGCGTAGTATTCCATGGTGTAAATGTACCACCGCTTTTTGCTGATGGGATACTTGGGCCTTTTCCAAATCTTAGCTACTGTAAATCACGCTGATATGAACATGGGGGTGCATATATTCTTTCTGATTGGTGTTTTGGGCTTCTTAGGATATATTTCTAGAAGTGGGATCACTGAGGCAAATGGCAGTTCCCTATTATAACTTTTTGAGGAAACTCCATACTGTTTTCCACAGTGGCTGCAGCCGTCTGTATTCCCACAAGCAGTGCACCAGGGTTCCCTTTTCCCTACATCCTTGCCAACACTGTTTGTTGATTTGTTGATGGTCGCCATTTGGACAGGTGTGAGGTGATATCTCATTGTCATTTTGATTTGCATCTCTCAGTTGATTAGTGACTTTGAGCATTTTTCTTATGTCTCTTGGCCTTTTGTATGTCCACTTTGGAGATGTGTCTATTTAGGTCATTTGCCCATTTTTTAAATTGGGTTGTTTGTTTTCCTTTTGTTAAGTTGTATGAGTTCCTTATATGTTTTGGAAAGTAACCTCTTATCGGATGCTTCATTGGCAAATATGTTCTCCCATGCAGTGGGCTCTCTTTTCATTTTGTTGTGGCTTCATTTGTTGTGCAGAAGCCTTTTTTTTCATGGAGTCCCATTTGTTCCTTTTGTCCTGGTTCCTTTGCCCTAGATTATTTTCATCCCTGAAACCTGTGCCTGCAGTTGACCCAATGAGAAACTTCAAAATTGGCCTCTATGTCTTTCAGCTGCTTCCTTCACCTCCTGTTGGCCAGCAATTCTGTGAGTCCCAGCATCTTCGTGGAGCCAAGGGGTTCAGGGTCTCCCTGTTTCGTGGCTGGGCCATCGTAGCTGCCTTCTGCCTGCCTCTGGTCTCCTGACTCCAGACTCGCTATCCAGGAAGCACTTGGGGGCAGCCATCCGGTTTGTAGGGGGTGGATGGTGGGCTGCAGGTCACCTCGCCTCAAAATGACCATGTCTGCTGTCCACATCGGAGAACAGGATGGTGGATGGGACGCAAGGGGCCCCAAGTCCTGTCCTGCACCGTCACCACTGCTCCTGCTCCCTCCCCAGGTCTTCGGCCCACCCTTCATTGCCTCTAGAAATACCTTTCTGAAACATAAAACTATGCTACTTAAAGCTACTAGGTGGCTTCCCATTCTTACAGAACTGCCTGCTTATACACAGAACCGATTAAGACAGACACAGTGAAGGCTCTGTACAGAGCACTCCATACATGTCCAGTGGGCACCTTCTACTTAGGGTGGCCGTGTATGTGTGTGATATGCCGCAGGAAAGATTTTTTAAAGTGCACAAATAGCTTGAATATAAATCAGCAAATGACAGGTTACAGAAGGGAGGGATCACAGTGAGTAGGATTCTTATGGGAAAACCTAAGATTTTATACAGGGGTTAGCATCTGAGTGGGTAACACAGGCAAGATACATTTCTGTGGTCATTTTACTTTTAAAAAAGATTACACACACACACACACACAAACACACACATACATACATATATATTGATTTCAGAGGAAGGGAGAGAAAGAGAGAGAGAGAGAGAGAACCATCAATGATGAGAGAGAATCATTGATCGCTGCTTCCTGCACGCCCCACACTGGGGATCCAGCCCACAACCTGGGCATGTGCCCCGACCAGGAATCGAACCATGACCTCCTGGTTCATAGGTCGGTGCTCAACCACTGAGCCATGCTGGCTGGGCATCATTTCACTTTTTGAAGCACTGTATGTTAATTACCTCATCTGATGTAACTGAGCCCTAGATATAGATAAAGCAAGTACTGGCATCCTCGTTTAGGGGAAACGAAGCCGGCTGGAAGCTCCTGGGATTACGCAAGGGCATGAACTAGCTGAGGGTCCGGCTGGCGTTAGAACACAGGGCTTTAGACTTTTATGGTGAGATTCAAAGGATCTGGGGCCTGCTTTTTATCTTTTAGAAGCTTCAGTCTCGTCCTGGAATCTTGGGGTAGCAGATACGGGGCATCGGTGCTCCGCCCCATGACAGCCCCACATCCCCAGTCACATCAGGGAGACCCCGGGTCCTCAACCCAATATACGAGGCGGCCACGACACTTGGCTAACCTTGATCTGTGAGGTGCAGTCTATTTACTCTGATTTCAGGGTGAAGGCAGGTGCAGACACTTGGCTGGTGAGCAGGCGGCTGAGAGCAGGCCTCGAGCACTTCTCTGCTGGCCGGCCGGCATGCAAGGACTACCTTCCTAGCCAGACGTGAGGAGCCACAGAGAACGTGACTGGACAGTCAAACCAGTGCTGATCTGCAGAAAACCCATTGACGGGGAGCGGCCTGGGAATTCTGAGGCGGATGGACTTTCCCCTGTGGGAGGAGAAGCTGGAGAGCGGCCCAGGTATTGAGGAGAAAGGAAGCAGGATCTGTGTAGAATCAATGGGGAACAGGAAGTGCTTATCTCGGGCCAGTAAAATACACAAAGAACTGCCAGGCGGCCTGGAGCTGCCTCCCGGGCACAGAGCTGGAAGGGCCTCTCTGTAGAAGCCTCTCCGTCCATCCGTCGCCACAGGCCCAACGTCTGGCCAAAGTCAATAACTCCTGGGCACCAGGAAATGGGAAATGTCTGAGGAGGTCCGTCAGTGGAGGGGCAGTTCTGGGAGAGAACTCTGACCCACAGGCGAGAGAGGATGGTGAGAATGAGCCCACAGCAGCCACCTCTGCGGCGACCAACCCTCCTGGTAAAGCAGCCCCAGTCTAGGTCCCTGCACCCTATGTGAGTGTGCGTGCAAATGGGTGTGCACATGTGGGTTGGCCACTTACAGGGAACAGCAAAAGGATTACATTCATACTGGAGTAAGGGCACAGGGAATTAGGATAGGAGAGGGGAGGAAGGGCTAAGAAATTCTCTAAGTAGATACTTCCTATTCAGCGGTTCTCAACCTGTGGGTCGTGACCCCTGAAAATACATCCTGCATATCAGATATTTACATTACGATTCATAACAGTAGCAAAATTACAGTTATGAAGTAGCATCGAAAATAATTTTATGGTTGGGGGCCACCACAACATGAGGAACTGTATTAAAGGGTCGCGGCCTTAGGAAGGTTGAGAACCACTGCCGCAACACCCAAATCCATCACGCCTCCTCCTCACTTCATATTCCCAATTCCCATCTCAATTCTACGACATAATATCTATAGTTTTAGTATTTAAATTATCCATTGTAACAGGCATTAAACTATATTAAAATATCTACGTATTATATATACAAGGGTGGGCAAAAGCAGGCTTATAGCTGTTCATCTGGAACAATGTACAATAAGCACAGGAATAAACTCTGTTTTGCGTACTTTTGCCCCACCCTGTGTACACACACACATACGTAAAAGGGCGACTCTGATTTCTTGGACACTGTTGTTTACAATGAAGATCCATTTTATGAAAAGTGGGGAAAAGTGATTCAATTCAAATAAAAATATTTAGTAGACAGTATAGGTGCCATGTGGCAACGATTATGCCAACCGGTGACATTTGAGGGACACTGTGTAGAGCCATGCGCATCCCTAGGAACCACAAGAGGTTCTACCTACAAACCCAGAAGTCAGCATGTCCCAGGACACAACATTCTGTTCTTCCCAAATGCTTCTCACCAGACCCACCCCATCCTCTTGTGCTCACCTCGGTGGAAACCTCAGAAATCTGCCCTCCACCCTCTCCCTCACTGTCGGCTGCCTAGCCTGCCACGAAATCCTGTCCATTGGCTGCCACAGTATTTTCTCATCTCTACCACCCCTGACCTTGCAATGGCCCCCTAACCCCTCCCTCCTGGCCTGAGCTCAGCCCCCGCTCCATGCTGTTTGCACACCTGCTGCTCCACGGAATTCCCTGCTCACAGCCAGACTCATGGACCCGCCCTCATCGCCCTCTGAGCTTCTTGGCCACAGGAACCAAATCGTATCTGTCCCTTTTGTGCCCACAGCCCTTGGCCTGGCACATCATTTGTGAGAGGTTCTTGATGACTCCTGCAGGGTGTTTTAGAGCTCACGGCATTAGAGACGCCAGTGTCCCTCCCAGCCAGCTCTAGGCAGAAATATAACCAAAGACCAAAGACCAAAAGCAGCCAGTGGCCCCGCTCTTGGGGTGGTCGTCAGAGACTCTAATCTTGCTGGCCGAGGGCAAGCGCAGTGATAACAGAGCCTCTGGGGAAGGCAATGGATAGAGTGGATGGGTCTGCCCACTGCCAGTGGGTAGTCAGTGTACCAGTCAATAAAGACTCCATTTATTTAAATCAATAAGATTGATCAAATCAAACAAACATTCACTGATATCATATCTGCTTCCACCTGTTTAAATAGTTCCCCCTACAGTTTATTTATTGGTTACAAAACAGAACCTGACAAATCCCAGCTCTTCTGCAGCTGAGGCCGTGGGGCAGGGTTGTGCTGCTCAGCCCCGCTGTGGGACAGAGCATTTCTATGTTCACCTTCTGTCTGATACTGGCATCCTCTCAGGTAAGCAGGTGAACAGGTGCAAAAGCCAAGGACAGCACACTGCACAGAAGAGTAAACAGACGTCTTTAAAGATTAAGTTCACTGATCAGTTATCTTGTGCCAAGCTCTTTCCGTGTGTTATTTCATTTAGCCCTCGCAGCCTTGTAAGTTGATGCTACTACTATCTGTATTGAACAGACACAGAGACTAAGGCCCAGAGAGGTTAGTAATGTGCCCAAACCCTGAATCATCCCTTTCATTACTCTAGTGCTGGAAGAGAAGAAACCCACACCACCCCTCCAGCCCAGCCTGGCATTTCTCCGAGAAGGGCACGCAGGCCACTGGCAGCGCTGGGATTAGAACAACCCAGGTATCTGGCCCTTAGTTGCACAAGAGCTAGGTTGGAACAGGCAATAGTTTGCAATCAACATATATAAACAATAGGGGAAAATATACAAATAATTGGAAGGGGATGAAATATTACCCTAAGCAAATCAATATTAAGAATGCCAATCAGCAACTCATATCACACACCACAAAGGAATAACCGTATCATTCAGGATTCCATTATGGAGAAACTGGAAGACCTTTTGAGTGTGGCCATGGCTCCACACTGCCCCCTGGTGGTTCCCAGGCACATACGGGAAGCGGACTGGGCCAATGCAGGGGAACAAAGACTGAATAAGGACATTTGCCATGTTGCAAACCAGGGAAGGGAGCTATCCCAGAGGCAGTGACCTAGTGGGTAAAGATCCTTCAGGGCTGGGCACTTACCCAAATACACACGGAAAATCTCAGCTCCACTCCCATTCGCAGAAATTAAGATAAAGAAGTTATGAACCCAGTAATGAGTTAAATCCTGTCAAATTGGCAAAGGCTTTTCTCCTCTTTAATTACCACGGGCACTTGTTCATAGCCTGCTCATGGGCGAGTAAATAAGCAAAACCTTTGTTGTGCAAGTTGGAGGCATGTATCAAGTCTTCCCACGGCTTACCTCCCCTGGAATGCATCCTAAGGAAACAATCAAGGATGTGGGCAAAATTTAGCTGCAAGAACGCTCACTGCAGAGCTGTTTATCATAAATAGCCAAAAGGTATGATGTAGATTATGCTACAATTAAGACATCTGTATTTATGAAGTAGGTGACTATTTACAGACATGGAAAGGTGTTTATTATATATTAATTATTCAGTGAAAAAGTAGGAGACAAAACATGTTCGAGTCCCACTTTCATAAAACATACATTTTTATAAATGTGTTGAAAAGAGATCTGGAAGGATACACACTAAAAGGTGAGCTGAACTTATGTCTGATGACAAGGTTATGGGTGTTTTTTCTTCTTCTTATGGCTAAACCTGTATTGCTTTTAAAAACAAATATATGCAGACTGTCAAACTACAGCAGGAAGGCTGGGGAGGATTGGGCGGGGAGGAGGTAAGAGATCAACCAAAGGACTTGTATGCATGCACATAAGCATAACCAATGGACACAAGACACTTGGGGGGGTGGTGAGGGCATGTGCGGTGGGGGGGGGGGTTAGGGCATGTGCGGAGGGGGGGCGGTGAGGGCATGTGCGGTGGGGGGGGTGAGGGCATGTGCGGAGGGGGGTGCGGGGGGTAGGGGATGCTGGGGGAAGGTCAATGGGGAAAAAAAGGAGACATATGTACTACTATTTGTAATACTTTAAACAATAAAACAACAACAACAACAACAAATATATGCAATGGAAATGACTTTTTAAAAAAATACATATTTCATTGATTTTTTTCACAGAGAGGAAGGGAGAGGAATAGAGAGAAACATCGATGAGAAAGAAACATCGATCAGCTGTCTCCTGCACACCCCCTACTGGGGATGTTGCCAGCAACGAAGGTATATGCCCTTGACCGGAATCGAACCTGGGACCTTTCAGTCCGCAGGCCGATGCTCTATCCACTGAGCCAAACCGTTTAGGGCTGGAAATGACTTTTGAATTAGAAATTTTAAAGACAGATAAGACCAATCAGAAGAAAACCATCAGTAAAGTCTACATTTAAATCTCTATTCTCTCATTTCTGAATTTCTAAGCACTATTTTCCCCTGAATGCTGTCCGGCCTGACAACTCACCTCCACCATCTCCCGGGAAAGGGTGGCCTCAGCCGCCGGGGAATGTCTGTTGGTCCCTGGGCGAGATGTGTGGGGCCAGCAGTGCCGTCCCCCAGCTGCACAGGCCCTTCCTCAGCCGCAGGCCCTGCCTTGGATGCCCTCCTCCAGTTCTCCCCCTTCCTTGACTGAACATGGATGGCTGCCCCAGGGGGAAAGTTTGGGAAAGGAAGGGTCCTGGAGATAACCCAGTCTGCTGCAGCGCAGGCTCCGGCATCACTGCCTGGAGGGGCTTTAAAAACACTGATCCCCATTAACCTCATGCTCTCATCCCCCTGTTGTCCATGTCCATTGGTTTGGCTTATACGCATGCATACAAGTCGGGGTTGATGGGGGGGGGGGGGAGGGATGATGACACATTTTAATTCCTTAACTAATAAAGAATTTAAAGATAAAAAAAAAAAAATAAAAAATAAAAATAAAAACACTGATCCCCCGCCCCTCCCCTTAGGATCTACCTGTTCCAGGGCGGGGGGGCTTGAGCATCGTTTCTAATGCCCCCAGGTGATGTTCACGCGAGCTCAGAGTTGACCCCAGATGCTAACACCCTCCGCCCCAATAACTTTCTGCAGTTTCTACACATTCTTTGGGCTTCTTGTTCAGAATTGACCCCCAAGGATCCCCCTCCTTAAAAAAATATATTTTATTGATTTTTTACAGAGAGGAATGGAAAGGGACAGAGAGTTAGAAACATCAATGAGAGAGAAACATCGATCAGCTGCCTCCTGCACACTCCCTACTGGGGATGTGCCCGCAACCAAGGTACATGCCCTTGACCGGAATCGAACCTGGGACCCTTGAGTCCGCAGGCCGAAGCTCTATCCACTGAGCCAAATGGGTCAGGGCCCCAAGGACCCCTTTTATACTCATCCCCCAGAGCAAGCATCCACCCACCACCTGCTCACTGAACATTTAAAAAAAAAACCTGATTGACTGATATGAGAGAGAGAAATTTGTTCCACTTATTTATTCATTCACTGGTTGCTTCTTGTATGTGCCCTGACTGGGGATCAAACCCACAACCTTGACTTATCAGAACGATGCTCTAACCAACCTGGTCAGGGCTTTCATTGAACACTTTTCAGTGCTGCTATATGCTAGGTACCACGGTTCATTCCTGCCTAAATCCTTGACCAGAATACTACCTTTTTTTTTTTGGTTAAGCCTCACCCGAGGACATTTTCCCATTTATTTTTAGAGAGTGGAAAGGGGGAAGGGCGGGGGGGGGGGGGGGAGAGGATTTGTTCCCTCCCACATGCGCCCCAACCAGGGCTGGGGATCGATCCTGCAACTGAGGTACGTGTCCTTGGCCAGAATCGAACCCAGGACCCTTCAGTCCACAGGCCAACTGACACTCTACCCACTGAGCCAAACCAGGTAGGGCCAGAATACTACCTTTTTCTCAGAGGAATGATTCTGTGAGTAAGGCTCAAAGTGGAAGCTCCTGGTGAATATGAGAATTCTCCGCCTGAGAGCCACACCTGCAGGGTCTCACAGCCTAACCAGTGGAGGGGAGACAGGCCGTGGTTCCTGCTGGAGTTGTGGCAAGTCCACGCCACAGCCAGCACACCTTCCACACGCCCAGTGGCCTCAGCACATGACACGCCTTGTTCCTGGGGTGGGAGAAGGGCTACAACGCATTCTCCAAGCCCCCCACCAAATCCAGGGGTTGGTTTTAATGGAATTTCAAGCATCCGGGTTGGGCTAGTTGGGTTGGGGAGGGGAGGGGGTACATTTCAGAGCACAGAAGCCCTAAACACATTTTTGAACCTCACGTCATTCAAGGGGCCTGGTGGTACATCAACACAGGCACAGCCTGTGGACGCGCCCGGTCACAGCACTTCACTTTCCCAAGCAGCTGTTTGGGGAGCCGGACTGGAAGGGGTCAGGCCTTGCTGGGTGCCTGGGTCTGCCAACCCCAAATGACATCTCTGCCACTTCCGCCCCGAGACCGTGGCTCTTAACCACTGACTCTGAGTGACAACCCCACTGTCCCGTCCGAGATCGGGGATGCACCAGAGCCAGGCTGGGTACGTGTGGCTCACCTGAACGATTTTTTCCCACGTTCACCAATCAGACCCTCTATTGGGTCCCTTTGATTTCCCATGTTGCGATCTGAAATGCCTCTCTCTACTCTCGATTCCTTGAGGTCATGGGTGCTCACTTGGAGTCACTCAAACACATGCTGAATGAAACTCAAAGTCATGGTTTGAGTGGGTCATTAATTTCTTCCTCCTTAATTTCCATTTCCCCCACAAAGAAAGAAATTCAGTGTAATTGGCCAGAGTTGCACAATTGGTTGGCCTCTGTGCTGCTGCTCTCTCTCCCTTATATAGTCTTTTTACAAAAACCCCAAACACCCACTGTGGTCCCTTCCCCTCCTCCTGAGGCCTTGGCCCCTGCGATCTGGCTTCCACTGTTCTCCTTAAGGTTACTGCTGCCCTCCCGGCCTCCAAATTCAATGTCATCTTCCAGGTCTCTTCCCTAAGCACCTCAGCTTCTGCAACACCCCTTCCAGCGGGTTCCCACGTACTCTCCCCTCAAACCGCTGGTGTTCTCAATCCTGCTCTCTGTGTAATCTTGTGCACCCCCAGGCTGGTCAGTACCCACATGGCGCTCACTCTCATCTCTGTGGCTGGCCCCAACCTCCCCTGAGCCCCTCCCCCTCATTTCCAACTACACTCCGCCACAGGCAGCTCCATCCCACACACTCATCAAAATCCAGCACCGATCCAATTTCCTAATATCCCTCAAACCAAGACCCCTTTGAAAGCAAAAGCGAACATTTTTAACAATTTACACTGGGTGTGACAGGTTAATTTTATGTGTCAGCTTGCCTGGACCAGGGGGTGCCCAGGTATCTGGTTAACATTATCCTGGGTGTTCTGGATGAGATTAACATCTGAATCCGTGGACTGAGCAAAGCAGATGGCCCCTGCAATGCAGGTAGGCCCCCTACAGTCAGCTGAAGGCCTGAACAGAACAAAAAGGCGGACCCTCTCCCAGGTGAGAGCGTTTCTTCCTGTCTACTGACCTTTGACCTGGGCCATGGGCTTTTTCCCTGTTTTTGGACTAAAAAATGAGCTGAAATAGCAACTCTTCCTGGGACGCGAGCCTGTCAGCTATCAGAAATCGTTGCCTCTCCTGGTTCTGAGGTCTTTGGCCTCAAACTAAAATTAAACCATCAGCTCTCCAGATTGTTAGTCATCCTACAGGTCTTGGGACTGCCAGTGTCCATAACAGCGTGTTCATCCACACACACACACACACACACACACACACACACCCCTGTTGGTTCTTTTTCTCTGGAGAACCTGACTAATACAAGAGACAGCCAATGTGAACCAGCACATGTGGTTGCCCTGACTACTGACTATTGTACAAACTTAGGGATCATTTTGGTTTCTTCTTTCCTGATAGAGGACCAAGCCACTCATTCTACCTCTGGAATGTCTCTCAACTCATCCCCCCTCTTCCATTCTCCTCGTTACTGCCCTGACCTTGCAGTGGCTCCTAACGCACCTCCTGCCTGGGCCCTTCCCCAGGCCAGCCCATCCTTCATGCTACTGATCGTCACTGCCTGGCCCAGGGAGCTGGCAGCTCAAATGCTTGCAGAATAGACTATGCCTGCTCTGTGGGCACTGAGGCCCACCCCATCCTCTTCACCTCCAGGCACCTGCCCCCGACCTCCACCAACAGTTTCCAACCATGTTCTAGCCGCCCCGCGGTACTCTGCTCTCTGAGTGTTTCACTGTCCATGCCCTCAGCTCTTTGGCAAAAGCTGCCATGTCTTCACTAGGGGCTGGACCACCCACCTTTGGTCAGAGGCCCCAGTGCCAGCAAGGGGCTCCCGAGGGACCTCAGTTCTCCCCAGCTGCTTTTGGAAGATGTGAAGCCATCAAATATATGAGAGAGAGAGAGAGAAGAGAGAGAGGAAGAGAGAGAGGAAGAGAGAGGAAGAGAGACAGAGAGGAAGAGAGAGAGAGAGGGAGAGAGAGAGAGAGAGGGAGAGAGGAAGAGAGCGATGCACCGAGGCCCTTCTTATACGGACAGGCCTCACAGTGGCCTCTATTATCCCTGGAGTTCCCTGGAGCGGTGAGAACGGGGCATACCTAAAGCCACAGAAAGCAGCAAATACCTAGTGTTGCTCTCCAGTTCCCCGCCCAGGTAGTTCTCCAAAGGGAATGTGCCAGAGGACGACTGGGGGATAACGTGAGGCACCAACTCCAGGTCCCACAACGATTCCTGATCTTCCCGTTGCTTCCAGGGGCCCCAGGCCACCGCAGGGCTGGCTACCGCCCCTCCCCACCCCCACCCCCACCCCCATGTGTATAATGGCTCCTTCTCCAGCTTGTTTTATTTCTATTCTGGCAGTATCTTGGGGGGGGGGGGGGGATCTTCCTGGGAGACTTTGAACCTGGATTTCCAACAAGTCTTGGACGACACTGTGTGGAGCCACCACATTTTTACTGGGGACTCGAGACACACAATGTCTTCCAAGCCACAGTCTCTGAGCCCCGCAGACCGCCTTCTCCCTTCCTCCACTTGGCTTGTCAGAGGCCCAAGGGACCCGAGACACTTCCTCAAATTCAGCAATACCTCCTCCTGCTCACCCTGCCGGCTAGGCTGGCTTCTGGTCACAGCTCACGTGCATCTTCTTGTCCTTAAACCTCTGGTGAGACCCACGAGTGTGGTGGAGTCATACACAGCCCTCGCCTCCCACCGTCCCTCCCACGCTGGCAGGAGCCGTCGCTGGCAGACCCTCCGGCAGGTTCGTTCCGTGGGCCTGATCCCGATTGTCATGATCCCACACCCGCTGGAAAAGCCCTTTCCTTTAATGCCTGGAGAGTGGAGAGTGGCCGTGGAGCAGGGCAGCCAGGCTCAGTGTGTGAGATGCATCAGAGTAGAAACCAAATGCCCCCCATGCAGGCCTGTGGGCACTCTGGTATTACAGCTCACCTTGCTGGGGGGCTTTCGGGGCTCACATAATTCCACTAATGTTATTACTAACATTAATAAACTCTATAGCTTCAGCTTTGGAACACACACCCACACGCCAGCAATAATTCCACACGTAGTCAAAAACTGTAACCGTGCTCGAGTATACATTCACCAGCTACCCAGTAACCCTAAGCCACAAAGATCCGAATTCCAAGCGGCAGAAAGGTTACTGGCAGGGAGGATCTCAGAAGACACAGGGCCCCTCACAAGAGATATGATGGTCACGGGTCAGCACATGCTTAGCAACTGTGACAAAACCCCCAGTCCCAGCGGAACTACTCTGACACCCTGGAGTTGAGGACCACCGTGCTGGAGTTTGCCACTTGGATGTACCTGTTCTTTCTAGAAAGGGCTGTGGGGTTACTGAGCTTGCTGAAAGCAAGAGGGATTTTTTTTTTAAAAAAAACCAAAAACCTTTGTTAGCGGTGGTACAGATCACAGCGTTAGCAAATGGCCAGGCCCGAGTTGGAACTTCAAATACAAGGTTTCTTTAACCGGCGAGTCAGAAACATCAATACCTCTTCTTCCGTTTAAATTTCAGCCTCCTCCCCTGGAACGCGAAGGGCTACGATGAGGCTTCAATGAGAAACCTCGCGCACGGAGGGCTGGCTCCTGGTAGGTCTGCAATGGCCTTTAGCCATCATCAGCATTCCTCCTTGCTGCTGTTACCAGGACACTGCGGACAGGACGGTGTCTGCTGTAATGAAGGAGGGGCGTGTGCAAGGCCTGCCCTCCAGGGATGTCTCAGTGCCAGGTGCTCTGATTTGCCTCCAGGAAAAGGAGAAGTGAGCTGATCCTACAGTTTGGTGCAAAGCCCTGTAAATCTGCCGGGGTGCACGCCCCTCTCTGAGGCCCCTGCCTCACACCAAGTCTGAGGTCCGGGCCAGTCCCCAGAAACACCCCCGGCCAACCCTGCCCCTCCCCTCATCGCCTCATTCAACACGCGGCATTTCACAGCCCTCCATCAGCAACTGTTATTGTTCATTGTTCAGAAAAAAATGAATCAAGCCCTGACTTGAGGCTTGAATTCAGCTTTAAAAATTGTGAGGTTCCAAGGGCCCAACTATTTTCCAAAAGATTATTCTCTAAGGGATAAAGAAAACAAAATGGCTAAATCTCAAACATTTTTCAGTCTCCGTTATCCCACGGACCTCTGTACCCCTTGAGACACAATTTTCAGTAGGAAACTGGGCTGAAGTTGGAGGGCAAGGCCTGGAGACGCTGTGTGACTCCTGCCACTGAAGACAAACTCGGACTCTTTCACAATGCTCCCTCCGGCGGCCTGGCCCCCGCTTTATAGGGCCAAACCACGGGAAGAATAAATGAATGCAAAAAATTTGCCTCACAGCAGCGCACGCCACGATTTTCTACAGACAAACCCACCCCAAAGATAATAAAAACGAGGGCTGGTTTATTGGGCTGTTAGAGGCTGCCTGCCGGCTGGTCCTTGGGGTCTGGATGTGTTTGCACGGAGGGAGGCCTTCCTGACACGGCAGTTTGAGAAAATCAACACAAATCAACACGGGCCCACAGCACAGCAATCAGTCTGCAGCGAGCGCAGCCCCTCATTCCACACATACTCGCTGTGCATGCAGCGAGCTCACGCCCCGCAAGAGGCGACGCGGGGGCGGAGAGACAACGGGGCTCCGGAGGGGGCCGCGGACAGGGCTGTGCCCAAGTGACAGGTGCCATGGAGTGCGAGTGTGCGGTGGGGCTAAGGCAGGGTGGGCAAACTTTTTGACTCGAGGGCCACAATGGGTTCTTAAACCGGACCGGAGGGCCGGAACAAAAGCATGGATGGAGTGTTTGTGTGAACTAATATAAATTCAAAGTAAACATCATTACATAAAAGGGTACGGTCTTTTTTTTTTTTTTAGTTTTATTCATTTCAAACCGCCGGATCCGGCCCGCGGGCCGTAGTTTGCTCACGGCTGGGCTAAGGGGTGGGATCTGACCGGACCTTGAAGAATGGAGAGTCCAGGCTGTCACCTGGACAATTTACACAGAGCTGGGCGCTACTTCAAACTAATGTACTGCCAGTCCGCGCGGCTCAGTGGTTAAGCGTCGACTTATGAACCAGGAGGTCACTGTCCGATTCCCAGTCAGGGCACATGTCCGGGTTGCGGGCTCGATCCCCAGTGTGAAGCGTGCAGGAAGCAGCCGATCGGTGATTCTCTCTCATCATTGATGTTTCCATCACTCTCCCCCTCCCTCTCTGGTATATATAAAAATATTTTAAAAAACCACTAATGTATTAATAAAAAGCAGAGGTTTTGAACTAAAAGGCTGCAGGACCGTGTTTTCCGAGAGACAGCTTTGGAGGGGTGACGAGGTCAGGGCTGGGACTAGGCGAGGACCCACACCCAGGGTCCTGGGGCCCGGAACGGAGTATGGACGCGGGTCCACGTGCCAACATGTTCGTCACAGCGCCAGCTAATCAAATGCTCTCTGTACTCTCTCCTCCTACCTTGACAAATATACCTTCCCGGTGATATGCAGAGGCTGGGTACAAATGCAGAATTCCTAGACTTCTGAGTTCTGGACCAGAATGTGCTTTCTGGACCTTTCCCTGTCATTCCCAGGTCCATCCCTCGTGGGAACAGCCCCCGAGCCCCCCTCAACCTAGGGGAGTGCTCGGCGGGGCCTTAGGCCATGCCCAGGGGAATGGACCTGAGGAAGAGACTGGCACAGGCCCCGGAGTCTCAGACCCCAGGGGTGCTGCACCCTGTGGGGAAGGCGGGGCGGGGGTGAGGGTGGCCGAGCCGGCCCTCTAAAGCGGGGCCCCCTGCTCAGGCCCCGGAGTGGCAGTGTGCACCCGGGAGGGCCGCCTCAGCAGACCGTGATGTGTGGTTTTGATTAGGATGGTGCTGGAGGCTAACCTTTCTCCCAGATAATGACAACAACAACATTAGTTTTCACTTAATCCCCTCGTCACGCCTATGAGTGCAACACAGTTGTTATTCCCATTTCACATACGAGGAAACTAAGATTGGAGAGACTTCCATTTAACCAAGGCCACATAGCGAGGACCTGAGTGTTACACTGAGTCTCGTGGCCTAAAAATACTCAGAGGAAAATCATTTCCTGACCCTGAGTCACGGGATCAGAGCCAGGAGGAGCCAGGAGCGCCGTTATGTTGAACTCCCCCAGCAGGGATCTGCTGGTGGGCCGTGCAGAGGAGGACCCTGGGGTTCTGCCCGCTGGGTGGACCTGCTGAGCAGTGGGCAGAGGCTCCCTGGGGAACAGGAAGCCGTTCGGGGCAGGGCAGGGGGCCGGGGCAGCCCAGCAGGCGTGTGTGGTCGCGGCTGGCCCCGTGGCCCTCGTGAGCAGGGCCCTGGGACTCCTTCCCTAGAGCCCCTTCTATGCTTTCTCCAAATCCTGAGGGCTGCGGCGGGGCTGCTGCTCTATTTCATTCTGCCTCCACGAGCCCGAGCGGCGCTCACATACCTCCACTCATCCCGGCACTCGGAGGTGCCCGCACTGCCGCCAGCCCTGCCCGCCCTCGCCACAGCGGCGCTGGCCCGGCAAGGCCTTGCTGGTGGGAAGGAAGACCTTTTTTCTTTCATTTACTTTTTTAACTTTTTAAACTAAGGTACAAAAGGTATGTAGGTAAGTGCACAAATCCTGTGTACATGTAGCTCAGTGACATTTCAATACATACATAACACGTAACCACCACCCAGACCAAGATAATGCTTTAAAAACTGATTGTAAATCGCAGAAGTGACACATGAACACATTTTCCTTGTAAAACATATAAACTGACCCCCCTTTGACCTCCCTCCTAGTACCTCCCGGTGCCCGTCCCCCAAAGGCCCCACTATTGCAATTCAGTGTGTCAGGATGGGGCTCCCCCAGGCACTCCCCACCCTTCAGGCAGCAAAGCGCCTGACCGAACAGGTTTGGGACCTTCTGGAACATTCGTTTTCTTGCGCCCACCCCTACCCCCATCTCATTCCTGCAACAGATAAGCGAGCCTGTGGCTTCCCGCTCGCACAGCTGCCTCACTGGACATCCTCCCACCCTCTCGGCTGCACGCAGTCTAACTTGGACCCTCAGTCTAACTTGGACCCTCGAACATTTGGCTGCTGCAGACAAAGAGCGGCCTCCAGGCGCTGGGCCGCTGGGCCTGCGCGAGGTAGAGGGGACTGGGGGCACGCCTCAGCCAGAACTGCCCGAACTGGTTACATTCCAGCAACATTAGCACAAGGCCCGGCCTGCTCCGGAGCCCACCCACCCCTCCCTCCGCTCCCAGACCATGAATAGGATTTTTTAACTATTTCCCTCCTACTTGCTGTCCAGCTTCACAGGCTGACAACGCTCCCTGCTGTTTGCACATTAACCTCCCATTTGCCAGGCAGCCTTTCAGGGGCTGCAGATTAACACCCTCCCGCCAGACAATGGGCTCCAGACAAAGGCTCCAGGCTCAGTCAGTCACTGGGCAGCAACCACTGCCCAGGGGGCTGGTGAGGGCTGGGTGTGTCCACTCCGCACGGTGCAGCCTTGCGGTGACTAAGTTCAGGCCTGAGAGGGTTCCCCGCCCCTAGGAAGGCTGCAGGGACAGGGACTCCAGCAGGATGGGGAGCCCTCAGGCAGGCCGAGTGCACCACGGTGAGCTTTCCTCCCTTCTCCTGGTAAAACCGGGTCCTGGGGGGTACAGAGGAGGCCTGACTCTGGCCCCTGCCCTGAGGCTCCCAGGGGAAGCTGCAGCCCTGACTGCAACCGCTGGTAGACACAACTCCGTGTCAGAGCCGTGTTCTTACTCTGGAGTGCAGGTGCACGCGTGCATGCACAGACTTGGAAAAGCAGCAGCAGGTCAGAGGGGAAAGGGAGCGAAACCAGAGCATTAGGCGCGGGATGTCCTTCAACAGCGGCTCCTCAGCCCCAGCTCCACGGGATTTACAATCTCTCCTCCAGGCGATTCTAATGCAGCTGGTCCAGAAGCAGAGCCGCTCAGAGCAAGAAAGTCCCGGTGAATCAGACCGGGAGCTCGGTGAGTGCAGGTTCTGGGTCAACAGGTCTGGGGTGGAGCCTGAGATGCTCCCCTTCTGATGAGCTCCCAGGTGATGCTTGTCGGAGGCCCACCTCCGTGTCTGGGCACCGAGAGGCCTCATCGGGAGGCCGCATCCTCTCCAGGTGCCCGTGGTGGTCCGGCTTCAGTTCCCACCCATCTCTCCAGGCAGCCGGCCCAGCCGTGCGCACCGCTGGGCATTCTTTCTATCAAGACAGTCTACCGTGCCCCTTCTCCCGACTGGGGATTCTGGGCCCTCATGCGAAAACCTTTCGCCTTCTGCGCCTGCCCATGCGGCCAACAAGACCATTTTTCTGCCCCTCGCTCTGTTCACAGTGCTATTACCAGACATGGGAGAGGGGGCGGGTACAGACCGGTGAGGCTATTAGGGGTAGGGGTAGGGGTGGGAACAGGGCCCCAACGGAAACAGAAACCAGAGTTCCGACCCTGAGGCAGTGAACATATAAGAAACTGAAGGACAATTAAAAAGCAAGCACCACAATTAATACGGTTTACACAGGCAACACTCATTAGTGCGGGTCGGGGGCTGGAGGTAACCCTTACCGGCAAACCCTTTCTTGACAGATAGCACAAATCAACTGCAAACAAGACTGCAATGGGGGTGTTTAAAAGGCTGTGAAGCAACCTTTGAGCCCACAGAGAAGGTGAGAGCTCCGCTGACCTGCAATGGACACACACAGGCCCTTGCTCAGCGCCCCCCCCCTCCCCCCTTACCCCACGCCAGCCTGGCTCAGATTGCCGGTGAAGTTCAGATGCAATAAACCCGTGTTCCTCCCTAATTCACAGTGACACCCACCCCAAGTCTGGACAAACTGCTGGGCCCCTGATCCTGCTAAGGGACCTCATGGTCATTGCTGCAGAGGAAACCTGAGCGGGGCTTATGTTTGCCGTGGCAGCAGGTCTACCAATGATCACCCCAAACGAGGTGATGTCAGAACCACCTCCAATAAAGCCCGCATCAGCCGCCCCACACTGGGCAGGGCTTCTGCTCCAGGACCCTCAGTTTCCTCCCAGCAAGGGGGGGCGGGGGGCGAAGCTTCTCAAGGCTCAATGTCCCCAAAGACAGATCCACAGGCCCCTGCTGCCACCCCCTGCCCCTGCAGGGTCACAGACTGGGGCCCGGAGAGCTAGGACTACCCCTACCTTGGTCTAGAGCAGTGGTTCTCAACCTTCCTTAATGCCACGACCCTTTAATACAGTTCCTCATGTTGCGGTGACCCCCAATTTCATTGTTAAAAATTGAACATAATTAAAGCATAGTGATGAATCACAAAAACAGTATGTAATTATATATGTGTTTTCCGATGGTCTTAGGTGACCCCTGTGAAAGGGTCGTTCAACCCCCAAAGGGGTCGCGACCTACAGGTTGAGAACCGCTGGTCTAAAGGGACCCTTCCTGGGGCTCCATTTCCACTTGTTAAAAGGCATTAGAATAACTCAGTTCATAGGCTGGGTGAGGTTTAACTGAGCTCATGTTACAAGCACAGGGCCTGGGCTAGGTAAGCCCTGAAAATGGTAATAAGAAGTAGGAACTGTTTTTGTTGTTAATCCTCACCCAGGATACTTTTCCATTGATTTTTTTTTAAGAGAGTGGGGGAGGGGGGGAGAAAGAGAGAGAGAGAAAGAGAGAGAGAGAAACATCGATGTGAGAGACACATTGATTGGGTGGCTCCCAGGGTTGGGGATAGAGCCTGCAACCGAAATGCCCTTGACCAGAATCGAGCCCAGAACCTTCAGTCCATAATAGGCTGATGCTCTACCTACTGAGCCCCATGGGCTAGGGCAGGAACTTTTTTAATATATATATCCTCAGCTGAGGACATTTTTCCATTGATTTCTAGAGAGAGTAGAAGAGAAAGGGAAAGAAGAGAGAGATATTGATGTGAGAGAAACACATCAATTGGTTGCCTCCTGCATGTGGAGGAGCCTGCAACCAAGGTACGTGCTCTTGACTGGAATCGAACCCAGGCCCTTCAGTCCGCAGGCCGACGCTCCATCCACTGAACCAAACCAGATATGGCATTTTTTTTAAAGGTAGGGGCGATGGTCTAATGCCCCTCCTCCTTCCGGAGGCTCCACAGCACAGCACTGTTCTCTTGGGACACTGGCCTTGCAATGCCCTGAGGTCAGTTCTGTCCTAGTCTTGCGGCCCTAATGGAGGGGCAGGCAGATGGGGAGCACAGGTCACGGTCTTAGTCACCTTTGAACCCCTGCCATGCTCAGCCCGACACCTGCAATCAGGAGGCGCCTGGTCGGTATCTGGGCACCGATTTTCCAGCACAAACAGTCAGCACAGGACAAAGCACGGGCACCATAACCAGGGGGGTCCCGTGTCGCACCCCAGACCGCTCCCCGGGAACCAGGCTGCTTCTGTCTGACCTGGAGCCACATCCTTCATGCTCGTGACCACCAACTCCCGCTTCTTCAGAATCTAACTGAAGGACATGTCTGCCCTCAGGGTCGTCACTACTGTACTTCAGAGGCTCCCAACTCCTTCAGGAACCCAGGTCCCTGGGGGTTGGCCACTGGGGAGGCTCAGGGTGTGCTGTGCAGCGGCCTCACCGCAGGGCCCCACAGCCCACCCGGTGCTGATGGGAGTGGCCATCAGGTCAGGCCGCCGCCCGCCAGGCCGGCATGTGTGGCTGGGCAGCAGGGGTCTCTTGGGGGAGGCGTGGGTCTAACTGTAGGCCTCCTGAGACACACCGAGCTGCTTCCCAGGCTTGCTTTGCTAGAGTCGGCAACAGAGACCAAGTTCTCAGGTTTTCAGGGGTTAAATTCAGAAGCACTGCTGTTTCCTTGAGCTACCAGCTCTCTAGCCCTGGAAGATGTGCCTGCCCCTCGGCCGGCCCCGATAGGGGAGACCTGGCTCCTAGGAAAGCCTCCCTGGCGGGCAGGGCTGCCTGGCGGAGGGGAGGCTCCCAGAGGCCCGGGTCCCGCGGTGCCGGCTGCTGGGGAGCCGCTGCTTAGTTAGATGACACTGCTGTGTGCAGACGGGTCCGGAGCCCTTCTTCAGAGGCGGCTGCAGGGAACAGTCGCTCCCTTACACACATTCATTACACACCTTCTTTCACAGCCTCTTTCTTCCTCCTCTTGGCTCTGTTCTGCCACCATCTCCCTCCCTGGAGCCAGGGACGCCCCAAACTCCCCTGGAGGCTCTGAGCTGGACTGGGACCCCTTGGAAGGATCGCTCTGGCTCTGAGACTTGAACCGGGGTGTGACAGGAAGTGAACTCACTGCTGGGTGTCTGCCTGGAGAGCGGTCTGTGTGTTGTAATGAGGGTGTAACTGCCTGTTGCGCGGATGAGACTATCTCGAAGTCCTGTGCTTGCAGGGAGCCAGGCCCTGCAGCTGCCAAGTCAGGCCCGTGGCTAAGGCTTCAATAGAAGAGACCACTGGACACCTGGACACCAGCGGTGCAGCCCGGCCTGGGGGTGGGGTGGGGTGGGGTGGGGGCAGCCCAGGGGCTTGCTGTTTCCCTGGGTGGCCACTCCCTCCCTCAGTCCTTTCTGTTATATGATGTCCTTCCAGCCCCTGGTCACACCCCTCTGCCCCCACCACACACAGACTGGAACACAGACGGAAGGTTCTAGAGTTTTGCTTCACTGCAATAGGAACCAGAGTGCGAGACTCAGCTCGTGGAAGGGGCAAGCAGAACAGAGCTTCGTATTAGGGCGCTTTCTGAGCCAGACGTCAGTCACAGGGAGCAGGAAGGCAGCGGAGTCGTGCAAGAGGGACCCTAGAGGTGAAGGGCCAGCATCCAGCGTCAGCTGTTGCCTGACGCTCCCCGGGTAGCTCAGGTGTCCTGCTGGCCCCTTGCGAGGTACGGAGAGAAGTGACCAGCACCAGGCCAGGGCCAGAGACATGCAGTGTGACTTAGGCAGGCCCCTCCCCTCTGAGCACAACTGCTAGGAAAAGCCTTTATTGAAACACACATGTATCGAGCACGCACTGTTTACTCTATGGACATTGCACAACCGAAGGGTTTTTTTTTAAATTTCTTCCCCACAAGCTCTCTCATTGTGTGTGATGATCATCACTCCACACAAAAATACCATCCAGACATGGGTCATGAAGGGGGCAATGACCTGCCCACTTGTTGCACTATCCTCTTCTTATTCCAAACCATTACTCAGACAGCACGGCAAGATTCTTAATTTTCCTTTCCGCTCCTAAACTGTTAAATTAGACCCCCCGCCCCCAACAAACAAGCCACACAAACCTCTGATTCCAAAGTGGGACCCTGATGCCAACACCTGTTTCGCTCCAGAGGGCCTGGCGGAGCGCTCGCCCCCTGCTGGTGGCCTCAGGCCGTGGCCGCCTTTGGCCCCTAACACACACCTATTTTATTACTTCTTTACCACCTTTCTGCTGCTCAGACTGAACAATGAATGCCCTTCAGGGTCCGGTTTCTGCTTTCCCTTTCGTAAGTGGCTCCGAACGGCCTCCCAAAGGTAATGTACTGGGGCCCAGATGTGCCCAAGTCCCTGCACGCAGAGCTTCCTTTGGAGAGAACAGCACAACCTGGGGATTTTTTAAACACACACGCAAAACACAAAACACAAAACAGCGTACTGCAAAGTCACGCAGGCTTATTCAAAACCCCACTTTTGAACTAGGCTGTGTTCCAGATCTTATCCTTGAGTGTTTGTAAAACAAGGCCGAATCCCACATTCACGGGTGGCAGGGCGAGAAGGCCAGGCCTGCAGGTGCCTCTACCACGGATGCCTCGGGGCCTCTCTCCCTAACTCAGCGTTCAGTGCTGAAATGCCGGTAACCTGAAACTGGCCACCGCGGGAGCATTTACACCATGAAAATGACAGGCCCGACAAATCAGGGCACCCTCCATCCCTAACCATCTACCGGCACAACACTGCTTGTCACACCCTCCCCTCCTTCCTATCACTAACTCACCTGAAAAGAAGCGTTTACTGAGCATGGATTTAGACACTGGAACCCAGAAGAATAGCTGCATAAGCTCAGAATATAGAAAAATAATGCTAATATCCCCCAAAACATTCTGTCTAGCACTGCCCTAAGTCTTTGCATATGCACCTCACTCAACTCTCCCAACAGCACTGTGGGTAACACATTCACAGTCGCCTTTGCACAGATGAGGAAACCGAGGGCACTTCCCGACCCGGGAGCCTGTGGGTTTTCCACTGTCCCAGGCAAAGGCCTGGGGGAGGCCCAGGAGCAGAAACCTCAGGAAAAGGCTCCACCAGAGCTCAGACCCTAAAGCAAATGACTTTATGGGGGGGGGGGTCCTCTGTGACAGAAAGGGTTCTTGGAAGTGACAAAAATCCTGCAAGCTCTGAGGAAGGTTCCAGAGACCCGGGAAAGGCAGCTGGGGGCCGTGCAGGCAGCCTGCACATAGCAGGCCCCTCGAGGCAGCCACCCCCTCAAGCCGGGAAACCCCTTCGGCTGCTGGGGGAGAGAGAAGGAAGCAGGCACCGTGTGCGATTATGAGAAAACAACGCAGCCTTAGATTCTCACAGCTGCACAACCAGGCAAAACCCAGGCCTCAGACTGCCGAGGACCTGGGGGTCACCACAGCGAGCACCCTGAAGGGCTCTGCTCACCCTCCCAAGCCGGACTGCTCAAAACACAGGGCCCACACCGTTGCAGGACAGCGAGGGGCTGCTTTCCCCAAGCGGCTGAGGTGGCTGGTTTTCCCGCCTCCCGCCGGGTTCCCAGTTGTAAATTCTGGAAGGAACCGCTTTCTGCCTTCAGCATCCAAAGAAAGAAACTGCAATTAGCGAATCACAAAAATTAAACTTCTTAACGCTGCTCCATCGGATGAAAGCAGTCATACCCCGCCAACACCAGGCATCAGCCTGGGCCTTGCCCTGGGATATATGCTTGGGAGAGGCAGAAATCCAAGCCCACTCCCCTTTTCCCTACTTCCTCCTGCCCTTTTCTTCTGCCCAGGGAATGAGTCCAGTCAGTCAACAAGTATTTATGGAGCGCCCACAGGATTGCAGAGCCTGGGAGGAGACGGGGGTTGCTGGAAGCAGCCCAGGATAGTTCTCACTTGAGACAGTAAAAGGAAATGTCAGCCCGCAGGCCAGGTCTAAACAGAGCAGGAGAGAGCCGGCTGCCACCCTGGGTGGGTTTATTCTGGACGGATCACTCACTCCTCGCCAGCCGAGCAGCCTCAGTGATCTTGAGGCCAAAGTGGGTGGATCCGCCATGAGCCATAATCATGCACATTTTTGGAAAAATACAAGCACAATGCAACAGTCTTGATGGCTTCGGGGTGGAGACTGGGGGTTGACTGAGATGCTCTTCCTCCTCCAACTCCCAAAGGGCCCACAACAATCAAAATGAAACAAATGGTGGGATGCTCACCACATTCTCCTCTGCAAAGGTAGCCGTGGGTGAGCTGGAGGGGAGACGGTGGGGAAATCTAAGGCCGATGGAGACAGCCTTCCGGGGGCCTGACCCCCTGTTGTTTGGAAACTGGGTCAAATTTACTTGGTTCGGAGCCTTGCTACTCAAAGTGTGCTCCCAGGGCAGCAGCATCCGTGTCACCTGGGATTATGTTAAAAATGCAAAGTCTCGGGCGCCGCCCAGAGCTGCTGAGGTGGAACCCGCAGGCTCCTCAGGTGACTCCCAGGTACACGCAAGTCTCACACACAGCAGTTCAGATACCAGGCCACCGTTTGTCATTAAAGCCGCAGATGCCCCACGGTCACGTTTGGGGAACACCGGTCCTCCATATCGCAGGAGGCCAGCGAACAGGCTCCCTAGAGTTTCTGTTCACAAAAAGCAAATATTAGTAAAGCCTAAAGACTTGTAAATAGGGTTCCTGATTTAAAAATAGATCACCTGGAAGGATCCAGGTCAAGTGCACATCTGTTTCATCGACATAGGAAGACAGGTTCTTGAGACCCTATTAGAACGAAATGCAACCAGCCTCAAGGCAGCTGGTCTCAGGTCTCCATCACACTGAAGGCACAGTGCACCCTGGCCTAGATGCTTCTGTTTTAAATAGACAAGCATGTTTGACTAACCTGCATGGTCACCGTTAGGGTCGCCGCATCTGGGGGAAGTCACTGCAAACCCCCACACATAAATATGGCGATTTTAATAACAAATAACACATTTGGAGGCTGGTATGTAAGTCTGCAGGCGGAGGGAGCCACTGAAGATGTTAATTTGCATGTTCACAAAGGAACAGAATCCAGCTGCAACATTAATGCTTAATTTGGCAGAGCCTTGGGCAGAGAAACAACCTCACCCTGAGCATGCTCTAAATTTAAAGCTGATTTTCAAACCCTCACAATGTTGACTAAAACTTAAATTTAGCTGCTGGAGGAGACTGGATTTTATTTTATTTTATTTTCCCCTGTGAATTCTGAAACAGTGCAAATAGAAAAAGCCCATGTTTAAGTTTTGCGAGTTAAGTACAAGTATCTGAATAGACTTGGTGCAAAGTTTCTCAAAATACGTTGGCACAGGGAAAAAAAAGAAGAAAGAATTGTCTAATCGGAAGAGATTTCCTCTCATAAGGCTCAAGAACTAAGGACTCGTT
Source organism: Myotis myotis (assembly GCF_014108235.1). Lineage (NCBI taxonomy): Eukaryota > Metazoa > Chordata > Mammalia > Chiroptera > Vespertilionidae > Myotis > Myotis myotis. The sequence continues at coordinate 1,545,397 of NW_023416318.1, forward strand.
CTAGTTTAGCTATTGCTCTCTGGCCGCTGATACTTGTTTTCAGTGTTTGAAGTAAAACGTGAGAAGCATAGTAGCCTTTAGGTTGATAAATCTGAAATAGGATGTACATGGGTGTGTGTGTGTGTGTTGTGTGTGTGTGTGGAGGGGAGAGATTATGACAGTAGTCATATTTGTATACTACAGTAATATATATATATATATATATATATGCCTAAGTGACCGAACAACCGGTTGACCAGTCACTATGACATGCACTGACCACCAGGGGGCAGACACTCAACGCAGGAACTGACCCCTGGTGGTCAGTGTGCTCCCACAGCCAACCTCCTGTGGCCTCTCTCCCTGGCTGGCCGGCCAACCTCCTGCAGCCCCCCACCCCAGCCAGCTGGCCCCCAGGCCCTGATCGGGCTGGCAGGCCAACCTTCCATGGCTTCTCCCCCTGGCCAGCCGGCCCCAATGGCCCCAATTGCCGGCCAGGCCGAGGGACCCCACCTGTGCACAAATTCGTGCACTGGGCCTCCAGTATAGTATAATGTGTTACATATACTATACTATATGTATATGACATGTATAATAATAACAGGGTCCTGGGAAGCTCTGTTCACTTTATCAGGTTCTCCAGGAATGAGGGGGCGGGCGGGGGGGTCTGTTGAACTCCTCATAGCACATGGATTTGCTCAAACATCTGCAGAAAGATGGGAGGAGCCCCGTGTGGAGATGTGAACACAGTGGGGCAAGCAAACGGAACTTAGAACCAGCACAGTCGACTGTTTCAGTTATAAAGATAATAGCCACCGAGTCCTCCCGCTCCCATGGCAGGTCCCTCATGGGAAGTGTCGGCATTCACACCCGCAGGAGTGTGGGGAGCCAGGACCTCGATGACAGCAGCCACAGGGCAATGTCCTGGTCCTACAGTGGCCAAGGGGGAAGGAAGGCTGTCAGTCACCCCGATCTACCGAGCAGATGATGGACTCCCCCTTCCCGGGGGAGCACGTTTCAGATAACAGCTGGGCAGCAGGATTTCATGAGATCCGAAAACACCTTGTTAAATGCTTGGGAGTCCTTAGGATTCCAACCCTACGGAGTCTCTGGCCCATCTGTTAGTAATAAATGCCAGTGGCAGTATCCGTGAATACACTTGTCAAAGGGGCTACTTCCTTCCCTCTCCCCCCTGCTGCCCCCCCCCGGCCCCCGGCAAAGGCCAGATGTTGAAATCAGGAGACCTGGGTTGACAGCCTGGCCCTGCCAGGGGCAAATCTGTCACCTCGATAAGCCTCAGCTCACTGTCTATTAAACAAGAGCGATTAAACCAGCTTCACTTAATTCTTGGAACTCTTTGAGGATCAAATAAGATATTGGATGGAGTCCTTAGGTATGTCAATCAGCCAATAAGCCAAGCATATATGATATAATCTGGGACATCTGTGGGCGAGGCGGTGTGTGTTGGGGGAGTGGGTTTCCGTCCTCACTGTCATGAAAGGCATGTGACACTCCTCATAGTACGCCCCCACCCAGGCCCCCGAAACAAGCTGGCCTTTAAATGTTTACACATTTAGAATTCATTAAGCAATTAAATCCATTCAGATCTAATTGAGTTTTCCTTTGTGGGCAGCCCAAGGTTCCTCAAAGCCTGTAAAGCTTGTGTGTAACTGGAAGCTGAAACTCCACCCCACTCCCTGCGCTGAGATGTCCATCATCAATTTTCCTCCGACGCAGGATTTAAGCTTCCTGGATGGCGTGTTACATCTGGAGGCCAGAACCAAGCCAGCCCCCACCACTAGCAGCAGCAATAAATAACACCCATCGGAAGGAACACCTGACGGCCATTCAGATGGAGAACTTGCTGTGGGAAGGCCAGCTGGCCGTCACTCAACGACCAAAGCCAGCGCAGCACTGCCCACGGGGCACGGCTGTCCCCCAGCAGTTTCCACCTGAGAAGCCCCCTTCCGTGTGTGGACAACCCAACCGTAGGTGCATTTTACAGAGGCCTGATACGGCCTGGCCGGCATGACTCAGTGGTTGAGTGCTGACCTATGAACCAGGAGGTCACGGTTCGATTCCTGGTCAGGGAACATGCCCTGGCTGCAGGCTTGATCCCCAGTATGGGGCGTGCAGGAGGTGGCCAACCAATGATTCTCTCTCATCATTGATGTTTCTATCTCTCCCTCTCCCTTCCTCTCTGGAATCAATAAAAAAAAAAAAGAGAGAGAGAGGGAGCTTTAAGATGGCCGCTGTGTTCCTAGTTCTCTGTGGCAATCGCTCCTTTGAGGATGGAGAGGAGCTCCATTTATTAGGACCTTCCCCTCATGGCCTTTCACCGACGCAGGTGCTCCCTCCTGTGCTGGCTTCCGTGGCTCAGGCACTGCGGCCCCGCCAGGTCTCCTCCTGCCTCTGTGGCTGCTGCTCCTCAGTCTCCTGGGCCAGGTGCTGCTCTTTTCTCCTACGTGTGAAAGCTGCAGGGCCCAAGGCTCAGCCTCCTGGCTCTCATAACATCCATATGCTCATGGCTTCAAAGTTTCTCTCGACCTCAGACCTCTCCCCTGAAATCTAGACTCCGTCACCCCACTGCTCGTCACTACCCGCAACTGGAGGCCCCAAGAAGCAGCCCAAATGCCTCCATGTTCTGAACGGAGCTCCGGGTCGTTTCTTCCCCGATCTGTTCCTCCCAGCAGCCCCCATTTCAGTTCAGGGCACTTCCACCCTTCCTGTTCTCAGAAGATGCCCTCTCTTCTTCCTTTGCACCCCAGCAGGAAAGCTGGCCATCCCCCTTCAAAACATCCAGAATCTGACAACTCTTCCCACCCCCATTTCTACTGCCACCATCGAAGTCACCTTCACCCCCCAACTCGCCTCCGATTTTCTGCCCTTGCCCCCTTGTCAGTCCATTTTTATCACAGCAGCCTCAGAGCTCTGTTCAAATGTAGATAGATGATGTCAGCTCTCTGCTCAAACCCTCCAACGCTGCCATCTCGTTCAGAGTAGGGAGACCCAGTCCCCAGCACGCCTGCAAGGCCTCCGTGACTGGCGCCCGGTCCTCCTCTGACCGGCCACACTTCCTCCCGGGCTTCCCTCGCTGGCCCTGTCCACTCCGCTCCGGCCACACTGGTTCTCGTTCCCTTGAACGGGCCAGGCACGATCCTGCCTGCAGACCTGGGCACTTGCTGCCCCTCTGCCTCGAATGCTCCTCCCTCGTGTGTCCAGCCTGCCGGCTCCCTTTGTTTTTACTGAAAAGTCACCTTTTAGGGAGGCCGTCCATAAGCACTGCTGCATGAATGAATGCAGAAACCAACGAGTAGCTTGGCCCTGAGCCCTCAGTGCTAGGCCCAGTTCCACACGTTGCTGGCCCCTTAGTCTTTCCCTGGGGCTGGGTCCTGCACCCTCTGCCCCCACCGCCAGGGGGTGCTGTTCACAGCGGCCGGCGATTGGCACGGGTCTGTCTGTCTCTGGAGGCCACGTCCCTGGCCTGCATGCTTCCTGAGGACAGGGAGTGCGTCTTGTGCGTCCTCATATGGGCATTTGGCTCCTCTTACGGTGCAGGGCACACAGAGTAGGCGGATCGATGTGTATCTACCGAATGAATGAGGGAACCACACATGGCCTCGCCTTTCACACTGAACAGGAATCCTGCCCTCCCAGACCCCTAGACCCGTGCCTGGGCCTGCCGCTCTGGCCAGGAGCTCTCCTCTCCCCACCTCCATCCCACACGTCTTCCTGTTCTCCCTCCATCCCTCCCCTTCCTGACTGAGTCAGACACAGACAGTGGCTTCGCAGGAGACATGAATTACCTCTCCATTCAGTTTCAAAAACAACAGGATCCCCAGTGAACCAGGCATAAACCCAGCTTCCCCATGTAGTCACCGGGCACGTCCCCGACCGCTTTCTCCTCACACGGGTGCAGAGGTGGGCACTACGTCACACGATGCCTCCTCCGGAGTCAGGCACAGCTCGGTCCTTTAGGAACCCAAACCACAGCGTGGAAGCCCCTCTGAGCTGCTAAAAAGCCTACATTCAGCTTCGCCATCCCTGGCAATAAGTCACAGCGGCCAAACCTTCTGTGCGGCCTCTGGGTGATGTGTGAGGATGCCACTGCGTTCCCTTCATCACAACAGAGACAGCAAGGGGGTCTCAGTGCCCAGTGACGCCAAGGAGCAGCCACAACACGTTAGAGACAACACGTTAGAGAATCCGTCCTTCTGAAACAGCACGCCGACTGCGAAAATGAGCCGAGGGTGGAAAAGCCGGAGCTGAGTGAGTCGCAACTCTGCACGTGTTATCCGAGACAGGCGAGGCTCCACCAGCAGCCGATGCGAGTGACTTACTGATGAGTAACCACCACGCGGGCACCTGGCTGTGGAGGTCTCTGAGGCTTGTAGGGGGCCCCACCTCAGAGGGCAGCCATCCCAGTGGGGACAGGAAAGAAACCATGCCCTTTCGCTCAGAGCTTCTAAAAACGCAGCAGCATCCCAGGGAAGTCTGGGGCTACGCAGCTGCTTCTGACAACGGGGAGGCCGAGAGAGAGGGGAGACGGAGGTGTCAGGGGAGAGACAGAAACTAGAGATTTGCAGAGAAGAAATGGAAAGAAGCCACACCTCCCGAGAAGCCTGAGCAGAGGGTGCTGCAGGCAGGAGGCTCCAGGGAGAATGTCTTCAAGAAGCGTGAGCCAGGGGTGGGGGTGCCTCTCGCCTGCCATCTGCACTGTCACTACAAACTAAAACGTGAGCCCCATTCAAGGAGTGAGGACGGCCGGAGACAGACCTCAGGGACGCTCCCTGGAGGAAAGGTGGGCACGGAGCACAGTGCAGCTTCTGAGGCCAAAAGAGATAGCCTTTGTCTTCATGCTGTTACAATGGTCTCGGTCCAGCTGGGGTGAGGAAGTTAAGCTGTCAAAACCTCACGGCAATCCTGTGTTTGAGGCATCCTATAGAAAAGGTGGGGGGTGGGGTGGGGGGGTGGAATTCTTTTCCAAAAAGTGTACTGATTTTAGAGAGAAAGGAAGGGAGGGAGGAAGGGAGGGAGGGAGGTTTGTTGTTCCACTTATTTATGCATTCACTGGTTGTTTTTTATACGTGCCCTGATCTGGGTCAAACCCGCAACCTTGGCACATGAGGATGACGCTCTAAGCTACCTGGCCAGGGCGTGGGAAAAATTCTTAAGTGCCCAGTGCCATGTGTCCACAAACGGACAAGTGAGGATTTGGCCGGATGCTGGCATTTTACTGGGCGGGTTCTTTCTCTGACATGGGTTCCATGCTGGCAGGTGGCAGCCCAGGGCTGTCGGGAACGCCCGAGGAAGGCAGCAACCACAAGGTTTCCAGCCTCATGTGCCCATAGAAGAATTATGGGATCACCTCAGGGCCGGGAAAGACCTGCTGGTGACAGCAAGGTCTCCCTTCCCCTGGGGTCCTGGAGGCAAACGTTTTATTAGATTTGAAATGATCCAGACAGTGGACGTTCTCGCCAGCTGCTTAAAGCTAAGATGTTTTTAGAGTCTAGGTAATCAAAAAGATTCCTCATCAGGAAAAAGGAAAGAACAAAGAGAAACTGGAAAGGAACATACATTTTTTATTGATTTCAGAAAGGGAGAGAGAGAAATACCAATGATGAGAGAATCATCGATCTGCTGCCTCTCACATGCCCCCTACTGGGGATCGAGCCCGCACCCGGGGTATGTGACCTGACTGGGAGTCAAACCGTGATCTCCTGGTTCATAGGTCAACACTCAACCACTGAGCCACACCAGCCGGGCCTGAAAGGAATACTTACAGAGAAATAGAAACAAGCTATTCCTAAGACCCATGTAGCTGTCCAGGTCCTAAAGCACACATAGAGTCCTAATAGAGAGCTTAGTTAAAATACTGAAAACAAACAGTGGCTGTATTTAATTTCTTTTTTAAAGTGTCTAAGGAAGCCAATAAAATAAAAATACACCTAAGGCCTGACGTATCTCGTATGAACAAGGACTGCTTAAAAAATGCACACAGTAATCTGGACCAAAGAACAGGATGAGCACCCTCCCTACAGCTCTCCCTCCCCAGGCACGATCCGTGGGTCAGTCAATGAACTGCTACTGAGTGGTGCCATGTGGAAGGCCCGGAGGACGGGGCACGTGCAGAGCCCAGTGAGAGCCCTAGTGTTCCCACACCAAAAAAGAAAGACCAAAACATGCTGCTGTGTAAAAGACCAAAAGACGTGCTGTACGAAAACGCTGCAAAGGAAGACAAACCCTGTAAAAGGGTGACCTTGGGCGTGCCCTTCCCAGTGGAGTTAAATGTCACTGCTCTGAGAACTTGTCCTTTCTGGTTTCCTGATTTTGCAGAATCCAAAGCTAGCATAACGAATCAAAACCCTCCGGCTTCCTTCCTTTCTCCATTTCCTTAAAAACAAAAACAAAAGCCACGGATTTAGGATTTCCATTAAAAGACAACCTAACGAAAAGCATCATGCACTTTTACACGGTGGGGGAAACAATACATTTCTCTCTTTTGTTTTTTTTCGGGAAGATTCCTTTTTCAAATGTCAGTGAGACACTCCACTCTGCCAGTGCATAAACATATGCACTATTTTAGGCAATTTGTGGTTTTAATTGTTGCTGTGTGTCACTCGGCTATCTCTCTCCCTTGTAACATGGTAACTGTTAGAATCAGGAGGAAAATCCCCACATCAGCCCTTTTACTCTCAACCACACTTTCAGGATGAGGGCCTAAGGTTTACAACCTCCAAATCTCCATCGCAGTCCTCAGGCTTTCCCTGGGGGGGGGGGGGGGTGTGCAGGCACATTAATGTCTCCGCTGTGCAGGGGACCTGGGGAGACCCCCAGAGCAGCCACTCCCATCACCGCCACTCCCGCCACCGCCACTCCCACTCCTGCGTGGCTTCTGAGCTGACAGTGCCGTACATGTCAACACACATAGGAAACAGTATGGAAAAGGAATGTGAAGCTTCAGTAATAACTTTTTATATTGATTATATGTTGAAATGATAGTATTGGTAAACTTGGTTAAATAAAGTTCATTATTAAAATTAATTTACTTCTTTCAATTCTTTTTGAATGTGGCTACTAGATAGTTTAAAATGACCTCTGTGGCTAACTATCTATAAAAATAAAAGTGTAATATGCTAATTAGACCGGACGTCCTTCCAGACGACCTTCCAGATGAAGCGAGGGCTGCTGAGAGGGAAGCGCAGGTCTCGGGTGCCAGAGGGAAGCCACTGCCGACAGCTGGGGGCAGGAAGGACTACTCTTGCATGAATTTCGTGCATCAGGCCTCTAGTGTGTGTGTGTGTGTGTGTGTGTGTGTGTGTGTGTGTGGTGTGTGTATACACATACATATATATTAATGATTTATATTTTAATGATTTCAGAGAGGAAGGGGGGGAGAGAGGGAGAGAGGGAGAGAGAGAGAGAGAGAGAGAGATAGAGAGAGAGAAACATCAATGATGAGAGAGAATCATTGATCAACTGCCTCCTACATGCCCCTCACTGGGGATGGAGCTTGCAACTCGAGCATGTGCCCTGGCAGGGAATCGAACTGTGACTTCCTGGTTCATAGGTCAACCCTCAACCACTGAGCCACACCAGTCGCTCAGTCATATTTTTATTGGACAGCACTGCCCTAGAGGAGTGGATTCAAAATCATGTCGTGGGCTGGCGGCAGACCTGCGCTAAGCCACCGCTCCTGCTGCGCTGGGGGACAGGACAGGGTTCCCGGGGCTGGAGGAACTGCGGAGAGCTTCGCATACAGGGGACAGAGGGTCTGCACTGCGCCCAGGAAGACGGGTGAGGGTGCTGCCTGTCCGGCTGTAAGCATGGCAGCACAGGGCTCCAACCCTCACTCAGCAGGGGGAAGAGGGTACAAGGACCCCAGGGAGGGCAGGACCCCCACCACCTGCTTAGGGTGGAACCTGCACAGGCTGGCACCTCAGCCTGCACAGGGTGGCAGGGGGACCTCAGCCTGGCAGCCAGGTTCAGCGAAGGTGAGGTACACACACGTTCAAAACAGGCACTCCCTACAGCCCAAGTCCTGCCCTTTCCTCCCACCCCTGCTCTATGCAGCAGTAGGAGAATTATTTGAAAATTCATGTCACCCCGGCCCAGCTTAACTAATCCAATCAATCAATTCCCCTGCACTTAGAATAAAATCCAAACTCAAATGGTAGAGTGCCCTCCTCTCTGATTTTCCCTCCTACCTCTGCTCCTCCCAACCCATGGCCTTTTAACTCTCCCCTCTGCGGGGGGTGGGGACGACGGACAACGACACACCTCACGCTGGATCTCCCACCTCACCTTCCGCACCTCCTCCTCAGCAGCCGCCCTGTTGCTGAGTCTAAAGTAGCTCCTCAAATACCACATGCCGTCCTGCTGTTTCAGTTGTCTGCACTGCCTGTGTTTTATTTGTGCGCTGCCCGTCTCCCCCAGGAGAAAGAGGTCCCAGAGGCCTCAGACACTCTAACAGTGAGTGGCTCACGCAGGCAATCCCTGCACTGGTGCTGGGCGAAGCCTGAACGGAGGGACCCCGAGCAGTGTCATGGGAACCGTCCTACCACAGGGGCAAGGCACTTGGTGAGATGCTGCATGTCACGCCCTCAGGACCTGCATTTCTGCACACAGTGCCCATGGGGCTCAGGCTCAAACCCGGGCCTGGCTGCAGGGCAGTGCCCCTCCTTTCACTGTCACAGCCTCTAGCAGTTTTGCTCCAGCCCCTCCCCCAGCACCTGGAAGACAGCCCCAGTGAAAGCTCCTCTGCCCGCCCACCTCTGCAAGGCTCCCGCTGCGCTGGGCTCTGCCCCTTCCTCCCAAAGCCCTCCCAGGACACAAAGGGCAAGGACAGGGGTCATTTCTTCTCCACTGGCTGATGGACTCTTTGTGCACAGGGCCTAGACCTGCAACTGAATCTCCACCCCCTCGCTTGCCTCTGCCACTGAGCAGGATTGCCGAAGTATAGAGCAGGGGCCTAAGAATCAGGACCGCCCCAGATATACAGCAGGGGCCTAAGAATCAGGACTGCCCCAGGTATACAGCAGGGGCCTAAGAATCAGGACCGCCCCAGGTATACAGCAGGGGCCTAAGCATCAGGACTGCCCCAGGTATACATACAGCAGGGGCCTAAGCATCAGGACTGCCCCAGGTATACATACAGCAGGGGCCTAAGCATCAGGACTGTCCCATGTATACTGCAGGGACCTAAGGATTAGAACCACCCCAGGTATACTGCAGGGACCTAAGGATTAGAACCACCCCAGGTATACAGCAGGGGCCTAAGCATCAGGACCGCCCCAGGTATACTGCAGGGACCTAAGGATTAGAACCACCCCAGGTATACTGCAGGGGCCTAAGCATCAGGACTGCCCCAGGTATACTGCAGGGGCCTAAGAATTAGAACCACCCCAGGTATACTGCAGGGGCCTAAGCATCAGGACTGCCCCAGGTATACTGCAGGGGCCTAAGCATCAGGACCGCCCCAGGTATACTGCAGGGGCCTAAGAATTAGAACCACCCCAGGTATACTGCAGGGGCCTAAGAATCAGGACCGCCCCAGGTATACTGCAGGGGCCTAAGCATCAGGACCGCCCCAGGTATACAGCAGGGGCCTAAGAATCAGGACCACCCAGGTATACTGCAGGGGAAGGAGAGCCTTCCTCACACTGACCCCAGGGGTGTTGGTGCAGGCACTTGCACCTGGAATGCCACCACCTTCCCCGCCTTCCCCATCACCTTCCTCTCACTTGTTTTCCATTAGTCAAGCAGGCCCAGGCCGTTTACACTCTCCTTCCCGCGGCATCGCCCCTACTTTTGTGAAAGTGTGTCCTCCGTATCTGAAAACCTGCAGCCCCGTAGGACACCCCGCCCCCACCCAAGATCTGGCCTGCCTCTCCCCCAACCCCTCAGAATCCTGGGAGGGCCCCCATGGAGGCCCCTGGATTGGGCAGGCCCTGCACACAGCACCCCCTCATCCCCCAGAACTGTTTACACAGCTGCAGAACGAAGGGACGCTCATTTCTCCCCTCCCCAAGCCCAGGGCTAATATGTGCATTTCCGGCAGCCCCACAACTTGGGGCAATGGGAATGCTACCCCAACCCAATCTCCTGGACACAGTCCCTGCGCTGATAACGGCACTTTCTGGGGACTGGAAACACACACCGGGCCACCTCCGCAGGCTGCAGGAGGCCTTCGGCAGCCCGACAGGCGTAGCTGTTCCACGGCGTGCGAGCCCCGTAAAGCAAGCTCTGAGAGGAGGCCACGACAGACCCAGGACACGGGGCTCCCAAACGGGGCAATCACCCCGGCACCCTTGACTTGAGTACCCTAGAATCCAACGCTTGACCAAGGACTGTGGGCAAGTCGCAGGAATTAGAAAAATTAAATCCCACTAAACTGTCCAGTTCTAACAAATATCTTAGAACTAAAGACCCTGAAAATAATTTTGGCCTCTCCGATCCTAAAAGGTGCCCTAAAGGAGTATTACCTCTTCAACAACACTCCAGGCCAGACGGGAAAACCAAACCAAACATCTAGCCAGCGCCACTCACTAGCCTGTGGTGGTGACGCCGGGACCCCGGACGCACGTGGGTTCTATGAGATCAGGGAACCTGCACTTGCGAAAGAACTCGAGGCGGCGCCTTGTCTGAACAAGACAATGTAGGACGAAGCTGATGCTCGGACGCGCCCAGGGCGGTTGACAGGTTTGGGGAACAAAGCATTGGAAATCTCAATCATTGCAAATGTCCCGCTCGTCAGCCCGGCCTCCTCCCCCTCCCTCCACGATTCCTGGAAAGCCGTGCACTTTGAGGCTCCTGTCTCTAAAGAAGGAACTGTTACTTTGCATTCTAACTTTCTTCAAGGAACTCAGACTGGGGCTCTTGTTACCTCTATGTCCCCACCCAGATGACACAGTCAGAAGGATAAATACATACGACACCCGCCCCCGCCCCCACCCCCACCCCCCGGGCCACCACAGGTCTCAGTACTGCAGGAACCAAAAGTCACTTTCCTTTTCCACTTATGGAATGAAAATATTCCAAGAGATTACTTGACTTGTCTTACGGGGCGGGGGCGGGGGTGTGGAGGGGGAGTGGGGGAGGGAGGCCCAGCCAGAAACCTGACAAACTCAGCACCTGCCTGTCAGCTTTCTGGTGAAACAGTCACCCTTCCACTCTGGACTCCAGGGACACGCCAGCACGTAGCTCACACCTGGAAGAGGAGCCCCCAAGGTCTGACCCAGGCCAGGGCTGCTCCGCAGGAAAACCTGGGGCGACAGACCTGATTCTGTGTGATGTCTTCATGGGGCCCAGGACAACCATGATGACCCAAGTCAGCTCAGCGCGAAGGATGGAGCCTGGGGGGAAAGCAACGCGCATGCCGAGAACAGGGACGGAAATGCTTGCAGGGCCCAAGCTGGCAAGTCACTTGAGCGACCTGGCTCACCGGGGAGGCTGCTGTGCGGCCGAGTTCAGTCACTGCCACAAGGTGCATGTGGAGGAGAACCTCAGTTACACCTTCCGGCCACGTCACCGGACCGAGCTGCGCAAGGTGCTGGGTCGCAGGTAGAGCACTCGCGCCATCGCAACTGATGAGGAAAGGTGCCCATGGTTACACCCAGCGACTCCCAGTCCAAGTGCCTGCCCCGCTCCACACTGCCCCCTGGAACCACACTCCCAGATAAGGCAACCCTGCCACCCACGGCTGAGGGCTGAGGGCTGAGGGCTGCATCACAGAAGCAGGAAAAGGCTTGGGGGGCTGTGTCGGGGAGGGCGGGCAGCACCTATAATCAAACTAAACTCAGACTATCCCAGTGCTTTGGGTTAATATTGGTGCTATTTCTGTGTAGTGTGGACCCAGGCCTACAACAAGGGAAAATGAAAACAACCTTGACGGCCATTTCCTTGCTTTCTTTCTCCACCCAAGGGGCACCAGTGGTTAACAGTATGGTGGCAACCAGTGGGTCAGAGGTCAGCCCCTCCGCCGGCACCGGTTTCCATGGAGATGGGGCCCATTCATCCAGCACACAGAGCCTCTTCACAGCCACTTACACACAATTGAGCTATTACTGAGAGCCCAGGAGAGCTGTGTCTGGAGCACAGTGCACTAGACAGGGCAGGGTTTAATGGAGCTGATTAAATGGTCGTGGGGGAATTATCCCAGGGCAGGATTCGGGAATGCCCTTCAGAAACAAGTTAAATCCCAGGCCTCATCCCATTCCCAACCCTCCTCCCTTGTATGAGAATAATGCCAGTGTCTTCACACTCCTGCTCACCTCACCTTTCTTCCCACGCGTCCCAGGTGGAGAGGGCAAACCCTCGCGAGGGTCCTGGACCTCTGGCATCTTCACCATTTGCTCAGCCTCGCTGTATTTTTTGTGATTTAGATAGATAGCAACTCAAAGACACGGAATGGAAGTTTAAGTGGGCGATATCCTTTGGGCGTAAAATAAAATTCCAGTAGATGGAGAATGTGGTTCCAAACCAATATTCTTTGAGGGGAGAAATTCTTTGACATTTGTTCGCGAAGCCCTGAAATCCCTTTTTCAGAAAGAATGAGGACATTCCTTAAATGCATCGCCACCTGTAATTTATCAGACACAGATTCCACCAAAATTCCCACGGCCTTTAAATCAGAGCGCAGCAAGAGAGGCGCACGCACAACTGCTGGCAAAGGAAAGGCCTGCTGAAAAGACCACCCCGTCACACAAAACTTCAGGTGACTGTCTTAGACAGAACCACCCCGAGCTGCAAACAACCCCACGTCCTGCAACAGGAGAACGGCCCCCGGGGAAGGAACTGCGGATACACAGCAGCACGGAGGACTCTCCGACGCATTTCACCGAGTGCAGCCACACTCCAGAGGCGACACACTGCATGAACCCACTTCTATGTCCTTCTGGAAAAGGCACAGCTACAGAAACAGAGGCCCGATCCGTGGTTGTCAGCGTAGGGGACTGACTCTAGGGGAGGGGTTCACCAGGGGAATTTTGGGGGGTGAAGGAGGATGGACTGTGGAGGGTTCAGTTTGTCAAAGCCCATAGAACTGGACTCCACAAAACGTGAATTTTATGGTATGTAAAAAAAATCCTCCAAATTTAGTCTTTTAGAGAACAAGCAAGGAAACCGTGTGCTGACGTTTCCGGCCAGGATAGAGCAGAAAAATCCGCTTGGTTATCCTTCCGTGATGGCGAACCTTTTGAGCTCGGCGTGTCAGCATTTGAAAAACCCCAACTTAACCCTGGTGCCGTGTCACATATAGAAATTTTTTGATCTTTGCAACCATAGTAAAACAAAGACTTATATTTTTGATATTTATTTTATATATTTAAATGCCATTTAACAAAGAAAAATCAACCAAAAAAATGAGTTCGCGTGTCATAGGTTCACCATCACTGTCCTAAATGATATCTGCCAGGCTCGAAGGGCAGCCCCTGCCTTTCAGCCCTGCGGCTGTGATCTCTAACCACGGTGGGGGAAGATGTGTATGCCCAGAACCGAAGCATCGATGGATAAGAACGCCCCCGAGGACAACCAGGGCGGGCGAGGAGCATCAGCATTCATGTTTCGAGGCCTTGCTCTCTCTGAGCACGCCCTGGGAAGAAAAAATACTAGTGGAGGAGAGGCTCCCTCCTGAGCAGAAGAGGGAACGTGGAAGGAAGATGAAGAGACAGCAGCTATGATCTCCAGTGGGCTCAGTGCATCTGCTGAACAGGGTGAGCACATTCAAGGTCTCCCTGTGCACGGTCAGTGCGACCTCACAGAGGTCGTTCGGACTTGGAGGATGAGACAGACAGATGGCAGCCCGTGTCCTGGGAATGCCAGCCTCACCAGGACACTCACGCCACTGCTGTGGCCCCCGTGTTCAGAACAAGGGCTCCACGGAGATGCATAGCCAGCATCTGCTGAATAACAGTAAGTCTCGGGGGAGAAGCTCAGAGGAGGATATGTGATGGAAGCGAAAGAAGAACAGCCCACGGAGGGTTTACACAGGTCACCTGGCCGAGCTGAGAATTATGACGTGTTCCGAGAGAGCTTTCAAGTAACAGTTATAAACCCAAACACACAGAACGTAAAAACAAACAAACAAAAACACAACCACAAAACACTCCACAAAATAAACCCTTGAAAGCCAGAACGAGTGGCATGGAAGCCTGAACTCCCCGCCCCCCCCCCCGCCCCCCAGCTGCTCGGCCTAAACCCATCAGCCATGTTGGCTGTGGATCCAGGAGGCTCCCTGGTCAGACCTGAGGGAACACAAGGAAGGTCCCCAAGAATCTCAAAAGCGCAGCGCTGACAGATACTAGCTAACACTTCAATTGTCTTACAACGTCCAGGCACCGTCCTAAGGACTTTACTAACATTAACTCAGTCATCACCTGAGGTGGGGGGTGCTACAGGCCCATTGTCCAGAGGAGAAAACTGAGGCACAAGAAAGTTATCTGTAGCCCAGAGGAGGATGTGAAACTACCCCGACCCTAGGGTCTGCACATATAACCACTACACTACTTTGGAAAAAGTAGGATTAAGCCCATGAAGGAAAAAGTTAGCAGCGATGACGTCCTACACACAGAGACATCCCACCATGGAGAGTGAGAATGGGCGTGGAAGGGAGGTATGGCTGAACTGACAGCTATAGAGTGACAGGATCTTGGGAGTAGATTCTGCCCTGTGGGGGCCTGTAAAAAAAGCAGTTTCAGCCCAGCCGGTGTGGCTCAGTGGTTGAGCATCGGCCTATGAACCAGGAGGTCACAGTTCGATTCCCGGTCAGGGCATACGGCCAGGTTGCAGACTCAATCCCCAGTAGGGGCATGCAGGAGGCAGCCAATCAATGTTTCTCTCTCATCATTGATGTTTCTCTCTCTCCCTCTCCTTTCCTCTCCGAAATCAATTAAAATATATATATATATTTAAGAAGCTGTTTCAATGGCTGACCTCCTCCCTGGTGCCCAAATAATGCTGTTCTGGTCTTGAAATACCCTTTCAGGTGGTCACGGGTATAATGGCAGGCTGAGGATGCTCAGAATCTGTAGTCTGGCGACAGGCAGCGTGAGGAAGACACCAGAAGGCTGACTTCTGAAGAGTGACAGGCCGTCACGTGGACAAGGAGGAGTCAGTTTGCTCCGGGCGGCCCCGGCACTGCAGGTGTCCAGGCAGAGGCCAGACAACAAATTGTTGGACCAGATCGCCCTGTGATCTTAGCCAGCGATGAATTACTCTCAGATGTGAAGCGATCCTCAGGTCTCCGGGGGGAATGTGGGCATGGAAAAGCACCAATGAGGCCGCTGGGAGGAAGCATCCGACAGCCACATTTGCGAGGCTGGGAGGGCGGCAGCCCTGAGGCCCAGGCACCCACTTCCCACGGCCGGTGGCCAGTCAAGCTGGCGGCAGGAGCTGCTCCTCCTGGTCAGCTTAGCAGCCTCGTCCATCAGCGAGATTCCTGCAGGTGAGTCACAGGCTTTCGAGTCCCCTACAGTTTCTTGGAACGCTTATTTATTCCTACCCCCTAAACAGAGCACTGATCCTGGGGGAACCAAGATTTAAGAAGCGGCGGGCTCTACCCAAGCTCAGACTGCTGGAGAAGCCCAGGACGAAGGGGGCAGAGTGTGTTCCGTTATGACAAACTAAGAGCAATTAAGAGGCGACATCCACCCACCCCCTCAGGCTTTTCCGCCGGCAGCACGACCCAGGGACAGCATGACTGCGCTGTGCAGGGCTTGTACGTCTACTGTTCCTGCCCCACAGAGAAAGGGGTGCCGTGTAGGGGTGCAGGGGGAACGTGTAGGGGTGCAGGAGGAACGGCATCTACGGCAGCCCCGGTACAAACTGGCTCAGCCCATTGCAAGGAGATTCGGCTTTAAATGGTCCTCGCTTTCCTCGCAATGGGCCACGTCAGTGAATCCACTCCAGGGTAATAGTCCTAATTCATGAAACGCTTCATTCATGGAAGACGTGCGCCGCACTATTGTTTATGGAGTAAAATATCAGAAAAACACGAGCTTCCAAGAATAAGGGCATCGTTAAGTATGTCAATTGCAGAAAACACTATGATAAAATATGTGAAAAAGCAAGACACCAAATGATTCCTTAGTGTGAGACACAAGTATGTGATTTACACACCAGAGAAAGGGCTGGTGGAAATTGGACCAACACACTGACATGGTTAGCTCTGGATGGCAGGATGAAGTGACATTTAAAAAAGATACCTTCCCCCAATCTCCAAATACTCTTTAATAAACATGCTTCTCTCTCCCTTTCGCTCCTCTGGAAGCTCAGTCAACAGGAGGATATGCCCCTGCACATGCTTCCCCGAGCCTGGTGTGAATCTCCATCTCCTTGTGAGAATGCACGGCCGTGCATAAACATATGTACACGTCAGCGTCTTTCTCTCCCTCCCTCCCTCCTCCTCCCACACCTCAGCATCTCCTTCCTTGCTGCTTCTGACTAACTTCAAACAGTTCTGAAGTCCTGGGAACCCCAAGTCAAGCTGCCCACCTTGAAGGGGGCCCCAACCCACTCCTCCCCCTCTTCCTTCAAGGCTCCCCTGGGAGCCAGGCTGTGTTTCACCCCAGCACCATGTCCTTAGCTGTAACAGGACGCTAACCATCTCCCTCAGTTGAAATGCGGTCCCTCCAGGATGGGGACCCTATCCTGTTTTTTATCTCAGTCCCTAAGACGATGCCAGACTGCTGGGAGTGGCTCAATGATTACTCGCTGAATGAAAAACACCCGCATACCGCCATACTGTCTATGACTGATTTTAAGCCAATAAAATATTTATTGAGAAATGCCTCAATAGAAACAAATTCCAAGAACCCAAAGTGCTTCTAACAAGGATGGGCAATAAGTCATACAGGCATTCAAAGATGCAGCACACATCCGTGAGCCTCCGGGGTCAAAATGGTAGAAATCGGGACCAAAGCTACATGTACCCCATTTGAGAAGGATGCTCAGTGGATGAGGTTTTACAGAGAGCGCTCTTAAGGTGGGTCCTGGAAAAGCAGCAAAACCGCTTTGGAGTCAAAGTTACACACGAACTCACTCTGGGGCCCAGGAGACTGTTGAGTCCCTTTGTTCTTTGTAAAGTCAATGTAGGGGCTTTGGAGGTTTATAAGCCGGACAGTGATAGGAAGAAAGTGGTGCATTAGTAAGTTTTACAAATGAGATAAACAGAAAAGGGAAGAGCTGGAGTCGGGGCACTGCTGCAGCGAGCCGGGCTGGGAGTCTGCAGACCGCATCCCCTGGGGGTGGCTCTGTGATCGGAGGACAGTCCTGGAGAATCAGTAGGACCTGAGGACCAGATGATGATACGGAACAAGAGAGAAAGAGAAGCTGAAGACAGCGAGCCTGGGTGACCAGGACGATGGGAATATGGTAGAACAGAGAAGCTGGGAGGAGAACGTTTCAGTCTTCCATTTCCACCAAAATAGGAAAGTGGCATTGACATAAAGAAGGGCAGCACAAAGCAATGGTAAGATTCTGTTATGGCCAAAGGTGATCCTGAGGGTGTGTGTGTGTGTGTGTGTGTGTGTGTGTGAAAGGATTGAGAAAACACAGACAAGAGAATGAAAGCTGGGTCTCGGTGGGACGCTGCTCCCTGACGAGGAGACAGCGGCGCCCACCAGCCGTGTCTTTATTTTATAGCAGATGCCACGAGGCAAAGTAGGGGCGTGATCAAGTTGTTTACAGCATTCTCGTGAGTTTCAACCTCACTCAACTACATGCACCTGAACTCTAGCACACAGGCACGTGGGGCCACGTGTTCGGACCATAGGTTCAAGCTTACAACCATAGCTGTTGGCTATGATTGTGCTGGGAGGGCCCTGCCCTCCAGCTGGGATTGCACGTGGCAATGAGGACCCTGTCCTTTCATTAGTCCGAGGCTTGAACCTGGCCAACACACTGTAGCCGCGCCCCACAAGATCCCAGGTTCTAAGTGTGCCCAGGTTCAAATCCTGGCCTTGCCACTTACTTATGGGGAATCCCAGGCAAGTAATGTACCTGTGCCTCAGTTTCACCAAGTGTAAAATAGGGATTAAACCAGCACACACCTCGTAGGGGGTTGCTTTAAGGATGAAAGGCCTTATTTCTAAAGCCCTAGAAAGTGTGTGCTGTACAGTATTAAATCCCACAGTCTCCCCTATTTCACTGTCAGCTGTTCCTGTGTACCTTCCCGTGGGCTCTGCCTGAGCCCTTCTTCTCGGCCCTCCTTCCCATTCTCAGCACATGCAAACCCAGTTTCACCAGAGGGAGCCACGCCCACACGCCCCTTCTCGGAGACCCCTGTCCTGCCATTCCCCTAAGCAGGTCCTCCCCCACTGGCCCTGGCCTTCAGTCCCTCCTTGGTCCAGCCAGGTCCTGCTCAATACTCAACTATTCCACAAGCACTTTAACAACGCCCTTGGGTTCCTCTAGGTGAATAAAAATGAAATATTTAAAGGCTTTTATTTTGGTAATATTCAAACACATACAAAAGTAGAGAGAGTAATAGAATGAACCTGGTAAGAATGAACCTCACCCAGGTTCCATAGCTAGTTCATGGCTGGTGTCATCGATCCCCCAGCCTCTTTCTGCCCATCTGCCCGTCATCCACTGCCCACTGCACTCTGAGCCCCAAACCACTTTGAAGCAAATCCCGGATCCCAGATAGCACATTTTTTATTGGTAAGTATTTCAGTGTGTATTTCTAGAAGAAATTTTAAAAATTCCTATACAATGATAACCTTGTCTTTAAAATTTAGGGATTCTCTAATATTATGATCTTTCTAGTTATACTTTCATATTTACTTTCCTGATTATAAATACCCCCATCCCCTTACAATTTATTTCAATCCAGCTCCAGATGTGGTCCTGGTCCACATACTGGTGTAGGTCAATATATGTCTCTCTTTTTTTAGCCTTCTAAGCTTTAGCAGGGTCTCTCACTTTCCTTCTTCTTCCTCTCCCTCCCTATTATCTGTAGAAGAAATCAAGTTATTGGTCCTACTAAGTTTTCTGTAGTCTAGATTTTGCTACTCACATCTTCATGGTGTCATTTAACATGCTCCTCTGACCCACCTGCTATCTTCCAAAGGAAACCAGTGTGGCTACTTGCTTGGTTTTGTCTGTTAGAGGCATTTGCACTTGAGGGTTTAAATAAATACGATGTTATTGATGCTCAAATGTTCCCTCACTTTTCATTTCCCTCTAATGAAAAACAGTTCAAGTGGGTGTGGGTTTTTTTGGTCCTTTCCCTCTTATTCAGGTTGGCTCTCGAGTCCTTTTGACCTCGTAGCCCTACTACCCGAGTCCCTGACAGTAGACCAAGTCTCCCATGGTCTTGGATCGCTTTCCTGCTTTCTTAGGTAACAGTATACCCTGGGCCTGTTTGGTACAATAAATCACGGGTCCCTCCTAGGAGCCTTGCTTTACGTGGGAAATGGTATTTCGAGAACACAATCTGAGCACGAGAGCTAGTCACTGCTACAAGATCATTGTTTCTAGGCCTCTTCAGGAGACAGAAAAGACTCACACACATATACATATACATATACATATACATATACATATACATATACACATACACATACACATACATATACATAAAAAATATCTTATGAGTTTATATTGGTCCTTCGAATCTGCATTCAGGACTAGTACAAGATTTTTCTTAGCTTCCTTGATCTCCCATCTGTATCTTCTTTCTCCCACGCTGAAAATCCTTGTTCTCAGTGACAACAACGTAATTACTCATTCACTCCCTTCATAACACACACACAACAGACTCAGAATAACATCACAACCATCACTAACATGGTTCATGAAAAACAGTTCAAGTGGGTGTGGGTTTTTTTTGGTCCTGATGTTATGTCCCACTATGGATGTGCAAATAATTGTGTTTGTACAACTGGGTTCTGCCTAGGTCTCCCGATTTCCAGTCTGGTTCTATCCTTTGGACTTAGGCTTGTCCAGTCCTTAGCTAGAGGTGTGGCATCTTGCCTGCTCATGGCCAGCTCCGATCCAGAGCTGGACCCAGTGCAAACCAGAGAGGTAGCCCCAACCACAGCAGACACCTGACTTCAACTTTGCTCCTCTAGAAAGTCCACACTCTCAGACCGGCTTGGATCTGGGTGGGGGTGAAGCCTGAGTGTGCCTTGCCCTCTGACAGTGGCCTGGGCAGATGGCTGTTCCGCGTGGACGCCAGGCCTAAAGCTCAGTAGTTTCCCCGCGCCCTGTTTACGCCCATCTGGCCCGGGAACCTCTGAAATCCCAGCATGCTGTGAGACAACGCTAGGCGGGCATCTGACGTGGCTACCACAGAGGAGGCAGCGGTCCGGATTCTTTAAACACCAAAACACTTTCTAATAATAACTTTTAATTTAAAAATAGAACCTATTTCTCTGTAGTTTAAAAAAATATTGTTTAGTTATGGAACTAATTCTATCTACAAGTAATAAAACAATTTAATATATATTAAAGTAGAGAAAATAAATGGAAACACTAACGTACCCATTACCCACATTAAATAATTTACCATTTTCCCACAGTGATCTCGGAGCTCTCCCCCAACCTCTTTTAACAAAGAAATAAAGGACTGCCAACACAGCTAAGGTACCAACATCAGCCATCCATTTCCCCGTCCTCCCAGAAGTAACTAGTGTCCAAACGTGCTGTTTTTCATGCCTCTGCACGCCTCTACACTTTCATTACATACGTGTTATCCACAAATTACAGACTCAATGTAAATGTTTCCTCCAACTTTATTTTCTTTAAACTCTGAGTTTATTGGAAAATTGTAGAACAATGAAAACCCACCTGTCTTTCAACCAGATTTACCATCAACATGTTCCAAAAGCTGCTTATGTTTACCTCCTTCCCCTATATATGTACACACACACACACACACACACACACGCATGCACGCGTGTGCGCACACACACAAAGTTGAAAGTAATTTGTAGGTACAGTGACACCTTACACTCCTACACCCAAGTGCCAGGACATTCTCCTGCGTGACCACAATACAATTATCATTCTCTTGAGAGTTTTAAATACTCATATAAATGGGCCACATTTTAGATGTTCTTTAGCAACTTTCTTTTCCCAGTTAACACTGACTTTGGAATGTACTCGTGTTCATACACATAGATCTGATTAGCTCACTGTACTCTACCACATGTCTGTGTTGATTTGTTTGCCTATTGACTTCATATACTGACCACATATGTGGTCCCAGTTTATGCTACTGCATACGAGGCAGCAGTGATTATTCTTGTCCATGTGCGGGTGGAGGAGATTTGCTGGGTCATAAGGTAATGTGCATCTTCAATGTTACTAGACATTGCCAAATCACTCCTCACAGGAGAAATCCTAAATTAAGCATCATGTATTAACCTGTCCCCTCACCAACACCTGTATTCTTAGACTTGAACGTTTGCCATCTCATTGCTATTGTAATTAGCATTTCCCTGAAAGCACAGAACACATCCAACCTTTTCTGAACACCCTCTGTCACTGTCATGACCTGCCACTACAGAGCACCCTTCTGAATGATTACTCGTGTCTTCCTTTAGCTTAGAGCAGTGGTCGGCAAACTCCTTAGTCAACAGAGCCAAGTATCAACAGTACAACGATTGAAATTTCTTTTGAGAGCCAAATTTTTTAAACTTAAACTATATAGGTAGGTACATTGTTATTAACTTAATTAGGGTATTCCTAAACTGGCCTTTGCTAAAAAACATCCTCAATCTGAGGAGTCAACCTCAGTGAACGTACCCCCACTTCTTCTAACGCCACTTCTTCAAAATAGACTTGCCCAGGCCAAAAACCGACTTCTGCGCATGGGCCACGAAGTTTCAATCGCACTGTACGTGCGCACCCGCACGTGGTATTTTGTGGAAGAGCCACACTCAAGGGGCCAAAGAGCTGCATGTGGCTTGCGAGTCGCGGTTTGCCGACCACTGGCTTAGATGGTCAGCTGCCCCTTAATCTGCAGATGACTGGGCCCTCCAATAACCGAAGAGCCTAAAGCAAGTCCGCAAATCCTGGTTAAATGTCTAGGGACCCACCCCTCTTATAAAGAGCAAGAACTCCACTAAAGAACAGTATGACCAATCCCCCGACCGCCGCCCCCCGCCCCGCAGTGTAACGAGAGACTATTTTTACTACACAGTTCCTAGTTCTTGACTTTAATACCTATGTTAGAAACCACTAGAAGTCTAATACCTAGATAAGTAGCACAGACTTCCACCTCTGAGAACTAGTAAAAAATGGACAAGACTGAGGTCATAGAGCTCAGCACCTTCCCTTAACAGAAGGTGACCAGCCCTCCAGCACTAAGTCGGCCAACTGCAGGTGAGACGAAGCCAACTGACTTCAGTTACGAAAGAGGCGGACAGGGTGGCAGAGTGTACTGAGGGGAAGTACACCCAGCTACAACCTAGACCTGCTGATGGTTCCAGCTCGCTTTCCCGGTCTGGGCTAGATGGTTTACAATCTTTGTTCTTTCAACTCAAACATTTAATGGTTCTACAATACCTTAAAAGCCTGTGGAAAATTCATCTTATTTCATCCCTACACCAATTGGGGTTCATAAAGCTGATCCTGAGTTATCAAAAACAAAATGGCATGCAACAAAAAAAGATTCTAACTTCATTTTTTAAGAAGTTAGAAAAAGTATAGGTTGCACTTAAGGATACTTTCACCAAAAAAAAAAAGGGTAAAGTTAACTTTAGTATTTGGAAAAGGGAGCAATTATTGTCTGGAAAACCAAGTTTCTTAAGGGATAAAAGGCACAGACATGAAATTTTTACCCGATAAACACAGTCAACACCTCTCAGATTCTCGGGAGAGAAGGACACCATTTCTGACCCCAAGGGACTCATGATCTGATGGAGGCGACGAACAAGAAAACAAGTGTTTTAATATAAACTGACTGGTGTGGATTTAATGCTAGTGTAGCGCACTGGGGGGAGGGCACAGCACTTGATGATGACCCAGAACAGGAAATTCATGGGCTTGTTTGGTCAAGTCATTTAGGAGCATTGACTACTGTATGCATTTCCACACGTAAGCATTTCAACAATGCACAAGTGTGTCCTGGGTGGAAGACATCAGTCCTGGACGTGGTTAGGGCAGGAGGTGCCTGCGTCATGCTCGATACACATTTTGAGTGGAACATGGCTAGCCTCTGTAGCGCCTGGGACAATGGGTCCTTACCAGGCAACGCTCTCCCCTCCCCAGGGGGCTTCCAGTCCCTGGAACGGAAGGCAGGCTAGCGGTGCTCTCCTGCTCAGCGAGGCTCAAACACCTCTGAGCCTGGGCCTCCCTCACTCCTCAGGGCCAGAGCTCCTCCTTTCTCGGGTGTCCCAGGTGATGGTCTACTCTGCCTGATCAGCCGCTTGCCACGAGTACCGGGAGGACGGCTGTTCCTGTTTGTGCCCCAGCCTTTTAGGCTCCTGAGGGCCAGGACCCCATCACGGGCTTCTTGGGAACCACAGAAGGTGTTCAGTAATTGCTAAATGGGTGGACGGATGCATGCACACCAGGCATTCTTCCAAGGCAGACCGGGAGGGAGGGGCTCATAACGTTGGTCTGATTAATTTCACAACATGTAGGTGTTCTAGAAGCAAAAAAAAAAACAGGCATGGAAAATGTGGGCTCCTATGTTTGTTTTGTTTTACCAGTATATGCTGAGGCAAAATGAAGAGGGTAGGACAATCCGAGTTAACGTAACACGACTAACCACTCGCTGGAAGTTTGGAATCCAGTTTCCGAAAACTCCCAGCACAGCAGGGAGCAAGGTTCCCAGATGGCACGCGGGCTGCGGGGTCTTCACGGGCAGCGGAAACAGGCAAATTGCATTTTGCACAGTCACAGACCTCCTCAACCGATCCCAACTAGTATTTCCACACCAGTCAAGTAATTCAGGGGTGGGGGTGGGGGTGGGGGTAGATAAAAGGTGCCTGGAGCCCGGGGTGGGGGGAAGGCTGGGCAGAGAGGGCCCAAACTTGCCCATACTTTGTTAGCCTTCTTTCATCCTTTTTGAATAAGATCTGCATTCCTTTCCTGGGAGAAGGGCAGCCCTGCTCCCCACCTAACACAGCCCTGAATGTGGTGGACTCGGTGCCCCCCGAGCCAAGCTCCGCGGGGCACTGAACCCAGGCCAGCGCCAGCGCGGGAGAGAAAGGGAGATTGTCCCCCTTGCCCAGCTCAAGCATTTCATTCTCTTCCGAGGCCTCAAAACCCTAATTTGACCACAAAAACCTGGCCTCTGGTGTTTCTGTTATGAGTATCGGATTCCTTCGGCTGAACTTGGCTGTTCACTGCCTGAACAAATTACATTAACAATACAGAGAAATGTATACAGGGCCTTAAAAACACTGCTGAGCAGGGACCAAAACAAAGGCGGTGGTGTCCTAGCAACAAACCTCACCCCCCAGCAGCCTCCAGCCCGGCCAGGGATTGTGGGCCATTGAGCTCCTCTCTTCTCTGCAAACAATTAGGGACAGAGAAGTCACAATTACAGATGGGATTTACAGCCAGAGGAGCAATCTATAAATCACAGGGCTCCCACCCCCAGCCATTCCCAGCCAGATAATCAGAGCCAGATGTTCGCCACAGCTGCTTTAACATGGGTACACGGTCGTCCAACTTGACCATGCTCGCAGGGGCCCCAGCCAAAGAGCCCTGCCAAGCCAGAGGGGGCCTCTGCACGCTGGAGCCGGCCCAACTGTAGGAAAAGTTGTGTCGTGTGGGAACCGTGGGTTAGAGCCACTGCGGAGGCCCCAGGCGTTGTCGCCGGCAAACACTGGGTGCCGGGCTCCCCTGAACCTTGCACGGTTTAGTGACGGGGACAAGCGTCACTAACATTCACGGGTCACTTGTGAAGTACGGAGCACGCACCTCGATGAAGAACACTCTTAGGAGATCACCCAATTCACAGACAAAGAAACCGAGCCGCACGAGGTCAGCAGCCCTCCACCAGAGGGTCCGCGACAGTGAGCGGCAGAGCAGCAACACACAGCTGGGTCAGCCTGACCCGGATCCCCCAAGATCTCACAATTTAACTGTGGAACCGAGAGACTCAGATTCAGCATGGGATGGCGCTGGCAGTGTCCAAATTACTCTGTCCAACTTGGAAGAGACTTGACATCATTGTATTCTTTTTTTAAAAAATATATTTTATTCATTTTTTTACAGAGAGAACGGGAGAGGGATAGTTAGAAACACCGATGAGAGAGAAACATCGATCAGCTGCCTCCTGCACACCTCCTACTGGGGATGTGCCCGCAACCAAGGTACATGCCCTTGACCGGAATCGAACCTGGGACCCTTCAGTCCACAGGCCGACGCTCTATCCACTGAGCCAAACCGGTTAGGTATGATAATTGTATTCTTCATAGTGGTAGGTCTTTTAAATTTCTGGACTGAACCACGTCCGAGGTTTAGGACCTGGGCCATGAAGAGTGAACTCCAAGTGTGGAAAAATCTGGGCCATTCACACACTGCCATGGTGCTTTTCTTCACAGACCTCCCTGTTATGCATGTGTTTTTCCTTAGTTTTAACTTATTTATTAAATATAACATACAGCCCTAGGTTGTCTGGCTCAGTGGACAGAGTGTTGGCCTGCAGACTGAAGGGTCCCAGGTTCAATTCCAGTTAAGGGCACATGCCCGGGTTGTGGGCTCCATCCCCAGTGTGTGTGTGTGTGTGTGTCTGTGTGTGTGCGCGCATGCGCGCGTGTGCAGGAGGTAGCCGATCAATGATTCTCTCTCGTCATTGATGCTTCTATCTCTCTCTCCCTTTCCCTTCCTCTCTGAAATCAATAAAGATATTTAAAATATATATATATATATATCTCCTATGTAATGAAGAGCTAATATGCAAATGATCATCATGCCCTCAAGCCCTCACACCATCACAAGCCTCACCAGGAGGCTGCGTGTGCAATGGGCATGCATGGGTGGGTGGGGCTAGAGGCACGGAGGTGCTGCAGAGGTGAGTCCTGGTGGCTCCGCCTCTGCACGGCGAGGCCCGGGGTCCCCTGGCGTGGAGTCCCGCGGCTCCGGCCTACCTCTTTGCGGAGAGCGATTGTGGGGCACCTGCACTGTGAGAGGGCACAGGCCAGGCTGGGGACGCCCCCTGCCTCGAGTGCACGAATTCTGTGCACCAGGCCTCTAAAATATATATATAACGTAAGTATGGTAGCATGCAGACATCTTAAATGCACAGCTCAATTAATTTTTACATATGTACACATCCATGTAAGATCAAGATACAGAACACTCTAGAGCTCATTTTAGAAGTTCCTTGCATGTCTCCTCCCTGTCAAGATCCCTCTGCCCCACGGGCTCCACTGTTCCCACCTTTACTGCTGTAGTTTTGCTTGTTTTTGAGCAGAAGGACTCACACAGTGTGCAGCTGGTAGGAAGACATGTGGGCAGTCTGGGTTAGTCTCAGGGTCAAGCCAAGGCTCTCAAATCAAAACTACCATCAACGAAAACATGAGATAACACACAGTCCTGTCTGCCACACCGGCTGTGCGACTACTGCACGACCTTCTAACGCCCCCCCAGGACCCGCTCGCGGAGTTGAAGACGCCCTGTCCTCGGGGTGGGCAGACCCTGGCCATTTGTCTTCGAGCGCTGCCTGGTAACGGGATCTGGGAGTAACAAGCTGTGTTTACCCCACTTGTCACCCTGCATCGCTTCCCCGCTGACAGCCAGCATCATCCACTCCCAGGAAGGGCAGCAGGGCGTGGAGGATGTGAGGAGGCCTCAACAGGCTGGAATGTGTGCCCCACTGCTCTCCAGGTTCAGTTCAGGTTTAGGCTGCGGAGGCAAAGCTCCACTATCTCCTCACACCTCTCACACCGGGAGGTCCTCCGGGGGAGCACCCCACCTTGGCAAGGCGGCCCCCCACTCGCCATCCATGCACAGCAGAACCTCCTGTGTTGGGTTGGGCCTTTCACTCTGAAATCTGGGCAGAAAAGCTGTGCCAGGTGGGGGTGGGGACGCAAGAAGTTTCCATTGAGATGATGCAGAAAAGGGATCCTCAGAGAGCCAGACCCACTCCGGACACTGGGAGGGGCAGGGCTTTCTTTGCTTGGCTTTCTCCCCGCGGTCTTGACCTTCCCCTCGAGCGCAGCGCTGTTCACCTTCACTCCTTGGCACTGCCCCAACGTCACTTCCCAGGGCGGCTATTTTTAGCTGCACCGGCACCTGTTTGTTTCCATGGCTGTCTCAAAATGCTAAGTCTGCTGGCGGATTAGGGCACAGGACACCTCCAGAGGATCTATGCGACCAGCCGGAAGCGGCAGATCCTCAGGAATTCGGACTCTCATCTAAGTATTTATGGCTGACACGGAAGTACAGTGACCCTACCTTCCACGCAAGACTCTGGGGCATGCGGTTCCACCAAGGCTATTTTTGGGTATGACTTCGACATGGGAGAGACCATCGAAGAGGTGCTATTGGGATGTGGAAGTCGTGGGATTATAGCAAATTGTTGATTCGTGGGGCTAGGTTATCTGTGATGAGGACTCCCAGAAAAGTTCAGAATTTGAAACAGACACAGGCCAGGCCCAATCAGCATTTCAAAGTCCAGCGCAGTCTCCTGCCACTGCCCCTCAGGTCCTCCCAAAAGCTGGGGTCCGTTCTCACAGCCAGCCCTGCGAGCCCACTCCTCCCTGCTCTGTGTTCTCTCCTTCAGGCATCTTCTGGGCTTTCCTGTGTCACCCCATTTCCCTTTCACCCCACTACCTACCTCACCGACTTCCAGGACTCCCCCATTCCAACAGGGGACGAGTTGTGTCCTCTTCTCGCGCGCTGCCTGGTAACGGGATCTGGGAGTAACAAGTGTTCCAGCCCCACCCTAAGGGCCAGTCTATATCCTGATCCTGTAACTGACACAGGAGGGTCTTCCGACCCTTCCCATGACTCTGCTTGGAGCCCAGTGACCCTAACCATAGCCTGCTCAGCAGGTGAGTGTTGCTGTCGCAGACCTGTGCATGCCCAACCTCTGAGCCAGCTCACCCTTCCTCAGGGGCTGGGGATAGACACCTCGAGCACGTGGCCCAAAGCTATGTGAACTCTCATAAAGCCGCTGAGAACACTCCACAGGTGATAAGAGTGAAAGTGTTTGCAGCCATTTCCTCCCAGCTTCACTCTCACTGTTGCCCCTTCCAGGCATTCTCGCCTCCCTCTCCCAGTTCAGGCTCAATTCAAAAGGTAACTCCCTGCAGAAACGCATCCAGACCCCAGACTGGGATGAGCCGTCCCTCCTGGGCACCACAGTAAAATACACGATGCCTCCCAGGGTCAGCCAGAGAGTATGCATGGCAGTAAGAGCAGCTACGGGAGTAACGGGAAGCTTCCTACGGGGCGGGCCCTTCCTTTGCATCAGCTCAACCACTGAATCCTCACAACAAGCCTGCGAGATGGGCACTGAGGTTAGGCACCTGCTCCAAGTCATGCCTGTTGCTAAGTGGTGGGGCCAGTTTGAACCCCCCCTGCTCTTAGCCCCAACAACACAGCTCTCAGGAGTGGGCGCAGCCCGTCGGAGGGTGCCGCTGTGACCACGCAGCCATTGGAGCCCAGCTTTGCTATACCTCTGATTTTTTTCAAGAGAAGGTGGATGTCTGGATTTTTACATGAACTTTTCTAACTTGGTAAAATCAGTGTTCCAGCCCCCCCCCCCCCCCATCTGAAAGGGGCTTGGGCCAGTGGGCACAGGGCAGGCCTGCTAGGAACCACGCACCATGCACCGACCAGGCACTGCTACGTGGGGTCTTTCCTTCCATGGCCTGGATAATGATCCCCATGTCTGTGGTTTCAGGCAGACCTTCGAACACTGCAAGCTAAGTGAGGGCAGGGAACAGGTCTTAGAACCCATCATGTTTTGTGGAATCCTACACAGCCTCTTAGCCTCCTGGGAGGATCAGGGAAGAGGCTCGCCTTCACAGAGACCCTTTCACAGGCCACCACTGTCCTACACCCTGCCACGTACCCGCTCACTGAATCCTCACTTGCTGAGGTCGGCAATGTTGACCTCGCTGCCTTGCTTATTCTTAAACTCATGAAGGTCGTGCAGGGTTAAGAGGAGTCTCTTACTTAAGTCACGGACTTGGTTGGTGGCACCATGCACACTCCTTCCGGCTCACGGGACAGTGGGAAATAGCTGTTGATATGATCTACCTTGGTAGTTCCCGGCAGGAAAATCAATGCTTAAATTAATTAATTAATGAGGGAACTGTTTATGTTACATTCACAGGGCTCACGGCCACGTCGTCTGCGCTGAAGACTGAGCACCGCCCTGGAGAGAAAAGCTATTTCAGCAGTTTACCAAGTCCCTGCTTGGGTGGGGAAGGGGGGGATCGTCAGTCTCAAAGTGGAAAAAGCAGAGCTGTCTCTGGGGAACAGACCATCATGCTGTGCGGCAGGAGGCAGAGGGCGGGTGGAGCCAAGGTGGACTCCTGGGCCCTTGGCCAGGCTCCCTGCTTCTCCACACCGGGGTTTCCCTTCCTATAAAACGGGGAAGGTGAGTTTGGTACTAATAGGGACTGCTCTCTCACGGGGCCGACGTGAAGACTTAATCAGCTGACATACATGTTCAGAACCATTTCTGGCACCTGGCAGGCAGAACCCCAAGTCGTAGCTCCTTTGTCAACCCCCATAGGACGAGATCCTAACCGTTTCCTGATTCATTAACATCCTAACCGAGTTCCCTGTCTGGAACCACCTGCATCTGCTCAATCAGATTCCTTGGGAATGGGCATGTAGGACACATCGAAAGGCACGGGGTCAGGAACCGCCTGGAGGAACCACTGTCCTCAGATGCTTCCTCCAAGAGCCCAGGGAAGGCCCTGCCTGCCCTGAAGGAATCTTGGGATGTCTCACTGTATATGGTGGGTTTTCACTTGTGTTTTCCAGGTAGACAGCCTGCAAACAGTCATTGTTTTCCCTCTTCCAATCTTTATCTTGGCTCTTGAGACAATGAAAACCCTCATCCCCTTTCTAGCCCTTTGCACTTGCCCTTTGAGGAGAGGAAAAGGCCTGTCCACCTTGTCTACCTGGCAGTGACCCCAAGGCCCTGCTAGAGATGCCTGCCAAGGGGAGCAACTGTGGGGCTCCAGCAGGGGCTGCAGCTATGCTAGGCCCAAGGCTCCTCCCCGCCCCCCAGGGGCAGGCAGCACCCAAGAGGAGCTAGCATGGAGATGGGGACCTCAGAAGGTCTGGGAAAGAGAGCAGGTAGGAGAGAGGGCTTCCCAGGAGGCCAGGGGAGAGGCAGAGCTGAGGTCACCATAAGGAGCCAGGAATGGTCACATCACTGGGAGTGTCCCCACAAGGTCCTACACAAGGCTGGGACTCGGGACGTACTGCTGAATGGAAGAGGACCGTGAAGATTACGTCCTGTCCCCGTGGGCACAGCCCAGGATGGCCTGCTAGGTCCTCCTCCCGTTCTTGATGATACGGAGCTCCAAATGCCAGACTTTCTTACCAAGAGACACCCCGGTCTCAAGAAGCAGTCCCTTCAAGAAGGTAAACCATTTCCTGATTCACTAGTACCCTAACCAACTTCCCTGTGTGGAACCACCTACATCTGCTCAATTAGATTTCTTAGGAATTGGCATACGGGACATATCCTGGAAGGTGATGGGGATCGTCATTTGGAAGTGCACCATCGCAGCAGTACAGTGGTTCTCAACCTTCTGGCTCTTTAAATACAGTTCCTCATGTTGTGACCCAACCATAAAATTATTTCCGTTGCTACTTCATAGCTGTAATGTTGCTACTGTTATGAATCGTCATGTAAATATCTGATGTGCAGGATGGTCTTAGGCGACCCCTGTGAAAGGGTCGTTCGACCGCCAAAGGGGTCGCGACCCACAGGTTGCGAACCGCTGCAGCAGCAGGTTTCTGTGCAAAGCCGGGCTCCCCATTCGCTGGGCCTGCTCCCCTGAGAGACAGCCCTTCGGTCTCCCTGCTGCACGTCTGCCCCTCGGGAGGGCCCAGGGACCTGCATTTCCACAAGCACCTGGGACACTGTGAGGCGGAGTTCTGCAGAGCACTCTGAGGGACTCAGTGCCGAGGGCCCTGCACTCGGAAGCTTTGCAGCGTCCTCCTGATAGCTCCCCACTCCCTCTTCGGACCTAAGAAGCCCCCTGCACTTTCAGCGCTTGAGCAGCTTTCAGGAGCCCAGGTCACGGGCAGCCGCAGGAAAAGCAGCAGGCTTGCCAACAGCACCTGGCACTGCATGCCCCCTCCCCCCCCAACTTCAGGGTATGGGAGGGGCTGCAGAACATCCAGCCGAGCCCTCCTGTTTGAGTCATGGACCCAAACAGGACAGGTGCCAATGGCCTCGTGTGTACCTGTGTTCAGAGCCTCAAGGGAAGGAAGGTGAAGGTGAAGAAGCACTTGGGTTTCCACGCCCTGTGGGCCCTTCATCGCCTTCCTGCCTTGGGCTGCTCCTGGGGACTGACTGCCTTATTCATGAGCTAGGCAGTAATCAGTGGCCTTTCCCGGGTGGCCCACGGCTCTGAACTGGGTGTGTCCATCCGTCTGCCTCCCCTGGAGAGACTCACAACATTAGACTGCCCTGTTTAATGTTTTAAGGTGGCGCCTTTTAGATTAAGAGGAATATCTGGCCCTGCTTTCAATGACTACTATAAGAGTCTAGAAAAGATGTGGAGAAAAAAGATATCAATGACACACAAACCGGCTAACCCTGCCAAGCCCAGCCTATTCTGGAAAGTAACCTTGCTCATCCATTTCATACTGACTCCTGAGGAAAAGAAAAAAAAAATAAATCAATTTTTTAATGATCCATCACTTCCTCAAGACAGTAAAAACTGAACTAAAGATACAGAAAAACTGAGACCAACGTTTTTTTCTTCCTAGAATCGTCCCTTCTGCAAAAAAAGGCAGCTCCTGCCATTCCAGAGGGGCCCCCCTCCACTGGACGTGGAGTATTCGGCTACGGATGTGCGGCAAAAACGAAAACTGTGTGTATGACAAGATAAACACATACCTAGGAATCAGTCTGAACACATGGAATGGCAAGAATTTGGCTTTTCTGCCATGAATTAGATATGGCTCCCTCCCTCACTTCCTTCGGGTCCCTGGTCCAACTACGAGGCTTTCCCCTGGTCCAACACCCCCGTACAGCAGCCCAGCCTTTCCTCTCCACAGGCCTCGCTTGCTCTGGTCTATTTTCACCGCCACCTGGCACACTGTGGATAAGCTCACTGTCTCTCCCCAACCAGGCGACAGGTGAGTTGAGGACTGACACTTGACTCATGGCCACAGGCCCAGTACCTTGAAAGCACCTGCCCATTGGTCTGTCCGTCCATACATCCACCCAAACATCTACCTGCCGTTCAATAAATGCCAACTATGATCTAGACGCCATGATGGATGCTCTGTAAATGAGAAGACAGTAGAAATGGCTTTTGCTCTTGGAGAGACAGACCCTGGCAAATGTGTGTATACAAAATACAAAGCTATGGCCTAAGGAGAATGGGCAGAATGGTCTGAGAAAGAACAAGGCGGGACCTGTTTAAGAGTAGGGGCAAAGGGTAGCTCTCCTGGGCAAGTGACATTTAAGCTGAGACCTGGGGGCTCAGAGGGGTTTCAAGATGAAGAGTGGAGTGGATGAGATTCAGGCGGGGAGGTCCAAGGTGGGAAGAGTTTGGTGGTCGTAAATGAGGGAGGACATAGCATGAAAGACCAAAAGGAGTCAGGCCACGCCCTTGCCAGTGTGGCTCAACTGGTTTCAAGCCATCTCGGACACTGAGGGGTTGCTGGTTCAATCCACAGCACAGGGCGTGCAGGAGGCAGCCGATCAATGTTTCTCTCTCACAGTGATGTTTCTCTCTCCCTCTAAAAATCAGTTTTAAAAGTCTTAAAAAAAAAAAAAAGGAGTCAGACCACACGCATGGCTGCCTATCACCATGGTGCTGTGCACATGGCAGGCACACAGGCAAGTAACCAGGAACTGAATCCGTGACACTCAAGCATCAACTTTGTTTTCAAGGTTTAGAGCAGCGGTTCTCAACCTTCTGGCCCTTCAAATACAGTTCCTCATGTTGTGACCCAACCATAAAATTATTTCCCTTGCTCCTTCATAACTGTAACGTTGCTACTGTTATGAATCGTCATGTAAATATCCGATATGCAGGATGGTCTTAGGCGACCCCTGTGAAAGGGTCGTTCGACCGCCAAAGGGGTCGCGCCCCACAGGTTGAGAACCACTGGTTTAGCGACTCAAGGAATAGACAAACTTGAAATGTTCACTCCCACACCAATTCTAACAGTACTAAGAGCAATTATTAAGATATGGATGAAAATCCCCATTTGTTTTGGTATCATGAACAACACGCTTCTTAAATGTTGGCGAAAACCTTGGTAGGAGTTAAGTGTAGCTGAACATGTTTTGGTGATAGAAAACCACACAGCCCCTCACACCAATGTTCCGAATGACATTTCTGACCAGAGGGAACTCAGTGTTCACACCCAGGGGGCTGGACTGAATGTGCACTGTCCTTAGGACAAATGCTTAGAAGAATGAATGTGTTTTTAGAGTAACAGAGCTGGTATAAGTTTGTTTCCCGGTTTTTACTTTCTCCTCCTAAAATTACAATACAGGCAATAATGTTATGCTGCGTAAAACGAATGAGGGCCTCCTTACTGAACTCTCAGCTTCTTGGACGGAGGCGCGATCTCTGGATTCCCAGCCCCAGGGCAGTGGCTGGCCCCTAAGAGATGCTCCAACTCCGTTTAGACACGTTGCTCGTTTGGTTCAGCACCAGCCCCGCTGTCAATCCAGTGTCTGCCATATGCTGTCTGTAGGATTACAGGCTCTGGAACGGACTTTCCGGAAAATTAAATGAAATGGTGATTTATGACGAGTAGCCATTCCAAAGCGTAGGACTCGGCAGTAAGTCAGTAAGTGGCCGGGATTACTGCTTTGTCCCTAAAATGCAAGCGGCAATTGCAGGGGAAAGAATACAGTAACAAATAGTAATACAAGAATTGTGTAAACCTACTAGTACTTTTGTCCCACCCTGTATAAATAATAGGATGCTCTGTGTTACAAAATATACAAAATAATATGCAGTAGTTGTATACACATTCAAACCAGCCGGAAGGGCACACGCCAAGGAGGTAAGAGGGTGGAGTGGAGTGCACCTAGGCAGGGAGGGGCAGGGAGGGGCAGGACAGAATTTCATTGTACATGTACTGTTGGAATGTTTAACTACAATTAGCATGCATTTCTCCAGTGAGTGTAAAAGGAGTGATGAAATAAAATCTTTAATCCAGCTGGTGAACTTGAGTTCTTTTCCTCCGTATAAGCTTGAGCCTGTTTGAGGTCTCTGCTATATTCCTTTGGTCTATTATTGAACCATTATAAGAACTTTTAAAAATGCCTTTTAATTTTTTTAATCTTTGAATCTATTTGGAATTAACTTTATTTCATACTAATTTCCCACTTAATTTAAGTCTCATGTGTGCCTAATCTGAACTTGCATCAACTATCTATCTACTAAAAATTTAATATCTTTAAAACTATGATACTGAGTTGATATTTCAGCTGTAGTGGGGACATACAGTGTTCTGGTCATTTTAGTTGATCTCGGGTCAAAATATACATAACATGTCAGAGATAAGTTCTAGCTTTCAAATGTTAGAAATGCTATTAAAATTCACTGAACCCATGAAGAATGCACTCTCACCTTTCAAAGGGAAGTACTTTAGGTTCCTATAGGACCCTACAGTCAGTATTGACCCCTCTATTGAAACCATGCAGTACCCCAACTTCTTCACTATTACAATAAGGGGGCTGGAGCTCCCATGTCCTGTGGCCTGCTCTAATAGTCTAAGATTATCAAATTATCTTGCACAGAAAGAAACTGGACTCCTAATTTTTGGGGGTGATAAAATCTACCTCAAGCAATATATATAAATTAACTTACTAAAATTTACCAAAGACCTAAAATGTAAGAGGTAAAACTATAAAACTCTTAGAAGGAAGCAGTCATATGTTTTCATAACAAAGGATTAGGCAAAGGATCCTTAGATATGACACCTAAAGCATAAACAACAACAACCATAACTAAAACAGACAACTTGAAGTTCATCAAAATTAAAAAGTTTTGTGTCTCAAAGGATACTATCAAGTAAGTAAAATGACAATCCACAGAACACGAGAAAATATTTACAAATTAAATATCTGATCAAAATCTAGTAACCAGAATACAAAAAGAACTATTACAAATCAATAAAAAGATAAAAAATTTTTTTAAAATACCAGAGACTTAAACTGACATTTCTCTAAAGAAGACATACCAATGGCCAATGAGCATATAAGATGCTGAATGCCATCAGCCATCAGGAAAATGCAAATCAAAACCACAATGAGATACCAGTTACACCCACCAGATGGCTACAACCAAAAGGAGAGAGAATAATAAGTGCTGGCAAAGATGCAGAAATTGGGATCTTCACACACTGCTAGTGGCAATGTAAAACGAGGCACCCCCTTTGGAAAATAGGCCGACAGCCTTGCAAACATTTAAACTTAGAGTTACCACATGATCCAGCAATTCCAGATCTAGGTATACACCCAAGATAATAGAAAATGTATGGGCGTATAACAGTGCTATTCATAATAGGAAAAAGGTAGAAACAACTCAACTGTCCATTGACTAATGAATGGATAAACAACAGCGTATCATATAACGAAATATTTATGCAGCCATATAAAGAAATGTGTGCTGATTCATAAAGCAATATGCATAAACCTTGAAAACAGTATGCTAAGTCAAAGAGGCCAGTCACTGAAGGCCAAGTGATACGATTCCATTATATGAAATGTCCAGAATAGGCAACTCCAGAGAGAGAAAGTAGATGAGTGGTTGCCAGACGTTGGAGGGAGGAGACAAGGGAGAGTGACTGCTAATGGGGGAGGGTTTCTTTTCGGAGCGATGGAATGCTTTCGAATTAGAGTGGTGATGGTTGCACAACTCTGTGAATAGACTAAAACCACTGCACTGCTCACTCTAATAAAAGGGTGAATTTCATGGTATGTAAATTATATGTCAATAAAATAAACAGAATATATCTAAGCCACTAAAGAAATGAGAAAAAAAAAAATCTTGCACAATATTTCTGAAAATAAGCCTGAATCTTTATATCCAATTGGCATACCTTGAATAACAGTTCCAACCCTGGCTGCCCAACAGAATCGCCCAGGGAACTTTTAAAAACACACAGACGCTTGGACCTCCTTCTCAGAGATTACGATTTAATTGGTCTGGGTGGGGCTCGGGGACTCGTGTTTTTCAAAAGTTCCCCAGCTGATGCTAACGCGCAGCCAGGACTGGGGACTGCTGCCTAGAATTTGAGCTTTCAAAAGAGTCCCTGGTGTTGATTTAGACATGTTATTTTATCCTTTCTCATAAACATGAGACAAACACAATGTTAAATGGCTCGCCGTTTCTGGTTGTCAGAACTGGGCTTTTATTTTATTGTCTCTTCCACATTTTTATTTTTTAAAGATCAGCAGGTTGCCATTTTATACACAGAGAATCAAGTCTGCAATGGCCAAGACACATACTCAGGTCGCCATAGTGAGTTGGGGTGAGGATCAAGTTCCAACGTAGCCCTTGGGAACCTAACGCACTTCTTTTTCTAGTTACTCCAGCTGGAGCACTGGAGAGACCCACGCAGCACGAGTGGGGGACAGGCAGCACCCACAGGGGCTCAACGGGCAGAAAGGCCGGAGGGAGCCGGTAAAAACTGCAGACTCTCAAGCCCACAATCGTCACCTTCCGATTTGGCAAAATGGAACCATTCCGCTACCTCCCTCGCCTCCCAAATAACACACCTGTCCTCCTCCCAGGGCTGGGAAGCCGCGGTTGATTTCCCCTCCTCATCTCCGGTGAGCCACCTCCAAAGTGCTCACTCATCAGGGACCCTGCTCGTCCGATTTTCATGACTTTCTGCGAAGCCGATGAAACCCACATCGGGTCTGCATTAGGATCCACATGCGTCGCGGAGCCCCAGAGCTGTTTCCAATTGGCAAAGTCATGGCCAGTGCGTGTTGTTCATTAGTGTATTTGTGGGAGGCTGCGGGAGCCCCAACCCAGCCGCTGCCCGTGGGAAACTTCTCCCCAGATCAGAGGACCCCCCAGGCCCCGAGGACCAGGAACGAGGGAGCTGCCCACCCCTCTCCCTGCTCCTGCTCGGACTCCTTCCTGCACTCAAGAGGAACACACACAGACAGCCCTTGTCTGGGTTCTGGTGGCCGCGTCATCTCCCACAGATTTCCTATGCGGGTCCCTGGCCCCTCAATCCCACTTTCTCTCTCATGCGGCTGTTTTATAGGTTGAATTCTAATCTGGGTTCCTTCACAAAGTCGCCTTTGACTAAAAGCTAATAAAACCCCGAACGAGAAATTCAGGAGGCATGGAGATGCCACGTGACTGTAACCTAAGGTTGCTGGTCAACTTGAGTTGGGTTTCACGCTCGTATACCATCTGGGGGCTTCAGTCCCACCCGCCTGCGTGGCAATAAAGAAGGTCTTTGTTTGTGCTCACACGGAACACGCGGCTGAAGCTCTTGGGGAGCCTTGCCGGCAGCCTCACGCTCTAGAACCACTGCATGCCAGGCTCTGGGCAGAGGCGCCCAGCTCTGCTCACCGAAGTAGCTGCCTCCACAGGCGCAGAACTGCCCGGCCACAGGCGGGCTCCTCACACCTGCTCTGCGTCACACCTGCACCTGAGCTCCGCCCTGCACCGCCAGGAGCTGCTCCAGCTCTCAGAGGAGGAAGCCTTTTTGTCAACGGGCATCCAGATCCTGGGACATAAACACCTGACAAACCAATGAGAAGAACAAGGGGGCTGTGCTGGGTCCTGAAACCCACGGCCATGGTTGAGAGCTGTGTTATATCAGCCTCATCATCGGGCAATTTATTTCTGAATTTTGTTTTTAATTGCAGAGAACTGAGAAAACTTTGATTTCCACAGATAAGTGGTAATGAACGTTAAAGGCTTTTTTTCTTTATCCTTACCTGAGGATATCTATTCCTGCTTTTCATTTTCAGAGAGTGGAAGGGAGGGAGGGAGGAGGGGGAGAGGGAGAGAGAGAGAGAGAGAGAGAGAGAGAGAGAGAGAGATTGATTGACTGGTTGTCTCCCGCATGCACCCCCAACCGCGGGTGGGGATCAAACCTACAACCCAGCTATGTGCCCTTGACCAGGAATCGAACCCATAACCCTTTGGTGCATAGGCCAACCCTCCAACCACCAAGCAACACTGGCCAGGGCTAGGAGACTACCCTTCTATCTTAGGATGGTCTTTACTTAAAGTGGTGTTTCTTGCTTTTCTTTCAGTATTGCCCCCTTCCCCCCAACCCACCCCCAGGAGCCTTAGTCGGCATTTTTGCCTAAATCTGCTCTCCCCCCTCCATTAAATCTTAATGCCACAGGTATCCTGTGTATATGTGTCTACGTATTGACCCCTTGGAGGGCCATGAACCACTCTCATAGCTAGAACTCCCTCCTGCCCCCCGGCTTGGGGGCAATACCAGTCCAGTTGAGAATGCATGAGAGCAATGGATATAAAAAATGTTTGTTTCCCCCTAGCTGGTTTGGCTCAGTGGATAGAGCATCGGCCTGCAAGACCAAAGAGTCCTGGGTTCCATTCCAGTCAAGGGCATGTACCTCAGCTGCAGGCTCCTCTCCGGCCCAGGCTCTGGTCCCAGTTGGGGCGTGTGCAGGAGGCAACCAATCGATGTGTTTCTCTCACACTAATATTTCTCTCTGTCTTTCCCTCTTAAAATCCATGGAAAAATATCCTCAGGTGAGGATTAAAAAAAGAAAGAAAATTTTTGTTTCAAAGCAGAATCATTAAAATAACACTAGAAACAACAATGAAAAATTCTTAGGTGATAATTATTTCCCAGACACCTTTCTAAGTATTTACCTGTATTTACTCACTAAGCCTCCTGGTACTGTTATTATCCTCATTTAATAGATAAAGAAAACAAGGCAGAGAGAGGCTAGGTGACCTGACCACGTCCACGCAGGGGGCACGTGGCAAAGCTGGGAGTCAGGCCCAGGAGCCCACCCTGAACCACTAGGCAACACCACCTTCCCAGGCTGCTGAACGGCTGCTCACTCCTTATCACAAACATATAAACCAAGTGAGATGCATCCAAAACTTGCAACAAGCCTGAAACCACCCATCGTAACACAGCTCCACAGAGCGACAAATTAGCAAACTGACCACTGAGCCGTGAACACGGCCCAAGCCAGGCCGGCAGGGGCCGGCATGAGCATCTGGATAATGGCACGAGGGACTATGCCCGCCTGAGTATTTAGCAAAACTGGTGCTCGGCTGCAAGCTTCCTAACCAAAACCACATTTACAAGGAATTCCAACACAGACAGAAAGTGGCCGGGGACTTACACCCCGATGGGAGCCACCCTGGCAGCTCCAGTGAGTGCACCGGTGGTCCCCAGTATGTTGAAATGCAGGATATCTAATCAGACATGTTTTACTTCGGTTGCACATTTTTACACGGTGAAAACAGAATTTAAAAAAATAAAGTCCAGCCGAAACCGGTTTGGCTCGGTGGATAGAGCGTCAGCTTGCGGACTGAAAGGTCCCAGGTTTGATTCCGGTCAAGGGCATGTACCTGGGTTGCGGGCACATCCCCAGTAGGAGATGTGCAGGAGGCAGCTGATCGATGTTCCTCTCTCATCGATGTTTCTAACTCTCTATCTCTCTCCCTTCCTCTCTGTAAAAAAATCAATAAAAAATATATTAAAAAAATAAATAAATAAAAAAAAATAAAGTCCAACATTTGAGAAACCCCCAAAGCACGGGACTCACAGTAGAGAATCACCCCATGACCCTCCCGGCTCTCCGGTCTGACTGAGGGTGCTGCTCCCCCCGCTGAGACAGCCTCCGCCCAGCCTCCTGCAGGGCCCCAGCACCCAGCTCCTGCTGCGCCCCACCCCTGCCCTCTGACCTTCCAGTCCATTCCCTCAGCCGCACTCTCGCCTCCCACCAAAGGCCCGGGCAGCACTCGTTCTTCGGCTCCCTGGGTGGTTCTGATGTGCAGTGGGCTCGAGGCTACACTTAGTCCTGCTGTCGTCTCCATTGCAGAAGGTAACCCCAACTCTGCGCAGGACCCTGTCCAGCCTGCCCAAGCCCCTTTGTGCACCTGAAAAAGATGCCACTCCCAGCCTGTTCCTTCTCCCCAACACCCAGAGAGTGCTCTTCACTTTCCGCTTATCTAGGCGCCCTGTTCATTGTTACTTTCTTCCCATTCCTCACCCATGTACTGAATGCCTACTATGTGCCAGCCACTGCGGAGTCAAAGCAGATTAAACAAACACGTGCTGTTTCTAGTGTTTCAGAGGAAAAAGAACAGGGGGCCCAATTTGGGGTGGGGCGGGGGCGTGGAAACCACCTGAGGAAGGAGTGAGGCGAACCACATTCTAGGCAGAGCAAACCCTAAGCAGGCGACTCAGAGACGGTGGAGCCTGGTCCACCTGAAAGCAGGCCACTGAGGCAGAGCAGGGAGGGGCTCCTCCTTGGAGAGGCTTGCCTCTTCCCCGCCCGTCCAGGGGTCACTGCTGGCAGGGGTAAGGGCTGGGAGGTGAGAACACCTCA
Organism: Myotis myotis; assembly: GCF_014108235.1. NCBI lineage: Eukaryota > Metazoa > Chordata > Mammalia > Chiroptera > Vespertilionidae > Myotis > Myotis myotis. The sequence goes on from NW_023416318.1 coordinate 1,586,033, forward strand.
CTCACCGTGACTTGGTTTCCCATCTGTCAATCGGGAGTCATCGTGACCCCTCCCCAGATGGGGTGGGGATTAAATGCAGCTGACCTCCACACGCAGTGTCCCTGACCGCAGGACTGTCAGAGCGCCCCCGGTGACTCTAGTGCACCGCTGAGGCGACGCCACTGCCGAGAGCATGCAGAGCACGCACAGGGGCATGCTCAAAACACGGGGGGTGGGGGAGCTGTTGCCATGAGTGGTGTCTCCAGTCCGCCCCCCTCCCACCCGTCTTTGGAAATGCTCAAGCTGCCAGTATGACAAAACTATAAAAACTGCTTAACAGCCAAATTCACAGATACAAAGGGGAAAGGGAGTTGTGAGAGGGAGAGATGGGAGTTATTATTTAATGCATACAGACTTTTCATTTGGAAAGGTCAAGGCCTGGATATGGATGCTGGTGATGGTCGACGTATGGGCCAGGAGGTCCCGGTTCGATTCCCAGTCAGGGCACAAGCCCAGGTTGTGGGCCTGATCCCCAGTGTGGGGTATGCAGGAGGCAGCCAATTAATGATTCTCTCTCATCATTGATGTTTCTCTCTCTCTCTCTCCCTTCCTCTCTGAAATCTATAAAAATTTATTTTAAAAAAATGGTTAAGATGGTAAATTGCATGTTGCATCTATTTTACCACAATTAAAAAACACCTGTTTACTTATATTCAAAATGTCTTTCAGTCTCCACAGAAAATGGGCATACCTCAGAGATAGTGCACATTTGGTCCTAGCTACCGCAATATTCTGCAATAAAGAGAGCGGTAATCTTTTTGCTGATGGAAGGTCTTGCCTTCAATTTGTAAAAACCACAACATCTGTGAAGCACAATAAAGCAAAGAGCAACAAAAGGTGTGCCTGTAGAAGAAACAATGCTAACTTGAAAAATAATTAAAAGAATACATTTACACTCTCCCATCTCTCTAAGAATCAATCCAACCGAAATGCCACATTTGTGTAAAGGTGTATGTATAAGTATGTTCATTGGGGCATGTTGAAATGGGACAAAAAGAATAAAGTTCATTACTAGGGAAGTGATTAAAAAAACCAAGTCTTGGCAACGCTCTGAAATCATGAAGAGCATGAGATAGTCGTCTCTGTAGACACTGCCGGCTCAAAGGAGTAACATCCTATCCAGGGAGAACTCGGCCCTGGGGCATCTGAACTCCATTCCCATATTAAGGAATCCGCGCCCCCTCTGAGTCCTGGTGGGAGGCAGGGTCCACCTCCCACTCGGAAGCTGCAAATGCCAGCAACATCAACAGTGGCAGCACCCTCGCCATTCCGGTTTTGTGGCATAATTGTGGCCAGGGTCTGGGCTGCTGCCTAGTTCCCACAGTCTAACTCCGCGGCCTTCCCAGGGAGTCTGGGAACCACCCTGTGTGTGTCCCTTAAAGGAATTCCTTTTCTGCTGCTATCAGTCAGTTGACATCTATTGCTTTACAACTAAGAACCCCACTGATAAAGATATTCAGATGAGGACCCCGGCTTTTAAAAAAAGAAAACAGGCCCTTATAAGTCAACAGATAATGACAGCAAACATTTCTTGATCACCTACTATGTGCAGACACTGTTCTGAGCTCCTTTCATGGACCGCTGCAGTTAGTCTTCCCACCCCTACTGGGTCTGCAGTCTCCTTCTCACTTTACAGATGAGGGGATGGAAGCATAGGAAAGGTTTCAGAAACTTGCTGGCAGGTAGTGGAAGCGGTTCATGAACCCAAGAAGCCTGGCTCCAGAGCCACAGTCCCAGCTACTAGTATATGCAAATAGGACAGTTCAAACACTTGGAAAAAGGACGTAGGTGGGGGTTGGGGGATGGTTCTCAAATACTGGGGGGTGGGGCTGAAGGAAGCCTCTGATGTGTTTCTTGTGTTTGGTTTTAAAATTTTGCTACAAGAACTATTCATGTGCTGCTTTCAGATAGAGCAGTGTTTTTGTAAGATTAAACCTGAACCAGGGCGCTTGTAAACAAAAGCCCCTTGCAACTGAGACTCCACTACGCCTGCCCTGGCTTCCTGCTGCCACCCCAACCCCTGAAAGACCGAGGGTTCAGCTCCACCTCATGCCTGGGTCTCCTCCTGGTTCTCCTGTGAGAATCCACTCCTGGGGTGTCTACCGTGCTGCCGCACACAGCTGGGTGTGGACACCAGACGCCATTCACCCTGGGCTCAAAGGCCTTGCAGCCCCATGTGGTCCTGCTCATCCTCATAGACTCTTCCCATCCATCCATCCACCCACCCACCCATCCGCCTTGATCAATTCTACAATTTTCACTCTCCAAGGCCCAAATTAGAGCTATTTCTCCTGGCAGCCATGGTGTCTCTTCTCCACCCACATCATTTCCTGAGCACAACCCCTCCTTTGCTGGTGGAAAGGTACCATGTGAGGGGCCTTTTCTCCTCAGTTTATTTGCCCTCTTCCCTTTTACTCAGATGGTCTTTATCCCTCCACTCCCCGGGGCCATTCCTGGGCTCCTCAAACCTCCGCCTCCCCCCACCCCCGCTTTTCACACAACCCCCCGCCCCCGCCCCCACCACAACAAGGGCAAGTCTTTCTAGAAACTGCCTTGGTTACTAGTTTATTCTGCAATAACCCTGACAACCAAGTGCTACTTTTTCACGAGCCCTAGCCACATGAGGATTTTTAAAAATCTTATTTCAAAATAATTTCAGACCTACAAAAAAGGTGCAAGAACAGTAAAATGAACTCCCTCCACCTAAGTACCTCAAATGTTAACATTTAGTTTGCTTTCACCTTCTCTCCTTCCAGTTTCTTTTTTCTGAACCATTTGAGACTAAGTTGCACTCACTTTACCTCTAAATGCTTCAGTGCACATTTCCTTAAAAAGGCATTCTCTTACATTACCAGTTTAATTACCTGACCAGGAAATGAACATTGATACAATAATATCGTCCAATCGACAGACTTTATTCAAATGTTCCCAATGGTGCAGGATCCAATCCAGGCTGAACACTGATTAGAGTGAATCTGCCAGCTTCTACACATGTCTGAAACCTCTGATCCCTTGTGTGCAAAAAATTCCTGGATAGAGAACTGCCTCATCCATCCAGAGCGACAAGACACTTTCCTCTCTGGGCTCCCTACTCCATCACCCCTGAGGATAAAAGGACCGAGTAGCTGACTGCTCTATACATGGAAAGGGATCAGCCACCTTCAGCTTCCCCCAGGTATCGTCACATTCATTCAACTGGAAACAGAGAAGCTCATTTTACAGCATGATTACCGGGTGTCAGAACGTGACATGTTCTACATGCATCATCATCTCATTGAAGCCCCACGGGTTCCACTGTTATCCCATTTTGCAGATGAAGAAACTGAGTCCGTAGGGGCTGAGCAATTTGCTTCAGGTCTCTCTAATGCTTAAACTCGGATTAGAAATGAGGGTGGAAAACACACCTTGTCATTCACAGTCCGGCCAATCCTCTCTGGGCTGAAATAAGGCCCCGAGATCAGAGGGAAGCAGAAGCTCCAACAGAGACCACTGAGGCCACAGCGTCCACCAGGCACAGGGCCCACGGCTCCCTGGCCCTGGCCACACTGGCCACATGCAGCAGTCACCTCGATAGAGAAGTGGGCTCTGCAACCACAGTGAAGGCAGAACGACACCGAGTTCCACGCTGCGGAATGCTTTCTCCTTGTGGCCCGAGACTGAATGGTTGTCCCGCCCTAAGAAGAGCTTTCTCCCTGAGGAGCTGAATGTGAGACCAGGCAGAGAATTGGCCACAGTCAAGGAAGAAACCAACTTCTAATGCACTAAATCAGCGGTTCTCAACCTGTGGGCCGCCAACCTGTGGGCCGCGACCCCTTTGGGGGTCAAACGACCCTTTCACAGGGGTTGCCTAAGACCATCGGAAAACACATATGTAAACAGTGGTTCTCAACCTTCCTAATGCCATGACCCTTTAATACATACAGTTCCTCATGTTGTGGTGACCCCCAACCATAAAATTATTTTCGTTGCTACTTCATAACTGTAATTTTGCTACTGTTATGAATCGTCATGTAAATATCTGATATGCAGGATGTATTTTCATTGTTACAAATTGAACATAATTAAAGCATAGTGATTAATCACAAAAACAATACGTAATTATACAGTGGGACCTTGACTTACGAGTGTCCCGACTGAGTTTTTCCGAGATACGAGCTGTCTCTCGGCTGGTTTTTGGCTTTGAGTTGACAGAGTAATTTGAGTTAACGAGCTCCTGAACGAGCTCCGTCACGGAAAGAATTAAACTCGTAAGTCAAGGCCCTACTGTATGTGTGTTTTCCGATGGTCTTAGGCGACCCCTGTGAAAGGGTCATTCGACCCCCAAAGGGGGCGCGACCCACAGGTTGAGAACCGCTGCCCTAAATCAAGAGCACTGAGCGCACATCGTGGGGTGACATCCCATCTCCCTGCTGTGTCCGTGGCCTGGGCCAAGCTGACTCCAGACCAGGTGTGTGTGACCTCACGTAGCACCCGTACCCTACAGGAACAGCTGTGGGGGCAGGAGGCTTTGAAGCCAGTGTCACCTTAAGGAGATCCACCTCCCTCCGTCCGTTAGCCACGGAGCCAATCAACTCCTGCCTTGAGAGGGAAGGCCATGCATTTGTCTCACCTCCCCAGGAGCTTGCCGTCTGTCCCCAGCACAGATGCCGCACTCCAGCTGCTGGCAGTTTGCAGACGGCTTCTATGTTTCCCCAACTAAACTGTGAGGTTCTCAAAGACTTAAGCTGCCTAACTTTCTGAGTGCCGTGGCCCTACTAAAGGTGCGTTTCCTTTTCTTCCCTTTTTCTTAACTCTTAAAACTGAGGTAGAAATGATAACAACTTGGTTCACTCCGCCAGAGTAATGTTTGCCGAAGCCCTCACCTTAGCCACCAGGAGCTTGAGCCCTTCTCTCCACTGAAGCTCTGCCACTGACCTTGGGAGCCTCAGTTATTCCACTTGTAAATGGGAATAATAACCTTTCCTTCCTTAATGTGCTGGAAGCCCGTGTACAGCACACGTGCACATCTTTTCCTCACATCGTTGTAGCGTGTGTGTACACAACAGCTTAATGGCTTACGTCCAAGCACTTCGCCCAGGAAGTTCCCCGCAAACGAAAGATTCCACGATTTCTTCTCCTAGTACTGTGACTGCCGCCGGGAGGTCATCAAACACAAGGCTGCCCAAGCACTCCGAGAGGCCCACTCCCAGGAGCAGGCTACCCTGCAGCCTCTTCAAAGGACAGTAAAGGAAACCAGCGCACCCCGGGCCTAACGGGGCGGAGCACGACCGAGCTCACTCCATCAGCAGCGCTTATTGAGTGCCTCTGGTATGCAGGACTCTGAAGATGAAAGAGACAACATCCCTGGTCTTAAGCAGGGGATCAGCTGGGTGGGACACAAAGATAAAAGCTGAAGGTCAGAGTCAAAGATGAGTTGGTGCAGGCCCCCGCTCGCACATGCCTTCCCTCCCTTCCAGAGCCCCCAAGTGCACAAAACGAATGAGCCCCCGATTTTGGTCCAAGTCACCCCTCGGGACGCACTCCTGGGCCCCAGGCTCCGCCGAACAATCGGGGGCTCCCAGAGGCAGGCCGAGCGGGCACATTCTCATGTGCAGCGCCCCTCTCAGCTGTTGTGTCCAGGCGGCCGGGGTCTCCGAGGCGCATGAATGCCCCTGAATGGGCCCATTCAAGCTGATGGACAGGAGCTGAAAGCTGCACACACACAAAAGCCACCGGGCAGCCGGGGGCCGCAGCCCGGGTTTGCCCACGGGAAGGAGGCAGTCCCGCCACAAAGGGTGGCGTGAAGACTTCTCTGCGGACTCAGTGGCATCCTCTGGGTGCCCACTGCACAGCACTCCCCGCCCCCCGCCCCCAAAGCGGGTAGCAGCACAGACCGTGGCACTGCATGTAGAAGGCTGAGAGGGCCAGAGGCAGTGAACGTCTGACAAACAACATACGAGGAGAATACCCTTTTCTTGAATAGCAAGATGGGGCTCTGAGCCAAGGCGCTGATGGGTGCCTCCGGGTGCCTATCTTGGACGTGATTAGGGCTGCATTCCTGACACCCGTGGTGACCTCTAAGGACTCCGACTGACCCGAGATTGTTTAACGTGTCACCAAGAAAAATGATCTCGAAGGGACACGGCCAATATTTAAATGAGGAGTGGAGAGGCACGGTCCCATTCTTATGTCACTCACTTGGTGTTTTCCAGGAAAACAGCAAATCTCTCTGAAACGCCATTTGCATTTTTAAACAGAACCAGGAAGGGAAGAAGCACCCACCTGGAATTGCTTTAATGGCTCCAAGGGGAGGGCAGGCTCTGCTGGGCAGGGGAGCCAACGTCTGTTTACACTGTTGCACACAAATATTTTACGCTCACAGTCAGGTGGCGACTCTGGAACGCATGCGTCTCCGCTCCGAGATCACGTTACTTTAGAAACAACCCCCCAAAAAGATAATTAAAGATAGTTCCTCCTCATAATGCAATACTATAATGAGCAATTAAAGTTAAATTAGTTTGTCGTAATAAAAAAGATGGATTACGTCCCTGGGCTTCCCAACCCAGAGCGAGGAATTCATGGGGAGAGGTCTGTGACTGCGTAGCCGTTTCCTACGGAAATGTGAAGTGTTCTGACCAATTCTGTGAGCAGATCGGGGTATCATGGAGGTAGAGATGGACCCTGGCAGAACTGGGAGTTTTGTTTATATTAATTTTACTTCTAAATACTAGGAAAATTTAAACACAGTAGAAAGGACAGAAACACATAAACATCAATAAATTCACCATCCCAAATTCACAAATGTTAACATTTTGTCCTATCTGCTTCAGGTCCTGTTCTTTTTAAAGAAAATGTTATGGAACAAGAAGAAGCCTTATACGGAGGCAACCACATGTCCATATTTTCATAGGTGTTTTTTTTTGGTTGTTGTTAATCCTCACCTGAGGATATTTTTTCCATTGATTTTTTAGAGAGAGTGGAAGGGAGAGGGAAAAACAGAGAGAAACGTCGCTGTGAGACACATCAATTGGTTGCTTCCTGCACACACGGTGGGAGTGGCGGGTGGGGGGTCTAGCCTGTAGCCCAGGTAGGTGCCCTTGACTAAAATCAAACCTTCGACTCTTCAGTCTGCGGGCCGCCGTTCTAACCACTGAGAGAACCGCTAGGGCTATAGGTTTGCCATTATGGATGGAACATAAACAGACTATAATACTGTTTGGTGCTTTTTAAGCTTTTTCTTTTTTTGAAATAATTAGATTCACAGAAAACGGAAAAGAAATGGACAGAGGTCCCATGAAGCCTCTCCCAGCCTCCTCCAGTGTGAATGCTTTTCATTTCTATCAGAAACCAGGATATGTACACTGGCTCAATCCACAGAGTTTATTCCGATTTACCAGTTTGATAAGCATTCCTGTGTGTGCGCGCGCACGTGTCTATGCAATTTCACCACATGCGTTACTGCTACAATCAAGATACTAACCTGCCCTCTCCCCAGCAGGCTCCCGCATGCTACCCCTCTACAGAGACACCAATCCCTAACACCTGGCAACCACTAATTCATTTCCCACCTCTATAATTTTATTATTTCAAGAATATTGTGTAAGTGCAATATGTAACCGCTGGCTTTCCTACTCAGCATGATTTCCCTGAGGCTCATGCATGTGGTTACCTGTACTGATAACATGTTCCTTTTTTACTCCTGAGTAGCATTCCACGCTGTGGATGTACCGCCGCTTATTCAACCGCTCACCGCTGAATGACATCCCGGCAGTTTCTGGTTTGTGCCTATTTTGAATAACAGTGCTGTGAACATTCACCTAGAAGTTTCTTTGTGAATTCACATAAAGAGCCCTGAGCAGGGATCAGAGCCTTGGCCCACTCCCCAGAGGGTCATGGGTTCAATTCCCAATCAAAGGCACGTGTGCAAGGCAACCAGGCAACCAGTCGCTGTGTCTCTCTCACATTGTTGTGTCTCTCTCTCTCTCTCTCTCTCTCTCTCTCTCTCTCTCTCTCTCTCTCTCTCTCCCCCTCCCCCTCCCTCCCTCCCCTTTCCTCCCTCCTTTCCACTCTCTCTGAAAAAGCAAAAGCAATGGAAAAAATACCCCAGGTCAAGATTTTTTTAAAAAAGAGAGAAAAGTGGTAAAAGGGCCCAAATAGTTTGGAAATACAAAGGAACCTCTCTTTCCCATGTTAAGGATTACTATTTAGCTACAGTAATTCTGACAGCACGATATTGGTAGGGGGATAAATAACGTGTAGGTCAAATGATACTGGACCAATTAAACATCCTTAACAAAAACGGTCAACCTCAACTTCACACCTTATACAACAAGTAGGTCAAAATGAATGTAAAACATAAAACTTTAAGAAAAAAAACATAGGACACATCTGGTTTCTATAATTCCCAGAACAACAGGAAGAGCCTTTTACCAGGTCCCCTCCTCTGCTCTGTCCCTGATGACGAAGTTCCACTATCAGACAACCATGCCTTTGGCTTAGGGTCTCATCCAGAAAGTTCCTTTGGGAGAGATAAAATATGAGCTGTCAATCTTGGGGTGAATCAGAGTATTAAGTCCTCTCCAGCTGATAGCTACGAGGAGGCAAGTGGAATGAAAAAATGTACTAAGCACTTGGAGAATAGAGGAGGGTGGAAAGGAGTAAGAGGAAAGATATCCTGTTCTCACAAGTCCCACCTACTTGATAATGTCAAGGTCAGTTCTTTCAAAACCTCTGACTGGCTCAGGATCATTGGTGGTGCAGGTGGTGATGGGGTTTCACCAACCTACGCCCACCCAGCCTGAGCAGACAGGCACACCAATTCCCATGCAAAGAAAAGGAGTGTGTACAGGCATAAGAGAATGGGGGGCTGTTGATGCATCCCCAGTAGTATCCAGCTCAAAAGAAAGAGCTTGCATTCCAACCAGGCTAACACTATGCAAAATATATTTATTACCTATCTAGTATTTTCCTTCCTGGCTTTATTATCTCTTTTATGTAGATGTTTTATGGAACTACTTAGACAAATGCCTTGAGACTCGCTTTTAACTCTGTGTGCAGCATGGTTGAGGAATGGAGTATTCCAGGTACAGAAATATTGGGCATATTACCATCTTCCAAAGAATCAAAAACAACCAAGGGATTTTAACCCTAAAGCTCTACAGAAATAAATTCTTCATCTACGCTAAACTAACTTAAATTGTCGTCATATAATCTGAGGAATAAGCATCATGGAAACACCCGGAATGGAAAACTTAAACCCAGGACGTGCGGTCCCAATTGGATCTGTGCTTGCTTTTCTCGCCCACAGTGGGAAGTGTTCAGAGAGGAGGCATCAGGTCTCCACAGCGCCCCTGAGGGGAAGGAGGAGCCACGGCAGCTCAGCGCCCGCAGCTCAGAGCCTGCCCTCAGCTTTTCCTTGTTACTTTTTTGATTGATTGACTGATTGACTGGAGAGAGAGAGAGAAACATTGATTTTTTTGGCCCACTTACTTATACACTCATTGGTTGTTTCCTGTATGTGCCCTGACCAGAGACTGAACCCACAGCCTTGGCATATGGGGGACAATGCGCTAACTAGCGGCCAGGGCTCCACGTTTCAATGGGCCCGAAAACACTTCTCTCCTGACTGGGAGCTCACCCTTTACCTCCTAGCCAGGCTGCTCAGAGTTAAAATGGGGCAGCAGAACATACAAACAGAGCAGGAGGCAGCGCCTCAACCAACCTGGACCACAAGGACAACGAGGGCCCGCCCAGTTCTGACCACCTTCCTTGTGACCAGCTAGTCACAAAAACCTGCGGCAGCCTTAGTCCAGGGCGACAGCGCAGGCTGAGACAGTCCTTCTCTCCCGCGAGGCAGCCTCCCGAGAAAATTCAAAAGCACAGACAGAGCCGTCCACACTGAGCCCCCTGAGATGCTGTGAGGTGCCCTGGCTGCCAAGGTGAGTGTGAGGGCACGAGCCTCTGACTCCTGCTGGGGACTGGCCTTTCCACGCCTCAGCTGCCTCCTCTGTAAAATGCAGTGCCGAACCCCTGAACCCACCTGCGGGCGTGGCCGAGCAGGCCCTCGGCGCAGGCCATTGTTACGATTCCAGTTCACGCTCCTAGCGCACATCTGCCTAACGCTGACCTGCCGATTGCCCCTGCGCAGGCGGTCGCATTCGTACGGAACGTGGAATTTTGCGTCCAGAGCTAGGAGAGATCCTGCAGGCTGGAATGAGCTCCAGATGTGGAGTCTGAAAGCAGACAGGGCCGAGCCTGTCACTCAGCCTCACTGTGACACCGTGGGGCAGGCCCTGACCTCGAGGAGACACGCGGAGTCTTTGCCTTACAGGGGTGCTGAGAGGGTCAGAAGGGAGGCCTCCCGTGAGAGCCCAGCACAGCTGGCTGTAACAGGAGCTCAGGGCCCAATCGAAGAGGGAAGGCCCGGCTTCCCGACACGGGCAGGCCGGGTAGAATAGCATCGGAATGGGCGCTCACTCAGAGGGAAGCAGTCCCTGAGCCTGCCCTGCCCCATTCCACCCATCTGCCAGGGCCAGAAACATGAACAGGAAGGCCCTCAGCCCAGGCAGAGCAGCAGCTACCGGGAGAGGCCCTGTCCTTACCGCCTCCTCGAAGCTGCAGCCACCGGGAGGCCTCTTCGTAGTCGCCGTTGCACGGATGCCAGAACTACCACGGACTCAACATTGCAGGACCCTTCTCCTGCAAGCCGGCTCTTAAATTCATCCCTCGTCCCACTCACTCTCCTCCAACACCCCGTCTCGGCACCCCCCCAAAACTTCCAGAACCACCTCCAGGTCCCCTTCACCCTGGAAGACCCCACAGTCCTCAGCCAGACTCCACCTTCCAGAGTGCTGCCTCTGCCAGGCCTGGCCCAGCCCCCATCCTGGCTGCCAAGACCTTATTCAGGTCACTCCTCTGGCCTCTCCACTGTGCCCACCCCCAGTGCCTTTCAAGTACCTGGAATGTCTTCCCCTCTCCTTTTATGATCTCCAGCTATGTTAACGTGTAATTGACATGTAACACTGGGTAAGTTTGAGGTGTACGACCGGATGCCTGATGCACGTATATTTTATGAACCCTTCCCCTCCTCCTGTCCACCCAGATCCTGCCTGGCTTTCCCAGCGTGGCTGAAGACCTGCTCCACACGAAAGGTCCTTCCCGACTTCTAGTGCACACAGACACTTCGTTTCTCCTAGTCCAACCTCTCTCCCAAAGACAACGCCTCAACGTGGAATCGACCAAACTCCAGGGGACCAGGCCTGGGACGTGTGCAAGGCAGGGAGTGCACTGTGCCTTCTGAGTGTAACGATGGTTCAAAAGTTCTCCTTCCACAGCCCAAGTCCCAGATCCACCTCACTCCCTCCAACAATGTCCCCCGACCCAGAATCACACATCACCTCGACCCTCTTTCCACAACCACAGCCCAACTCTGCAAAGGTCATGATGGCGGAGACAGCCCACCTACCCTCCCTCTCCTCCAGGCCGGCCTCCCACAGGCCGCCTGCCATCGTCACTATCGTGTGTTTGTCTGCAGTTCCCAGAGCTGGGCCTGATGCTCCAGGAGTGGGCCGAGCAGGACAGAGTTGCGGGGCTACCCTCTACCTCGAGCCGGGCTCTGTAGTTGGACAGCTGGCGGATACATTTGCAGTCCTCACGCAGCCCTCACTGATCGTATTTGGGTTGCTATGGACTCTATGACTAGATAAGTTAATTGAAAATGGCCTTGGAGCGTGATCTCTTGCAGCTTCTGGAGTAAAGACAGGTAAGTACCTGCTGACTGACCCACCGATTTTGCCCCCAAGTCAGTCCTGACCTATATGACATGCCTAGTCACGTGGCTACAATTCTGACAGAAAAACACCCCCTGCCCTACATAAGCAAGCAGGGTTATCCGGCAACCAAGATGAATAAAGACACCAGAAGGAGCTTGGAACACCCACAACAAAGTCCATCCTGCACAACAACGACCTGACCAGTGTTTGCAGTGTTCTTCCTAGGCCGAGAGACAAGGGTGGGACTGGAGGTGCCATGGAGCACCCATCGCAGGAACCTGCGTCTCAAATGCACCTGTACTAGGGGGACAAGTGAGAAATTGAGACCCACTAAGGTTCTGCCTTCTTGAAAGGCATAAGTAGATGCAAAACCTAGTTGACTTTCTCCGCACATTTGAAATCTAGTATTTCAGGTAGAAATCAGGGGCAAACAGGACCTGTGCTGCCCCCCCACCTAAATCCTCACCTGAGGGTATTTTTCCCACTGATTTTTAGACAGAGGAACAAAAGGAGGAGGGGGTGGGGAAGGCGAGGGGGAGGGGAAGGAAGAGAGAAAGGGGGGGGCTGCCTCCTGCTCACACCCCAACAAGGGGTAAGGTACATGCCCTTGGCTGGAAACCGAACTCAACCCTTTGATCCTTGGGCTGAAGCTCTAACCACTGAGCCCCCGCCAGGGCTGTGCTGCCCTTTCTAACTGTGGCAGAGACAACATGCCTTTATTTTCCTTTTGGGCCAGCAAGAGGACCCCATTTCTCAGGCTCCAGTGGTGTTAAGCGGAGCCATCGTGACTGACGTCTGCTCTGTCACCCCTCATCTCCGGGCTGGTTGCAGACGCTCCCATGGAGAACCACAGTGGTTTTCAAAGGCAGCCCCTGGACCAGCAGCAGCAGCAGCTGGAACTTGTTAGAAATGCAAATTCTCAGGCCCACTCCTGTGGGGGTGGGGCCCTGCAATCTGTTTGAATGAGCCCTCGGGGGATTCAGGTGCCCACTAGCAGTGGGAGCCAGTGCTCAAGAAGATGGCAGAGCTCTTGGGAAGACGTGGTCCCTGAGTGAATGGAGCAGTGCTGCGGACCTACACTGGGGAGAGGAATAAACTTCCACTGTGTTCAACCGTTTGGGAGTCGTTCTGTAAAGCAGGTAGGTATTCTGTCCCAGCTAAAACACCAGTAACCACTGGGCTTCAGGTCTAGTCTACTCTCTATGGCCATTCCCTCCTGGGGTTTTCCTAATGTCAAAGGCTGGCAGGGCAAGCTCCCTGGAGAGCAGCGAGCTGGGGTTATTTTATTCCGATGGCGACAGCCTGCCCAGGAACCCTTTCTATCCACTCATTCATTCGTTCACAGTCTGGTTGGTATGCTAACAATGGGGGAAGCGGAAGTCACTGCAGGGCCAGGATCAGATAGCAGCCAGCTGCTGCTGTTAACACATTCCTGCCGTCCTCCAGCACTCCTGCCTGGCTGCCCGCACCCAGGCCAGCACCTGCCTGCTTGTCCCTTAAGGGCGTCCAGAGCCGGCATTGGGCCCTAACTCACGGATCCGGGACCCTGTCCCTGCTGCTCCCACAGGCCAGCAGCTGTGGCTGCAAAACAAACCAAGTCCAGGCTGTTCTTAGAAGCTTGAATGTCCATCTTTCCATCTGTGACCTGCAAGTTCGATTTTGAGGGCCTTGTCTCTCCTTGCTGTCTTTCCCTTTCCTCTCCAAAAGACATTCCCCTTTCTCCTCGAGCCCCTACCCCCACATCCTGCCTCTTCCACATCCACTGACTGCCCCCTCGCCAGTGTCCTTGGGCACTCTATCTCTGCGACTCAGTGTGGCCTCAGACATCCTGGGGCCCCCCCATGCAGTCACTGGCTTCACACAAAGTTCCGTGCCTCTCCATTAAAACAGTTCTTAAGGCTCGGGGCGAGGCTCTGCATGCCCTCCACATACCCAGAGCCCTGGCACCAGACACAGGGCACTGGTTACATGGACATTCACTAAATGCTTGCTTAGCGATGGGCCAGTGAGGGACTTGGGAGGCCAACAACACCCAGGTGAGTGCCCTGATGACACTGTACATACACCTGCAGGACCGGTAACTGGAGGCTTACAACACGGACACAGACCAGTCTTCTTTTCTGGGGACACAGTTTGGCCCCAGACTTTCTCCTCCAAGCAGAAGCCCTTCCGTCTCCTCCAGCGGGCTTCTTGCTCCCTCTGATTATTTCCCGCCCCCCGTCTTGGCTCTGGGGGCTGCATGGGTTCCTTGCTGCCTTGAACTCTCTCTCCACCACATATGCTCTTAGCCATGGGCCATTTATTCCCTTTGCTGCTGCCCCCAGCAAGCAGGGCCCAAGGCCAGCACAGAAGCACACCGAGCCCCACAGCCTCCCACACCTGCTGCCTTCCCCAGCAGGGCCTTTCCCTGGGCGGCTTTAAAGGAGATGTGGCTGACTTACACTCAGTTCTTGGCCACACACCAAACTGGACAAGGAACGCATTCCCTCCACGCTCCCCTGCCCCCGGGCACGCTGGCCACTCCTGTTAGGCAGGTCTGCTTGGCGGTGATCGCTCTCAGGAGCCCCCTGCTTACTGCTCCTCTCCCTCTTAATCTCTCCCCCAACCCCCCAAAAGAAGCCCCAAGACAAATGGGGCCACAGGGCAACCTGTCTCAGAAATGTATGAAACCTGAAACCACCAGCCGCCCCTCTCTCCTCTCCTTCCGGCGGGAGCAGCAGCTGGCAACCCATCAGGCAGCAGCTACTCTGCACACAGGGAAGGTGCTGCCGGTCAGGAGCCCCGCGCAGGCTGGGGCCCGGGGCTGGCCTGGAACCTCGTGCTTCACACCAGCAAGTGAGGAGGCCATCTAGCTAGTTACCTACGGCCTAGAGCAAATCGCCACACCTCACAGCCCCTCAGTTTCCCCCTCTGTAAACAGGGCTAATAGGCACTAAGCCCCTGGGGCTGCTGTCGGAACAAATAAACAGACACTTGGAACTTGGCCCAGGTGCATAGGAAACTCCACAGGGGTCCGCTCTTGCCATTATTATGGCGATACACTCCTCAAGCCTCACTTCAGGAGGTCACTAACCTTGGAAGAATGTGCAAGACAAGGAGTACAGACCATTGTGAGCTGGAAGATAAAGGCCCAGGGGGGAGCGCAAGACCACAGAACCTTCCAGAACCCATGACCTCCATGGAAGAACATCTGGAAAACTTACAATTATGATGATGGACGGAGCTCAGTCCTTCTGAATCTCTCACCCAGGACCAGAGTGGATCAGTAACCTAGTAAGCTGGCAACGATGGCCTCACACTTAGAAGCCATTTAAGAAAACACTGGATGTAATTAAATGTGTGTGTAATTAAATACAGTGGGGCCTTGACTTACGAGTTTAATTCGTTCCGTGACGGAGCTCGTAACTCAAATTACTCGTATGTCAAATCAACAGTGAACGAGTGAGACACGTGATGCTGGGCTGATGTTGTGGCGTTCACTGTGACGTTCGCTGTGCCAACTAGCGGTGGGTTATGTGAAGCTGGCTCGTAACCCGAATTTTAGCTCGCAACTCAAAGTAAAAAATCGGCCGAGAGACGGCTCGTATCTCGAAAAACTCATTAGTTGGGACACTCGTAAGTCAAGGCCCCACTGTATATATATACATTCACATATATATATATTCATATAAATATATTTTTTGAGCTTGCAAATATTTTTCACTGATGAGCACCAAGAAGGGCATCTAGATGCGGAGAGAAGCCCAAGGGGCCTCTCTCCTTTGTGGGGACACAGCGGGGAGGGCTGCGAAGAAGACCTGTTGAGGGGCAGCACCTGTGACAGGCTGGCAGGCAGGGTGACCGGCACCGAGCACAGAGCCCGCCACACTGTCAGTGTGCGACAAGAACACAAACCTTCCGTAGCAGAAAAAGCAGAGGAGTGGTCCAGGCTGAGGACACAGCGTGAGCAAAGGCTGGGTGGGGTGCGCATATGTGGTGTTCAAAGGGCAGGACGGAGCCTGGGCTGGCCACACTGTGGACGACGTGGAAGAAGGCAGCAGGAGACCAGGGCAATTATGTCGGCCAGTGTCCGCACAGGGACTCAGCAGACGCGTATCGGGCGCCTACGATGTGGCACGCACTGGGACCAGCGATGAACATGCCAGCCGGGTCCCTGCCAGTGCAGTGAACGTCCTCCCGGGGATGTTGGCAGACCAGCCGCCTGAGAGCCCAGACATGCTGATGCAGCGGGTCTAAGCAAGCCCCCCCAAACACTGAACATTTTTAAAGCACCCACATAATGCTATACACACTTGGAAAACATGCCTCCATGAGTTTAAATCCCTCCAAAGAGGGCTCACCACCTCCCATGCAAGTGCTTTGCAAACTGTAGATGACCACACAACGACTATCCCCCCGGTGATCTGATGGCCAGAGAGCACTGCGGCCCCTCCCGTCCTCCCAGCCTGGGGCCTGCTCCCTCCTTCACACAGGAGCCAGGGACTTCAGGAAGCTTCTACTTTCTCTATCAAAATGACATCATGGTGGTGAGGGCCTGAGGTGGGGGGCAGGGCGGAGGGGACTAATGGGGAGAAAACGGGGGACATATGTAATACTTTCAACAATAAGGAATTATTTTTTTTTAAATGACATCATGAGTCCCAAGTCTCAGGAACACTCACTCAAAACAAAACTAAAAGCCCATTTATTGTCTTCAGCCACGTTTTTCAAACTCGCTAAGTCTTCCAGAGCTAAGGAAAGTCAGAGAAAACCGTTTAGAAGAACAGAATATTAACTCTTTCTTTTTTTTTTTTTTTTTTTGCATTCAGCATCTAATAATAGTTATGACTCAGGAGAGAAGTTTTCTTTCTTTCAAAAAAGGACAAGAAATCATGTTGTGCACTTACCATGGAAAATGCTTAGCTCGTCAAATTCCACGCGGGAAAAGGAGCTACTGAGCCTGCAGCAGGGCCCTGTGGACACCAGGGCAGCCATCAGCCGTCTCATCTCCCCCCTACGCTGGGCGCTGGGCGGCAGGGAATGCAAGGGCTCAGCGGGGCCAGGGCTGTGGGCAGGGCCAGGGGGCAATTCGGAAGTCTTTTGACTTCACTGAAAAGAAATCCCTTTTTAAAACCACACGTACTGTGTTGATTCTGGGGGTGAAGACAGAAACACACGCTCAAATCTGAGAGATGCTCTTGGACGGCGGTTCTCAAAGTGCAGCCCTGGGCCAGCGGCATCAGCATCCGCCGGAACGTGTCACCAATGAACTTTCTCAGGCCTCAGGCCCCCACCCCAGACCGGCTGAATCGGAAGCACCGGGGTGTGTGTGTGTGTGTGTGTGTGTGTGTGTGTGTGTGTGTGTGTGAAGCCCAGCAGGTGATTCTGATGCATGTGAGAGCCATTACTCCAGCGCCGAGGCCGCGTTCCATCCCAACAAAAATCAGAAACTGCTCTGTGCCCAGTTGGTAGGAAACAAACCCCAGGTGTTCCCAATTTCATTTGAAAGGTCAACATCATTTTGCGTTCAAGGCGAGCAGTTCTATTGATCGTTACGTGGCAACTAAGGACTCTCTCTCCGCTGTTCGCTGTGCGGGAGGAAAAGAAGACGATGCCTGCAGGATCCGGGCGGCTTTGGAGGATGGCAGCTCACCCCAGCTGGTGGCCGCTGGATCTCACCTGGGGTGAACCAGCCCTTTCTCTTCCTCCCCACCCTCCTCTTGACTGCCTCCTCCACCCAAACTCCACCCGCCCACACCAGGCTGCAGCAAGGGGACCAAACCCCAGTGGGGCTGGCTGAGGGCCACGTCACCCCGAACCTGAGACACCCACAACAACAGTGTTTAAAACGGCAGCCCTGACTGCCAGTCTCCCTGGTTCTCGAAGCTCAGGCAGGGCAGGTGGCAGCCGCAGCCACCCCAGGGCTTCAGAGGCCAGGCGACTCTGATTCTAGTGACTTGACCAGGCCCCAAGTCCCTAAATCGACAAAATGGACAAATAACTGTCTAGTCAGTGCTCCTTCAATGTCAGCATTCCTGCCTGGAGAGTGAGCCCTCTGGGAGGGTGGGAGGAAGACCTGGATGCTGGATTCCACCCCCCACTGCCCTCCTTTTCCCTCAACCCCGCCCCCTCCCAGACCCTCCTGGAATCCTGAGTGCAGAGCAGGGGCTCAATACATGGAGTGATCGGAGGGGAGAGAGGTGGAAGGAAAGAGACCCGTGAATGTATGACTCAAGCAAAGGCAGAATTGATCAGGGATGGTATTTGAGGGGGAAGGAAATTGCTAAACAAAACAAATTGTGTTTACTACCATGAAAGGAAGCCAAAACAGTCACCAGCTAATAGGAAACGTGGGAAATTCTGAAATGCGTGTAAAAAGGGCATTGCTTTCTTTTTTCTTTAAAAGGTTAAAATGGTTCGAAAACGTATTCCTTTCTTCTCTAAGGAGCACACTGCCCAGCAACCTCTGATGTGGCCGGGAGCGCCGGCGTGGCCCTACACCACACCGCCCCTCCCCGCCGAGGCCCCCGCCTTCTCTCGGGGCAGGGACCAGGGCAGCGCTGACCTGTCCAGCCAGGTCTAGTCAGTGTCATTGTTAACAATGAGTGTGTGACTGTCCACAGAAGAGGCACCACCATCCCAGGGCTTATGTAGCCCCAAGATGTTTGTGTGCTTTTGTCTTCGACTTACACAGTGCCTGGAACTGAGGGGGAAATGGGTGCATAGTGAATGAAGTGACCACCCAAACTTTGTGTACATACTCTGATTATAACTATACTAGTGACCCTGTGCATGGATTCCTGCACATTGAAAGGAAATTAATTAGAAGGTGGCCAGAGGGGCGGTACTGGGCATGAAGGGCTGGGCACACTCTGAAGCCAACCTCCCGTGGTCCCTCCCCTGTGTCTGCAGAGTAAGTGGAGTCCCTCCAGTAGGTGGGGGTCCCTCGGCTTGGCCTGCGGGGATCAGGCCGAAACTGGCTCTCCGAAATCCCCTGAGGGGTCCCAGAGTACAAGAGGGCACTCTGCAAAGTTGCTGTTGTACAGGGTGTGGAACACAAATGCAAGTGTGCAGTAAACCAGATTTGGGGCCATCAGTGCCCCAGCAACAACATAACCCACGGCTGAAGGTGGAATTGCACGGCTCCGCGAGGAATCGGGCTCCCTCCTCTCTGGTTTCAGGGTGCATCACCCAAAAACCATCTCTGTCAAGTCACTGCAGCTTGGCAGTTCCTGCAATGAGCATCTGCCCCCCGGTGGTCAGTGTGTGTCATAGCAACCGGTCAGACGTTAGGAGGAACACTTAGCATATTAGCCTTTTATAAATATACTAGAGGCCCGATGCACAAAAATTTGTGCGGGGGGGGGGGGGGCCCCTCAGCCCGGCCTGTGCCCTCTCGCAGTCTGGGACCCCTCAGGAGATAACGACCTGCTGGCTTAGGCCTGCTCCCAGGTGGCAGAGGGCAGGCCCAATCCCTAGGTGCAGCCCCTGGTCGGGCTCAGAGCAGGGCCGATTGGGGAGTTGGGGCGCCGCCCCCTGTCATGCACAGAGCAGGGCGGATCGGGAGGTTGCGCCGCCACCCCCGTCACACTCAGGGTAGGGCCAATTGGGGGGTTGGGGCACCGCCCCGTCACACTCAAGGCAGGGTCGATGGGGAGGTTGCAGCGCCATCCCCTGTGATGCACTGAGCAGGGCCCACCAGGGGGGTTGGGGCTCCCCCCTATCACGCACAGAGCAGGGCCGATCAGGGGGTTGAGGAGCTCCCTGCTGTCACTCACAGAGTAGGGCCGATAGGGGAGTTGGGGCACCGCCCCCTGTCACACACAGAGCAGGGCCGATCAGGGGGTTGGGGCGCCGCCACTGTCACACTCAGGGCAGGGCCGATGTGGAGGTTATTTATGGCTCTACCCCATCACACACAGAGCAGGGCCCGTGGGGGGCGGTTGGGGCACCGCCCTCTATCACCCACAGAGCAGGGCCGATCAGGGGGTTGGGGTGCTGCACCCTGTCACACACAGAGCCGCAGAGTGATCAGGGGGTTGGGGAGCTCCCCCCTATCAGGCACAGAGCAGGGCTGATCAGGGGGTTGGGGTGCCTTCCCCTGTCACGAACAGAGCAGGGCCGATAGGGAGGTTGTGGCCCCGCCCCCTGTCACACACAGAGCTGCAGGGCGATCAGGGGGTTTGGGCGCTGCCCCCTGTCACGCTGATCCCGGTACTGGGAGGCATATTACCCTTTTACTATATAGGATAGAGGCCTGGTGCATGGGTGGGGGCTGGCTGGTTTGCCCTGAAGGGTGTCCTGGATCAGGGTGGGGGTTCCCACTGGGGTGCCTGGCCAGCCTGGGTGAGGGGATGATGGCTGTTTGCAGCTGGTCACATACCCTTCAGGGTGGGGGTCCCCACTGGGGTGCCTGGCCAGCCTGGCTGAGGGGATGATGGCTGTTTGCAGCTGGTCACACACCCTTCAGGGTGGGGGTCCCCACTGGGGTGCCTGGCCAGTCTGGATGAGGGGATGATGGCTGTTTGCAGCTGGTGACACACCCTTCAGGGTGGGGTCCCCACTGGGGTGCCTGGCCAGTCTGGGTGAGGGGCTGAGGGCTGTTTTCAAGCTGGCGGGTGACTGAAGCTCCCAACTGCTCCTTTTTTTCTTTTTTTTTTTTTTTTATTCTGGGCCAGCTTTAGCTCTGGCTCCAGCTCTGAGGCCTCTGCTGCTGAAAGCAGGTATCTGGTTTATTTGGGTTCTATAATCTCGAAACACTGTATCAACTCCAGCTCTGAGATCCCGGCTGCTGAAAGCGGGTTTCTGGGGTTTTGTTTAGCTTCTATATTTGTTACAATGTTTCAAACTGCAAGCTCAGAGGCCGGCAGCGGCAGGCGGGGAACGTTGGTTTCCTCCATCACTGAAGCAAGCAAGCCTCATGTTAGCTTCCAGCTGCCTGGCTGCCGGCCGCCATCTTGGCTGGCAGTTAATTTGCATATCTCGCTGATTAGCCAATGGGAAGGGTAGCAGTCGTACGCTAATTACCATGTTTCTCTTTTATTAGATAGGACTAGAGGCCCAGTGCATAGATTCATGCACCAGTGGGTTCCCCTTGGTCTTGGTTGTGCCCTCTCACAATCTGGGACCCCTTGGGACTGCCAGTTTGGGCCTGATCCCCACAGGCCAGGCCAAAGGACCCCACCGCTGCACAAATCTGTGCACTGGACCTCTAGTATGCATATAAGATCTTTGGTTAATCTCTTCCTGCCCTCCCTCTCCCCTTTTCCTTCTGAGATTCATTAGTCTGTTCCATGTGTCCATGCCTGTGCGTTAAGCATCTTCCCCCTGGTGGTCAGTGCACATCATAGGTACCGGTCGAACAGTCGAAAGGTTGGCTGATCACTTAGGCTTTTATATATTTATGTAGATAATGTGGAGTCATCAGAATAACAACAAAGAAAATACTCAAATGGAAACAGGTTTGTTAGGTGATAATGAGATTATCATTTTCTTTTTTATATTATGTAGATATTGATTTTACACTTTAAATTTTTTAAAGTATATTTTATATCATTTATATATACACCCACATATACATATATATGTATGTATATATGTAAACCATATCTGGCTTCCAGGATGGTGAGGGGTGAGGAGGGCAGCGCCCATGCTAGGGCCAGTGTCCCTGAGGCACCAAGGCCTGATAGCCAAGAATACAGAGGAGGATGTGACCACCCTGGGGGAGAAATGGAGAAGATAATAGTTGAATATAAGGAGAAAAATCTCCCCACAGTGGAGCTGCCCAATATCAGGAGTGTGGGGAGGGAAGTGCTGAATAATCCTCTACCTGCAGGAACTGGTGCTCAGGTGCTCCCAGCTCCCACTGCTCAACAGTATAGCTGCACGGTGAAGCATGGTCAGTGGACGACGGGAGCCTCAGACCCAGCTCTCCCAGGGCCTGGACACCGCAGGGTCCTGGGTTCAATTCCGGTCAAGGGCATGTACCTCGGTTGCAGGCTCCTCCCTGGCCCCTGACCCTGGTCGGGGCACATGCAGGAGGCAACCAATCGATGTGTTGCTCTCACATCAATATTTCTCTGTCTTTCCCTCTCTCTTCTACTCTAAAAATCAATGGAAAAATATTGTCGGGTGAGGATTAAAACACATACACCACACACACACACATACATGTGTGTATATGTATGTAAAAATAATATATATATATACACACACACCACACACACATACATGTGTATATATGTATGTAAAAAAATAATATACACACACACACACGTAAAAAGGAACTGTCCCATCTAGCTTTCTAATATCTAACTCCAATTCTCAGAGATCCATCTGATAGTGTCTTTTTCTTAGGAACAAAGAAACCGCCCCCCCCCCCCGGTACCCCACCCTCCCCAAGACTGACCTAAACATGCCTGGTAACAGTGAGACAGGGCGATGAGCCAAGCAAAATGAACACGCGGAGGGCCTGCACCGGGATAGTCAGAAGCACTTGGTCACGCTTCCACATCCTGGCTCGCGTTACAGCCAACTTTTGTTTACTGGCCTACGGACTGGACTCTCTTCCTGCCCTTCCCGGCTTCCTATTTTCATTTTCTTCTTTCTCTGGTCACTATTATCTCGACACAATGAACACAGACAACAGAGAAGCAGTGAAAAAACTCAACTAAGTTACCTGCTCATGCCGATTACCTGATCCATCTGGAAAGCAGAGAAAGACAAGCTGACAAAGAATGGGGCGTTCCTCACTGCTATTGATTTGCTTATCTCAAGCCACCCCTCAGCCCCAATCCTATCACCGAAGGCTCAAGTCTGTGACCCGTGGGGAAGGAAACGAAAGTTCTCAAAGGTCCCCCTGAGGGAGGCCAGGCACTGGACGGCTGCGATTCTGTGGAATTTACACAGACGCGCGTGGTCAGAGGAAAAGCCAGCGTTTAACATCGGATCAAACTTCAGGTTACTTTTCAGCCAGTTCAGCCGTGCACTTTCAGGAATTAACAATGGGAGGTTAAAGCAGGATTGGAAATGATTTAAACCTGATCCCTCCTCCAAAGACCATTGTACAGCTGAGCAGGTGCCTCCATTCACACATTCCTTCCTCTCCAGTTACATGGCAAAGGGCTCACAACTCCCACACACCCGGCCAGCCGGCCTCAGAGAGCCCACTGTGCGGGCCCGGGGCGGCGCCGGCGCGGGGACGCTGCCCGACACTGTCTGTGCCCTGTCGCAGCTCTGGTTTGGTTGAGGCCATAAGGCAAGACAACATCCAAGAAGCAAAATCACACCTATCAACAGAAAACATACACTTACACACACGCAATAGTTTGAGCTAATAATTTCAAAAAGGCCCGAGGAGCTGGCCTAATATAAGGGTCCGGAGGAGGAGGTGGGTCTGGGCAGGGACTGGAATGGCTGTAGGGAGAAACAGCAGGCCCGGGAAGCCGACTGAGGAAACCAGCGGGCAGGAGTGGAGGCTGGGGGCACACAGGAGGCTGAGGAGTTCAGCTCTGACTCACAGGTCAGAGAGGAACACCGATGGTCTCACACTGTACACAATGAAGAAAGGCCATCGGAGTGGGGATGGGGACAACCAGCTGGATGAGACGTGTGCACTTCTGCAGATCCCACAGCCCCTGGAGGTGGCAACAGCGGCTCCTTTACTTGTTTATTTACATTTATTATTTTTAATCCATACATGCTTAGAGAGAGGGAGGGAGAGAGAAACCCAGATGTGAGAACACACTGATCGGTTGCCTTCTGTACATGCATGCCCCAACTGGGGGGGATTGAACCCCCAACTCGGCATGCGCCCTGACTGGGAATCGAACCAGCAACCTATCGGTGCACAGGACCACGCTCACCCAAGTGAGCCACTCCAGCCGCGCCACTGTCTCCACTTCAGGAGTGAGAAACCCCATCAGCATCAGGCTTTTCATTGCATTTCCAAGTAGCTCCGTGGCAGCCAAAAAGTAGAAAGAACCCAAATGTTCATCAATGGATGATGGATAAACAAAGTGTGGCTCAGCCGAACAATGAATAGCAGTCAGCCGTAAAAAGCCACGAAGAACTGATGCAAGCCACACCCTGGATGAACCTTGAAAACATACTACATGGAAGAAGCCAGGCAGGGCAAACACATACTGCATTATGCCAGTGGTATGAAATGTCCAGGACAGAGAACAAATTAGACCAGTGGTTGCCAAGGGCTGGGGGAAAGGGAGAATGGAGTGACGGCTTACAGGGTGGTGAAAATGTACTCAGTTCATATACTAGTAGTGGTGATGGTTGCACAACTCCGTGAATATACTAATAACCACTGAACTGCACCTTTGAAAGGATAAATTTTATGGTGTGGGAATTACATCTCAATAAAGCTGTTACTTTTAAACCCGACTTGAGGAGAGTTTTCTAAACATATTTGCTAGTCCTCCATCTTCCTATCGACAGTATATTTGATTCAACTTCATCTTTATTCATAATTCAAGGTCATCGTTTTAATTACCAAGGGGCAGGATTATGGTGAAAATCACGTGCCCCTCACTGCAGTGCTTCTCAACACCCTGCAGTGTCCTTTTTTGTTTGTCTCCTGCCTCCACTGCTCACTGTCAGGCTGTCAGCCAACACCTACCTGCCGTTGGGACGCCTCCTCCCCCCACACCTCAGCTGTGCAAGTGCAAGCCTGCGCTTGTGTCCATGCTCAGAATGAATTGTTTCCATCAGGCACCTGGGTGAGGCCCCTCTGCTGAAGCTGAGCAGAAAAGGTGGGGAGAAGATAACTTTGTTATCTTCATTTCCCTTTTGAAAGGAAGATTTATTTGACGAGTTTAATCTTTCTCTGGAAACAAGGTTTGTGGGTGGGGGGTGGGGGGTAGGGGGTAGGGGGGTCAGGGAAATCTGGATTTAGGGGATAAAGAGGGTCGGGGAGGGGAGGCGGCGCTACTGTTTTACACAGGGTGGTCAGGGAAGGCCACACTGAGGAGGCGACAGACAAACCCGAGGGGAGGGGAGGGGAGGGGAGGGGCCCCGCAGTTCCAGGGCGAAGGGAGCAAGACGTGCCAAGGCCCTGAGACCAGAGAGCGAGAGTGAGTGCCAGGAGGGTTTGGGAACAAGAAACAGGGATCAAACAAAGCAGGCGAGGGAGCGGAGGCCAGAGGGGTCATGGGGAGGCCAGCTCAGGCAGCACGAACTCTGGCTTCACCCTGAGTGAGAGGCGAAGGACCAACTGTTACCTCATTACTACCCCGACATTGCTTGTGATTGGAGCACCATTCATTACCTGGTGCCAGTGGGGCAACCTGCTGGGTGAGCTGGCTGGACACAGCTGAGCGAGCCCTGAGGCAGGAAGAACCTCAGGGTCTCCTGGTGGGCAAGAGATCTGCCTCATCATCAAGGAGACATTCTAACTGGTCGTGAGGGACAGCGCTGCACCTCGTCGATGGCCGAGGAGAACACGCGGGAGCAGTGCAGGCTGAGCAGCTGTCTCTCAGGGCCCTAGCGGACTCAGGCAGAAATGAAGGATGTGTGTTAGAGGGAAGTGGGGTGGGAGGAAATGGGAGGTTATCCCAACGGGATAAAAGCAGCCGCTGCGGAGGCCAGAGACGCTGGACATGTGTGATCTCCAAGCCTTACAACCATCTGGTGACCGTGAGGCTCGCCTCCCCTCCCCACTCTACAGACCACAAGACGGAGACCTGGCAAGGCCCCGTGACTTGGCCAACTTGGCAAAGCCATCACACAGGCGATGCCCACCCCAAGCCCAGGTCGGTCCAATCACATGGAATTGCTGATCAGCAACTATTTCTTGTTGTTGTTGTTTTTAAAATCCTCACCGGAGGATATTTTTCCATTGATTTTTAGAGAGAGTGGAAGAGAGAGGGAAAGACAGAGAAATAGCGATGTGAGAGAAACGCATTGATTGGCTGCCTCCTGCACGGGCCCTGGTCGGGGAGGACCTACAACCTGGGTACATGCCCTTGACTGGAATGGAACCCGGGACCCTTCAGTCCGCAGGCTGATGCTCTATCCACTGAGCCAAACCGGCCAGGGCGATCAGCAACTATTTCTGAACCACGAGAATGGCTGCCTCACCTGGACCCTATGGACCCTAGAATTCACCCACAGCAGAAGCTCTGAAGGTCCGGGGCAGGGGCAGAACTTCTCATTCAAGCCCACTCCGGGCCCTGAGTCGGGAGCGCACACAAGGCTGCCAAACCTGGCTGGCGTCAGAATCACCCAGGGGCCCTCACAGGTCCCCAGCCCTGGTCTTTCTGGATCAGAATATCCGCGTCTGAAGCCCAGGAATCTGCATTTTAAACCAGAATCCCTGCCCCGGCCCCACTTCACTCTGACACCATCCTTCCCACAAAGGAAGTCTGCACAACCAGCTGCCTCGAGATTCCTGTGGCAAATGGGAACACTGATTTCAGGGTGTGCATTTTCCCAAATGTTCCTAGGCAGGAAAATCCCAGGGGATTCTCGGTCCACGGGCTGCCTGTGGAGGCCCCAGCCGGGGAGCCACTGCAGAAAAGAGCGGCCTCCACACCTACTGTGTGCAGGCCTCCTGCACAGGGAGGAGAGGGACTGTCAGGGTGGGCTCTGAGCAAGTTCCTGGGCACCGTTCTTCCCAGAGACGTTCAGTCTGTAGACGTGCACGAGAGAGAAGCTGTTCCAGCTGCAGCAGGGGGAACAATCGGAGAGAACCCCCTCGGAGAACCCCCTCATTTACCAGGGAAGTAAGCCTGGGGGGCAGCAGGAAGGCGTTGGCAAAAGTAACCAAGTACCTCGTAGTGGAAGCCCTGGCTTGTGTTAGAACAGGGTTTGCTGGCAGCCAGGAAGGACCCAGGATTAAAATCATGAGCAGAGTTATTTGCTTCTGAATTTTTTTTAATGTCTCAATTCTCTGTGTTGCTCAATTTTCTTTTGGTGCATATGTATGCCTCCCCCTCACCCCCAAAATTGCCTTCATCTTATTGTCAGATTGCTTCTTCACTTTGTTGAAAATGTTAGACGCGATGCTTCTAAAAATGGACTTGTGGTCTGTGCCCCAACCCTCAGACAGCGCGTCGCGCCCCTCTCCACGCTGAAGGGAAGGCAGCGTAGGCTTCCCACTCCCTGGCTGAGGGAGCCCTTCCAGGCAGCAAACTCGTGGCCCTTGGGGTCTCATCTCCCCCTCTCTCTGAAACACTTACCTTTTGAGCCTACCTTATATCATGCTCTAGAATAGGTTCCCGCTACCTCAACTTTTCATCACAAGAAAATATTGTTCTTTTTCTCCAATTCCGATCTCTCTGTTATATCAAAACGAGCTTAACGGACTATCCACACTCAGGTAAAACCTAACCATCCGATAAACTGTCTTGACTGCCAGCTCCTTGCATTCCAGGCTAATGACTGTTAATCAAGGGGCCTGCAGGTACACATTCCAGTCTGCTGCAGGAGAGGCTGCAGAACGCGAACCCAGACCAGAGCTGCCCGGCATTGCACGATGGGAGCTGGCTGAACATTCACTCAGCTGGCACTGACGGCACGTGCCCAGGGCCTCACCGGGGGCCAGCGTAGCCAATAGACAGCACAGGGCCCCTGCCCTCCCCCTAGTGAGGGAGACAAATAGGGAACAACACAATATGCTTTGTCGTGTTCATTAATCACATATCGTAAGTAACATCTAGGAGTGAAAAGACAATGCCTTTATGTAACAAACCAGGTGTGTTTGATTGTGAGGCACATAGAAGAGAAGAGAGTGTGACAGCGGGCTAACCTGGAGTTGGGGTCATCAAAGCCAACACTGTTAGAAGAGGGACAGAACGCTGTGGGGTGGAGTCTGGGCGGGAAGGGGACGCGCTCTGGTGCGGGGAAGGGGTGGGCTCAGAGACTGTCCAATGACGGATCCATCCAGCCGGACGTGGGACATTTAGGCTTGGGGTGTGAAGTCAAAGAGCAATCGCTGACTCCCTACAGGTGTTGTCAGTTTAAGGGGATGGTGTTTTTGGAAGCTGGAACTGATACTAATGGGCAGGGAAAGTTGAATGAAGGAAATGGAGGCAGGATGTTATCTTGGGATTTCTGTCTTAGAATGGTTGCAATCTTGGCCCCTGCCACAAGTTTAGTTTCAAAAACTGCATTTACAAACAGATTTGGGGCCCTCCTCCAATAACGTGCCTGGGGTTCTGGCTGCTAGTCAGCGAATGGTGCTCATACCTGGCAGCCCCTAGACTCCCCCCTGTTCCCTGGCTCTGTCTGGCCTCCTCATTTGTGACCCGGGTTCACAGAGGCCCCTTGCAGCCTCAAGGACTGTGGGGCTGCCTGTCTAAACCAGCATTCCTTCCCTTCCTCCCTCCCTGATCCCAAACCCTGGGCACAGAATGCTTTGCTGTGGAACACGAGCACCATTGCCACCTAAGGCTCCTGCGGCCTGGCTCCAGGTGCGGACTAGACCTTGTGAATGGCCACCGCACCTCGCACTGGGGTCCAAATGCTACCTGGGCCTCTGCACACGTGACATCACTACCCCCAGCCCCGAGGCTGATGGACAGCGCTCTGATGAACAGAACGAGTATAACTCACTTTGCTGTCTGCCTCAGGACCAAGTTTAAAAATATGTTCTATACACAGTGCTGTTTCCTGATTGTGGCGGTGGTTGCACACATCTCTACATGGAATAAAACTGCATGGAAGTAGGCCCTGCCAGGTAGCTCAGCTGGTTAGAGTGTCGTCCTGATACCTCAAGGTTGCAGGTTCAATCCCCGATCAGGGCACATACAAGAAGCAACCAATGAATGCATAAGTAAAGGGAAACAATAAATCAATGCTTCTCTCTAAAATCTATTTTAAAAATAAATCTGCATGGCCCTAACCAGTTTGGCTCAGTGGATAGAGCATCGGCCTGCAGACTCAAGGGTCCCAGGTTCAATTCTGGTCAAGGGCATGTACCTGGGTTGCGGGCACATCCCCAGTAGGTAGTGTGCAGGAGGCAGCTGATCAATGTTTCTCTCTCATAGATGTTTCTAACTCTCTATCCCTCTCCCTCCCTGTAAAAAATCAATAAAACATATTTTTTTAAAAATAAAAAATAAACCTGCATGGAAGTATATGAACACACACACTGCGAAGGCATGTGAAAAATGGTGGGAACTGAATAAGGTCTGTAATCTGTTAACAGTAATGTACCATTGTCGATCCTGAGTTGGAGCTATACAAGACATTACCACGTGGGCAACTGTGTGAAGAGTTCCCAGGACTCTTTTTAAAAATATGTTTTTAGTGATTTGAGAGAGAGAGAGAGAGAGAGAGAGAGAGAGAGAGAAACATCCATTGGTTGCCTCCTGCACACACCCCAACCCGGAATCGAACCGGCGACCTTTCGGTGCACAGGACATCCTTCAACCAACTGAGCAACACAGGCCAGGGCCCCAGGATTCTTCTGTACTATTTTTGCAACTAACTGTGAGTCTAATTGTTTCAAAAGAAACGTAAAGCGCAAAAACAAAACAAACCCCAAACTCATAAACCCAATCATTTACATTCAGATCGTTTGCACACCCACCAGGGCCGGCGAGCTGGCACAATTTTTCAGGCCATCTGGAGCTGGTCCTCGGAGCCCAGCTTTCGTTTCTAACATGGGCAGCTCAGGCACCAGTGCAAGGCTTGCACAGTTCCAGAGCGGCCGAGAAAGGCCTCTCCCTGTGCATTTGGCTCCGGGAGGAGTAGGCAGTTATTTTGTCAAAAGTCCCTGTTGGAAGCCCCACTCACTGGAAAGTGATTGGCCAGAGATGAGGACCAGCTTTTGCAAGCAGAACCCAACAAGATTAGAAGGGCCGGCTCAAGGCTGGGTCTCTTCTAAAAATGCCTACCTAACCTTTGACGTCTTTGGAAAGAAGACAGGTCCAAGTCCATGTGAGTACATACGCATACACATACACATACACATATGCCTGCGTATACATACATGTACAGACATAACACACACACACGGCTTAGTCCTAGGGAGCAAAAAATGATTTACAAATATTAACTAAGCCAGTGATTGTCCAAGACTGTAATCTAGAACCATCTCCATTTACAGGGATAGGAAAGCTTCATTACAAACACAGACCAAGGCTTCCTCTCCGGTGCCACAGCGCCCTCCCCTCCCCCCGGCAGCCTGGAGAAGCCCGCGGGCCCTCAGAATGCTATTAAAAGCATGAATCAAATACCCAGCACCGCAAAGGAGACCAATGACAGGAAAATGCTGTTATCAAGGTATTTTTACATTGTTTTGCTGCGGTAACATTTAACATATTAAATAAGCGCCAGTAGCCCTGGCTGGGTAGCTCAGTTGGTTGGAGCATCCTTCAGATATACCAAGGTTGGGAGTTCGATCCCCGGTCAGGGCACACACAAGAATCAACCAATGAATCCATAAATAAGAGGAACAACAAATCGATGTTTCTCTCTTTCTCTCTCTCTCTCTCCCCCAAAATCAATAAGTTTTCTTTAAAAAAGGCCTCACAGTATATCAGTTTTGAAGTAGCGACGAGGATAACAATACTGAGACATCTACAACAACCCTTAATGTGATGTAAAAAACAACAACTCAGCAATTCCTACTGGTGGCCATCACAGAAACTGCTGATACAGTACGGTCTGTTGTCTACATTCATAATAAAAGGAAATGCAAGATTTCAGTCCGTGAAAGTTAAACGTAATTTTTTCCGTCTTAGCTTTGGAGCCCCCCGAACTCTGTCTGTGGGTGGACTCGTGTGAAACAGCCCTGGAGTAAGCAGCGGAGACACGGCTTCCTTGGGAGTGAAGCCCTGCCTCCCCCCTCCCTCCCCCCCTCCCTCCCCCTCCCCCCTCCCTCCCCCCTCCCTCCCTGCCTCCCCCCTCCCTCACCTCCCCTCCCTCCCTGCCTCTTCCCTCCCCCCCTCCCCCCCTCCCTCCCTGCCTCCCTGCCTCCCGGGTACCCATGACTGCGTACATTCCACAGAGGCACCGTCACCCTCCACAGGCCCCCATCAGTTTTCACGAACCCACTCAACGGATATTTACCATCAGCCCTGACTTGGGCCTTTATCTTGGGCGGGGGAGCCCCACCTTGTAGCTCACCTCTCCTTTCAGCCTCTCAGCTGCTCCCGCTACTGTGAGGAAATTAGGGGAGTTATGTTCATCTTGGGGGGAATCTGAACGTACACCATCCTCCTCCAAGTGCACAAGAACCAGGGAACGGGTGCCAGCGTGGGGGCAGGTTGGTGCTGCCTGTGATGAGAAGTCTGAGAGATGTGATGGTGGGAGTGGGGGGTAAAAACAACAGAAGACGTGCTCCACCACGAAGGCGGGGAGCGTGGATGGCACTAGGGAAAGGTTAAACTGTACGCCCCACAGAAGGTGTGGAAGTCCTAGCTCCCAGGCCCCAGATCTGACCTGACTTAGAGACAGGCTCTTCACAGAGGGAATCCAGTTAAAACGAGGCCGTCGGGTGGGCCCTCATCTAACGACTGGTGTCCTCGTGAAAGGGGGAAACTTGGACACACACATGCCAGTGGGGAGCAAACAGGAAGAGACATGGGCAGAAGACAGCACCCGAAGGCCAAGGAGAGGCCGGGAACAGCGCCCTGCCAACTCCTGGGTTTCGGACTGCTCGTCT
Source organism: Myotis myotis (assembly GCF_014108235.1). Taxonomy (NCBI): domain Eukaryota; kingdom Metazoa; phylum Chordata; class Mammalia; order Chiroptera; family Vespertilionidae; genus Myotis; species Myotis myotis. Next base: position 1,617,425 of record NW_023416318.1, read on the forward strand.
CCAGGCTGTGAGACAACCCATTTCTGCTATTTACGCTACTCAACCTGTGGCACTCGGCTACCTCGCCTTAACAAGTTAATACCACAGTCAAAATCAGATAGACGGCCCGAAAGGAGATCTTCACTCACAGCCCATCACACTCGGTCTCCTTGTTTGCCACTAATCGGCTTAAAATTAGATTCTGTTCAGTCTGCCTCTGGCCTCTGGGCAGGGGGGTGGTCCATTCTGTTAGATGACAGGACTGGATGGGGGAGGGGCTTAGAGAATCCGAGGTGCACGGTTGGTGTCCCTTTGGCGACTCTACCACCAGCCAGCCCCAGGTCTCACGGGAGGGCCAACACCCCCTAAGCAGGGACCTTTTGAATCCCTTCCTTCATGGAATGAGGCGCTCTGGACTCGAGCAGTGGTTCACAAACTTGGCTGCAGATCAAGAAGCCCCTGGGGAGCTTTAAGAAAATTCCACCCAAGCCGGCGCCCCACCCCAGACCAGCTGGATCAAAATCTCTGGGGGTGGGGGCTGGGCATGAGCATTCTTTAAAAGCTCCCCAGATGATTCTAATGTGCAGCCAGGGTTGAGAGCCACTGCACCCTCTGACCTCTGAGGGCCTTGCCTTCTCAGAATTCGGCGAGAGTGCATTTCGTGTTTATCTTAGTGGTTCTCAGGAGCGTGCTGGGCGCTGCCCCGGCCTGGTTTCCTGTCGGTCCAGCCTACAGGGCCTCTACTGGGTGAGCGCGGAGGAGGAATTCTGATGGACAGAGGGGATGATGGCAAAGAGGGGACAGAGTTAAAAATGCCTTTCTCCCTTTCATTAAAACAGCAATCCAGTGAGCTTTGGTTACGAAGCTCCTACGTGCCAGGAACTCAAAGATGAACCAGAAACAAATACCTAGACCTCCAGAAGCTCACAGTCTCACTCCAGAAACAAGCTGACCGCTGTTGAGGTGGAAAGTCCCACAACAGAGGTCCATAGAGGAGCAGGGAGTCAAGCCGCCACCCTACAAGGCAACAGGAGGTGACCCAGGAGATGATCTTAAAGGAGAAATAAGAGTGTCTTCCATGAGGACAAGTGTATGAGAAGGCTGGATCCAGGATGGACCGAAGTGATTTTGTGCAGCTAGAAATAGAGATGATGCGGCCACAGAGACCAAGGAAGCACGAGAACCACTGTTCTGTGAATCTAGTATTTAACCAGGGGTGGCCTGGTTTGGGTAAGGCAGTGTGCCCTGCGTTGTTCTCTGCCCCTCCAGCTGGGGCTGGCTTCTGCCTGTGTCTGCAGAGCAGCCTCCAGACCCCACTGCTGCTGCTGGGGGCAGGGGGGGACGACTCTAAACCCTAGCTATGCATCAACTTTTTGTTGTTGTTGTTAACTCTCACACGAGAATATTTTTCCATTGATTTTTTAAAAAAATACATTTTATTGATACTTTACAGAGAGGAATGGAGAAGGGTAGAGAGTTATAAACATCGGTGAGAGAGAAACATTGATCAGCTGCCTCCTGCATACCTCCTACTGGGGATGTGCCCGCAGCCAAGGCCGGAATCGAACCTGGGACCTTTCAGTCCACAGGCTGACACTCTATCCACTGAACCAAACTGGTTAGGGCTTTCCATTGATTTTTAGAGACAGGGAGGGAGAGAGGGAGAAAGAGAGAGACAGAGAGAGAAAAGATGGATGTGAGTGAGACACATCGATGGGTTGCCTCTCACGTGCTCTGACCGGGCTGGGGGGATAGAACCTGCAAAGCCAGCTAACGTGCCCCTGACCCGGAATCGACCCCACAACTCTTCCGTGCTCAGGCTGACACTCTAACACTGAGCCACACTGGCCAGGGCTACGCATCAACTTTTAAAAGGGAGATTTTCATACATACATGTTCTGGGCCCCGCAATCTAGAGACTCTGGGCACAGGGGTCAGGCATGTGTACTAAAAAACAAAACAAAAAACACCCACAGAGAATCACGGTCCAGGTTATGACGATGGGTAATTCTCAACCTCTGGGGCACCTCCGGTTTTTATCTCCAAATCTGTTTCTGAGGGCAGTGCGCCCGGTTTGTGGTCCACCACGGTGGGCCTTGCGGGGCCTAATCAGTCCCTCAGCCCCGGCTCCCCTGTGGGGCTCCTCGCCTGGCTCCCACCCTGCTAGGCAGAACACCAGGAGCCTGAGTTCCTTCTCCCTGTAAGGACCCAGCCAGGCCCAACCCCCCTTCCAGCTCTGAGTTTTGGTCCCAGCGTCCTGGGACCCAGAAGCTGGCCAAGGGGCCACCCTGAGAGTGCAGGCCCCATCACCAGTTAATCACCACAAACTCTCAGGCCCCCCCACCCACCATGTAGAAAGTCCTCTCATACTTTCACAGGGACTGACCACGTGCAAATAGGAAGGTACAAATAGGAACTTCATTCCCGTCTGCGCGCTTCACGCGTTAACCTGGCTCCCCAGACCAAAGACGGCAGCCACGGGGCTGTATTCGTCCTCTGCACACAGCCTGGGCCCTCTTAAGTCAACGCCCTGCTCCCCGCCCCCGCCCCGCAGCGCCCCTCCCCCCTCTCCCAGCTCAGGACCCAGCTTCTCTCACCTTCAAGAAAACTACAGCCGACAGACGGACCTCGGTTCTCCTCGCACACGGACCCATCACTTCAAGTTCTGGCACGGACACCAAGCACCCAAATCACATTTTATAGGCTGTATTTGCCCTAAAAAGTATCCTGAATTCATTCATGCTTCCAAAACACCAGAGTATCTGAAAATTTACCAGAAAACTGGGCAACTGTAACTTATCTTGGAGACTCTAGAGCCAACACTTCATGAAATGAGAAAAATCTCTCTCCTGAGTCAAAGCTGTCACGTACTCAGGAGGTGGGCAGGGGAAGTCGATTCTTTCCGGAGGGCAAGGTGAATGGTAAATCCTTAGCTACTCGGACACATGCCCCACAGCCAGCCCAGCAGGGGCATTCATCTGTCTGTGGCTGATGGATCCCACATCTGTGGACCTAATTCTTCCATCCCCAGCACGGGGAGCCCAGTCAGACCGGACAGCCACCCCTTGTCTCTCTCCAATTAAACACGAATGATTTGTGGGTTCTCGCTGAGGTTTGCAAATGATCTATTGGAACAAAATTAAGCCTCTCGACTTTTTTTTTTCTTTTTTTAAAGATGTACCAAGACTTTAAAAGATGGGTTCAAATCCATTGTCAAGAGTTTCCTGTGCACTTTCTTTCAACTCCTCTTCCTCCCTTGGGCAATCTCCAGCTTAGAGTTATTGCAGACAGCATTCCTTGAAACTTAGAATGTATCTGCGTCTTCCTATAATGCATAATTTCGAAGCCCTGGGCTAAGAGAAGCGTCTTTGCTACGAGCAGGAGAACAGGGGTGGAATGGATTAAAAATGGAACTGGAGACAGGGCTGAGGAGATGGGGAGGGAGAATGCTGGGTGAGTGAAGGCTGACTGGCCCGTCCTGGGGGGGTTCTGAGGTGTCAGAGCTCAGCACAGTTAGAATGGGGGGCACAGGAAGGTGCGAGGCTTTCAGAAGAGGACTTGATTTTCATGTTTTTATCTTAACACTAATAGGTCCCAATAAAAATTTCTGGGAAGATGCACATAATGTGGCCGACAAATCCTTGGAGCGAGCTGGAGAACAGAGCCGTGTTGCCAGGGGAAACGAGGTGGGAGGAGGATATGACCACAGGGGGCGGCACCAGGAATTTTAGGGACTTGGAACGGTGGTGGTGGTGGTGGTGGAGGTGGTGGTGGAGGTGGTGATACAGATCTATATGTTAAAACTCATAAAACTGTGCACCAAAAGGAGTCAAATTTCCTGTATCTTAATTTTTTTTTTTATTGATTTTTTACAGAGAGGAAGGGAGAGGGATAGAGAGTTAGAAACATCGATGAGAGAGAAACATCGATCAGCTGCCTCCTGCACTCCTCCTACTGGGGATGTGCCCGCAACCAAGGTACATGCCCTTGACCGGAATCGAACCTGGGACCTTTCAGTCCGCAGGCCGACACTCTATCCACTGAGCCAAACCGTTTTTGGCATGTATCTTAATTTATTTTTTTTTTTTTTTTAGATTTAAAAAGAAACAAGTATCAACAAATCTTTAGGTAGAAGGAGAAAAGCGCTGACTGGAGATGGGACGCGGCAGCGAACGCCCTTCCTCCCTGTGACCATGTGACAGTGTCCCCGGGCCCTACCTGGGCTCACCCTGCAGAGCGGCAAGTGCCCATCCGTCAGAGCACCTGGGGGAGTGAGCCAGGGTGACAGGGATGCTGTGGAGGAAGCGGGGCCCCTAAGCAGCGGATGGAGAGAGGGAGCCAAAGGACTTGTGAGCGGCACAAGGAAGCGGGCGGGCGGGCGTGGCAGGAGGGGCTGCCAGGCGGCGGGACCAGCAGGGTATTTGGTTCCGGACCAGGCCTGCTGGAGGGGGCCTTGAAGAGCCAGATGTCACTCTTCTCCCTCAGCACCCCCTCTTCAAGGCTTCCCCGGGCCTTGGGCCAAGAAGGCCTGAATATGGTCTTTAATTTCTTCAGGGCTCCTCCCACGCCTGATGTCAGAGAGCCTGCACCCCAAACCGGCCAGGGGCAGGCAGTGATGGGGAGCGGTAGGAATGGTCCCACCTGTCTCTCTCCACCCCCCACCAGACCTTCCAGAGGGCAGGCAGCTACAGACGCCCTCACGGCCTCCAGGTTCATTGTGGAGAGGACACTATTCGGCAGCAATGCCCCACACGTAAAGACCAGAGAAAAGCTGGGGGGGGGGGGGGAGCCGGAGGGCGCTGCCTGCCTGTTTCCTGAGTGACCAGAACAGCCAGGCTCAGGATGTGCCTCCCCAGGGCAAAGCGTGTCTCTGTGGATGACAACAGGGGTGCAGAGCAGGTTCCGGAGGGTCGGTGGCTGGACCGGGGCAGCTCCGGGAGAACGGCAGGCCTGCCCATGGGCCACACGAAAGGACGGCGGGGCTAGAAGAAGCTGCAGAGGCTGCAGAAAAGCCAGGAAGAGTTTCCTGTCTTGAGCGCCAGTCTCTCTCATTCCAGGAATCCCCTTTTCCTGAAGCTGGAGCCTGCTGCTATTTATTTATACAAGGCCGAACCCCACCTTCCAGGGCCCTGCAGAGCCCTCCTTCGCCACAAAGCCCGATTGTACTTCCACATCCTCAGAGCCAGCTCCCAGACAGAAACTTGCCTGAGGGAAGACAATTTGTACCAGAGATGGAAACAGTCAGATTTAAAGGCCCAGTTCGCCAATAACGGAGACCTCTGTTAGGGTGGGAACAACCTTCTCAGGACAGTCAGAAGGGCGTGGCAGAGGTTCCAGCCTGTCTTGGTGCCAGGAGGCCCGTCTGCAGGTGAGCTGTGGCTATTTAGCTTTGGACCGTTTCCAAAGAACCAGGCCTTCCCGCGGGCCCCACCGAGAAATAAATTAGCATGCTATTCTGCTCAATTATCCACTTACAGAGAGGCATAATAACATTTTATTAAAGCAGGACACGTGGATGAAAGATACATCCATAGCAGAAAACCCCAGAATTTCCCCCCCCCCCAAAAAAAAAACAGACAGGAAACTTTATCATCCCCCAAAACTAATACACCCTAAACTAAAGCGATTTGGGCACTTCAAACACAATTTTTCTCAGGACTTGCAATGCAGGCTTTCTCTCTGCCCTCAAACCTCTCTCGGCAAAAGATTTGGTCAGGCATTATTTCTCAACAGGCTCCTATCTCCCAACAAGTTCCATCTAAAAAGTGCTAAAACAGCGGTGGGAAAGTTGGGACCTCAAAGCTCTGGATGGGTTTTAGCTGCACACGGAATCATGTAATGGTCTCCTGGGCACCAGACCCAAAGGACAGAGGGATCTCGGGCAGAGGGGCGGGCACTGCCTGTGTTCTAAAGTGCCCACGCCAGCTCTAGCCGGTTTGGCTCAGTGGAGAGAGCGTCAGCATTCGGACTGAAGGGTCTTGGGTTCGATTCCTGGTCAAGGGCACTTTCTTCAATTGCAGGCTCGATCCCCGGCCCCAGTTGGGGTGTGTGCGTGCAGATGCAACCCATCAATGCATCTCTCTCACATCGATGTTTCTCTCTCTGTCTCTCCCCCTCCCTTCCACTCTCTCTAAAAATCAATGGAAAAAATGTCCTTGAAAAAGAATAAACAAAAAAAGTGCCCTCGTCTGAGGGGACAGGAAGCCAATGGAGTGAGTTCCTGGGTCAGTGCTTCGGGTTTGGCTACAGGAGCAGGCGTCCTGGGCTAGGCTGAGGGAGCCGAGGCTGGGGGAGGCTCTGGCCGATGTCGTGGGCCACACCTGGATTCCCACCAGCTCTCCCAGCGGCTGCCCTGCCTTCTGCACACACAGCCGGCTCTTAGCTTCCATGCCTGTGGGGCTGGTTGCTTCTTCACACCTGGGAGTATCTAAAGCTAACTACTAGGAGGAGGCTCTACACCTTCCCTCCTCCCCATGCAATGCTTGCTTTCCTCTGGGTCCTCCATGCAACACCCTGACCAGAGTCCCCAGCCTCTCTCCAACCCAGGAGGCACCTCTTAAAGCCATGTCTGCACAAATGATGAGCAATTACCACAATTGCCCCTCACCTCTTACTAACCCCGAGACCTCCCCAGAGCAGGGAAGGAGGGGACGGCAGGAAAGCCAGTGGGGGTCTCTTTTGTCCGGCCCCACCCAGCTCCCCCTGGGCCCAGGCATCATGGTTCCTGCTCTCCATCCAGAGGCCTCCCCATCAGGTGCCACCGACCCACCAGAGGGCAGTGGGACTGGAATCGGCAGGTTCTATAGCTCTGGTTTCTCAGAGTTCAGGCATTATCGACGTTTCCAAAGTGGAACCTCAGAGCACAGCTCCCGGGAGGAATCTCCAGGTCACCCAGGTCAGCATCTTCACCTGTCCAGGCCACGTCCCTCAAGCTCACACAAGCCGTCATGGCACGTCTGTCCCTGCCCTGGACCTTGATGTCCTCTAGAATAAGGCAGGAATAACCACGTGCCACTCACAGCGTCGTTCTGAGGGATGAGTTAGTGTATGAGATACTCCTCTGGGACACAGACAAACACCCAGAGAATAAAGCTATTACCACTGCAGGAAGTCCTGTCCAGAGAGAAGAAAAACTTGGGTACCAGGCCTGCTATGCTTCTCATTAGCTCAGTGACGTTAGGAATCCTCTTCATCTTCCTGGGCCTCCGTTTCCTCAACTGTTACTAACATCCAACTGTCACTAAAATCCATGGGGAAAATAGTATCTCTGAGGTCCCTTGTTCAAAAAATAAATAAAGTCATACGCGGAATAATGAGGCGCCCTCTGACGGGGCGAAGCGGTGAGCAGAATGAGAACAGGGGCACTGAGTTTCTGGGTACAGAGCCCTTGCAGTGTGCTCATGGAAACTTTACGGGGAGTGAGACTGCAAACATACACAGTGCTTTTGAGCTTCCTTCCATCTGTAAAACGGTTACTGTGCCCGTAAAGGCTGCCTGCAGACTTAATTTGGCTTTTACATACAGAGTCCCTTTTAGTGCCTAAACCTGCCAGGCCCGGGGCTCCCAGCTCCCTCAAGAATGTGCTGGGGAGCTCAGCCCGGGGGAGAACACAGCGGGGTTCTGTACGCTCCCTCCCCAAAGCTCCAACACCCGCCTGGAGCACGCCCGCCCGAGGAAAAGGGAGCCGCCCTCGGCAGCAGGCCACTGGGGTCATTCCTCAGAAGAGGGCATTCTGCCAACCGTGTTAGCGGATTGGACGAAACTTCTGTTTTCCCACTTCAGCGGAGCTAGTGTCTTGGTGAACGAGGCTTGTGCACACGGACATGGGACCATAGGTCCGCATGTCTCCACCTCGCTAATTTAATTAAAAATGAAGAGTCATCATAAAATGGAACACAGAGGTAAAGGGGAGGAGGGGAGATGAACATCTGCTTTAAAGAGAGTTCTGTTTACCTCAAGCTTTTAAAAACAAGAATCCTGAACTCCCTTTCTGCCTCATTATGACTTCTTTAACATTTGTTTTTAATTTGCCCAAGATCATAATCTTCACGGAGGACCACATATGAGCCAAACTTGCGCCTGAAAACCACGCTGGGCCTTTTGTCCGGCCTGCGTTCATTAGTGTACAAAGGGGCAGCTGACTCCCCCTGCCCCCAACAGTCTCCAACACTAGTTCTTATTCACGTACAACGGGCTACAGCAGGCCTCGGGTAACAGGCCCTAAGACAGGTATCAGGAAATTAAGGTTCTAATGCTGGCGGATGCACGGTGGACCACCGAGGCGAGTTATTTCAAACACGGAGCCTCACCTTTTAATACACTAACAGGTCCCTGCTAGCTGGATGCGCTGAGTAAATGGAGCAGAATTATGGAGATCTACAGAATACTAATTATCCACACTGGGGGCGAAAAAAATTGAAAGCAAAGTACCAAGAGTAAGGCTAGTACCATAGACCAATCTACGGTTCCCAAGGTGGGTTTTTGTCGAGCACTACCTGGAAAGAAAGGGTTCTATTGTTCCTTCCTTCACTCAACCAATATTGACGGAGGACCTTCTATTTGCCTGGCACTGAGAATACAATAGAGTACAAAACAGATCATCTCTCTGCCTTCTGCAGCGAGTTCAGGATCCAGAGGAAACAGAGTCTGCATAAGATCATGATTGGGCCACGTATTTGCCAGCAGTGAAAGGCGCTCATGGACAGAGAGCTGAGAATGTGCCGCAGCAAACGGCATCCAAGCCTCGGGGCAGGGAGTGTGAGGTGAGACTTCTGTGTGGGGAGGGGCTGTGGGGGGGAGGGCAGTATTCTAAACACAAGGAAAGCCTTGGTCAAATTAAGTCCGAGGAATCCTGCACAGTACACTCCCCTGAGAGATTCCTGGTGCACCTTAGCATGCTAAAGGCCGGAGAAGCCCTGCAGAAACGGAGCCTGGGATGTCCTACCTATTAGCATCCCAAGGATGTTTCTCTGAGAAATGCTGATAGAGGCATTATTGTTCTCAGAGCCCATAAGAAACTTCTGCATAAAACAAAAGCTCTTGTTCATATAACTGGAAAACTATCATGTGTCCTCTCCAAACAGCCAAAATACCTTGGATTTGCTAATGTAATTCTAAAGTATTTTCCTTGGCACAGGCCTGTGAAAACATATGTCATCCACATCTCCCAGTATCACAGAAGAAATAAAGTCCCCAGCGACCCACTAGCGGGCCAGACACAAAGTTCTAGCTCTAGCATAGGCATCTGCTTTATTTTTAAATGGAGGCACAAGCCTCAATGCTGGGATAAATTGAGAAAAGGTTCATAAAAAGTAAAACAAAACCAATGATGAATTTATCGAAGAGATTATACCCTGAAAGATGCTAGACGTGAACAGTGATTTCCCTTACTAGCCTAAAATTGTCCAAGAGAAAGACGGGTTTTTGCAGTTTATTACATACTATGCATAAAAAAGGGAATGTAAATAAATAATAACAAATATTCATACACATGCAGATTTTATGTGCAAGGCGCTGTGCCAGGGTAAGCTCAAGGAAACCATGGCAGCCAGGGTCAAGAGTATGAAGCCTAGAGATCTAGAAATCCAAAACTGAATATAACTAAGTGTCCACGGAACGGTGGAGTTTAGAGACTGAACTTTATAGGGGCTAGGGACATCCTGAAAACCCAGGGCCACTAAAGGTAATAAAGACTTAACCTTAACAAAGCCCTTACTGTGTGCCAGGAACTGTTCTATATGCATGTGTACAACCTTATTTAGTCTTTGCAAGTAGGAGGTAGGTCCTAGGAATGTATCAAAATATGGCCCGTGACTCAGCATTCGATGGAAATCTGTTACTCAGCTACAGCTTCAATCTTGAGAAGGCCTGAACTTCTGCCTGATCGATGACCATGTGATCACAGAGGTGACCAACGTGTCTACTTAATGTAACCACGGAGGAAACAAGGAAAGGAAGCATGTTTGATCTGCTGTCGTTATCTGAACATGCCCTTTCAAAAACAGGGAAGCATTCTACATATAACTCCCGTGGAAATCTCCTTGGCGGCAGAAGTATATATCTATATTTTAATTGAAAGAATAAAATATAAACATGAAAGATACTAATGTTATATAGAAAGCAACTGTAATGTACAGCTACAATTATTAAATAAACTAGTGACCCATGCACATTGAAAGGAAATTAATTAGAAGGTGGCCAGAGGGGCGGGACTGGGCTAGACGGGCCGGACATGCTCTGGAGCCAACCTCCTGCGGTCCCTCCCCAGCATCTGCGGAGTGAGTGGGGTCACTCTGGCAGGTGGGGGTCCCTCGGCCTGGCCTGTGGGGATCAGGCCAAAACTAGCTCTCCAACATCCCCTCAGGGGTCCCAGAGTGCGAGAGGGCACTCTGCAAAGTTGCTGTCGTACAGGGAGTGGAATGCAAACACAAGTGTGCAGTAAACCAGATTCGGGGCCATCAGTGCCCCAGCAACAACATAACCTACGGCCGAAGGTGGAATCGCGGGCCCCCCCGCAAGGAACCAGGCTCCCTCCTCTCTGGTTTCGAGGTGCGTCACCCAAGAACCGCCGCTGTCAAGTCACTGCAGCTCAGCAGCTCCTGCGTTGAGCGTCTGCCCCCTGGTGGTCAGTGTGTGTCATAGTGACTGGTCAGATGGTAGGACACCTGGCACATTAGCCTTTTATATATATAGTATAGATAGGATTAATTAACAGGATTACTAATGTTAAGACTACATTTAAAATGAGAACACTATATACTTTTAGAGCAAATAAGTGTTTATGAAATGTTTTTAAATTACAATAGGTGCCTGGCCTGTAGTTCCAATGGTTAGAGCGTCTTCCCAATAGCCCAAGTTTGCTGATTCGATACCCAGTCAGAGCACACACAAGAATCAACCAATGAATGCATAAGTGAAACAAATCCATGTCTTTCTGTCTAAAATCAATAAATAAAAAGTAAAAAATATTACAGTAGGCATCTTACATTCTACAGTCAACTCTTGAACAACTCCAGTTTGAACTGCACAGGTCTACTTACTTGTGGGTCCACATAAAAACAAGACCCTCGCAGTTCAAACTTGTACAGGTTCAAGGGTCAACTGTGCTTCTGAACCCCGTGGAATTGCTTGGTGAACTCCTAACAGTAAACAGAACATTTAGGAGCTGTATATGCACCCCCCGCGTTCAGACTATTGCTTCTAAGTCACATATTTCACTGAAAAAGGAATCAGAGCTCCTGCTAGGAATGGCTGGCTGCAGGTCCAGGGCAGGGAATGCACAAGATCCTGGAACATCCTGCCGTTCCAGGAGGCAGGGAAGCATCAAGGACGTGAGGACTTGAAGAGGCTTCCACTGACCACAGGTGGGGCGATCTGAGTATCAATAAGGATCTATAATAATAAAAGGGTAATATGCGCCCTGACCGGTTTGGCTCAGTGGATAGAGCGCCGGCCTGCAGACTGAAGGGTCCCAGGTTTGATTCCGGTCAAGGGCATGTGCCTTGGTTGCAGGCACATCCCCAGTGGGGGGTGTGCAGGAGGCAGCTAATCGATGTTTCTAGCTCTATCCCTCTCCCGTCCTCTCTGTAAAAAAATCAATAAAATATATATATTTTTAAAAAGGGTAATATGCTAATTAGACCGAACGTATTCCAGACGTCCTTCATGACGAAGCCAGGGCCGGAGGGAAGCCAACCCGGGTCCCAGGTGCCTGTGGGCGGTCGGAGGAGGGAAGGCCTACCTTTGCACGAATTTTCGTGCATTGGGCCTCTAGTAATAATTATAAATGGACTGAAATACACTAAAAAGATTTAAATACAGGCAGTCCTCGGGTTATGTTGGACTCAACGTATGTCATTTCGTGGTTACATTGCCATCTCCCATTTACAGTATTTATAAAAAAAAGTTCCATCATTTTGACATATGTGCTTTATGTTTTTTATTATTTATTTACCACAAGTAAAGGTCAGAAATTGTTATCTTTCTTCTATATTTTTTACTGTTTCATTTCATCACTGCTGTGTATGTGCTCCATGTGAGTGACGTAGGTGCTTATGTAGGTGGGATTTGACTTACGGCGAAAATCACGTTACATGGCGCCGTAGGAACGGATCTCCGACGTAACCTGAGGACCTACTGTACATGAGTCTATAATGATATATTTTTTAGATATCATAGCTTCATTGCAGGGTAATAGGAAACCAACTGACCACTGGTAAATAAATGAAAGACTGCCTTTCCCATGTGATCTAGAGCAGAGGTTAGAAAACTTTTTCCACCAAGTGCCAGATGTTTTCAATTCTATAGGCTATGTACGGCCTCATCACAACTACTCAACTTAGCCCTTGTAGTGCAAAAGCAGCCATAGACGTTATACAAATGAATGCACATGACCGGGTTCGAATTAAACTTTATTTACAAAAATAAGTAGTGAGTTGGATTTCACCTATGGATCTTAGTTTGCTGACCTGATTAAAGGTAACTAATAGCAGTGTCTCTTTTAGTAACCAACTATAGAAATGATCCCTGAAAGTATAGTCTTAGCAGTGTCTCTTTTAGTAACGAACTATAGAAATGATCCCTGAAAGTATAGTCTTAGCAGTGTCTCTTTTAAAAAATATTACACCGACAGATGAAAGAAGGAATTCACCATTTTTGAAATCGATAATGAAGTAAAGGATGTGGGTGATGATGATCAGTGGCTGCTAAAATCACAGAGACAACCAGACATTAAGTGTCTCCCGATGTAAGAACAACATTGATGAAAGAGTCTTGCAAAAATAAATTTAAAAGGAGAGAGAAAGGGAGACCCCTGAAGCTTGATCAAAAATCTAAATCCAGCTAACACTTTTCAAGAACTACAGGGGATAGAAAAACATGTTAAAAGACATCATGGGGTTGCATTTGACAAAATCCAGACTGTGAGAAACTCCACGGGAGGCATCAGATAAAAAACTAAAAACTTAATTAGGAAGTTCTTTACATCCTATTTAGAATGCAGAGCAGAATGTCAATTTGCTACCTCAATATTTCACAAGATTTTAAGAGAATGTACCATAATTCTGTGATTAATCGTCTTTGATCCAAACATAATACAGATATTAAAAACCATGAAAAGAAACTTTTATAAAAAAAAATGAGGGACCAGAAATATATTTATTGTTCCTTCATCTATTTAATATTCACAAGTATATTACAGAGACAACTAGCAACTTATACAGCCGAGAAATAACTTTCTGCACTACAACGTCAAACTTTAAAAATGTGCTCATCAATTTGGCCACTACCTCAGAAGTAACTGTGTCTGGCAAGAAACACCAATGAATAATAAAACCAGTGGATGAAAGTTTGGTGGAAAATGGGATATTCCTACAGTCACAAAGGATCTCCCCACAAGATACTCATTAAATTACAAAGAGGAAAAATAGAACTTCTTGCAGAAACCTGGCAGTATCACTTTAACCGAGTGATCCAAATGGACACCGCCCATAATGGGAAAATAGATGGCTCCTTGGAGAAGCACTGAGAAGTACATGTCAATGACGCATCAACTAGGCAGTGTTCTTGCCCTAAATAAACACCTAACCTAATCATGAAGACACATCTGAAAAAAGCAAAAGTCAGGGTTCTTTACAAAATAAAAGGTTTGTCATCTTCAAAAGTCAAGAACACAAGAGACACATTCGGACTGAAAACTGTTCTAGACAACAAAGTGTGACTGACATGTGACTTCGACTCATGCTGGATCTACCCCCAGACCAAATTTTTGCTACAAGACATTAGAAAGACAATTGTCAAAATCTGAGTAAGATCTGTAGATGAGACAATGGGGCTACTTCTGTGTTAATTTCCTGATTGTGATAACTATATTGTGGTAAATATCCTTGGTTCTAGAACATACACATGGGGTGGGGGTGGCGGGGGGTGGCGAGGGTAGAAGAGGGTCAAGGGGGAATAAAAGGTCATGGAAGGAGGCTGGACTTGGTGGTGAACACAATATATACTGATATACTATAGAACTGTATACCTGAAATCTGTGTAATTTTATTAACCAATGGAACCCCAAAATAAGTTCAATAAATAAAAGTATAAGTAAAAAAAACTAACCATTTTTTTGAAAAAGAACAGACACATGAAGTTATCTAGGAGCAAAGGGGCATTGTGTCTGCAACTTATTCTCAAAAGTTATAGAAAGAGAGAAAGATAAAGGAAATGTAGTCAATGTTAACATTTTGGGAAATCTAGAGAAAACTACATGGGATTCTTCATACTGTTTCACATCTTTTTCTGCATCTGAAATTACTCCAAAATAAAAAGTTAAATTAATTTATACATATACAGGGTGGAGCAGAAGTAGGTTTACAGTTGTGAGTACGTGAAACAGCGTTTATTCTTATATTATTTATTAATTACTAGAGGCCCAATGCACGAAATTCGTGCAAGGAGCTCAGCCCCAGCTGCCACGGCTGCCTTTGCCTTGGCCCCCCGCCCGCCACAGCGACCACCTCGGCCCTCGCAGCCCCAGCTTCGTCCAGAAGGTCATCCAGAAGGACGTCTGGTCTAATTAGCATATTACACTTTTATTATTATAGACTAGAGGCCCGGTGCACAAAAATTTGTGCACTCGGTGGTGGTGGGGGGGGGGCAGTCCTCAGCCCAGCCTGTGCCCTCTCGTGGTCTGGGACCCCTCAGGGGATGACCACCTGCTGGCTTAGGCCTGTTCCCGGGGGGATTGGGCCTAAGATGGCAATCAGACATCCCTCTGGCAGCCCGGCAGCCAGCGGGGGATGTCCACTTGCCAGCGGGGAGCAGACCTAAGCTGCAGTTGGACATCCTTAGCGCTGCTGAGGAGGCAGGAGAGGCTCCCACCACCACCACTGTACTGGCAGCCACCAGCCTGGCTTGTGGCTGAGCAGAGCTCCTCCCATGTGAGAGCGCCCTGACCACCAGAGGGCAGCTCCTGCATTGAGCGTCTGTCCCCTGGTGGTCAGTGTGTGCCATAGTGACCAGTCATTCCCAGTCCTTCTGCTGTTAGGGTCAGTTTGCATATTACCCTTTTACTATATAGGATAGAGGCCTGGTGCATGGGTGGGGGCTGGCTGGTTTGCCCTGAAGAGTGTCCTGGATCAGGGTGGGAGTCCTGCTTGGGTGCCTGGCCAGCCTGGATGAGGGGATGATGGCTGTTTGCAGCTGGTCACACCCCCTTCAGGGTGGGGGTCCCCAATGGGGTTCCTGGCCAGTTTGGGTGAGGGGCTGAGGGCCGTTTTCAGGCTGGCGGGTGACTGAAGCTCTCAACTTCTCCTTTTTTCTTTTTTTTTTCTTTTTTCTGGGATTTATTTACCTTCTATGGCTGTCACTGGAGCTGAGAGCCAGCTTTAGCTCTGAGGCTCGGCTCCAGCTCTGAGACCTCGGCTGCTGAAAGCAAGTATCTGGGCTTTGTTTAGCTTCTATAACTGAAACACTGTTGCAACTCCAGCTCTGAGGCCCACCTGGCTGAAAGCAGGTATCTGGGGATTGTTTAGCTTCTATAATTGCAACATAATTGCTTAGAGTGCAGCTCAGAGGCCGGCAGCGGCAGGCGGGGAACCTTGGCTTCCTCCATCACTGGAGCAAGCAAGCCTCCTGTTCACTTCAGCTGCCTGGCTTCCGGCCGCCATCTTGGTTGGCACTTAATTTGCATATCACCCTGATTAGCCAATGGGAAGCGTGTCGGAGGTACAGTTAATTACCATGTTTGTCTATTATTAGATAGGATAGTATTAGTTTATGTACAAACAACTGTAAACCTACTTGTGTCCCACCCTGTATATATACAGTTGACTGCTAAACAACACAGTTGGAACTGTGTAGCTCCACTTATACATGGATTTGTACAAGGATCAAATGCACATAAATTCCACATATATTAATTAGTTGTATGTATATACCATCCTGTTGATAGTCACTTGATTAAGAACTCACACAAACTGGCAATTCTGTTAAAGTGACATGTTAACTCTTTGCAAAGGGAACTGAAAACCACGTAAACTGAAAACCTGCACTAAGTTCTGAAGTTGATGTACTAATTACTTTTGTTTCAGCATTTCTGGTTTCCCCAGACTATGCCATTCAATCATTTCCTATAAAAATATTTTTAAATACTGCAAGAAAAACCCACTTATTAAAGTATTGATTTAAATTTTTTGGCCACCAAACATCTTAATAAAGTTATAAGAATACTGTACATTATTTTGATGACATTTATTACTTTTTTTAATGTTTTAATCCTCATCCAAGGCTATGTTTGTTATTGATTTTTTTTTTTGGAGAGGAAGGGGGGAGAAACAGAGAGAGGCATCAAAGTGAGAGAGAAACTTCGATCAGTTGCCTTGGTATCGAACCCGAAACCTTGGTATATGCCCTGACTGGGAATCAAACCCACCACCCTTTGGTCTCTGGGAGAATGCTCCAACAGAGACACCCAGCCAGGCCTATTATTACTTTTTATATCCCAGAAATTCATTCTACAATGTTGCTATTTCGTTTTAGCCTTGGACAAATCCTGGTTTTAAAACACAGTCCATTTAGCCAAAACATTAATTCAGTGACCTCAAATACTAATATTATCCCCATTTTGCTGAAGAGAGCCCTGGGGCACAGAGGCACCGAGCCAGACCAGGGCTGGGCTGGGGTTTAAGGCCTGGCCGACTGTGGCCAAGTCCCTGGCCTGAGACATACTGGCAGCCCAAGGGAAAGGGGTGGCCTGTCAGTGGAGCATGCTGCTCCATCCCAAGGCCTCGGGCTTCTCTCCACCATGTTCTTCTCTCATCTCTCAGTGCAACTGCTTATTAACCAGTTAACTGCCATGTGTCCAAAACGGAAACCACCCCCACACGCCACGATATTTTGAATTTAAATTGGTCCATAGATACTTATGGCATAGAAAGGGTTAAGGGGAATCCAAACGCCACTCTCACCACCACAGCCCCTTCCTGCATTACCTCCCCTGAGAGGGCCTGGGAACACCCTTCTGAAGACGATTTATTTCTCACTCCAAAGCTTCAGCACCCGTGTCTCCTCTCCCTGACAAGCATTTTATTTTTTATTTTTTTTTAAATACATTTTTATTGATTTCAGAGAGGAAGCGAAAGGGAGAGAAACATCAATGATGCGAGAGAATCATTGAGCGGCTGCCTCCTGCACATCTCCTACTGGGGATCGAACCCGCAACCCAGGCCTGTGCCCTTGACCAGAATCAAACCCGGGACCCTTCAGTCCGCAGGCTGAGTCTCTATCCACTGAGCCAAACCAGCTAGGGCCCTGACAAGCATTTTATAACAGAAAAGCTTATGTTGTAAAGTAGAGGTATAAAGTGTATTTATCTCATGTACGTCTAACATTTCTCCTATACCTCTCCTCTATGCATCCCACCTAGAAAAGTTTAAATAGATAATGTAATTAATAAGCATTGACTATATTCAATCTACATATATATAAGCCAAGCGACCAGAATGACAGGAATGACCAGAACAACCGGTCGCTATGACATGCACTGCAGCCAGCCAACTGGCCCAATCGGGGGTCGGCCCCTCCCCCTGGCTGGCCCAAGACGGATCAGGGGTGGAGCTGGCCAGCCAACCTCCCGGGGCCCCTCCTCCTGGCTGCCCCGGCCCCCTCACCCCGATTGGGGGCAGGGCCAGCCAGCCAACCCCTGGTGGCCCCTCCCCCTGGTCAGCCCTGCCCCCAATCAGCCCCTCCCACCCTTATTGGGGGTGGGGCTGGCTGGCCAACCTCCCATGTCCCCTCTCCCCTGACGGCCCGGCCCAATCAGCCCCCATCGGTGCAGGCCAGCAGGACCCCACCTGTGCACTAATTCGTGCACCAGGCCTCTAGTTTATACACAAAATAATATTCATGCATGTACAAGAAATCGGGAGTGGCCAGGAGTAGGAAGTAGGCAATAGCCAAGTCAGCAGAGGCACACAATAATATTAGATATCATGGTATCTAAGGAACCAAGCTTACCACCTCACGATGTCAGAAGGAACACACAAGGGATACTGAAGGGGGAAAAAGGAGTTGCAGAGCACAGAAAAGCAACGAAAGATTAAGACTACAATGATCGCCATCTCTGGAACTGTAGAGAGAACAGCCATTAAAAGGGTCTGACGCTCCCCCAGCGATTTAAAAGTGCCTCCTAAGTCCAAAGGTTGGAAATACCACCGAAAAAAAAAATGAATACAGAGACGCTACTCAATCTTCATCTTTTCCTGTACTTGTGCAAACCACTTCTTTGTATCTTGCTCCGAATGGCATGTTCACATTAATCTGGCTGTCAACTTCCAGTAAAAGGGGAACTGCAGCATTGTGGCTGGAATAATGGCTCTGCCACCTTCTGGAGAGGTGACTCTAGGTCCCTTGCCCACTCTCGCAGTCTCCGCTTCCTCGTGGATAAAACAGATTATAATATCAGATGTGCATGTGTTCGATGTGGGAACAGGTGTGAACGGTGCCTGCAAGGCTGTTTTTAAAAACATTGATGTTTGAATATTCATGCTGCCAACATTCAACAAATGTCTGAGAATCACTTCTCCTGGGTCAGACGTACGGTTTCATAAAGAAGTATTCCAAGCCCTAACGGGTTTGGCTCAGTGGATACAGCGTCAGCCTGCAGACTGAAGGATCCCAGGTTCAATTCTGGTCATGAGCATGTACCTTGGTTGTGGGCACATCCCCATTAGGGAATGTGCAGAAGGCAGCTGATCGATGTTTCTCTCTCACTGATGTTTCTAACTCTCTATCCCTCTCCCTTCCTCTCTGTAAAAAATCAATAAAATATATTTAAAAAAAAAAAAAAGTATTCCGAGGTGCAGTTTTCCTGTAGCCCTGCTCTTTGCCGGGCTTGCTGTGGGTCTCCCTGAGTAAAGAGGGTAATGTTCCCATCATTCATAACTGCTCGGTCTGGGCCAAGTCCACAATCTCCCCGAGGTGCGCTCCTCGCCAGTGGGGTGGGCTGAACGGTCCCCCTTCCAGCTGTGAGGGCGACAGGGCACCCGCGCTGGGTGCTTGTAGAAGAATCTCAGGGAGGGACATCCAACCCAACCCCAGAAGGTATGTGTTATAAAATCCAACTGATATTCGTGACTGACATAGTCTTTTTGGAATTTATGGAGAAGAGTGTCGTTCCAAACATCAGAAATCTCTACTGCCAACGAATCTGGACTTGATCAGCTTCTCATACCACTCATTCTTACTTCTCCTGTTTTTCTTCATTATCGGCAGATCCATCCATTTCTTAATCACAGTTACTCTCTCTCCTATTTACACCCTTCTGTTTCCCCACACATTTTCTATAGACATTTGAACAAATAGTGGCCCCATTCACTTAATGAGGAACAAGACATCTATCTCACTGAGACATAGGGCCTCGCAACACCCAGATTTCCGGGAGGGCTTAGCTAGCTCCCCAAGTACCTCCCCTCAACCATACGCAGAAGCCCTCTTACTAATATTTCTACCATACTACTGCTTCAGAAAGAGGCCACCTGGAAGATAATTTCTGAAGTGAAGGAAAAAGCACTGAATTTCCTGATTCCTTTCCTAATTTCAAACCATCTTACACACACACACACACACACACAGAAAGGATGAGGGGAGGGACTAATAAATCCTCTGCCATTTCCAAAAGAATTCTCTGTGTAAATGTTTAGTTATTTATTTATTTAACAGTCAGTTTACCGAAGTAGTTATAGATGAATGGGACTGCTTTTTCACTTAGAGAACTTTAAAAATGTATAAAATACTTTATAAAATGAACAATAAGGAAATGTTTGCAAATAACACTTGGCTCACCGGAGCTTGGTATGTTAACCAAACTACAGAGGCAGCGAGCCAATATACTCCTCCCGCCTTCCTCCGCACCAAAGACACACTGGAGTGTCCCTCTAACCCTCACTGATTTCAACAAGGAAAAACAGGCCCCAAGTTCCAAACAGTTCACACGCGAGCAGATGACCACTTATGCCTCTGAAAGAGGGGGTGCGGTGAAGCTCCTGGGGCCACCCACTGAAGGTTACTTCAGCCCTCCGGAGCACAATGCTGGAGGGACAACTGGAACCACAGCCACTCGCTCGCTTATACAACTGTTTATTTGGGAAGGCACATCCCCAGGTCCTCTCTGTGAAGTTGGAACAAATCTACACCCCCTCCCCCCAACTGATAGCTCACATCAGGACTTCTGAGTGGAAAACAAAGGTCGGTGCCCTTGCCCCAAGAGGAGGAGGAGCTAGCTACACCAGGCACTGTGTAAAGTCACAGGGTGCAGTGGGAAGACCTAGACTTTGGACTCACAACCAAGTTCAAATCTCTGCACAGTCGATTGCCAGTAATATGACCTTGGACAAGACACTTGACCTCTACAAGTCTGTCTGCACAGCAGTGAAATGGGAATAACAAGCATCTACTTCCCAGCAGGTCAGACGCCGTGACAAATATTCAGGTTTTGGTGGCCATTGCCAAGTGCTTGCCACAGGGACTGGGGTTATTAACACTCTTCAAGAACAGCAAATAGAGCACCCACTTTACCACACATTTGCCAGCATTTATGAGTCGTATTAAGACCAATTCTTTGTTAATCTAGTGGCTGAAAAATGATTCGACTGTATTGGCACTTTTTATTACATGGCAGGTTAAACATACTGGGTAGTCATTTGTAGTTTCTTCTTTTGTGGATTTTTTGTTTATACTTTGTTTACTTTCTATAATTAGGGTGAGCACTTGGGACCTTGTTTCTCCTCTTAAATAAAAAATATTTCTAAAATGCTATAACAGCTTGGAGTATGAGTACATTCCCTGTTCTGAGGAATCCAGGTAACTAGAATTATCACCCACCCTCATCACTTGAAAAGGCCATATTTAGGAAAACATTTTTTTAAGTCAGGTTCAGGTTGCTTTAAAAACAATTACTGATTGACTGTAGAAAGAGAAGGGAAGGGAAAGGGTGGGAGAGAGAGAGAAAAAAAAAAGAGAGAGAGAGATTGAGATTTGTTGTTCCACCCATCCAGCATTCATTGGTTGTTTGTTTATGTACCCTGACCGGGGATCGAACCCACAACGTTGGCATATCCGGACGATGCTCTAACCAACTAAACTACCCAGCCAGCGTGGAAAACATTTTTATAGTTTTCAAACTTTGAAGTGTATTTCTAAACTAAATGTTCATTTTCCCATGAAAATCTGTGGGCTACATACATATAAATGAAAAGGAAAGGTTTACAATTCTGAAGTTTATTTTAGAAACTTAAAGTCAACTGAGGTAAGTCAGAGCACCTCTAACCCCTGGGAGTCCCAGGGAGAAGCTGTGCAGTGGCCCCGAGGGTTCGCTGAGCAGCCACACATACAGAGGAAAAGGCCCGTCCCCTCGCTCCCCTGTGCTCCCTTCATTTCCGAGGGCCAAGGTTTTGGAAACTGCCTTTATTTCACTAAATCCAGCCCAGCTTGAGAGAAGATAATATAAAAACCTCCTCCAAAATTGCATTAGTCCATTTGGGGCAGTCTTCTACATGCTTTTAAGCCGTCGGTCCTTCCTTCCCCATCCCCAATTACTGACCACACTGCAGTATCCGCCCCTGATTGCAAATGAGTTGTATTTTGATTCCCATCTCCATCCCCCTTCAAAATCAGTCGGCTCCAGACAATAAAAAGAGGAAAATTTCCCCCAGTATGTCATATCTTTCAACCAGTGCACAAGTGTTCCATTATTTAACACGTAGCTCAGAGGTTCCCAACATTTTCAGATTTATAACGGGGGTAGAGAAAGGACCTTTAGTCTCCCTACTTACTGCAAACAAAATTCCAAGACCCCCAGCCCAGCCAGCTTGCCCTTGGTTTTACTGAGACTCTCAAAACCATCTAGCCATCCAACGCACTCCCCCTTCAATTTCTGCGAACTCCACCTCTGCCTTTTTCTACATCCTCAGCTTCAGCTCTTGGGCTAGTCTGCAAAATCAGAACACCTACACTTAAGCATCCTCCATCAGTGAAGGAAGACGACTTTACCTTCTTCCCTAAGTTCTCAGTCTCACCTCTTCTTTTTCCTATCTTCTCCTCCATTCATGCTACCCTACGGCCCCTGCAAACAAGCTCCCACTCCAGCATCCTAAATATACCTTCCAAAGCCCGTGGCTCCCCCGCCCCTCCCTTCATGCCACACCCATTCTTCTTAAATGGTTATCTGGAGTCTGATTTTCCAACATCCTCCAGGTTATGGTAGGGCAGAAAATGAAATGTGTAAGGTACACAGGGTTAGAGAGAGCAGGCTGCTCGCCACTGCGGGAGTCAGCTGGGGGTGGGGGGGCGCGGGTCTGGCTGAGAAGTGAGGGATGGGCCACACCTGGGACTAGTCCACTGCACAGCACCCTGGCACCCGACGGGGAAGCCCTAGCTAGTGACACTGCCTCCCTATCATTATCACTGCACTTGCCCGGACACTTCTCTCTGTGGGCACCAACTTCCTAATTAGAGAATTCCCAGAGCCCCGCTCGACTCCTCCATCTTCTTGTCCCCTCCCCTTTCCTTTCCCTGCAGCTCCCATGTGGCCACAGTCCCTAAGCTCTCCTCCCTCCTTGGCAAGTGCTCCTTTCCATCCTCCTTCAGTGACTTCTTCCTCTATCTGAGCATCCCCCCCGCCCTCTTGCTCCCCGGAATCAGCCAGTTGCTGCGGTTAACTATTCCCTCAATATCCCCTCAAACCCAATGTGTCTCCGACGAAACATAGCAGTTTCTCCAAGGGAGAGCCTCTTGCAGACCACATGGGCTCGGATACTGCCAAAGTAGTCAAGAGTCAGCCCAGCATGAGTAGGCAGATGGCGGGCCAGGCCCCCACCTGCAGGAGGTCATTCACCCAGGCTCAGACCCCAGGAGTTCGCTGTGACATCAGCCACTTCCTGCCTATAGTGCCATCTCTCCCTGCACAAATTCAACCGACCATCCCAGTCTCTCCCATCCTTTCCACTTGGATACTCTTAAGTCCCTCTCCTCTCCCCCTTGGACTCCTGTGAGTCTTCTTACTGTTCTGGCTCCTCCCAGGTCCTCTCCCTCCGATCACGATTACCTCTCTAAGCACATGCAGGAGTCACATCACTTCCCAGCATCACTTTCAATGGTTCTCTGCTGCCTCCTGAATAAGACCAAATTCCTCCACTGACATTCAAGGTCTGGCCCCTTACCCTTCCAGGTAAACAGAATAACTTGCATTACCCCGAACAGCCCTGAACTTTTCGCCTTCCTCCACGCCTCTGCTCTCCCTGTGCTGGCTTCAACCTCAAGATGAGAGGGAAGGAGGACTCCCACTGTCCACTCTAAACACCTCTGTACTATTTACATTTATCATCAACAAGAATTACTTTTTAAATATATTTTTAATAATTTTCTATTACAGTTGATATTCAATATTATTTTATACTAGAGGCTCAGTGCATGAAAGTTGTGCACAGGTAGGGTCCCTAGGCCTGGCCAGCAATCAGGGCCGATCAGGTTCCCCACCTCCTCGCCTCCTCCTTCCCTGGCTCCATCAGCGCCCCACCACTGCTGCTGGTCATCCGCCATGTTCCGCATGGCTCCCTGGTGGTCAGGGCACATCATAGCGAGCAATCCCAGTTTCCTGGTCGAACTCACGAGGGGACACTTTGCATATTCGCCTTTTATATATATAGATTAGTTTTAGAGGCTACACAATCAACAAGAATTGCTATGAATTACAGAATGACTGAGGGGGACAGAAGTGGGCTGGAAGAGGTTAGTGGGGAGAAAAGGAGGATCTATGTAATACTTTCAACAATAAATTTTTTTTAAAAAAAAGAATGACCGAGTTTTCGGGCACCAGTGTAAAACAACTTCCTCATCCTGGCCAGTGTGGCTCAGCTGGTTGGGCGTCATCCTGTGCATTGAAAGGTTGCTGGTTCAATTCCGGGTCAGAGCACATACCTGGATTGCAGGCTCAATCCTGGTAGGGGTCATGCAGGAGGCAGCTGATCCATGTTTCGCTCTCACATAGATGTTTCTCTCTCTCTCCCTCTCCTTCCTTCTCTCTCTAAAAATCAATAAAAAACAATAACAACAACTTCCTCCACCTGCCTTCCTTGATCTTGCTGACCCAAAACAATCTTTCTACTCTCAAAATTCTTCTCTGGACTTTATGGGCTCCTAACATAGACTTCCTATTATAGTAGTTTGTGCTAACATTACCTTTTTTTTTTTTTTAAAATCCTCACCCAAGGAAATTCAGAGAGAGAGAGAATAGTTGCCTTTCCATATGCTCCTCAACTGGGGATCAAATCCATAACCCATCATGTGCCATGACCGGGAATCAAACCGGCAACCTTTTGGTGTTCCGGATGATGCTCAACCAACTGAGCCACTCCGGCCAGGCTAACATTACTTCTCCCTAACACATTTTTTTAAATCCTATAGAGCAAAGTTAGATCTAATTCACCCCATCTCCCTTAGCCATTGCCCATGATGGGTCCATTCAATAAACATCAGATGAAGTAGAGAACTTAGACTTACTCTTAAAGATGCCAATCTAAAGTTCCCCAGTTTAGCAAGTAAAAGTTGGCTCTAAATTGGAATATAAGTAGGTTCTTTGCATTATAGATTTCCCGATCTATAATGCAAAGGTGACAAAAATATTTGTGGCATAAAAAAGAATTTAAATAATTCCAGTGCGTTAAGTATTTAAATTCTTTTTTATGTCACCTTTTTTTTGTTAATTTTGCACATCACTCTAAAGGCTGGAATACTCTATTAAAGGTTAGACTTGTGTGTGTGTGTGTGTGTGTGTGTGTGTGTATGCTAGCCTACTTTCTCCTCCAGAATCCATAGAAGTGGCATCAATGAAGAATGAGACCAACCTATAACTTTCTAAAATTGTAACAGAGCAAGCAGATCTTCCCTGCCAGATGCACCCATCCAAAGAAAAGACTGACAAAGTGTAAGTCCCTCTACAGGGTTTGTCACCCCAGCAATCCAAGTGCCACAACTTCAACCACGCAGGCAGGGCCCTCGAAAAAGCTTGCTCCATGTGGAAAGCCCTCATTAAACCCTCAGTTATATTTAGAAAAAAATGGAACAGAAGTTATATTTAGATGAAATGGCTTAAAGGAACTTTTACCAAGAGCAGCATGTTTATCCTATCTTCTGTAAGAAAGGTCTTACTTAGCTTTTACATACAACTCCTAAAAACAGACAACTTCTCTATTCTGTGTCAAAAAGAAATCAGGAGCACCCAGGATATCGGCAACACTGCCCACGGGAAACAGTGGGATAGTCGGAAAGACTTAAAAAGAAACACAGGTTTGGAGAATAAAACCATTCCATACAGAAACTTGCGTTGAGACGGTCTGAAAAGGTGTGAGGAATGTGGTGCTGAGCTGTGTGAGAAAAGCTCTTAAATTTATAAACGGGACAAAAAAAACCGTACAGATTTCCTCAGCAATCTACCTAGCAGCGGAGTTCTCTTCCAAAATGTCATTAACGCTCCCATTGTGGTCACAGCCAAACCATTCTCCATCCTTCTGCAGCTAGCTCCCTGAACCAGTCAACATTTCCCTTTTGGCTCTTATTAGGCAAACTATTTTTATTAGTCAAACTATTTTTGACATCCACTTTCTTTTGTGTTGACCTACATTTCCCTAACAACATTCTAGTCAACAGCGCTGAGGTGGTTTAGCAAACTTGTGAAGCCTTTTCAGGAATGAATGTATCGTTTTGGGGTGACTGTCTGAAGAAGTGAAAGATGGTCTGTGGCAGTTATTCCTTCCTTCCCAGGCCACAGGGTCCCCAGGGCTCCAGATGGGAATGAATCATGGCTCGGAGGCTTGGCACACACCCCAGGTTAAGGGGACCTCTTCTCTAAAGAGCCTCAGGAAGAGGCCACTTCCCAGCCTCCCAGCCAACCCAGAGTGGAGGGCAAAGGTAAGGCCTGGGGAGGAGATGGCCCCACAGCAGGACTGGCCGGCCCCAGCCACCCCAGCAGGAATCATGCCAGTGCTGAGGGTGTTGCAGCCCTGCTGCTTGCTATTCCTAGGGTCAATTAACACCCTGAAGCACTCCAGCTAATCCCTACTTTTGCCTCAGGCTTGGTATTTCCAGAAAGTGTGAGCGCAACAGAGAACTGAAGTCGCCCAATTTTATACCACTGACAGGCCTCAGCGCAACAAAGCCTAAGGCTGTGAAATTTAGAGAGGAAACAAACCTAGACACTGAAAGAGACCAGATTATATATTCCAGACACTCCCCTCCCCTCTGCAGCCACCTCCTTCCCCCCATTCCTCCACCTCATATCTACATCCATTTTAAGAGGATGGGACCTCAACAGAGGGCCTATAGTTTTACAGTGAGAATCACCTTAGTTACATTAATATAATCACCCAGAGGAAAGCATCATCTCAACCTTAAAGTCCAGACAAGGGCTCAAGGGTTTCCTTACTTGCTGTCCTAACAGTCCAATGATTCTCAACCTTGGCTGCACATTAGAATCACCTGGGAATCTTTTTAAAATCCTGATTTCTGGGCCTCATCCTCCAGAAATTCTGTTTCTTTGTTATGGGGTGGGGCCACAACATTAGTAACAAAGAAACAGAATTTCCGGAGGATGAGGCCCAGAAATCAGGATTTTATAAAGATTCCCAGGTGATTCTAATGTGCAGCCAAGGTTGAGAACCACTGTAACAGTCCATGATGCCCAAGGATAGATAGGGTCAAAGAACAGGTTCTACTGAGCTGACTGAACTGCAGGAAATGTCCCCACACATCAGTTAACTTTGGAATCAGGCAGGCCTCACACAGCGATAGGCTCTTAAAGACCACAGGAACAATGGGGAAACTGAATTTCTGCAAGAGTCACCAGGGAGACAAAATGTAGGTATGAGAATGGGCTAGGACACACTAAGTCCCTTGTGAAGGGTCGAGAGAGAGGGTGAGTGTCCTCGAAGGCTTGAACAGAGGGTTAGCGACGACGTGGGCCAGGGCAGGGAACAGCTGCAGGGGTGAGGATAAGCCTGCAGTCAGGGGCATGCAGGGGGGAAAGGTCGACTTCCCCAAGGAGGGCTCCGAAAATCCCACACAGGCCTGGATTCAGTAATCAGGAGTCCTCAGCATCACCAAGAACCCGCCTTGGAAGTGTTCAGGCAAAAGAACATGTAAGATGGTAGAAAGGAGGAAGGAAGGAGAGAGCCGAGACCAACAGAAGATGTGTCCCACTGGCTCTCTTCCCTGGGGGGCAGTGGTCAGAGTCACCATTCAGAGAGGAAGAATCCAAATGCCCGAATAAGAAATGGGCAGGGGGAAGGAATAGCCAGCCGCTGGAGGGAAATAACTGGTCATATTTGGGACGTGTCTGCACCAGGCCCCGGATCGGTGCTCCCCCATCTTAGCTAATGCCTCCAGACGCCGCTTTCCAGGCATCTAATGGGAAATGGGAAACTGAGACTTTGGCAGCATATCCCTCTCGAACACACAAAGTTACGGGCACCCTACCAAAACTTTCAGAACGGGGCTCCATCTGCGGACATGGCAGGGAATCAGTGAAAACCTACGCAGAGCGGCCACAGCTTGTATCGCTCAACTTTTACTCACATCTTTTTTCCTCTAATGTGAACGTACACCGTAACATCCAGTTTATATTCAGAACTTCCTGGGATGCTCGGAAACAAGGGCCAAAGCCGCAGATCTTCCCTGCGTGACCGGGGAGGGCAGAGCCCCCACCTCCACTCCCACATCTCACTGGCCAGCAGCGCGCACCATTGAACCCACAGCGAGGCCTCCGCTCCCCACCGACCCTGACAGCCAGGGATCGTCCATTTATTTAGCACCGAGCGCTTCTCAGGTGGCCCTGGAATTGTAATTATTATTTAAGGGCTGCGCGAATATAAAGTGCGTTTGTCCGGCCCTGCTCCTAAGGCGCCAATACCTCCTGAACCAAGAACCAAATGGAAAGCAGAGAACCACTACCGCGCGCGCGGCGCCCAGGGGACAGCACGCTAGAGCCTGGCACGTAGTAGACAGGCGATCACCCAAATCTGCCATCGGACCTCGCCCCTGGGCAGAGGACCCCTGCTTGGGGTGGCGGCTACTGGGACACAAAGCCTGGCCAGCCCCGGGCTGCGCCCCTCGCGACTCAGGGGGTCGGGAGTGGAGAGCCAGCGAGGGGGGGATAGGGGGGAATGGAATCCGCCCTCATTTGCACGTCGTCTGGGGCCGGGTCAATTTGCTTAATCACGGCTCTAAATGCCAGCGCGCAGCACACAATGCGCGCCCATTAACAGGTTTAAAGTGTCGCAGCGCTCGCTTTAAATGAGAAAAGTCGGCAACAAAGGAGGGAAAAGCCAAGTTCCTCCACTTGAAGAATGCCGCGCGGGTTGCCTTCGAAATCTCGGCGAGTTTCAAACCCCGAGCTCCACGGAGAAGCGGAGGCCCCCGCGCGAGGGCCGGGGGTGGGAAGAGGGGTGTGTGAATAGCCCGCCACGACACTGGGTTTCTTAGGAACCAACTCGCAGCGGCCTGTGGCACTGAGGTCGGGGGGGGGGGGTCGGGGGGGCAACGTCGCCAACCCAGCTCCCGGGCCCCCTGCACAACTGCCAAGGAAAGCTGACCCACTTCCAGGAAGGAAAACGAGACCCACCCGCCCGCAGCCGGCAAAAATCCAAGTTTTCCTTCGTGGGAGCAAAGAACTTGGGAAGCCAAAGGAGACCCCAGAAATGGACCCCAAAGCTTTCCCCCCCAAAAAAGGAGGGGATTGGAAGGGTTTTTACTTTCATCCAGGCACTGGCTAGCGCAGCCTAACGCGCCGCCGCCACAGAGTCGTTCAACTCCGCAGAGTTCGGCCCCGGATCCTCCGGGACGGCCCCATCCCCCACCCGCTGCCGAGCCCGGGGGCGCATCCCGCCGGCCGGGCCTCCCCCCCGCCCGGCGCGGCCGGACAGGCGCTCACCGTGCGTGCTCCTCCGGGAGACAGGGGTCCGTTGGGGAGATACGGGCTGCTCAGGTCCGGGATCATCAGGAACGGGTACCCAGGGTACGGGGGACCCTTAAAGAACGCGCCGTCCTGGGGCCTTCTCACTGCGGGCAAGACCAAGGCGGGGTGAGGCCGAGCGCCGCGGCAGGGGCCCCTGGACGGGGGACCCGGGACCCGAGCGCCCGAGCGCGCGCCCCAGGACGGGGCGGAGAGCGGGGACGCGGGGAACCGGGGCGGCCCCAACTGAGGCTCAGAGCACCGCGGGGCCCGGGAATGGGGGCTGCCCGGACCAGCACGTACCTTCGGCGAAATAGTCCCGCGGCTTCTGGAAGGCGTCCCGAGAGGGCTGCGGGCGCCTCTCCGCCTGCAGAGGAGACACAAAGGCGAGGGCGGGTGAGCGGGCGCCGAGCCGGGGTCCGCAGGGTCGGCCGCCGGAGCCTCCTTACCTCCGAGTCCGAGCTGCTGCTCTGGTTCTCCGACTCGTTGACCAGGGACGACTTGACTTCGTCCAGGTCCCGCTGCGCCGAGGCGCTGTCGCTGCTCGGCTCCTGCTCCTCGCCCCCTTCGTCCTGGAAGGGGATCAGCTCGTCGTTCGCCCCGAGATCGTCCCCTCCACCGGCCGCCCCGGCGCCCGAGCCGCCGCCGCCGAGCTGGGGCATGGTGGGGCCGCGGGCCGGGGCCACCGCTCTCCGCGCCCCGCGCCGCCCGCGCCCGGCCCGGCCCGGCTCGGCGCCCCTCCCTCCCGCTCGCCCGGCCGCTCCGCTCGCCGCCGCCGCGGCCGCAGCAACAAAGTTTGACAGGGCGTGGCCCGGCGGGAAGCGGGGCCAGCGCGGCCGGGCCGAGCGGGGGCGGCTCGGCTCGGGCCCCTCCGGCAGCGCCGAGCCCAGGGCTCCCCAACTCGCCGCCACCGCCTGCTCCGCCGGGGCGTCCCAGCGCCTGGCCCGCCAGGGAGGGGCGAGCGGGGCAGGAAGGAGGGCCCGCCGGGCTGGGCAGGGGGGCCGGAGGGAGGAGCCCGGCTGCAAGCTGACACCCGCGCCGCGCGGAACCCCGCCAGCTCCGGCGCGCACACACTCACTCGCATTCACACTCGCGCTCCAGCCGCTCACACCTTCCGGGGGCTGCGCCTCCCCGCCGCGCGCCCCGCCCTCACCCCCCGACTCGCCCCGGCGCCCCACCTCGCACCCCCAGCGGCCCGCCCGCCCGCGAGCCGCTGGAGTCCCGCCCCCAGCCCCAGGCAGCCCCTAACTTTCTTTCCAAATAACCCCCCGAACTCCGCACGGATGCCGCGCCCCCTCCCACCGCAGCGGCGCGCGCGGGCGGCACTGCCCCCTGCGGGAAAGCTCCGGACACACAGACCTGCCGGCGACTCTCGCTGCCGGGAGTTCTCCCGAGCGCGGGATACCACCCGGCCTGGCGCCCTCGCCGGCTGCACGGAGCAGAGGACGAGGAAAATGTATGGCCCCCGGCGTCTGCTGGGCAGCCGTCCGCTCCTCTTTTCTGCGGGGCTTCAACATGCTCCCCGCCCTCGTCCAGGCTTTTTACCTTGTCCAGGTGTCCCGAGTCACCTGAAATCCCCAAGACCCCTTTCACCTTCCTGGTTCCATACTCGGTTCCTAACCAAATAACTCATGGTCTTGGGTGCGGAAAGGATTCGGATTTGGTTCGTTAAAAGGAAAATCCTCTGCCAGTGACCTCTGAAGCCATTCACAAATCGGCCTCGGTAGCCAATGAGTAAATGAAAAAACCCAACCAGCCTCATACTTAAGTGCCTGTCCCAATCACATGAAGATAACATCCCTCTCCAACCAGTTTGGGAAAGTGTGAAAAAGTGGATCTTGAGTCATCCACAGTGGGGAACTACAGGTGGGAGCATACACTTTAAAAGCAGACTGGAAGGCAGTAGGGAAATAACCTAAAACCATTTAAAACAACTGGCAGAGGAGTTTTCTAGAGCGATCCACCCACATATGGACAAGGGCACAGATACAAGAAAGTGCAGGGAGGTCTGTAAAATGAGTTCTGAGTCTTTCTGACCAGATCAACAGAATGAGGCCCCTGCACACAGACATCCTGGAATGGTTTTGGCGAGACACCCTTTAAGGAAAGGCAGTCACTCTCTCATTTTTTTAATATATGGCACTCTTTCTTTTCTTTTCTTTTTTTTTAAATCACCCTGGCCGGTTAGTTCAGTCCGTTTCAATATGCCTAGGTTGTGGGGTCGATACCCTATCAGGACACATACAAGAAGCAACCAATGAATGCACAAATAAATAGAACAACAAATTGGTCTCTCTCTCCCTAAAACCAACAAATACTTTTTAAAAATTATATATGTCTGTTTCTGCATAGAAGAAGTCTGAGAAGGTGCACACCAAATTATTATATTTCTGGGGAAGGGGCTAGATGAGAGGAGAGAGGACGTTTTGTTTTCTACTTCCTGCATATTTTACAGCAAGCAGACATGCCTTCTCTAGTTTTCTACACAGCACATGAATACAGCCTGATAAAACTTTTTCAAACAATATAGTGAGTAAGCTTTCCTCTTTCCCCCCTTCCCACGTCTCTCTCCAGTTAAACACCTTCCTGATACTAGTTCGATGTGCATCCTTCCAGACATTTTCCCAGGCAGTTTTCTACCTGTGTAAGCACACATACAATATTCAGATTTACTTTCACATAAATAGGATTATACCGTTCATATTACTGTGTGATATTTCATTTTTATAAGTTTTTAAAAGTCAAAAGGCTTTTCATGTCTCCCATAAACATATGAAAAGCCTATTGTATTAGCTCCCCATCGTTGCTCTAACAAATCACTGTACACTTGGTGGCTTAAAACACCAGAAATGCTTTCCCTTACTGTTGTGGAGGCCGGAAGTCCGAAATGAGTTTCACTAAATCAAAATCGAGGTGTTGGCAGGGCCATATTCCCTTCTGAGGCTCTAGGGAGAATATATTCCTTGTCTCTTCCAGCTTCTGGTGGCTGCCAACATTCCTGGAGATCTCATCGCTCCAATTTCTGTCTCGGTGGTCACATCGCCTTTTCCTTTGTCTGACAAATCTCTCTCTGCTTCCTCATAGAAGCAAGAACACTTGCGTTGTCATTTAGGACCCACCCAGAGAATCTTGGGTAATCTCTCCATCAACAGCCTTAACTTACTCACATCTGCACAGACCCCCTTTCCTTATGTGGACCCTGAGAAAGAAGATATTTACTGGAAGGGTTCCTGGTGGCTAACTGGACTCAGATGTTAAAAACAGAGCCTAACAGCCATTTCTACACAGGGGCTCCCAGGCCAACCCCACTTCAAGGAGAAGCGGCCCTCAGCTGCCTGCCTCCTGCACTGAACCACCTGCCTGCAGCGTGTTTCTGCCATCAGAGCCAGCCCTTATAAAGGAGTTCCTGGAATTCTGTTTCAACCAATATGACTGAGACTTTCCCTGTCCAATCGGAGCTGCACAGTTAAAGCCCCCCACCCCCACCCCACCCCATGTTCATCAACCAATCATAGCAGCTCCATCCTGACCGATCAGGACAGTACCTTTTGGACCCATCAAACTGACCGGTTGGAATCCTCATTTGCATGAGGACAGGCCAATCAGGGACCAGGGGCAGGGGCTTCTGTCTCTATAAGTCTGCTCCCCTCTGGCTTGGGGTGCAAACTTTCCCTTTGCACCTAAGGCTGGCTTTCCCAGCTGGTGCTGACCTGGCGCTGACCCGGGGCTGACCCCAGCAGGTGGACTAGTGCAGAGCTGTCTAGTTGCAGAATAGTCTTGCCCCAGGGCCACCTCACCCCAGGGCCACTTCACAGACAGGCTGTTTCACAACTGTGCTGCTTCATAATTGAACTCTAACACCACTGAGCTGTCCTACAGCCGTGCTGCTCTCACAGCTGTGCTGTATCACCACTGAGCTGTTTGTATGAAATAGTTTCCTTCTTCACCACACCCAAAACTGGGACTCCTGTTGGCATTGAATTGGCACCAACAACCATCGGTTGACATTCATAAGGTAGC
Source organism: Myotis myotis (assembly GCF_014108235.1). NCBI lineage: Eukaryota > Metazoa > Chordata > Mammalia > Chiroptera > Vespertilionidae > Myotis > Myotis myotis. The sequence goes on from NW_023416318.1 coordinate 1,650,411, forward strand.
ATTCATAGGTTCTGGGGATTAGTACAGGGACATATCTTTGGAGTGAGCCATTATCCATTTATCACACCTACCAACCTCCAAGAAATGCAAATTGAAATAGCACAGAGATACTATTTTTCATCTATCAGATTGGCAAATGTAGCGTCAAATACCGTAGTAACACCCAGCATTGGCCCCTGTGCAGAGAAAAAGTAAGCTTCTGTGCATGCCATTGGGTAACATTTCCGAAGGAAAAGCCTTTAGAAGTGTGAACCTTTGACTCACCTATGCACCTCTAGGATTTTATACTAAGAAATAACCAGGTACACAAGGAAACCTATAGATTTGTCTTCATCACAGTGAAAACAATTTCAATGTCTCCAAACAAGGAATTGTGTTTTAAAAAACTCTGGTGCACTCACTTAATGTAATGCTCTGACAGTATGGAAATATGTGTGGAAAGAGGCTCATGATAGTGAGAGCATCTTTACAATAAACCTACATAGACTTTGCTTTCCATTCTAATAAAGTGTGGAGGTCAGACTGTCCCTTCCACCAAGCACACTTAAAAATACCCAACAACAGCACCGAGCTGATTTGAAGGCATTAGAAACAACCAAATCAGCCGGGACTTAAGGAGCCAAGGACCAAAGAGAGGGGAAGTTCATTTAAATGAATTCATAGCCCTGACTGGTTGACTCAGTGGATAGAGCGTCGGCCTGCGGACTGAAAAGTCCCAGGTTCAATTCCTGTCAAGGGCATGTACCTTGGTTGTGGTCACATCCCCAGTAGGGGGTATGCAGGAGGCAGCTGATCAATGTTTCTCTCTCATTGATGTTTCTAACTCTGTATCCCTCTCCCTTCCTCTCTGTAAAAAATCAATTTTATATATATAAATGAATTCATAGTTACTGCTGTTTTATCCCCTCCAAACATTTGGTGATTTGCAACATCAGGCATAGTGGCTAAACAAAAAGCAACTGTCTAGAGCAGGTGAACGGTAGCCTGAATCTGTAGGGCTTGTCAGCTAAAAATGTTTTTTACATTTTTAAATGGTTCCCCCCAAAATCAAAGAAGGATAATAGTTTATGATATGAAATTCAAATTTCAGTGTTAATAAAGTTTTATTGGAAGATAGACACACTCGCTAGTTTCCATACTGCCTATGGCTGCTTTCACACTATAATGCCAGAGGTTAGAAGGTGCACAAAGACTGTATGTGTTGTTCTCATTGCGTTATACCTCTGCTCGCTCACCACATTTTGCAGTGAGGCGGTGTTTTGAGTGTCATGTATATGACTGTACCATGACATTTTATTTTATTTCTTCTGTTATCAGATGCATACCCATGATGTCAGAACAAGAAAAGTGGACCATGAATGTTGTGCTTTTAGGCATAGTGAGGTATGGATTATTTTATTATCAAATTATATGGCTAAGCATTTTATTTATAATTAGAGGCCTGGAGGGGGGTGGTGTCCCTCAGCCCAGCCTGCACCCTCTCTAATCTGGGACCCCTTGAAGGATGTCCGACATCCCTCTCACAATCGGGGACTGCTGGCTCTCAACCACTTGCCTGCCTGCCTGCCTGATTGCCCCTAACCACTCCCCTGCCAGCCTCATCGACGCCTAACTGCTCCCCTACTGGCCCAGTCGCCCTCAACTGCCCTCTCCTGCTAGCCTGGTCGCCCCTAACTGCCCTCCCCTGCTGGCCATCTTGTGGCTGTGGGTGCCGCCATCTTTGAGGGTGGGGCAGTCAATTAGCATATTCCCTCCTTATTGGCTGTGGGCACTGCCATCTTTTCGACAGTGTGAGGGTCAATTAGCATATTCCCTCTTTATTAGGTAGGATGCAATAACACCAGCTATACTAAAATAATATATGTCAACATTCAAATATTAAGCAAGCACTCATCGAAATTTTTCCAGCTGAGATGAAAGGATCAGAAAAATTAAAAAATTGAAAATAATATCTTATCACATAAAATCTTTTTCACAAACTAAATTTTCTAGAGGCTCATTTGTTAGTCAAGCAAAGAAAACTATTTGTAGATGGTGAGTTAATGACATTGCATTTGATTGCAGTAGCAAAAAGAAAATGTGTCAAGAGAAAATAAACTTGGGTAGGACTGCTAGCCTTTAAGTATTGCTAAAAGAGTGGAGGACACTGGGGAAAACACCAATAGTCAATTAGAAGGCAAGGCAAATGATTTCAAGTGGGTTTCCTTGGCTTTTGATGAATTGATATATGTTGACAGGACTATGCAATTATTGCTTATTTATAGGGTCAATGACAAATCTGAAGTGGCTGAAAAACTAGCCTTCATGAGTAGTCTGTGGAACAGCTACAAGCAGGAATATTTTCAAAGAAGTTGAGACAACACTAATTCAGTGCAACCTGAGATGTATTACCACTGACAGAGTTAAAGTGTATGTGTGGCAGAAAAAGGCTTACCTGGAGAAGTTTACAAAGCAAGGTGTTTATAGCCTGTGGTGTTCATTATATTACCCACCACAAGTACTTTGCAGAAATACTTGAATCTATTACGTGTTACTGAACCAGTAGTATTTTCTTTTTAATCCTCACCCGAGGATATTTTTCCATTGATTTTTAGAGAGAGTGGAAGAGAGAGGGAGAGACAGAGAAAGAAACATCGAATGGTTGCCTCCTTCACGCGCCCCGACGAGGGCCTGGGCCCGGGGGCAGCCTGCAACTGAGGTATGTGCCCTTGACTGGAATTGAACCCAGGACCCTTCAGCCCGTAGGCCAATGCTCTATCCACTGAGCCAAACCAGCCAGGACTGAACCAGTAGTATTGATGGTGAACTTTATTTGTTCTTGTAGATTTAACTATCATCAGTTTTGTGAAGTTTTGTCAGAAATAGAAGCTGAATATCCTGATTTGCCCTATAACACAGCAGTTTAATGGCTTAGCAGTAGTATATTTTTACTGTGATTTTTTTTAGCTCAGAACTGAGTTTGAAATTTTTAAAACAAGAACAACTGCTCTCAAGTGTCATCAAACAGTAAATCACTTTGAAAAATACTTTTTGCTATAATACTTTAGTCTTAATAATGTTACTAAATAAATTAACCTACAACTAAAAGGCGAAAAAATCCCTTATATGTGAAACTTAGACTGCAGTAAAGTCATCTTGATGACAACTAATGTTTTATTTAAATCACAAATACTATTGAGCTGCTTTAAAAACTTTCCATGTTGCCAGAAGTTAAAACAAAAGGTCTGCATTTTCACATAAATTTGCAGTTGATCTGACACCATAAATACAAGCAGAAAAATAAAAAGTCAGTAAATTAGATATCACTAAAATTAACTGTTTTGTGCTTCAAAGGACACCACTACAAAGGTGAAAGGACAACACACAAAATGGGAGGGGATTTTTACAAATCATTTTCCTGGTAATGGAATTGTATCTAGCATATATAAAGAACTATTATAACTCACTAATAAAAGAAGAAATAACCCAATTTTAAAATTGGCAAAGAATCTGAATAGACATTTATCCAAAATAGATAAGCAAATGGCCAATAAGCCCAGGAAAAGTTGTTCAACATTATTATTTATCTGAGATTGTCAAACCAAAACCACAATGAGCTGAAACCGGTTTGGCTCAGTGGATAGAGCGTCGGCCTGCGGACTGAAAGGTCCCAGGTTCGATTCCGGTCAAGGGCATGTACCTTGGTTGCAGGCACATCCCCAGTAGGGAGTGTGCGGGAAGCAACTGATCGATGTTTCTAACTATCTATCTCTCTCCCCTCCTCTCTATAAAAAATCAATAAAATATATTAAAAAAAACCACAATGAGAAATCATTTCACACCCCGTAGGATGGCTAAAAGAGAGATGATAACAAGTGGTGGTGAGGAGGTAAACAAATTGGAAGCCTCATACACTGCTGGTGGCAACGTAAAATGGTGCACCTGCTTTGGAAAATCATCTGGCAGTTCATCATATTGTTAAACATAGTTACCATATGACCCAGCAATTCCACTGCTAGTATATAGCCAATAGAGTTGAAAACATATGTCTACACATATATAACATAACATAATCACGGAGTAACCCTAGAAGACAAAAGTCATGGGAACTATATTAAAATTTTGCCTACTACAATCAGTCAGTATACAATATCCCAGGAAGAAGCACAGAGAGAAAGAAAGGACGAAAAACCAAAAAAGCGTGCAAGAGGCATTTGAACATAGTGAAAATGTCTAAATTACATTTAATTAGAGTCCAGAAAAAGAAAAATGAAATGGGCAGAAGTAATATTTGAAGGGATTCCAGCTGGGAATTTTTCAACATTTACTTAAGACATCAAGACACATGATTTAGGAAACTCAACAGATGCCGGAAGATATAAACAAACAAACAAACAAACAAATGAAAACCAAAAACATAACCAGACACATCATAGTCAAACTGCTGAAGCCCAAAGGCAAAAAGAAAATCTTAAAACAGCCTGATAAGAGAGATTCACAGCTAACTTTCCAAGGAATACATGGCATGGCATCTTTGAGTGTTGAGAAACAACTGCCAACCTAGAATATAATACCCAGTGAACATGAAGACACTGAAATGAAGATGAAGGCAAAACAAAGGTAACTACAGATAAACAAAAACTATGATAATTTATTGCCAGTAGTCCTCCACTGGAAGAAACACTGAAGGGACTTCTTTAGGCAGAAGGAGAATGGTCCCAAGAAAGAGCATGTAAATAGGAAGTAATGGAGCCATGGCCGGTTTGGCTCAGTGGATAGGGTCCCGGGTTCAATTCTGGTCAAGGGCACATGCCCGAGGTTGCGGGCTCGATCCCCAGTGGGGGGCGTGCAGGAGGCAGCCGATCAATGATTCTCTCTCATCATTGATGTTTCTATCTCTCTCTCCCTCTCACTTCCTCTCTGAAATTAATAAAAATGTATATTTAAAAAATGTGTAACATGATCAATCATATTTATTCCAGGAATGCAAGGTTGGTTTATCATTCAAAAATTAAATCAATATAATTAATCACAATTATAGAATAAAGTTTAAAAAATCATATGATTATCTTAAAAGCTATAAAAAGTACTTTATAAAATTTAACAATCATTTATGATTTTTAAATAAGCTCTGAACAAGCCAGAAATATAAGAGAATCTCTTTAATATGATAAACATTGTCAATCAAGAAAATTTACAGCAAGCATCACACTTAATGGTAAAATACTGATAGCTCTCCTTTTATGACTGGGAATGAGAAAAGGATGCCTGCTAATAGCACTTCTGTTCAGCATCTTAACAGGAGGCCCCAGACTACACAATAAGACAAGCAAAAGAATTAAAAGGTATATGAATTGGAAAAGAAGAAATAAAACTATCAATATTCTCAGACAACATTATTGTGTATGTAGGACATTTTAAAGAAATTTATAGAAAACAATTAGACTTAATAAGTGAAATTAGGAAGGTAACCAGATACAAAATCAATAGAACAAAAATCAATTGTATTTCTTTATCCTAGCAATAAACAATGTGAAAATGAAATAAAAGATACCATCAAGCCCTGACTGGTTTGGCTCAGTGGATAGAGCATCAGCCTGCGGACTGAAGGGTCCCAGGTTCGATTCCGGTCAAGGGCATGTACCTTGGTTGTGGGCACAGTAGGGAGTGTGCAGGAAGCAGCTGAATCAATGTTTCTCTCTCATTGATGTTTCTAACTCTCTATCCCTCTCCTTCTCCCTTCCTCTCTGTAAAAAATCAATAAAATATATTTTAAAAAAGATGCCATCAAAATATATCAAACTAGAGGCCCAGTGCACAACATTTGTGCACTGGGGGTTAGGGTTAGGGTTAGGGTTAGGGCACCAGCCAGGCTGAGGGACGCGCACCCCCCCCCCCCAGTGCACAAATGTCATGCACCAGGCCTCTAGTTTGATATATTTTGCTGGCAGTCAGACATCCCTCGAGGGGTCCTTAGCACTGCCATGGAGGTGGGAGAGGCCCCTGCCACTGCTGCTATGCTCGCCAGCCCGGCTTCTGGCTGAGCGGCTCTCCCCCTGTGGGAGTGCACTGACCATCAGGGGACAGCTCCTGCATTGAGTGTCTGTCCCCTGGTGGTCAGTGCGCATCATAGCAACCAGTCGTTCCGCCGTTTGGTTGATTTGCATATTATGGTTTTATTATATAGGACTAGAGGCCTGGTGCACGAAATTTGTGCACGGGGGGAGGGGGGTCCTCAGTCCAGCCTGCAACCTCTCCAATATGGGACCCCTCAGGGGATATCCAACTGCCTCTGGCAATCCGGGACCACTGGCTCCTAACCGCTTGCCTGCCTGATCACCTCTAACCCCTCTGCCTACCTGCCTGATCACCCCTAACAACCTCTGCCTGCCTGCCTGATCACCCCTAGCCACCTCTGCCTTGCCCCATACCAGGGACCCAGGATTCCCTCCTCTGGCCGGTTGCAGGCACCCAGGACCCGGGCTTCCTTCCCTCTTGCCACCGCAGGAACCCAGGACCAGGGCAGGCTTTGCCTGGGTTGGCTGCAGCCGCAGGGGACTGAGGGCAGGTGACCTGGGCCACAGCTGCAGGTGCCCAGGACTGTGGGGTGGGTGGCTTGTCCCTCTCCTGGGCCACAGGAGCAGGCGCTGGTGCACAGGACTGCGGGGCATGCTGCTTGTCTCTCTCATGGCCACAGCCCCAGCTCCTGGCACCTGGGACCGCGGGGTGGGTGGCTTGTCCCCCTCCTGGGCCACAGCCTGGCTGGTTCCCATTCCTCTCTCAGGAGCTCATTTGTGCCTGGCTGGTCCCCATACCTCTCTCCCCAGTGTTGAGTGTCTAAGACGTCGTGAGGGCGTGATGACCATTTGCATATTAGCTCTTTATTATATAAGATATCTAGAAAGAGCCCTGGCCAGTTTTGTTGGTGGTTAGAATGTCGGCCCATGGACCAATGGGTCATAGGCTCAATTCCCAACCCTGGTCAGGGTGAGTGAAAGAGGCAACCAATTTATGTGTCTCTCTCACATCGATTTTTCTCTCTCTCCCTGTCTCCTCCCTCCCCTCCACTCTCTCTAAAAAAATCAGTGGCAGAACATATCCTTGGGTGAGGATTAAGAAAAAACAAAAACACCTAGAAGTAAGTTGAAAAAAAGTATGTAAGTCCTCTACATAGAAAACCAAAAAATGTCACTCACAGAAATTAAAGAAGACTTCAACTAAAAAGAAAAGGTGAGAATACTCTGGTTTCATCAACTGGAAGACTTAATATTATGAAAATATTAATTCTTTGCAAATTGAACTATAGATTTAATACAAAGCCAATAAAATATTCTGAATTTTTTGGTGGAAATTGATCATCTGATTCTTAAATTGACATGTTCATTAATCATGTTTTTTATTTTCTGTATTTCATGATGCTTTGCCAACCCTGGAGAGACTCCCATGGCTAGAGATAGCAAAAGACTGCCTGTGAATGAGCCTTTCCTATGCAACCCAACCAATCTGCAGCCCCTTCACCCCAACTACTCCCTTTACTGAGTTCTCACTGTATGGGCTCTTAAAGTCTAGGCCAGTGATGGCGAACCTATGAACTCATTTTTTTGGTTGATTTTTCTTTGTTAAATGGCATTTAAATATATAAAATAAATATCAAAAATATAAATCTTTGTTTTACTATGGTTGCAAATATCAAAAAATTTCTATATGTGACACGGCACCAAAGTTAAGTTAGGGTTTTTCAAAATGCTGACACGCTGAGCTCAAAAGGTTCGCCATCACTGGTCTAGGCCCACATTTTTTTGCCCTAATCTATTCAGGGCCAGGGACCAGACAATTCAAGACAGCTCCTGGAGGCTGCTAAAATGATTCCAAACCTGCTCAGCCTGCTCGCCCTGCCTCACCCATTCCTCTCCATGAATACCACAATACAAGTGTTTGCCCAGGCTTTCTCCTTGCTCCTCCTGCCTCCTCATCAACTCGGGCGTTTTCCTGTGTGGCCCTGCACGACACGGCGTGCCCCCTCCTCTTGGAACTGTAATGAGCTATTTTTTTCAAAGTAAGTCATCTCCTGACTTGCTGGCCTCACTCACTATACCTCAATAATAATAAAACCTACATTTTCAAGCAATATAACATTTAAAAGGCCCCAAATAGCAGAGATGATCTTGAAGAAGTGGAAGGACTTGCACTGATAAATTTTGACTTGTACTACATCTATAAGATGCTATTGGTACTAGTTTTTTTTAAAAAAAATCTAGAGACAGACCCACACTTATAGCTGTGATGTCTGCGATAAAGATGCCATGGCAGTGAAAGGGGAAAGGGCGGCACCGGCAACCATACATAGAGAGGGGAAGACCTTGGCTTTTAGTTCAAGCCATACACTGAAATAGATTTCAGGTGGATTGTTGATCTAAACTTGAAGTAAAACAATAAAGCTTCTGTATTTTAAAATCACATAGAATAATATTTTCATGCCTTTGGCCCGAGCAAAGATTTCTTAAATAGGACCCAAAAGCACGGACAATAAGGGAAACAATGACAAACTGGACTATATCAAACTTAAGAATCTCTGTTCGCCGAAACCGGTTTGGCTCAGTGGATAGAGCGTCAGCCTGCGGACTGAAGGGTCCCAGGTTCGATTCCGGTCAAGGGCATGTACCTGGGTTGCAGGCGCATCCCCAGTGGGAGATGTGCAGGAGGCAGCTGATCGATGTTTCTCTCTCATCAATGTTTCTAACTCTCTATCTCTCTCCCTTTCCTCTCTGTAAAAAATCAATAAAATATATTTAAAAAAAAAAAAGAATCTCTGTTCTTCAGCCCTAGCCGGTTTGGCTCAGTGGATAGAACATCGGCCTGTGGACTGAAGGGTCCCAGGTTCGATTCCAGCCAAGGGCACATGCCTGAGTTGTGGGCTCGATCCCCAGTAGGGGGCGTGCAGGAAGCAGCCGATCAATGATTCTCTCTCATCATTGATGTTTCTAACTCTCTCTCCCTCTCCCTTCCTCTCTGAAATCAATAAAGAAATATATTTAAAAAAAAAGAAAAAAGAATCTCTCTTCTTCAAATGACATCGTTATTAGAGTAAAATGACAACGCACGGACTAGAAGAAAATATTTGCATTGCACATATCTGACAAGATACTCATATCCAGCATATACAAAGACCTCATGTAAATCCATAAGAAAAATAAACAGATAACCCAAGAGAAAAATAGGCAAAAGATTTGAATAGGTGCCTCTAAAAAAGAATACCCAAATAACCAGGAAGCATATGAAAAGACGGTCCACAAACTTAGTCACCGGGAAAATAGAAGCTAAAACCACAAAGAGTTATTACCATATACCCACCAGAATGGCTAAAGTTACTAAAATATATATTGGAAATACCAGGTATGGGGAGAAAAAAAAAAGGTAGAGCAAGCATGTCGAACGTGTGGCCTGCGGGCCCCATGGATCGTTTATTTGGGGCGTGTTAGCCTTTGAGTTTGACATGCTTGATATAGAGCAATGGAACTACTTTTGTGTGTTCACTGTGAGTGGGGGTGTAAATTGGTATGACCATTTTGGAAATATCTAGTTGGGCTGAACAAATGCATATCCCATGACCCAGCAAGCATATTCCTAGGCATGTAGTCATACTGAAGTGGGTATCCAGTGATGTGGGGACCAGTGCTTCCAGCAGCATTATTTGCATTAGCCAAAATGTGAAACAGCCCTGGCTTCTGTGGCTCAGTTGGTTGAGAGTTGTCCCATGCACCAAAAGATGTACCAGTTTGATTCCCGGTCAGGGCGCATGCCCAGGTTGCGGGTTCAATCCCTGGTAGGGTGCGTGCATGAGGCACTGATCGATGTTTCTCATACTGATCAATCTCTCTCTCCCTTCCTGTCTCTCTAAAATCAATAAAGACATTTTTTTAAAAAAAAGAACTCCCCTCCTTACTTAGAATTTTAACTTCCTCTTCCTGGTTTTCTGTTTATCAGTGATCTATAGTTCTCTCTCTCACCTGTGGTTTAAAACCTCTGAGCCAGTCTAGATAATTCCCCTTTCCTCAGTATGCAAGTTCTCTTGACCTTTCCATATAAGTTTTCCTAGAGCCACAGATCCTTCCCTTTAACCCATTCCCACTCGCCCATCCTAGCTTAGACCAAGCCAAAACAACCGCCTTAGCCCCTTAACTAGTCCCCTCTCTCTAGTCACTCCTGGCCAACTTACCCTGCAATGTCAGCTCAGTATAGATTAGGCCCCAGAGATAGCATGTGCATACATGAAGATATGATTCATAGTTCAATATTGCATATTGGTGAATGCCAAGCTGGTAATACACACAAGGGGACAGGAGTTGAGTGGAATCATAGTAGGTGCTCAATTAAGTCTCCCCTCACTGCAGTGTAAGTTCCATGAGAACAGTGGTGCTTTGTTTTTCTTTGTTTTGTCCTTTGCTGTGTTTTCAATGCCTCCTAGCACAGTACCTGGCACATAGTAGGTATACTTATTGAATTAATAAATTAATGACTTAATAGTGGCTATCATTATTTCCACTATTCCATAAACTCTTTCTAAGACATAAGCTCATGTATATATTTGCTCATTAATTCAACAGCTGTTGAGAGACTGCTGAGTATGGGCAGGATAAGACGTGTTCCCCGGGGAAATTTGCCATCAATCAGGGAGGGAGACCAGAGGTGGCCATGACTTCTGCAGCAGTGCCCAGAGATGGCACCAGCTGCCCGTCCTTCTTACCTTTCCCTGCTCCATCTGGTTGAACTGCAGATCCCAGGGAAGCCTCATGACCACACAACTGCCGCTCCTGCCACCTCTTGGGCCTTCAGATCTCCCTGACTTCCATGGTCTGGAAGAGGGCAAGTTATTTCAGCCCTTTCTTCTGCTGAGATCCGATGGGAATTTCCTTAAAAATCTTTATTAAAAATTTAAAATAAAGTGACAACAAAAATGCCCAAAAAAGCATAGAAATAGAAGAGTTTATAAAACCTGGACTTTTCACTCCAGAGTCTTGCCACAATGGTGTTATTTGAAAGGTTAAATCAACGCTTAGTGACATAGAGCTCTTAAGCGGCTGACTTTTTGCAGTGAGACCTGGGGGGTAAGCCAATGCAATATTCCTGTTCTGAGCTTGTAAATTGTAATACAATTAGAAATTTAGGAATATACATATATTGTTATATTATGTAAGTACATATATAATATATACTCCTATATATAGGAATAAATAAATATTACATATTTTATTATATATTACCAATATATCTGTATTATCCTATATGTAGATATATAAATGCTTAAAACCTTTTAAGATTCTGTTACCTTCTTTAAATTTCACAGAAGTTTAAGAGGACTACATAGCAACACAGACAATGCTAAGCAAAAAATAACACAATGCAAAACTGTTGGGACCAGATCATTACAATTATACATATAGAAAGTCTTCAAGGAAAAGGAAAATGTGTCCACGTGCTAGACAAAGTGAGTTATTTCCTTGTCTGTTTTCAAAACATCTTTGCTGTTGTTGTTGTTAATCTTCACCTGAGGATATTTTTCCATTGATTTTTAGGGAGAGTAGAAGAGAGAGGGAAAGACAGAGAGAAACATCAATGTGAGAGAAACACATAAATTGGTTGCCTCCTGCATGAGCCCTGACCAGGGCCTGGGCTGGGGAGGAGCCTGCAACAGAGATATGTGCCCTGGACCGGGATCTAACCCGGGACCCTTCAGTCTGCAGGCCGATGCTCTATCCATGGAGACAAACTGGCTAGGGCTCAAAATATCTTTTATTATTCTTTAAATGATGCTTCAGCAATACATAAAAGTCACACAAAAATTTAATAGAGCATGAACATAGTGGAATGCCAATTTGAAACTGCTCCTGCACCCAATTTTGTGTTGCTAACTTACAATGTTCTTTTCTAGTAAGTAGAATATATGTATTCTATATAATAAAAGGCTAATATGCAAATTGTCCCTTCAGGAGTTCAACCTACTGGGAGTTTGACCACTCGTTATGATGTGCGCTGACCATCAGGGGGCAGTGCGGAATGAAGGAAGGCCCCGGCTGGCAGCGGGCAGCTGGGGGAAGAAAGGCCCTGATCATCCCTGATCGCCAGCCAGGTCTAGGGACACTGCTGTCCACAAATTTTGTGCACCGGGCCTCTAGTATGTCTATATTTTGTTTAGTCCACATGACCATATATTTTAACATCATCTGCAAACTGACAAATGAAGTGTGAACCGTAACAAATGTTTCTTTCTTCTAACCTGGGATGGTTTCTTGCAGCCGTCACTGGTGGCTGTCCTGACAACACACCGTGCACGGAGGCAGTGAGGGCAGTGACTACAAAGTCCAAGGTTATTTGCTTTTTTTGTCGGTTTGTTTCGGATTCCTTTCATACAGTATTAATTATCCAGAAAAAGTTTTTTCCAAAATGCATTTTGGGGGCAACCATTTTCAAAGGGATAAATATTCCTTCCAGGTGGTCCAAGAGCTTCCTGGCTTGCAAGTTCTGTTCACATTGCTACTCGTCTGTTCATGACGAATCCACTGTGGTCATAATGAATTTTTCCCGTTACGTCATTTAGTCTTTGCAGATATGGAGTTAAATCATTTCATGGATGGGTTAATGTTTGAGCAAGAGTAAACAGCCTACTCATTCCATGAGTTAAAGAGTTTTCCCTGCCCTAGCTTGTCTGGCTCAATTTATAGAGCGTCAGCCTGTGGGCTGAAGGGTCCCAGGTTTGATTCCAGTCAGGGGCAGATGCTCAGGTTGCGGGCTCGATTCCCATTAGGAGGCAGCCGATCAATGATTCTCTCTCATCATCGATGTTTCTAGCTCTCTCTCTCCCTCTCCCTTCCTCTCTGAAATCAATAAAAAAAAAAAATATTTAAAAAAAATTTCCCACCTGTAAAAACCCCACTGAATCATCCTAATAAATGATGGCTCAGCATTCGTTAGATTTTGAAAATAAAGTTGTGCAATAAACCCATCACTCCTGGGGGTCTCAAGATGGAGAAGTGGTAACTCAAAGCCATGAGGAGCTGCGCTTGCATTCGGGTTCTGGCAATGACCATGTCACTCTGGACAAGGCCGCTCAGTGTCAGGAAGCTTTGGTTCCCTCATCTATGAAACAGGGGAACGGAACCATACGGTGCCTGGGCTGCTCCGGATGATGCAGGCACATCAGCTGCAGAGGACACGGGATCCAGTGGAGTAAATCTGCACATGGCTGAGATATAGAGGAGAGCACAGTGTATCAGCACACGTCTTACTGTTTAGTGTTTTCCTCCAACAAGTTCGCTTTCCTTTCTCAGTTTACTTGCTGGCTTCTGATCGTTTTGTGTTATTGTTCCTGGCAAAGTTACGTAGGCTTTCTCTTCTTTTCTCTCTGATTTTGAAGGAGGAACTCACACCCTAGCACTTTCCTCTAACCACAGCTCAAAAAGCACGTCAATATCTGAAGCCCACTTTCAGTGGGCACACCCAGCTTTGATCAAAGGAGTTACATTTTGCTGTCCTGTGAATATCCAAATTCTGGTATTATGTTTCCAATCCCATTTCTTTTCATCTTTTGTTTTTTTAAATAGTATTATTCTATTCTTATGTTTCCAAATTATGAAAGGAATATTGGCCACATAAAACAGAAATCTGGCCCTGGCTGGCTTGGCTCAGTACATAGAGTGTTGGTCTGCGGACTGAAGGGTCCCGGGTTCGATTCCAGTCAAGTGCACATGCCTGGGTTGCAGGCTCAATCCCCAGTAGGGGGCATGCAGGAGGCAGCCAATCAATGATTCTCTCTCATCATTGTTTCTATCTCTCCCCCTCCCTTCTTCTCTGAAATAAATTTAAAAAAGAAAAAAGAAATCTGAAGCAACACGCACCAAGCAGTGAACAGTGCTATTTGCCGAAAATGAGCTAACAGGGAACTTTTACCTTCTACATTTCATATGTGTTTGTACACACACACACACACACACACACACACACACACGTATGTATGTATTGGGTTCATAAACAAAAATATATACATATTCTTTCATTTTTGTGCTAATTATAGAAAGTGGACAATTCATACAATGATGAAAGATAAAAAGCTGCAAAAGCATATTGCAGAGTGGTGTGGGCAAGGCATGTGCCATGGCTGGCATTGTACACCACAGTTTCCATCACTCGCATTGCTGACTCTAAACACTGGCTGGTGCTGCTGCCCTGCTCCCTGGGGGACCTCTGCAGGCTGCAACCACCAATGCACCACAGAGCATGTGCCATGGTTCTGCTTCTTTGCATCATTAACTCCCAATTCAAAGTCCAAAGTGAATATGTCAGTCAACGCCTAGGTCCTATATCCTGTATAATAGCTGCAAGGGAGCCTGGGAGAGTGAGAGCTGCAATAGCAGCTTTAAGTCACACTCCCAGGAAACATTCTGAGACAGGGATTTGTCTGCGGGTTTATTGGGGAATGGTCCCAGGGACAGCTGTAGGAGAGTGAGGGAGGCCGGGGATAGATGGAAAAGTTGAACTGAAAAGCAGTTGTCACAGAGTACCCAATCGATCTCAAGGGAACTTTGGAGTTGGAATGTTCCTTTAGACTTGCCCCAAATTAAGGCAAAGGGCCTAATGTTTGTAATCCTACAATGACTAGTCATTGAGTATGGGTGCCACCAGAGTAGGGGGCACAATCTTGGGCAAAAATCTCTCTTTTGCTCAGAGCAATTTCTAGAGAAAGATTCAGCTGTGAGCTGTTGGCTGCCAATACTCCTGGCAGCTGAGGAAAGGAGGACCTCAGCCCTAAGGGGGGAATTCAGTGTGCACACCGCAGCATCCACTGCAGTCTGTCCCTTGCACCACTAGATCTGCTTCCTTTGTGTAGGCATCCCTCCATCTGGGAACAGCGCCAGGGTCTGAACGATCTCCATGCCTGGAACAACTTCTGAGAGAAAGGTTAGTGGGACAAGCTATAGCCCTCACTGTGTCAGCTGGTCTCCAGCCACAGGCTCCTTCCCATCATACACATTTCAGTCTAGAATTCCAGATTTCTCTCATCTTCAATCTAGATGGGCACGGAGAGATTTCTCAGGGAATCACTTGGATGTAAAATGCATTCTTCCCTACCCTCCCTGAGGAACAGCAATCCTATCTCCTTCTGATGGTCACGATTAATTAAATTACCCAAAACAATATGGTTATTCCTGTTATTCCTTTCTTTTCTTGCTAGTCTCTTGGCACAAGTTGCCCAAATTGATAAGGGCAGTAGCTGTAGGGAACTTTTACTATGGCCCCTGGTGGAAGTGTTCCCTTTGGGAGCCAGGATCTCTGGAACTTGAAATTGAGGGGATAGTGCCAGGTAGGAGTGGCTCACTTGGTTGAGTGTCATCCTATGCACCAAAAGGTTGCCAGTTTAATCCTAGGTCAGGGCATGTATGGAAGGCAACCAATCTCTCTCTCTCTCTCTCTCTCTCTCTCTCTCTCTCTCTCTCTCTCTCTCCCTCAGCATGCCCTAGGATGAGGATTTTTAAAAAAATTGAGGGGATAGTAAAGCTCAAATTTCCCAAGTCAACCAATGGGAGTGATGGTTAGTGAGGGTACTCTTACTTACATTATTTGATTTCCAACCTCATGCCGTCTGTCTATTGTGGACACAATACCATGTAATGGGCATTGATTTAGGGTGCATATTGCATCCTTAAGGATGATGTCCATTCTTGTTGACTATCATCTTTAAGCTGGTACCTCAGCTATACTTTCAAAAGGCTATTCCATCACTTTGTTAGTCCAGAAGCTTCTGAGTGATGTGGTATGTGATAGGATCATGGATCCCATTATCCTGTGGCCATTGTCACACCTCCCTTGCTGTGAGTTGGGGTTCTTGGTCAGAGGTGATGTGATGCAGAATTCTCTACTGGCAGATAACTCTCTAAGTCCTTAGATGGGGTGTTGCCAAGGCCCTGCAGGCAGAAAAACCAGACTATATCTGGAACCTGTGCTAATTCAGATGAAATCAATGCTCCTTCCAGAGGTTCTCAATAATCGGTTTGTCACCAAGTGGCTGGCTGGTCTTTGAGAAATGGCACTGTATCGGGAGCCCAGCGTTGGCCTCCGCTGCTGGCAGGCCAGGCATTGCACAGCAGTAGTAGCTAGATCAGCTTTGGTGGGTGGGAGTTCATGCTTTTGGGCCCATTCAGAGCTTCCAACCCCTACACAATGACTACTCCATTTCTGAGCCAATGTGCCAGCGCTGGAATGGGTGATAACAGAGGTTGGCTGCCATCAATTGGCTTCATCATTTTGTCTGTTTGATTGTCTGGTGACTCTTCTGTGGGTGGATGCTCTCATTGTCTGCGTGGTCATTGAAATGTAGCACAAAGATACTCATACTTTGCGCCTCCTTCCTTAGGTCCATCAGTACCAGAAGTTGGCAAACTAAAGCCCATAGGCCAAATCCACCCATTGCCTTGTTTTAAACATAAAGTTTTATGGGAACAAGACCATGCTCACTTGTTTACATATTGCGTGTGACTGCTTTTGCGCTATAACAACAGAGTTGAATAGCTGCAACAGCAGCCATATGGCCCATAAGTCTAACATATTTGCTCTCACCCTTTACAGAAAAAGTTTTCAGATTCTTGATCTACATGCTTCTTTCCGATACCTCCTTGTCCCCAACCTTCCAACCTTTCCCCTCTTAAGTCCTTGACCTCTCAATTAGTCCATTGGCCACTGCCTTCAAGTCTGTGTATATTTTTACCTTGGCCACTTCTCTTTCTACACAAAGTAAATGACCAGATGGACTGCCCGAAGCTCGGATCTTTGGGAGGATTTCCCCTCAATACTCTCCCAGGGTCATCCTGAAGGGGACACTATTATGACAGCTAACACTAACATCTCAAGGCAATTCAGCCAAGACTCAACCTTGGCCTTTTGCTCCTCCATCAGCTAGGAATCTCAGGAGGTGGCATCAGTGCAACAGTGGAGGATAACACAGTGGAATAGGCCACTTGCTTGTGTAGCTCACTTTGGCCTCTGGCCCTACTGGATATGCACTACTTCAGTTTTATAATGGATTGCTGCTGGGCTCACTTATCCTCGTGATGTGGTAGGTCTGACAGAAACCGACTCACACGGTTACTTGATGACTTAGAGTCTGATGCTCCATCTCCATCATGGCCCAGGAGCATGCCAGCAGCTGTTTATTTATTTTTTAATTTAATTTTATTTTTAAATAAATTTTTCTTGATTTCAAAGAGGAAAGGAGAGAAAGATAGAAACATCAATTATGATAGAGAACCATCGATCAACTGCTACCTCCTGTACACCCCAAAATGGGGACCGAGCCTGCAATCTGGGCATATGCCCTGATCGGGAAGTGAACCATGACCTCCTGGCTCATAGGTCAACACTCAGCCACTGAGCCATGCTGGCCGGACCAGCAGCTGTTTTTCAAATGGCATATAGTTGTCTGGGGCACTCCTCACAGGTCTTTTTTTCACCATAGAATCCTCTACTGTCAAAAGTCCCCTGGATTACATGGCCCAGGTGGCAAGGTTGCTTGTAATGTCATGTGAACCAGTTGCAAAGCCTTTTCTTGCTCTGGACCCCACTCAAAGTTGCTACCCTTCCATGTGGTCCAGTAAGTAGGTCAGAACAGGTTTCCCCCGTAGGAAACTCAAGGAGGCTACCAAGTACTGTGCTGCATTTTTCTTTCAGGGGTTCCCTAAACCCTTTACTAATGTGGATGGGCCCCAGAATCTTCCTGGTTTTTATTTCCCATTCTCTGGAGAGCATGTACAACGTGTTTGCTACTTCTGGCTCATGGGGTCCAATTAACATGATGTATTGACATAAAGAACCCATGTGATGTTCTTCAGGAAAGTTCACTTAGTACAGATCTATTTGGGCTATATTAGAATGGTGTGCTGAATTCAAAATTTGTCCACAAATCCTTTAATATTTCTTGCTTCTGAAGTTAGAGCCTAATTTATCTGCCGTTGTAGGTCACTTGCTCTCAGGGAAGTTAGCAGCCATGTTGTGAGGACCCTCAAGCAACCAATGGAGAGGCCCATGTGAGGCTTCCTGGCAACACCATGTGAGTGAGTCATCTAGAATGTGAATCCTCCAGCACCAATTAGACCTTCAAATGACTGCAGGAACTGTGGATGTCTTGACTATAACCACACTAGAGGCCCGGTGCACAAAAATTTGTGCACTCGGGTGGGGGGGGGGTCCCTCAGCCGGGCCTGTGCCCTCTCACAGTCTGGGACCCCTTGAAGGATGACCATCTGCTGGCTGAGGACTGCTTCCCAGGGGATTGGGCCTAAGATGGCAATCAGACATCCCTCTGGCAGCTCGGCAGCCATCGGGGGATGTCCACTTGCCAGTGAGGAGCAGACCTAAGCTGCAGTCAGACATCCTTAGCGCTGCTGAGGAGGCAGGAGAGGCTCCCACCACCACCACTGTACTGGCAGCCGTCAGCCTGGCTTGTGGCTGAGCAGAGCTCCTCCATGTGGGAGCTCACTGACCACCAGAGGGCAGCTCCTGCATTGAGTGTCTGCCCCCTGGTGGTCAGTGTGTGTCATAGTGACCAGTCATTCCCAGTCTTTCTGCTGTTAGGGTCAGTTTGCATATTACCCTTTTACTATATAGGATAGAGGCCTGGTGCATGGGTGGGGGCCGGCTGGTTGGCCCTGAATGGTGTCCCGGATCAGGGTGGGGGTCCCACTTGGGTGCCTGGCCAGCCTGGGTGAGGGGCTGATGGCTGTTTTCAGGCTGCCCGCACCCCCTTTAGGGTGGTGGTCCCCACTGGGGTGCCTGCCCAGCCTGGATGAGGGGCTGAGGGCTGTTTTCAGGCGGGCCAAGCCTGCAACTGAAGCTCCCAGTCTCTCCTTTTTTTCTTTTTTTTTATTCTGGGATTTATTTACCTTCTGTAATTGAAACTTTGTTGTGGCTCCAGCTCCGAGGCCAGCTGGCTGAAAGCAGGTATCTGGGGTTTGTTTAGCTTCTATAATTGAAACATTGTTGCTTAGAGTGCAGCTCAGAGCCCAGCCACGGCAGACGGGGAACCTTGGCTTCCTCCATCACTGGAGCAAGCAAGCCTCATGTTCGCTTTAGCTGCGTGGCTGCTGGCCGCCATTTTTGTTGGCAGTTAGTTTGCATATTGCCCTGATTAGCCAATGGGAAGCGTAGTGGAGGTATGGTTAATTACCATGTTTGTCTATTATTAGATAGGATGGGAGGTCCTGAGCCAGAGCCACCCAGCTAAGCTCCTCCTGCATTTCTGATCCATAGACACTGAGATAATACACTACTGTCTGCGGCAGGGCATCTGTGCTGGGTGCCGTGGGATGCCTGCAGAAACCTTCTCAGCATTCATAGGTGTGCCGCCCTGAAATATGAGGTAACCTGATCAATGAGGGATACAAGCTTCCCTCTTTCATTACCTGGCAAACAGTTCGGAAGGACATTTCATAAAGCTTCTCAGATAGTCCCACAGAATCAGCCTTAGCTACCTATCATGGTAACCAATTTATTAACAATCCTTGTATCATTGGCTTTCCCTTTCACCCTCTTATCCCTCACTCTTATTTCCTGGAATCACCTCCCCAAAAAAACTATCCATACACAATCCCTTGTCTACTTTCAAGGGAGCCCACAAGACAATGTAAAAAAGGCATGTGACATAACTTAAATCTGATCATATATATATCCTATCTAATAAAAGACAAACAAGGGTAATTAACTGTACCTCCGCTACGCTTCCCATTGGCTAATCAGGGCAATATGCAAATTAACTGCCAACAAAGATGGCGGCCAGCAGCCATGCAGCTGAAGCGAGCAGGAGGTTTGCTTGCTCCAGTGATGGAGGAAGCCAAGGTTCCCTGCCTGCCACAGCCAGGCTCTGAGCCCGAAAGCAACAATGTTTCAATTATAGAAGCTAAACAAACCCCAGATACCTGCTTTCAGCCAGCTGCGGCCTCAGAGCTGGGAGCGCCAGTGACGGCAACAATGTTTCAATTATAGAAATTAAATAAATCCCAGAATTTTTAAAAAAAATAGTAAAAAAGGAGAGGCTGGAAGCTTCAGTTGCCCGCCAGCCTGAAAACGGCCCTCAGCCCCTCACCCAGGCTGGGCAGGCACCCCAGTGGGGACCCCCACCATGAAGGGGGTGTGACCAGCTGCAAACAGCCATCAGCCCCTCACCCAGGCTGGCCAGGCACCCAAGTGGGACCCCCACCCTGATCCGGGACACCATTCAGGGCCAACCAGCCGGCCCCCACCCATGCACCAGGCCTCTATCCTATATAGTAAAAGGGTAATATGCAAACTGACCCTAACAGCAGAAAGACTGGGAATGACTGGTCTCTATGACACACACTGACCACCAGGAGGCAGACGCTTAATGCAGGAGCTGCCCTCAGGTGGTCAGTGCGCTCTCACATGGGGGAGCTCTGCTCAGCCACAAGCCAGGCTGACGGCTGCCAGTACAGTGGTGGTGGTGGGAGCCTCTCCTGCCTCCTCAGCAGCGCTAAGGATGTCTGACTGCAGCTTAGGTCTGCTCCCCGCTGGCAAGTGGACATCCCCCGATGGCTGCCGGGCTGCCAGAGGGATGTCTGATTGCCATCTTAGGCCCAATCCCCCGGGGAGCAGGCCTAAGCCAGCAAGTGGTCATCCCCCGCGGGGTCCCAGATTGCGAGAGGGCACAGGCTGGGCTGAGGCCCCCCCCCCCCCGCAGTGCACAAATTTTTGTGCACCGGGCCTCTAGTGTGTGTATATATATATATATATATATATATATATATATATATACACACACATATATATATATCCGACAGTTATCTTACATAATGTAGAATGTTGAAATCAGGAATAATGCTACTCTCTTTACTGTGATTTAGCATCATTTTGGAAGTATTAACCAACACATATTATACAAGAGAAAGCACATTAGATAAGAGATATAATACTTGAAAAGGAAGAGATAAAATGTCTCTTTTTTAGCAACGTGCCCAGCTGTCCTGAAAATCTACATCTTGCTTCAACAGTTTTTGGACAAAACACACCTGAGGACTCTACTTCTTCAATATCGAGGCAAGACCCTCTACCAGCGAGAGAGAGAGAAAGAGAGAGAGAGAGAGAGAGAGAACGAAAAGGAAAGGAAGAAAGACTTCTTGCTGGAAAGTGCAGAAACATTGTTTAGCAATAAGCTGTTTTTTTTAACTAAGGTATGTACAGTGTTTTTTTAGATATAATGTTATTGCACACTTAATAGACTGTAGTATAGTGTAAACATAACTTTTATATGTACTTGGAAACCAAAAAGCTTATCACTCTTTAGTATTGGAGTCACTTTATGGCAGTCATCTGGAACTGAACCGACAATATCTATGAGGCATGCCTGTATATTTTTAAGGACAGAGAGACTGAGAGAGATCACCAAAAAATTTTCAAAAGACAAATTGACAAACTGAAAACTTATATCACAAAGGGTTGATACTACTAATATATAAAGTGTTCCTGATTTTTAAAATGAGAAAATATATGAACATGGTTAATAGAAAAAGAAATGAAAATAGCAAAGATGCTCAATGTTTTTCATAATAAGGGAAGTGCATATTAAAATTACCCTGAAATAACATTTCTCCTCTCTGAGATTGGCAAAAATCCAAAAGTTTGATAACATACTCTGATGGTGAGATGCAGGGAGTCAGGCTCTCTCAAGGCGATTTGGCAAAATGCAGCAAAATTAAGTATGTGTTCACCCTTTGATTTAGCAATCTTACCTCTAATAATCTATCCCAAAGACTCACAGGTAAAATTATGAAATGGCATGCAAACAAGGAGCTGATTGCAGAACTATTTATAATTATAAAAAAGACCATAAAAACTGCAAATGTCCATCAAAAAGGGACTGGTTGAAGGTTACAGCCATGCAATGGAGTAATATATCAATGTGAAAAGCAATGAGATTTCCTATTGCTATGGACTGAACCATTTCCCCTCAAAAATGTGTATATTGGAGCCCTAACCCCTAACATGATGGTATTTGGAGATAGGGCCTTTGGGAGATAGTCAGGTTTAGATGAGGTCTTGAGGGTGGAGCCCTCATGATGGGATTAGTGCCCTTATAAGAAGAAAACTTACTCTGTCTTCCTACCATGTGAGGCTATAGAGAGCAGGTGGCAATCTACAAGATAAGAAGAGAGTCCTCACCAGAAACCAAACCTGCTGGCATCTTGATCTTGGACTTCCAGTCTCTAGAACTGTGAGAAAATTAATTTTTGTTATATACGCCACCCAGTCTGTGGTATTTTGTAATGGCAGCTCTAGCTGCCTAAGATACCCATCTACCTCTATGGATAAATGGGAAAAGAGGAAAGTACAAAATAGTGCAGAGTATACTATTCTTTGGGTAAGAAAAGTGTGGAAATACAAATATGCAAACCTCTTTGCTGATATTTTTTCACAATGAAGAAAATGAAAGCATAAGTTACCTGGATCATTCCTCTAGGCTGTTCCTAGTCATATTTGCAAACCTCGACCTCTCCAGCTGTGCTAAGGAGTGTCATTAACCATCGTTGAGTGCACACAGCCCTCTGCCACTCTCCAGGGAGATGCACCCCATGGCTCCCCAGGAGAGAAGCAACGTGTTTGCAAACTGGCACCTGTGACCCAGAGGCCCCGCCCTCGGCACTGTGGTTTTGCGTGAGTGTCTGGGACAGTTTTGTGGTTTTTTTGCTGTTACTCAGGATCTTCCTCGGGCAGGCCCCTTCTGGCCCTCACACAGACCTCTCCTTGAACTTGTTCAGCTGCCATTCTCTGCACCGTCCGTCAGGCCGTCACACCTACAGAGAGAATATGAGTGCGCATAAGCCTTGTTTGAATTCAGGCTTTCCTAAATACACGCCACGCATTTGGAGAACCTCTGGCCCCCTTTCTATGTTATTGGGTAACAAGAAGATTGAACTTCCAAAAAACGTATTTGGATTTATTTTGCAAACTTTACACAAATCAGCATCATACCCTATTTTTCCGCTTTCCATATTCTGAAAATATCTTCACGTGCCATGAAATATACTTTATAATGTGATTTTTAGTGCTGGCATGGTTTTCCGAAGCCTGCATGGTATACATTCAAATGTTTTTTTTTCCGCGGTATTTTCCACGATTTGAAATAGTAGTAGTCTTGTAAATACCTTTCCACTGCCTCTGGGTTTCGTCAGGAGAGGTTTCGAGAAACGGGGTTACCGAATCAAGGCCGGTGAGCATCTTAAAACTCCTCAGATGCATGTGATATTTTTAAACTGTCAAGTCGAAACGCTGCATTGAACAATAACATTTGAGACAATATCAACCCATTATTGTCAAAGTGTCAGGGGAAGAATGGTACCTCCCTTTGAATGGCTTTTCTTTACTAGCTGACCCTTACAGCGGGTAAACTGTAGACGCACTTTAATGATTTGGAGGAAAGGTCAGGAGATATTAAGGGAAGGATAATGATGACGTCCTTTTGAAGGACGGTGCCTTTCCCATGCGCCTCAGCTGCTGAGCGGTCGGTAGGTGTGAGTGATAGAACGCAGAGTCAGACAGGCTTGGGCCTGAAGTCTAGCACCTTCAGGTAACAACCTGGGGCAGTCTCTTGCCTGTTTCTCCCCGTAAGGATGGAGGTGTCTGAGTTCTGACCCCCTTGGGTCCTGTGGCGATCTCACCAGGTGACCGGAGGGACGTTCAGCTTTTGCCTGCCCTGGAGTAAGCACTCAGTAATGTCACTGTCAGGGTCATGACGTGTATGAACACCTGGAAATATTCCAAAATGTTAACGGAGATCATGGCTGGGTGGTAGTATTTTGTGTGATTTGGGATTGTTCTTTCTTTTCTTACCTTGTTCTGTGTTTTCGAAGTTTTTCATATTGATTGTGTGTTACTTGATGAATGCGAAAGACTTCTACAAATGTTTTTTTTTTTTTTTTTTTTTTTTTAATGCAGCACCTTCTAGTTGGAAGCCCTTACACTGCAAGGTTTGGAAATGTGCTTCTGCACGGAGCCCCCCTCCCAGGCCGCCGAGCCCCTGCCCCACCTGCAGCTGCCTGCCCGAAGGCTCAGCAGGCTGCATGGCTCCGTGTCTCAGGGCCGCCTGCCAGGTGCACAGCTGTGACCCTTTCCAGCTTGAGCTGCTCTCACTACAGAGGATTGGGGGCCTGGCCGACCAGGGAGAGGGTCCTGCTGGAGCTGAGCGGAGATGCGGGAGCCAAGAACTGCTGTGGTAGCCCCAGCCCATCCGGTCCCACCATCTGTGCCTCTGGCCTGGGAATCCCAGCAGGCCTTGGATTATTTTTAGAACCGTCGGAGGCCTTCCAGATCACCTAGCCTGCGGTTCGGCCGAGGCCGCCCGGGAGAATCATTCAAGGAGCGTCTTAAAACAGACAGATGCTCGGGCCCCACTCCAGACCTGTGCGATCAGGACCTTGGGGGGCGGACCCGCCATCAGCAGGTGATCTGATGGGCGGAGGCCCGGAGGTCCAGCAGCTTCGCATGGCACATTGTAGGCCTTGGACACAGACCCGGCTGGGAGGGCAGCACAGATGGTTATAGTTTTCCCTGATATAGTGACAGGGCTGCGTGGCTTACAGGGTTTCCTCCGGCGTCATCTCACTTAGTCCACACACGTGAGGTGAGGAAGGCGGGCAGATATGATCTCTGCTTGGAGATGAGGAATCTAAAGCCCAGAAGGGTGAGGTGGATTGCAAGTCGCAGGTGGAGCCAGAACTATAACCTGACTTAATTCCCCAGACACCCAGAGGCAGGACTCCTTCCAGGGGAGCCCCTGAGGGGGGAGTGCCTTGGAGGGCTTGCATTCCTGAGCCCTGCCCCAGGCTCACGGTGTCAGCGCATCTGGGGTGGGGGAGAGTGCGAGTTTTTAGAAACTCCTCAGGGGATTGTAAGGACACTAAAGTTTGAGCGCCTCCACTGTGGTGACCTGAGGCTAAGTGGCAGCGGCAAACGCCTATTTAAAATTTCATTTTAATGATGGGAGGCGGGACTTCTAAGTTCAAGATGGCCGAGCAGAAGCAAACCTCAAAGAAATGGTCATTAATATTCTTCAAGAAATAAAATACATTTATTAAGGTAGAATAGGATGGCATTTGGTTTTTAAAAATGACAACCTTGAAAAGTAAAAGGTAACGGAGATACGCTTTACAAAATTCCGAGTGACAATGTTTTTTAACCTGAAAATTCTGCAGAGCCAAGCTATCAATTAAATGTGCATAAAGCAGAAAGGCGTTTTCAAACTTTCAAAGTAAAAAATGAACCAGTCAGCAAGTAAGCACACAAAAGAATGTGCCTTTCTCAGAAAGCTGCTGTGCATCACACCTAGAAACAACCAGCTGGGATGGAGCAAGAGGTCAGAGCACAGAGGACTCTGGGAAGGTCTTGAGAGAAACAGTGGATGGAGTCCATCCAACCCTATGGAAAATCTCACTAAGAGGCATTGTATAGAGCTGCTGGAATGTAGGGAAAGACTGGCCAGAGATTTGGAGAAAGCTAAACAAATAAGAAAGAATGAGGCAGACACAAAAAGTTATGTTAGAAACAAGATGCGATCCTAATACTCCACGTGGCTTAGTTGTGAACAGTGTTTAATAGGCACAATAATGGAATAACTGATTGTCTTTCCTCTAAAGGCTGGAGGAAAGAGGGGAAGGGTGGCTTGAGAGAGCTAGTGTCCCTCCCTGCCACAATGGGAAGACGGTGAAGAATGAATGGATAATGAATAAGGCAGATTAGTAAAAGACAGCAGCATGTGTGTTATTTTAAAATATAGAGGCAGTCCTAGCTGGTGTGGCTTAGTTGGTTGTGTATTGTCCCATGTATCGAAAAAATCGCTGGTTTGATTCCGGTCAGGACACATACCCAGGTTGCCGGTTCGATGCCCTGTTGGGGTGCATACAGGAGGCAACTGACTGATGTTTCTCTCTCACATTGATGTTTCTCTCTCCCTCTCTCTTGCTCTTTAAAAACAACCCCCACCAAAAAACAAACAAAAAACCAAAAAACACCCATGATGAAAAAACATAGAGTAAATGAAAACAACTAAAAGTGGTTGTCTCTGGAGAATTAGGGAGGTAAGAAGAGGGGAGAGAAGGGGGAACCAGCAGACTAATTCTATTATAGACTTTTAGCTATTGTTTGGCTCCTTCAACTATATGCATATATTACTCTGGCTTAAAAAAAATTCCATAGCCTCCGAAAGTAACTCCAATAGTGTTTGACACAATAGCATCATTGCTTGGTTGAGTTCCAGAAAGGAAGAAGATATTTGCAGCACTTACACTCAATCAAGATCTGTAGGGGGATTATATAAAGAACTCCTATTCTATACAATAAAAGGGTAATATGCAAATTGACCAGAATAGCGGAACGACTGGGAACGACCGGTCACTATGATGCACACTGATCACCAGGGGGCAGATGCTCAACGCAGGAGCTGTCCCCGGTGGTCAGTGTGCTCCCACAGGGGGAGCTCCACTCTAAGGCTGCCGCGGGGAGGAGGCCTAAGCTGCAGTCGGACATCCCCTAAGGACTTCTGGACTGCAAGAGGGTGCAGGCTGAGCTGAGGAATCCATGCCCCCCACCCCCCAAGTGCAGGAATTTTTGTGTACTGGGCCTCTAGTATATCAATAAGGTGGGTAGGACTTGAATCTAAAGAAAAATGGGCAACAACAACAACAAAAATAGAAACAGAAATCCATGTATGGCTCACAAATATATGAAAAGTTTCTCACTAAAAATCAGGGCATACACCCAGCTGGCATGGCTCAGTGGTTGAGCATCGACCTATGAATCAGGAGGTCACGGTTTGATTCCCAGTCAGGGCACATGCCTGGTTGTGGGCTTAATCCCAGTGTGTGCATGCAGGAGGCAGCTGATCAATGATTCTCTCATCACCGAAGTTTCTCTCTCTCTTGCCCTCTCCCTTCCTCTCTGAAATAAATAAAAATTATTTATTTGGTGTTTATTAAAATGGTGTTGTTTTTTTTAAAAGAAAGATTTCAAATAGATCAAAGGATAAGAGAATTCAGTCACATAAAAGATCCTTCCAAGAGATTAGGAGTGTCCCCCTTCAATCCTTTCCAATCAAACAGTAGGGCCGTCAGAAGTTTAAGAGCACTGACCCCCAGCAGGAGCCCAAGGTAGAGAAACACTACTCTTAAGGAGACCTGTGAAAATGAACTTGTTGAATGGCGTGAACCCCAGTGAGAATCACAGAACACCCGCACGTTTTTGAGAAAACTGTATAAGCAGAAACACTGTGAGCTTGGCCTGAAAGGGGCAGAGATGTACAAAATGAGAAAAGGCTGTTGGACCTCCAAATGTTACTGGAAGGAAGTAGGCTGGGCACACTCCTCAGGTGCCAACACGCACTGCCTTTCACGGGAAAAGAAGGGTGGCCCAGAGGCAGAAATAGGAGCCTGTAGGGCGCAGCCAAAAGTGAAGAATTATTCCCTGGCCTTGAACCCTGATCAGGGAGCTTGCAGCATCTAGCCAGCTGCATTTTAGAATTTCTATGGACCAGTGATTTCCTTTGCCTCCCATTCTCTCCAGTTTTGTTTTTATAAATATATTTTTATTGATTTCTGAGAGGAAGGGAGAGAGAGAGAGAGAGAGCGGTCAATGATGAGAGAGAATCATTGGTTGGCTGCCTCAACAGGAGCATTCCTCACAGCACCTGCAACCCGGGCACGTGCCCTTGATTGGAATTGAACCCAGGACCCTTCAGTCCGCAGGCCAATGCTCCATCCACTGAGCCAGACCGGCTAGGGCTCATTTTCTCCGTTTTTGAACAGGAATATCACTAGCAGTTATCCTATGTCTGTCCCACCACTGGGCGTGGGGTGGGGCAAATATCTCATCTCTTTCATTTCATAAAAGCCACAGACAGAGAGGAACCATCCTTGAGAGCCGGATTAGAGCTGAGGAGCTTCATCCATACCTGACTTCGTTGGGATTTAGAGCTAATGCCATGGTGGGAGGAGACTTTGGGGGCCTTGGGAAGAAGTGAGTGCATTTTGCATGTGACGGGGATGTGAATCTTTGGGGCCAGAAGATGGACTGTGGTCGGCAGCTTCTAAGAGGGCCCTCAATGTCCCACCTCTGAGTATTCTCTCTCCTGTATCCTCTCTCCTGCATGTGGCTGCAGGCCTGGCGACCCTTCCTGAAGCCAGGAGCACTTACACAGGGCACTCCGGGCCCAGATGCAGGGGTTCCCAGAGAAGAGCTGAAGGCAGCCCAGGCCTGACATCCCGGAGGCTCCGGCGACTCTGCCTCTTCCCCGGCCTCTCCGCCTGCGGCTTCTCGCCTCCTCCTGGGTTCTCGCCTCGCCCTGCGAGAGCTCCACCTGGCCTGTCCTTAGCCCTCAGCTCTGCGCTCTCCCCAGAAACCTCACACACAACGGGAACCCTCAGTAGGAAAACAGCCTGATTGTTCAGGGGCCCCAGCTCTCCTGGGAGCCCAGGGGTCGCATCCCCTGGGGTCGGGGTGGTGCGGCCTTGCAGCACTGCCAGTCCCGTGTCACTGCCCTCCTGGCCAGACCGGCTGCCACCAGGCCGGGCATATTGGCTCATCAGCCTCTTCCTAATGTGAAGGCTGCGCTGGGAGTCAGGTGATTGACAGCCGGAGCTCCTCTGGGGCTCATTAGGGAAGCTGGATGGGGAGCGTCTAGGAGATCTGCTCTCCCCTGACAGCCCCAGCCAGGCAGTGGGCTGGGAGCAGGCAGGAGAGGGGGCAGGTCTTGCTGGGCTACATGTCCTCTGCATCGTGCGTGCTCCAGGCCCAGCTGTGCCCACTGCCGAAGGCGAAGCAGCGTGCCCGAAGGCCCAGCAGGCAGCCCGGAATCTGCCTAAGTGCCAAGGCCGCCCATCCCCAGGCCTGTGGGTCCCCTCAGACCCTCGGCATCCCCTTCACCACCTTCCATTCCAGGACCCACAGCGGCTGGGCACCCCCCACTCTCCCTCCTCCCCGTCCGAGGCCTCCTCCCAGGCTCTCTGCTCGCCCTGCAAGAGCCCTTCCCCTGGGGTGACCCACCGAGCCTGGCTGTCATCATCCTATTTGCTGTTTTCGACTCCAAAGCACTGGTTATAACATACAGTGTTAAAGACTAGGTGTGGACTCTGTCTACATCTCTGTCAGAACGGGGATAATTTTCCTTTTCTGTTCCAGTGGTTCTCAACCTTCTGGCCCTTTAAATACAGTTCCTCATGTTGTGACCCAACCATAAAATTATTTTCGTTGCTACTTCATAACTGTAATGTTGCTACTGTTATGAATCGTCATGTAAATATCTGATATGCAGGATGGTCTTAGGCGACCCCTGTGAAAGGGTCGTTCGACCGCCAAAGGGGTCGCGACCCACAGGTTGAGAACCGCTGGTTTATACCCTTTACATTGTTCAAATACTTCTTATCTCTTGACTTTCAAAATTGGGAAAAACATAGATATTTCCAATTTGGAGGGGGAAAGGCAGTATTTTCTCTCTTGATGATCAAGAGCCAGGACTCAGGAGCCAGATGGGCAGGATTAGCATCCCTACCCTAGGTGACCTTGGGCAAGGTACTCAACTTCCCTGCTTTGGAATTCGTATGTAAAATGGAGGGTTGCTGTGGAGGCTAAATAAGCCCGGCGTAGCGGCTCAGTGGTTAAGCTTTGACCTATGAACCAGGACGTCACGGTCTGATGCCCAGGCAGGGCACAAGCCCTAATTGCAGGCTGGATCCCCAGGGTGGAGCGTGCAGGAGGCAGCCAATCAATGGTTCTCTCTCATCAATGATGTTTCTAGCTCTCACTCCCTCTTCCTTCCTCTCTGAAATCAATAAAAACATATTTAAAAAAAAATTTTTAGCCGAAACCGGTTTGGCTCAGTGGATAGAGCGTCGGCCTGTGGACTGAAAGGTCCCGGGTTCGATTCTGGTCAAGGGCATGTACCTGGGTTGCGGGCACATCCCCAGTGGGAGATGTGCAGGAGGCAGCTGATCGATGTTTCTCTCTCATCGATGTTTCTAACTTTCTATCTCTTTCCCTTCCTCTCTGTGAAAAATCAATAAAATATATTTAAAAAAAAAAAAAAATTTTTAAAGACTAAGTTAATGTGGGTAAAGTGCTTACTGATAACTAGCGTTTGTTCAATAAAAAAGTTAAATTCAGCTCAGCAGCTTGTGAAAGGCTGATGAGTCATAGGGCCCAGGGGCTCTCACCTAAGCCCCTGCTCCTGTTTCTTCCTACCCACTCGGGCCCCTCCTGCCCGTGTCCAGAGGTGAGAATTTGGGTTAGAGATGGCTACTACTCCAAGTTATTGGCCAGGACACTGCCCAGCCCCCAGGCCCCCGGCAGGTCCTGTGCCTAGCTAGCCTCTATCTGTGACTTGCACCCTGTGGACTATCAGGGCCTGTGGACAGCACCCCCAACCCCACCCGGCTGCCCTCCCATCACACTTTTCCGTGTCATTGAATCCCCCTCTTTCCTCCTGGGCCACCGTGGGACCCGAAGACTGTCCTGTCCCTGAACCCTAACAGCAACTGCCTGGTCTTCCAACAGCACCACACGAGGGCGATAGCCTGACCCCTCCCCGTGGGGAGGTTCTCAACCTTGGCTGCACATTAGAATCACCGGGGAATCTTTCTAAAATCCTGATTTCTGGGCCTCATCGTCCGGAAATTCTGTTTCTTTATTACTAATGTTGTGGTGGGGCCCCCATAACAAAGAAACAGAATTTCCAGAGGATGAGGCCCAGAAATCAGAATTTTAAAAAGATTCCCAGGTGATTCTAATGTGCAGCCAAGGTTGAGAACCACTGGTCTAGGACCAAGTCCCAGCCTCCCACAGCCTCCCTGCTTTGCTGGGTGCAAAAACCACCCCTCACCTTACCAATTTGGCCCAGCGGATAGAGCGTCAGCCTGTGGACTGACGGGTTCCGGG
Source organism: Myotis myotis (assembly GCF_014108235.1). Lineage (NCBI taxonomy): Eukaryota > Metazoa > Chordata > Mammalia > Chiroptera > Vespertilionidae > Myotis > Myotis myotis. The sequence goes on from NW_023416318.1 coordinate 1,681,362, forward strand.
TTCAATTCCGGTCAAGGGCACATGCCTTGGTTATAGGCTCGATCCCTGGCCCTGGTTAGGGTGCATGCAGTAGGCAACATATCGATGTGTCTCTCACATCAATGTTTCTCTCTCTGTCTCTCCCTCTCCCTTCCACTCTCTCTAAAAATCAATGGAAAAATATCCTCGGGTGAAGATTAACAACAAAAAGAAAAAACCCACCCCTCCCTGCCAGTGAGGCCTGGGCTCTCTCCTAAGGGCCCAGCAGCCTTTGGCATCATCCTCTCCCAAACCTGCCCCGATTCTTGAGGGACAGAGGGGAACCTGAGGATCCACTCAATACCTGGCTGGGCAGGAGGTCCTGCTGCCGAGGGCTCTCACGTAGCTGTGTCCAGGCTGCTGGGCAGCTCTCGGCTCCTCAGGGGCTGCGGGCAGAGGCCGGCTGCGGTTCTCGGCCATCGGCACCTCTCCATGGAGCAGCTCACAACATGGCAACCGGCTCCCTCTGGAGCAAGCGAGAGAGCCAGGGGGCGTTCTCAAGGGGAAGTCATTGGTTTCTAGCCTGTGATACAATAAGAAATCTCCCACTTGGTCTTTGTCCGGTTCCTGACACAGAGCTCCTAAGTCCCTGGGAATTTCCTGAGTGAAGATGGGAGCGTGTTTTTTTGTTGTTGTTTTTTAAATACTTTTTTTATTGATTTCAGATAGAGCAATGGTTCTCAACCTTCTGGCCCTTTAAATACAGTTCCTCATGTGACTCAACCATAAAATTATTTTCGTTGCGACTTCATAACTGTAATGTTGCTACTGTTATGAATCATAAGGTAAATATCTGATATGCAGGATGGTCTTAGGCGACCCCTGTGAAAGGGTCGTTCGACCGCCAAAGGGGTCGGAAATTAATTAGAAGGTGGCAGGACTGGGTGAGATGGGCTGGACACGCCCTGGAGCCAACCTCCTGCGGTCCCTCCCTAGCCGGCTGCACCTGGGGGTGCGCCGGGGCTCGAAGGGCATCTGCGGAGTGAGCAGGGTCCCTCCGGCAGGTGGGGTCCCTTGGCCAGACCTGTAAGGATCAGGCCAAAACCAGCTGTCCAACATCCCCCAAGTGGTCCTGGAGTGTGAGAGGGCACTCTGCAAAGTTGCTGTCACTCAGCAGCTCCTGCATTGAGTGTCTGCCCCCTGGTGGTCAGTGCGCATCATACCTACTGGCCGGTCGGCCGGTTGCTTAGGCTTTTATATATAGATCAGTAATAGTAAGTAATGAGTTTTTCTGAGTCCTTTGAGCCACTAGAGCAAATGATCAAATCTGATAAGGGACATGAAAACCCTGATTGATTTTTTAAAAAGATTTTTATTGACTTTTAGAGAGAGGGAGAGGAAGAGAGAAACATCGATTGGCTATATCCTGCAGGTCCCCTACCAGAGATTGAGCCCACATCCTGAGCATGTGCCTTGACTGAGAACTGAACCAGCAACCTTTCAGTGCATGGGATGGCACCTAACCAACCAAGTCACATGGGTCAGAGCAGAAACCCTTGATTTATAACTAGTTTGTCAGTAGTACAGGTTAGGGCAACCTGGGACTTGCATCTGGGTCGGAAGGAAAAGAGTTTTTTGTTGTTTTGTTGTTGTTGTTAATCCTCACCCAAGGTCATTTTTTTCTATTGATTTTTAGACAGAGTGGAAGGGAGGGGGAGAGACAGAGAGAGAGAAACATCAATGTGTGAGAGACAGACACACCAATTGGTTGCGTCCCGTATACACCCCAACCAAAATCAAGTCTGCAGCAGAAGTACATGCCCTTGACTGGAATCAAACCTGGTACCCTTCAGTCCATGGGCCGATGGTCCAACCACTGAGCCAAACTAGCTAGGACTGAATGGAATAGTTTTGTGGGAATGAGCCCTTAACCTGTGGGGTCTGCACTCACTTCCGGTAGTTAGTGTCAGAATTGAATTGAATCGAATCGAATCGAATTGAATTGTAGGACACCCAGTTGGTATGAGAGCTAGTTGTTGGTGTGAAAAAAATTCACACATTTGGTTTCAGAAGTGTTGTGAGTAAAAATGGTTCATAACCTAATCTTGGTTAGAAAGGAAGAGAAATAAAATGCATAAAGATTGGAAAGGAAGAAATAAAACTGCTCCTTCTGTTAGAGGACATGATTGCTATATCAAACATTCTGAATTCTCTATTTAAAAAACCCTCCTTGAACTACTAAGTGAATTAGTGAGGCAATAGGGTACAAGATCAACACACAAAAATAAGCCATTTTCCCATGTGCTAGTAATGTACAAATGGAAACCAAACATTTAAAAATAATACCATTTATAACACTCAAAAAAATGAACACCTCGCTATAAATCTAACAATATATGTAAAGGATGTGTATGTTAAAAACTACAACACTCTGATGAAAGGTGTTAAAGAGGGTCAAGGTAAATGGAGAAATACAGCATGCTCCTGAATTGGTAGACTTATAATAAAGGTGTTAATTCTCCTTAAATTCACTAAACTCAATACCAATAAAAATCTAAGTGGATTTTTAAAAAATATATATTTTATTGACTTTTTTACAGAGAGGAAGGGAGAGGGATAGAGAGCTAGAAACATCGATGAGAGAGAAACATCGATCAGCTGCCTCCTGCACACCTCCTACTGGGGATGTGCCTGCAACCAAGGTACATGCCCTTGACTGGAATTGAACCTGGGACCCTTCAGTCTGCAGGCTGATGCTCTATCCACTGAGCCAAACCAGTTAGGGCCCAAGTGGATTTTTAATAAACATAGACAAGATGATTCTAAAATTGGTACAGAAAGGTGAAGATTAGCTCACACAATCTGAAAAAAAAAAGAATAAAATTCCAAGAAGTGCAATATCCATTTTAAAGATAAAATAATCAAGACAATGTGCTATTGGTGAATGTTTAGATACACATATCAGTGAAACAAAATAGAATCCAGGAATTGATCCAAAGAAATATGGCGATTTGGTTTTTGACACTGGTGCAATGGAGGAAGGTAATCTTTTCAACCAATGATATTGGAATGATAGCACATCCATATGAAAAATGCACTTTGGCAGCCTGGCCGGGGAGCTCAGTTGGCTGGAGTGTCATCCCCACTATGCCAAGGTTGCAGGTTTGAAACCCAGCCCCCACCCCCACCCCCGCCCAGCCAGGGCACATACAGGAATCAACCAAAGAATGCATGAATGGGCGGGACAACAAATCCATGTTTTGCTCGCTCTCTCTCCCTTCCACTCTCTCTAAATCAATCAATCAATCAATTTTAAAAAGAAAAAGGAACTTTGAAAAATAAAACTTTGACTTAAACTTCGTGCCTTATTTTTTTAATTAAGTCAAAATAACTGAAGAAACAACATTACAATTTTTTGTGCATTGCCTGACCAGTGTGGCTCAGTGGTTGAAAGTCTACCTGTGAACTAGGAGATCACAGTTCTATTCCCGGTCAGGGCACATGCCCAGATTTCGGGCTCGCTCCCCAGTAGGGGGTGTGCAGAGGCAGCCGATCCATGATTCTCTCTCATGGTTGATGTTTCTATCTCTCTCTCTCCCTCTCCTTTCTTCTCTCTCTAAAATCAAGAAAAACACATTTTTTTTAAAATGTGACATTATTTGGCTTTGTAATGGATTGCAATTCTGACACATGCTACAATGTGGCTGATCCCACATGCTAATTAAAAGAACACAGGGCCGCCGAAACCGGTTTGGCTCAGTGGATACTGCGTCGCCCTGAGGACTGAAGGGTCCCAGGTTCGGTTCCGGTCAGGGGCATGTGCCTAGATTGCGGGCATATCCCCGGTGGGAGGTGTGCAGGTGGCAGCTGATCAATGTTTCTCTCTCTTCCATGTTTCTGGCTCTCTATCTCTCTCCCTTCCTCTCTGTAAAAATTCAATAAAATATATTTAAAAAAATAAAAAAGAACACAGGGCCACATATTTTTAAATTCCATTTATATGCAATGTCCAGAATAGGTAAGTCTATAGAAATAGAAATAAGATTGCTGGTTGCCAGGGGTTGTATAGAAGGGAGAATAACTACAGATGCTTTGTGTTTGTTTGTTTGTGTTTTGCTTGTTTGTTGAAGGCTGAAATGTTTTGGAACTAGAAAGAAGTGGTGGTTTCACCGCACTTTGAATGTATTGAAAGCCGCTAAATTATATACTATAAAATGGTTAATTTTATATTATGTGAATTTAAACTCAATAAAAAATAATTGTATAGTTCTTGAATGATGTAATGGAATTTGGTGGTAAAATAAATTTGTTTATAGATATAAATGTATAAGTAAAACTATTAAAGTTTTAGAAGAAAATATAGGAGAAAATCTTCATGACCTGGGGTTAGGCAAAGAATTCTTAGTCATGATACTGAAAGCATTATCCATAAAAGGGAAAAAAGCTGAACTTCATCAAACTAACGGCCTCTGCTTTGGGAAAGACAACATTAAGGAAGTGAAAACATAAGCTACAGACGGGGAAAAATTACTTGCACATTACATATATGATAGGACTTCTATCGAAAACATATAAAGAGCTAAAGTCAAAAACAAGAAAAACAAACGGATTAAAGTTTGGGCAAAATAGACATTTCACCAAAGGAGATATACAAATATCTAATAAGCATATGAAAAATGCTGAATAATACCAACCAATTTGAAAAAGTAAATTAAGAGCACATTGAGAGAGACTTTGGGTAGAGATGGCAGAGGAGGTAAATACTGTGCTTGCTTTCTCCCATGACCACCTAAAATTACAACTAAATTATAGACCAACCACCTTTGAGAAGTGAGGGGGCCCAGCCCCACACTGGGCTCCCGAGTCCAGAGCACCGGTGCCAGGAAGAGGAGTCCCCACAACACCTGGTGTGAAAATCAATGAGAGTGAGTCAGAGAGCTGCTATGAGCCGTGTCTACTGGAAGGGCCCAAGCACCGACTCACACACACTCACCAGAAGCTCCAGAGCAGGGGTGGAGAAGGCACAGCAGCCGGCACCTGGGACATGTGGGGAGGAAGGAATGGTCTGGCTTCAGGGCAAGGGCTGGAGAGGCAGCTCTCTCTCCAGGACTGAAGAGCTGGCGGGAGCCACTGCTCCTGTGTTGAGCTGTTCCCCGCACAGCCAGCAGGCATAGGTGGGAGCCAAATCGGAGTCTCCATCAATTTAGCTGACACCAAGCGCCCCACCCTGGAGGTTCCCTGAGACACTGCCCCACTCCTCTCTCACACCTGGCTCAGACCTCTCCCGGCAGCTTTGGCACAGGAGTAACTTCCTCAGCTCAGGACATGGACTTTCCTAGAGATCTCCCCAGGTCCAGAAACCCCAAACGAGCTGTGGCTGGTCTCCGTGTGTTATGTGCCTCTAGGTAAGTGGCCCCAAGCCCGGCACTAGTGACAGGCAGGCTCATTTCACAGCAGAGCCTCTCCTGGGCACCTCCAAGCCCAACACAGGGAGCTACCGACCACAGATCATTTTGCAGTTTCTACCAGGTGCTCCGTTTGGGGCACAGGCAGTGGCTGACCTGGGCCTGCACTCAGCCCCTCCCAAAAGGACCCAGAATCAACACACATGGTGGCCTGCTTCAGACCACACCAGAGCACTACCCAGTCAGCTCCAAAAACACATACCCAACGGTGCACTCCGGAGGCACCAGAGCCCCACTACAGCAAACCCCACACTGCAGGGCCAGCCCCACGCAACAGCTCATCTATTACAGTCACAGCCCGTCCTCACAGCCAGCCAATCTGAGGCTCAATCCCACCCACTGAGGTGCCGATGACAATCAAGGCTCAACTACAACAGGAGGGCACACAGAACCCATACAAGGGAGCACCTGGTAGAAACTGGCACCTGGCTCAGGTGAGTAGGAAGACTGTGTCACTGGGCTCCATAAGACACCTCCTCCATTAGGACACCCTGCCAAGACTGGGAAATGTGGCAGATCTACCTAATATGTAGAAACAAGCACAGGGAGGCAGCCAAAGTGAGGAGACAAAGGACGCAGCTCCAAAGGAAAGAACAAGACAAAACTCCAGAAAAAGAACTAACCAAAAGGGAGGCAAACAATCTACCAGAGGCTGAGTTCAAAACACTCACTATAGGCATGCGCAATAAACAGCTGGGGAATGGAGGAGCACAGTGAGAACTTCGACAAAGAGATGGAAAACATAAAAAGGGAGATGGAAAACATCAGAAAGAACCAGTTAGAAATGAAGACTACAACCAGCTAAACGACGAATACATTAGATGGAATCAAGAGCAGATTAGATGAAGCAGAGGAATTGAATCAATCGATTTGGAAGAAGAGTAGTGGAAAACACCCAATCAGGACAGCAAAAACGAACAAACAACCAACAAAAACAAAAAAATGAGGATAGCTTAAGGGACCTCTGGGACAACATTAAGCATAACAACATTCTCATCATTGGGATACCAGAAGGAGGAGAGAGAGAGCAAGGGATTGAAGATCTACCTGAAGACTTGGCCAGTTTGGCTCAGTGGATAGAGCGTCGGCCTGCGGACCAAAGGGTCCCGGGGTTTGATTCAGGTCAAATACATGTACCTTGGTTGCAGGCTTCTTCCCGGCCTGGACCCTGGTTGGGGCTCGTGCAGGAGGCAACCAATCGATGTGTTTCTCTCACATCAATATTTCTCTTTGTCTTTTCCTCTCTCTTCCACTCTCCCTAAAAATCAATGGAAAAAATATCCTCAGGTGAGGATTACCAAAAATAAAAAAATAAAAAAGAAAGAAAACCTACCTGAAGAAATAATGATGGAAAACTTCCCTAGCCTGGTGAAGGAAATAACATAAAAGTCCAGGAAGCACAGAGTTCCAAATAAGATGAACCCAAAAAGGCCCACGCCAAGACACGTCATAATTAAAGCGCCAAATGTTAAAGACGAAGAGCACATCTTAAAAGCAGCAAGGGAAAAGCAGCTGCTTACTTATAAGGAAGGGCCCGTATGTCAACTGATTTTTCAAGAGAAACTTTGCAGGCCAGGAGGGATTGGCAAGAAATTTCAAAGTAACGAAAAGCAAGGACCTATAAGCAAAATTACTCTCCCCGTCAAAGCCATCATTTAGAATTGAAGGAAAGATCCAGAGCTTCTCAGACAAGAGAAAGCCGAAGGAGTTCATCATCACCAAACCAGTATTACAAGAATGTTAAAGGGACTTATTTAAGAAGAAAAAAAATAAAAGATATGAATAAAAAGATAATCATAAAGAAAAAATTCTCACTGACAAAAGCAAATCATAATAAAAGCAGTGGATCAGCCCAGCCAGCATGGCTTAGTGGTTGAGCATCGATCTATGAACCAGGAGGTCATGGTTCGATTCCAGGTCATGCCCATACCCAGGTTGCAGCAGGCTCAATCCCCAGTAGGGGGTGTGTGGGAGGCAGATGATCAATGACTCTCATCATTGATGTTTCTATCTCTCTCTCCCTCTCCCTTCCTTCCTGAAATCAATAAAAATTATTTTTTTAATAAAAGCAATGGATCAACCAACACAAAAGCTAGTACAAAGGTTAAAAGGCAAAATTAGAAAGACCATGTGTAATTACAAGAGTAAATTAAAGGATACACAAAAATACATACAAGAAGTAAAAAATAATATCAGAAACTTAGACATGGAGGGGTGAATAAAAATTGTAGTGATTTTATAAAATATTCAAACTTAAGTGGCCATCAACTTAAAATAAACTGCTTTAAACATAGACATGGTAACCACAACCAAAAATCTACTGGAGATATACAAGAAATAAGGGGAAATGAATCCAAACACAGCACTATAGAAAGTCATCAACATATAAGAGAAAAAAGCAAGAGGATAAAAATAGTAGCAAAGAACTACAAACACAATCATAAACAATTAATAAAATGGTAATCTAGTATAATAAAAGCATAATAGGCTAATTAGACCAGACGTCCTTCCGGACTACCTTCCAGACGAAGCTGGGGCTGGGAGGGAAGCCCGGGTCCTGGGTGCCAGAGGGAAGCCGGTTCTGGCAGCTGAGGGAAGGAAGGCCTACTCTTGCATGAATTTCGTGCATCGGCCTCTAGAAACTATATAATTATCAACAACTACTTTATTTTTCAAGTTTATCTTTATTGTTGCAAGTATTACAGCTGTCCCCCTTTCTCCCTCGTTGACTCCCTCCATTTGCATCCCACCCGCTCCCCAGGCCTTCACCACACATAGAAGTTCTTTGGTTAATCTCTTCCTTCAACCTTCCTCTGAGATTCATCAGTCTGTTGCATGCTTCCATGTCTCTGGATCTATTTTGTTCGTCAGTGTATTCTGTTCATTAGATTTCACATATAAGTGAGATCATGTGATACTCTCTTTCTCTGACTGGCTTATTTCACTTAGTATAATACTTTCCAGGTCCTTCCATGCTGTCTTTTTACAGCTGCATAGTATTCCACTGTGTAAATGCACCACATCTTTTTTATCCACTCATCTACTGATGGGCACTTGGGCTGTTTCCACATCTTAGCTACTGTGCATAACACTGCTATAGGGGTGCATATATTTGTTCTTATTAGTGTTTCTGGATTCTTAGAATATATTCCTACAAGTAGGATCACTGGGTCAAATGGCAGTTCCATTTTTAATTTTATTTTTTTTTAGGAAACTCCATACTGTTTTCCATAGTGGGTGCATCAGTCTGCATTCCCACCAGCAGTGAACTAGGGTTCCTTTTCTCCACATCCTTGCCAGCACTTGTTGTTTGTTGATTTGTTGATGGTAGCCATTCTGGCAGGTGTGAGGTGATACCTCATTGTCATTTTAATTTGCATCTCATGTAGAATTCAGAAAAAGCATTTGACAAAATCCAGCATTCATTTATTATAAAAACTCTTAGCAAAATGGGAATAGAGGGATTGAACCTCAACATAATAAAGGCCACATCTGACAAAGCCACAGCTAACATCATAATCAACAGTGACAACCTAAAATAGTTTATTCAAGATTAAGAACAAGACAAGGATATCCACTCTTGCCATTTTTATTAAACATTGTATTGGAAGTCCTAGCCACAACAATCAGACAAGAAAAAGAAATAAATGGCATCCAAATTGGAAAGAACTAAAACTGTGATTATTTGCAGATGACATGATAGTATATATAGAGAGCCCTAAAGAATCCACCAAAAAAACTATTAGAACTGATAAATGAATTCAGTGAAGCAGCAGGATACAAAATTAATATTCAGAAATTGGTTGAATTTTTATACATCAACTAGAGGCCCGATGCACAAAAATCGTGCAAGAGTAGGCCTTCCTTCCTCTGGCTGCTGGCACCGGCTTCCTCTGGCACCCGGGACCCGGGCTTCCCTCCTTTGGCTGCTGGCAGGCACCCGGGACCTGGGCTTCCCTCGAAGACCTGGCTTTGTCAGGAAGGTCATCAGGAATGACGTCTGGAAGGATGTCCAATCTAATTAGCATATTCTGCTTTTATTATTATAGATAATGAACAATCAAAGAAATTAAGAAAACAATTCCATTTATCTAGGGCTTGGCTGGTGTGGTGCAGTGGTTGAGCATTGGTCTGTGAACCAGGAGGTCTCAGTTTGATTCTGGTCAGGGCACATGCCTGGGTATCAGGCTCAATCCCTATGAGGGGCAGCCAGCCAATCAATGATTCTCTCTCATCATTGGTGTTTCTATCTCTCTCTCTTCCTCTCTCTTTCTCTCTGAAATTAATAAAAAATAATCTCATGCACCAAAAAGTCACCAGTTCGATTCCTAATCCAGGCACATGACTTGGTTGTAGGCTTGACACCTGGTTGGGGGTGATCAGGGGACAGCGTCTCTCTCACATTAATGTTTCTCTCTCTCTCTCTCCCTCCCTTTCCTTTCTCTCTTTCTCTAAAATCAATTAAAAAACATATTTAAAATACCAATGGCATTTTTGAGAACTAAAAAAAATAATAATAATCCTAAAATTTATGTGGAACCACTAAAGATCCTGAATAGCCAAAGCACTCTTAAGAAAGAAGTATCATGCTACATGGTATACAAGGCTATAGTAATCAAATCAGCATGGTACTGGCACAAAAGTAGATACATAGAGCAACAAGACAGAACAGAGAGCCAAGAAATATATCCATGGCTATATGGCCAATTAACCTATGACAAAGGGTAAAGACAGTCTCTTCAATAAGTGGTGTTGAGAAAATTGGACAGATACATGCAAAAAAAAAAAGAAAAGAAAAAGAAAGAAAGAAAGAAACTAGACCACCTTCTTACACCATATACAAGAATAAACTCAAAATAGATTAAGGACTTAAATGTAAGACTAGAAACCATAAAACTCCTAAAAGAAAACATAGGCAGTAAACTCTTTTCTTTCTTTCTTTTTTAATCCTCACCCAAGAATATGTTTTCATGAATTGATTTTGAGAGAGAGAGAGAGAGAGAGAGAGAGGGAGACATCAATATGAGAGAGAAACATGGATCGGTTGCCTCCCAGCCTACGTATGTGCCCTGACCAGGTATCAAACTCCCAGCCTTTTGGTATATGGGATGATGCTCCAACCAGCTGATGCAGCCACCCAGCCAGGGCTAGGCAGTAAACTATTTGACATAGCTCTTAATAATATATTTTTTGATATGTCTCCTTGGGCAAGGGAAACAAAAGAAAAAATAAACAAAAGGGACTCCATCAAACTGAAAAGATTTTGCACAGCAAAGGAAATCATCAATAAAACAAAAAGACAACTTACTGAAAGAAGAAGATATTTGCCAGTAATACATCAAATATGGGGTTAATATCCAAAGTTGATCAAGAACTCATACAACTTAACAATGAAAAACAAACAATCCAATTAAAAATGGGCAGAGAACCTGAAAAAAAATTTTAAGAGGACATACTGATGGCCAATAGACTTATGAAAAGGTGCTCGACATCACTAATCATCAGAAATATGCAAATTAAAACCACAATGAAATAACACCTCACACCTGTCAGAATGGCTATCATCAGCAAATCAACAAACAACAAGTGCTGGTGAGGATGTGGAGAAAAGGGAACCCTCGTGCACTGTTGGTGGGAGGGCAGACTGGTGCAGCCACTATGGAAAACAGTATGCAGTTTGCTCAAAAACTTAAAAATAGAACTACCATATAATCCAGCAATCTCACTTCTGGATATTTATCTGAAGAAACCCAGAACACTAATTTGAAAAGATATATGCCCCTCTATGTTCATTGCAGCATTATTTACAATAGCCAAGATATGGGAGCAACCTAAGTGTCCACCGATAGACAAATGAACAAAGAAGATGTGGTATATATGTACAATGAAATATGACTCAGCCATAAAAAAGAATGAAGTCTTGCCATTTCCAACAACATGGAAGGATCTTGAAGGTGTTATGCTAAGTGAAATAAATCAGAGAAAGACAAATGCCATGTGGTTTCACTTATATGTGAAATCTAAAGAACAAAACAAATGAACACACAAAACAGAAACAAACTCATAGATACAGAGAACAAACTGACGGTTGCCAGATGTGAGAGGGTTTGGGGGGCTGGGTGGAAAGATGAGGGATTCAGAAGTACAAATTGGCAGTTACAAAGTAGTCATGGGCATGTGAAGTACAGCGTAGAAAATATGGTCAGTAAAATTGTAATGACTAAGTATGGTGTCAGGTGAGTATAGATTACTAGGGGGATCACCTTGTAAGTTATATAAATGTCTAACCATTATGCGGCACACCTGAAACTAATATAATACTGAGTATCAACGGTAATTGAGCAATTAAAAAAATTTAAAGCACATTGAGATACCATTACATACCCACTCAAATGGCTGTAAGTAAAAGTACTGTAGGGATTAGGCAACTATCAAGATGTCTATGCCTAATATACATTGGGTGACTGGGAAAATAACCGATGGTAATACAAACTTTAACGTACTCTGACCTAGACTCTGGCCACTTATTATGTAACCCCTGTATGCTCCTAGTCTAACAAGAGCCCATGATACAGTTAATCAACTGGTGGTCTATGACCAACTGTCCTCAAATGTTTAGATATTTCCCTTTTCCCAGTGCTCAGTCACCCAAGAAAGCAGTTCCCTGTGGTAGAAGACCATCAGAAGAAACACTATCATGTTCAATTGCCATGTGTTGGAGGGTCCTTCATCCTGGAGGTCTAGCCTTTGCTTCAATCAGTGGTTCTGGGTTTGAAAATTGGCTCAGGTTTAGAAACTGAACAAGGGGTGTGACTTTGGAAAAAAATATATATATTTTTATTGATTTCAGAGAGGAAGGGAGAGGGAGAGGGAGAGAGATAGAAACATCAATGAATCATTGATCGGCTGCCTCTTGCACGCCCCCTACTGGGGATCAAGCCTGCAACCCAGGCATGTGCCCTGAGCGGGAGTCAAACCGTGACCTCCTGGTTCATAGGTTGGTGCTCAACCACTGAGCCACACGGGCTGAGCTGGGGTGTGACATTTTACTGTAGCAACTGCCCTCACCTTCATCATTATCATCCTTGATTTCTTTGGTGGTTCAGTTTGTTGGCTAAGCAACTCTTTTGCCTGTGGTTATTCTAAGGTCTCGCAGTCGTCGCTAAAATTCTTCTGCTTGGAACCCGTCAGCCGCCACTTCAACCTCGCGCTCCCGTGGTGACTGCCACTCCCTGGCTCCTTGCCGCCTGCCCTCTCTGCGGCTGAGCGGGCCTTTGCAGAGGGATAACGGCCCTGAGATCGCACAGCTGGGACATGAAGGCCGCTTCCACCCCAGCAGCCGGGCCCACATACCACACTTCCACCCAATTCCCTCCACCGCCTGGGAAACCAGTAAAACAAATGTTAAAACGGACCCTTGGCGGCCTCCACGGGCTGAGGGCTGGGCAAGGGGTGGCTTTTCCGTTTGTGTTGATCCACTGCCCCCTCGTGGCCACGTCTCTCCCCGCGGGAAAGACCCTCCCCGCTCACCTGCTGGGAAACAGCCCCGCGGCCTGGGACAGCACTGGGCAGGCCGCTTAATGCCCCTGGGCCTCAGTTTTGTCCTTGCTAAAATGGGGAAATGACAGCAAATGAACTGAAATAATACAACAAAATTCCTGGGTCAAACCGAGGGCCCAAACAAGCATCAGCAATGGCACAGCCATGCTCTGTTCCTTTCTCTCTGAAATGAGGGTGAGGACAGTCACCCACACGCCTTTGCTGCCATGAGCGAGCTGCAAAGTCAGCTGCAAATGTTGGGAATGGGTGCTGTGCACGAGGCCGCCGCTCCTTAAGGCTCCTTGGCACGCGCTCTGCTGGCCTGGCCTGGCCCTCGCTGGCTCGCCTGAGCTCCCAGTTGAGGAGACGTTGCTGAGATGATGAGAGGTGGGGCTCAGATCCCTGATTTTGAGACTCAGAAACCCCTCAGTGGACAGCGCCCCACTGTCCTTCAGGCTGGAGGACCTACTGCCCCATGGTTGGGGTCCTGCAAGTGTGGTTTTCCCCACCCCTCTCCTCCTGGGACCAGTGGCTGGAGCTTTCTAGGTGTGAGATGCCAGGTGCCTTCCGGACACGCCCTCTGCCCTCCGGACACGCCCTCTGCCCTCCGGACACGCCCTCTGCCCAGCAGCACAGCCAGCCTGCGAGGAAGCTCACAGAGCAGGAGGTCTCGGGTCTGGCCCTCCCCAGGTTTGCCCCGTGGAACCGGAGCCGGGCCTCCCTGCCTCTTCGTCAACATGGAACCCATTCAGGACGGCTGGCCACCGGCCTCGCAGACCAAGACGGGGAGCTCTGGCACAGCCTAGGTAGCCCCATCGCTGCCGAAGCCGTCCCTTCGACAGCAAGCACAGCAGCAACTCTGCAGGGTCTGCTGCCTCTGGCTCCCAGGAACCAGCCGAGCTGGTCCATCTCCAGGACGGAGGCAGCTGGAAGGTCAGGTGGTGACGGAGGCCCAGGTGAGGGCCGCGATGCAAGTGTTCCTCGTCAGTGATGACCTCCAAGCTGTGGAAAGGACAGTGGCCATTGGGAGGCAGTGTTCAAATGCAGTCCAAAGGCCGCCAGTTTCTAATCCTGAGAAAGACATTTGGGGGTATTCCGAGGCCAGTGCTTCTAGAAGTTAAGTGGCTTTAAGTGTCCTACCCCCACATTTTCCCAAGGACGACTGACTGAATGCTCTAGCAGCGATTCTCAACCTGTGGGTCGGGACCCCTGAAACTACATCCTGCATATCAGATATTTACATTACGATTCATAACAGTAGCAACATTACAGTTATGAAGTAGCAACGAAAATAATTTTATGGTTGGGGGTCACCACAACATGAGGAACTGTATTAAAGGGTCGCGGCATTAGGAAGGTTGAGAACCACTGCTCTAGGGAGACTTTTCTGAATTCTCGACTCCTCTGAATTTGTTGTAGCAAAGAGAAGGCAGATGTTCTGAAGAGGTCGGAGAACTTTAGTAGAACAGATTTCTTGTGTTTTCTAGAAATGTCCCAATTTTAACTTGCTCTCCTATCAGAGACCGTGCCCGATGGATTTTACTTTGTGCGGCTGAGTCAGACCCCCCTGCGTTAGGATCTTGGCTCTGGCAGTGGTGGGACTGGAAAGATTTATTTCGTCTCTGCATCTTAGTGTTCAGCATCCCCAGGGCAGCAGCGTGGAGGCCAACGGGGCTGAGAGGATCACCCTTCAGCTGCTGGGAGGGTGGCCACACTTCCACAGACTGGCTGTAAGGAGACATCGGGCCCACGCGGATGCAGACAGGATGCTGCCTGCACAGGCAGCAAAAGCAGGATCAGCGTGGTGTCCTTGCGTCCCTAGTCCTGCAGGATGACGCCGAGCTGGAGGTCCAGATAGCAGGTGGCCTGGGCAGTGGGTCGCTCTGCTGTGCAGAAGCCAAGCCTCAACTCCAGCCAAGCAACTCACAAGGCTGCTTACCTCCACGGCCGCCAAACCTGCAAGGCTGCTGGGCACCAGAGCAGAGCTGCTCCCCTAACCTTGGCTTTATCATCTGCAGGATGGGAATATGAAGAGTATCTAACACAGGTGTGTTTTTTCACTTGAGATACAGTTCACATAAAATTCACCATTTTAAAGTGTGCAATTCAGTGGTTTCTAATATGTTCACAGAATTGTATGTCCTTTACACCACCTAATTCTAGAACATTTCATGACTCCAAAAAGAAACCCCGCACCATTAGCAGTTGCCCTCCACGCCCCTTCCACCCACCCCTGGTGTCCACGAACCCACTTTCTGTCTCTATGGGTTTGTCTATTTTGGTCATTTCATTTAAATAAAATCATACAACCTGTGGCCTTTGCTTCTGGCTTCTTTCACTGGCATGTTTTCAAGCCCACCCCACCCAGGTTGTAGAGCCGCATTCCTCTCTACAACAAATGCGATTCCATTGCACGGATGTGTCATGTTCTGCTTATCCATCAGTTGAAGGACATTGGAGCTGTTTCCACTTTTTGCCTCTTCTGAGTAATGCTGACTTGACTATTCATGTGTGGATTTGTGTGTGAACGTGTTTTTTAATTCTCTTGGGTATATACCTAGGAGTGGAATTGCTGGGTCATATGGGAACTCTGTTTAATTTTTTGAGGAGCTGCCAACATCGATTCTGCAGTGGCTGAGTGTTTTACACTGGTGTGCGCTTTTAAAATCACCCTGAGCAGCCGGGCCCACAATATTCATTCTCTCATAAGTATTTACAGAGCACATACTAAGTGCCGAACATTGTTGTAGACAAAGCTAGCACCCGTGAGTGTGTATGTGTGTGTATGACTGTATATGTATGTGTGCATGCTTGAGAGTGTGTGTATATGTTTACGTGTGTGTGTGCACGCGGGGAGGGGAGTCAGATGATAACGTGAGTTATGGGGAAAGAATAGAGGGGAAAGGGGGCTAGGGAATTCTGGGAAGCCTGGGTGGGCATGGGATCGCTGTTTTTCATTGGGTGGTGGGGACGGCCTCCTTGAGAAAGAGGAGGCTGGGGCCATGGACCTTCCGAGAAGAGAACTGTGAAGGCAAACGTCTGGAGCTGCAGCTGCCGGAGGAGCAGCACCCCGGCCAGCGAGGCGGGGAGAGGGGAGCGCAGGGAGGGCAGGAGAGGAGCACAGAAAGTAACAGGAACCTCCCCCCAGGCCCCAGGCCCCAGGCCACCCGGGCAGGGATCTGAGGTGCCAGTGCGGGGTCTCTCGGGGTCAAACGGGATCTCATGGGGCCTCACGCGGTCTCACGGGATCTCATGGGGCCTCACGCGGTCTCACGGGGTCTCACATGGTTTCACGGGATCTCACGGGGTCTCACGCGGGCTCACGGGACCTCACGGGGTCTCACAGGATCTCACGCGGTCTCACGGGATCTCACGGGGTCTCACGGGATCTCACGGGATCTCACGCGGTCTCACGGGATCTCACGGGGTCTCACGGGATCTCACGGGGTCTCACGGGATCTCACGGGGTCTCACGCGGTCTCACGGGATCTGACAGGAGACGGGGAGGAGACAGGCGTGTGGGTGGGGGATGCTGGCCACGGTCCTGGGGAGGATGGTGGCCGGGCCAGGGGCGCAGGGGAGACCGCGGGAGGGTGAGTCAGACCTGGATAAGTTGTGGTAATAGCACAACAGGATTTGCTGATTAAATGGATGTGACGTGCGAGGGAAAAGGAGAAAACGATCCCACAGTTTTGGCCTCTGCAACTGCACGGGAGGAAAGCTGTGCTGGCAGAACCCCACGTGCCGGCGCTCAGCAGGCCCCCAAACCCGGTCCATGGAAGGGGGCGGAGCTCCGGGGCCTCTGTGTTAATACGTTCATTCCTGTGGCCACCGGACCTGGGCGATACCTCTCTCCCCTTGACCTCAAACCTTTCCTCTAAAGAACCTCTGGTTTTCGTGGTTTTTACCAGGCCGCTGGTCCTCGAGGAGATGTTGCCGGAAGAGCTCAGCAGCGTGCGCGGAGGGCGGCCTGTGCGCGGAGGCGTGCGGTCTGTCCCCCGGAGTTGCCCCCACGTGAATTCTGCTTTGTGCTCTCTGCCTTCTGAGCCCCACCTTCCACTTACTGAACCGCTACTCCGCACCAGGCACCATAGTCGCACATTATTTAATACTATTAGTTTCATCTAATGGTGGGAAAACAGGCACCCTGTTTAATTAAGGTGCGTTACCTTGACCAAGATGGCCCAGCTGGGAGGGGGTAATCCGGGACTGAAACCCCTGTCCCTGCTCTAACCACTGCCCTCTGTCTTCTCTGTCCTGGAGAGGACGTCCACTCGTCAGGAGCGTTTCCGCGGGAACTGCATTCGGAGGAGGCTGGGCTTTCCCAATGCAAAGCTTTCATTCCAGACGGCCATTCTCCTGGTCTCCCCACCCGTGACCTCCAGCCTCATCTGCCGCAGGTGCCTCTCCTCGCCCTCACCATGCTTGTCAAATGCTATCCTTTGGCCAAGGATCACCATCCCCTCCCCTCTTCCCGGAATCCTGGGAATTCTGCGGACGTCACACTCCTGTCCAGAATCAACTGACCCATTATCGCCCAGTACTTGCCTCCTCGCCCAGGCGTGATCTGGGCACTTTTGAGGTGGGAGAGGGAACCTCAACATGATGAGCTGAACCCTAATTTCTAATACTGAAAACTCATATCCGTTATTATTCATGGCAATCTTTCCAGCGACTTCTCCTGTCCACCCATCTTATTCCACTCTTTCTCCTGACCATCTTCTGTTAATGTCTGGTTCTAGAATTTACAAACATCTAAAAGCTGGGCATTTTCCAAATACTTTGCTAAATGCTGCCCTAAATTGTACTTGAATGCCTCCCTTACAACAGTATAACAAGGATATTATATTATATTATATTATATTATATTATATTATATTATATTATATTATATTATATTATATTATTATTTATTGCAGCTTTTAAGAAGCACTGGGGCTTAAAGGGCATCTGCAGAGTGAGTGGGGTCCCTCCGGCAGGTGGGGTCCCTCACCCTGGCCTATGAAGATCAGGCTGATACCAGCAGTTTGATATCCCCCGAGGGGGTGCCCCAGAGTGCAAGAGGGCACTCTGCAAAGTTGCTGTTGTGTTGAGCGTCTGCCCCCTGGTGGTCAGTAAGCATCATACTTAACAGCCGGTCAGCTGGTCACTTAGCCTTTTATATATATAGACTAGAGGCCCAGTGCATGAAATTTGTGCACCGGAGGGGGGGGGGAACCTCAGCCTGGCCTGCACCCTCTCACAATCCAGGACCCCTCAGGGGGTGTCCTACTGCTGGTTTAGGCCCAATCCCACACACTCTCACAATCTGGGACCGCTGGCTCCTAACCGCTCACCTGCCTGCCAGCCTGATTGCCCCTAACCATGCTGCCTGCCTGCCTCATCGCCCCTAACCACTCACCTACTTGCCTAATCACCCCTAACCGCCTCTGCCTGCCTGCCTCATTGCCCCAACCTCTCGCCTGCCTGCCTGATCATCCCTAACTGCTCACCTCCCTGCCTGTTCACCCCTAACTGCCTCTGCCTTGGCCCCGCCATAGTGGCTTTGTCTGGAAGGACATCTGGAATGATGTCTAGAAGGTTGTTTGGCTGTCCTGCCTAATTAGCATATTATGCTTTTATTATTATAGATGATACAACACAGACACTGAATTCAAGGATAGTCACATGAATGAAATGTAAAGGAATATGTGTAACACACAGTTTGTTTACATATATCACCAAGAATATATTCAAATAAGAAAACACAGGCTGCTGGCCAAGTGACACTATCAAAGGTAATCCATCTAAGGGCTCAGTAAACTAGGCTGGGAGCCTGCTACAGTGTCTGTAATTTATTTTAAAATACTGTAGCCCAGCTGGTGTGGCTCAGTGGTTGAGCATTGAGCTATAAACCAGGACATCATAGTTCAATTCCAGATCAGGGCACATGCCAGGGTTGTGGGCTCTATCCCCAGTGTGAGGAGTGCAGGAGGCAGCCGATCGATGATTCTTTCTCATCATTGATGTTTCTATCTCTCCCTCTCCCTTCCTCTCTGAAATCAATAAAAAAAATGTTAAAAATAAATAAAAAATACTACTGTATAGTCAGTGTGATATTTTCCAAGGTAAGCTCTCAATCTAAGAATGGTCCGCTAACAAGGTGGCTGCTGTCCAATTGGGCTGGGCTCCAGGGGCAGCCTGACAAGCTCTTTTGCAATTCAACCGACTTTCATTCGCACACTGCGTATCAAAGAGTGGGTTTCATTGGTGAAACTAGTGTCTTGTTAATTGTCAGCAGCTCTCCTAGACAAAATGAAAAGCATTCAGGCTTGGCCAGAATAGTTGATGTGACTAGGGGGTAGGAACCCATGAAATCTTCATCCCCTAGATGGGCTGATGCTTCCTCGTTGGCCAGGTCCACTTGCTGACTCAGGAGTATTACATGGCTTAACTGGGGGCAGTGGTGCTTCCACCTCGGGTAAACCTTTATACGCGGTGTGGTCAGAATCACAAAGGAGCGAGCTGGGACTTCATCCAGTTTACAGAATAGGATGTCCCAACAGTCTTCATGCAGTGTGGCTATTAAATGCGGGCTGTTTCATATGGAAGTAGAATTCTGAACACGCTCACCAAAATCTGGAAGCAAGAGTTAAAGGAGTTCTCTCCAGCTCAGATTTGTCACCAGATTCATCCACCAGCTCCAACAACACTCCCAACTAGGTGAGGGAGAAAGGTCTTTAGAAAACTGTTTCTGAAGAATTCTCTTTGGAATATAGTTATGAAATTATTCAGATAAGGCCATGTTTAAAGCCACAGAATTTCACAACATTGTCACAAATGACCAGAAAATGTGCACTGTTGCTCCATCGTGCATCCCAGCTTAACCTCTCCCCACTGCAACCTGGAGACAGGGCCTGTTACCAGGCGGAGGGGGGAGAACTGTTCTGGTTTTCAAGTGCCTAGTGGAGCTTTAGAAAGCACAGAAAAGCATGCCGTGTTGCCAGCACTAACACCAACTTGTGTATAATTCTGGGAAAATGTCACACCTACTGTTTAATGAAATAAATTTTGCATGTGCCTCCAAAGCTGTACATGCCAGTAATTTAGAAACAATAGACTTTATATAAATGGAGCTATGGGGCTTTTCCTTACAAAACTGTTAATTTGTTAAGCGCTTTTAGCATCCACTTCTCTGTTATCTGTAGCTTTTATACTTCTGTTTCACAGGGCTGTGCTAACCACATTACACTCCAATGACAGATTTTTTTTTCTGAATACTTTTCAGTGGCAGGGATCCCATTCAAAGCCCCCCTTTCTCCAACCACCTCCTTTCCTCTTCATCACCTCCCTTTCCCATTTGCCCTTAAATAGAGCTATGAACTACTGAGGTTTGTGTGGATCCGGAAAGCCACAGAGTAAAATACAAAGGTAAGCCCTGGCCGGTTTGGCTCAGTGGATAGAGCATCGCCCTGCGGGCTGAAGGGTTCCCGGTTTGATTCCGGCCAAGGGCATGTGCCTTGGTTGCGGGCACATCCCCAGTCGGGGGTATGCAGGAGGCAGCTGATGGATGTTTCTCTCTCATTGATGTTTCTAACTCTCTATCCCTCTCTGTGAAAAATCAATAAAAAATATATTAAAAAAAAATACACAGGTAAGTAGACTACCTGCTGTGAGGGACCATCAAAAGAACTCTTAGGAACTCTTCCTGTTTTGTTTTGTTTATTGTGGCCTATGGATCAGAAAAAAACACAATAGGCTTAGTGACCACTGTGCATTATTGAAAAATCAAGTATTGACAGGGAAAAACATGGGGGGGGGGGGGAGAGATAATAATGGGATGGGTTTTTGTGTCCCTTCTGTTATTCTAATAATGTAATCTGCTATCCTAAACTGTATTTCCTTGGGGGGGCCGCAGGGAGATGGGCTTTCTGTTAAATTACCTGCATCAGTAATTCTAAGAATCCACTACTGTTAGTAAAATCCCAGGCTCCAATTCTGTGGGTTAATCTAAATCCAAATCCAAACATTTCACTGTAGCCATTACCAGAAATTATCTTTTATGATTATAGCCATAAAATCATAGGAATGTCTTTTTGCTCAGAGTTAAAATATTTTAGGAAGCTAAATGAATGACAATCTGAGAAAGTCATGAGGTAGATTCTACTATTTCAGTCAAATTTCAAATTCCATTGTTCTCTGTGATGAAATGTCTAGGAATGTGATGCCCATGGAAATCCTACATACAATTATAATTTAGCAGGGATTACTCTGGGAGTCTTAAACACACAGCATACTCTATTCCATAAATTACACATACAGAAGTACACATTCTCTGTAGCTCTTCCTCTTCACTGTAAATTTTTTTGGGTCCTCTGAGTCACGACATTAAACTTCTTCCAGAACACTGGACAGAAAGACTTGTTACTAACCCGGACATGAAAACAAGCTCCATAGAACACTGACAAATGCACACCCCCTCTCAAAGCTAAACAAAACCTCTCAAAACTCAGCATCTGCTCCTAAGAAATGGGAGGGTGCAACCAAAACAAACAATAGTGCATTGACTTTCTCCTCTACATCAGAGTCTTTGCAATTATTATCCAATAATTCCAAAAGTATGTTAATTCAGAAACTAAAGAAAAAGGACACAAGAATTTGAAGGACTTAAAATATATTTTTTTATATTGATAGTCTGTGTCTTTCTACCCTAATACATCATTATTGATTACATACAGGATGAGGTGAGGTATTTGTAAAATAGCTGGTAAAAAATAATTAATATACAGTATTCTACATGAGATGGAATCTTAAGTCTTAAGTGTTCAATTCATCACCTAAATTAAACTGCCCTAAACAAACTTACAGTTGTCTCCTCAAACCATGTTAAAAAAAAGGAAGGATCTTACATTTCCCCAGAATTTGTGCAGAAAAGGGAAGGCATATAATTGGCAATTTCTATGCCTTACATACAAAGTAATGCATTCACACAAAATCAGGACCTCTCAGTTTAGCATAAAAGGAAAAAAAAATACTTGGTTAGAGATATAAAATCTCTGAGTAATGGTTAGTTAGGCTAGTTCACCAACAGCAAAGAAATTCAAGTGGTCAACAGTCTTGAAAATGCTTTATTGAAATGTGTGACTTATGTGCAGAAGATGGGTTTGAAAAGACCACAGCTTGAAAACTGGGTTTGGAAACGTTTCAACAACTGAGAAAAAGAAAATCGCTACTGGACTGGACTTCCAGGATAACCGGAAGCCTGCTGTCAAATTCTCCTTCAAAACACTTCCGTCACAGAAACTCAAGGAGACAAAGCCGTTGTATTTGGAAACGGTTGGAGTCTGAGGTGCGGAGGAGAGCGAGTTTTCTAGACGGGTGGGGTGACTTCTTTTTTGGTTACATCTGGATGGACATGGACTTCACAGTTCTCGGAAGAACACCAGAGGGTGTTCAAGTCTGTATGCTCGTCGTGTTGCAGACACAGAGAAACACACAGGAAGGAAGAGGGCTAGGGAGAGGAGACTGCGAGAAGGGTTCAGAGATGAGAACTGGAACAAGACATGATCAGGTTATAAATTTATCAGAAGCTGTGCGCACCTTTTTTTAAAAGTCCTACATTTACATTCCAAAAACTGCCCCCCAAACCCCAAACCCGCTGTTCCTGCCTTGGAGCTATTGTGAAAGTCTATGCACAAAAACTGCAACAGAAAATAAAAAAATATCCCGGCCCCTCCAAACCCCAAAAAGCTGTACATTTTCTTTTTTACACATAGGATCAATAATATAGGCATATAGGTGGCATGATTCAATTAAAAGGCTTTACTTTTTATGCCTGAAAAAACCCAATAAATAAAAGGTGCTGAAGTTAGCATTAAGAATTTGGTTGTAATATATCGACAAAATCTGGAAAGGCAAATCCTCCAAGCTCCCCTGATACTGATCTGTCTCAGCAACTATGAAGCACATACATAAACAACGCAGATATGATTGAGAATGTGAGATTTTCAAAAACAAAGACGACATAATTCAGGTTAATTTTGTTGAACAGCGGACAAATGAAATTCATCTACACCTGAATAAAACATATTTAACAATTGAAAAAAACTTTAAACAACCACAAAAAGTAAAAACTTGAAACAAACATGAGCAGATTTGTTTTAGGGCACACGAACGCCCTGCAGCAGATCCCGACAGTGGCTTTACTGGCGTGTCTTCTACAGATGAGTTACAGAGACAGGCTGAGCTCCACGCGGGAAAGATAACGAACAGGCGATAGGACAGTCACACAGGGCGGAGCTGACACCCGCTACAACTCCCAGGTTCCACTGCAGAGCTGGCTTTATGCGTAGGAGGCACACAAAGAAAGGTGATTCAGGCAGACATTATTCAAAAGCTACTTCATCATGTAACTCTTTTGCCTGGTAACCACTGAATAATGTTTGGGAAAGCTTTGGGCTTTTATTTTTGTTTAAGTTTTACTCCTTGTATTTAATATTTTAAATAACAAGGGCACTAAAACTCATGCACGCTGCAAAAAACCTCATGCAGTAGTTAAGGTAAACCATCCAAGCAGTTTTTATTCATTAATATTCATAAATACACACAGCAGCTTCATTAGAGATTTCAATTTTCCTCTTCAGTTTGAATGTGGAGTATTAGGAGAGCCTTTTGCATGTCAAGGTACAGGAAGCAGAGGTCGCCCCTGCACTGCTACCTACATTTACCTGCTAGAAGTAAAAATTAGTTAAGTGGAAATGATTATCATATATATTTTCTCTCTTCCTTTTGAATGTACACAATGTAACAAGAGTGACAGACCTGAAATTACAATCACCAAACAAACCCAAGATAGTTGTTGTCCACTTTCATTGGCAAATACAGCACAGAGGACATTGTCTGCGAATTGGGATGTCATCAAAGAGGAGGTGGTGGAGGCTCATTTCCTTTATTACTCTCTTTTAAATTTAGGTTTTCTAACGCAACATCTAAAGGCATAATATCTACACAGCCCATAGCACCAAAATCTGCCATCTCCCCCCGTTCATCCTCGTCCGAGGAGGAGCTCTCCTCGCGCACTAAGGTGGACAGAAGGAGCTCTTGAACAAACAGGCTGCGGTCTGCGCGCTCACTTTCCATGGACTGGCGCTCTGCTTCGGACATTTTAGGATCGTTCAACCTGTGCAAGTCAAAGAGAAAAGATCTTATTGGACAACATCAACGGACAAAGACATGGCCAACTTCTGCAATGTCCTACACTGCGGGCTTTCCTGGTGGCAAAACTCAGAATCTGAGACACATTGTTGGAATACCTTGCTCTAATTTATCACCGTAATTTTGCTGAAATTCCACACATTTGTAGCAATACTGTTACCTGAGGTGCAGTCTATGCTTTAATTAGATTCAGTAAAACAAATATATTTAGATTTCTCACACTTCCTTCAGAGAAAACTGCAGTGAAAATTGTTCTGAGCAAAACAAACTTTCTAACAGATCAGATGCTTGGGGACGTAGTGATTTCCTTAACCAGGATTTCACCCATGGGTAGTAAAAATGGGAAATACTGGTATAGCAACCCAGTATCACAAAAAAACAAAAGCTCTAGTGATTAGAGTATTTGACTGAAAAATTTCCTAGAAGTTTCCTTGACTTTTCTCTGATTCCATGTAATTCTTCCTGAGATGAAGTTATATACCAGTGGTTCTCAACCTGTGGGTCGAGACCCCTTTGGGGGTCAAACAACCTTTTCACAGGGGTCGCCTAAGACCATCGGAAAATACATATATAATTACATATTGTTTTTGTGATTAATCACTATGCTTTAATTATGTTCAATTTGTAACAATGAAATTGGGGTTACCACAACATGAGGAACTGTATTAAAGGGCCGCGGCATTAGGAAGGTTGAGAACCACTGTTATATACAGAAGCCCGAGAGGACAAGAACCATCCCCCACCCCCATTCCCCATTCTTCCTACAGAGGACCTAGGAAGGAGGGCTGACCTGAGGTTTAATGGCCCAGAATGCTTATCTGTCTAGAGACAGGACAGATGTTAAGAGTTGAATTTTGGTAACCTCTTAAATAACTTAAGCAAAATTCTGCTTAATTTCAGTACTGATTTTATTTCTCTACATTTTTAGTAGAGAAAGGAATCAAAGAGGAGAGGGGCCGGGAGGGGAGGGGAGAAAGGAAAACTAGCTGGGGCACTGGAGTCAGGAAAAGTAACCATACAGGGAGAAGAGGGCGACAGTGACAGGAGGTGCAGCAGGCACGCAGGGCAGAGCTTCTCTCTGCAAGCCGGGTGCACCTGGGGCACAGTAGAGCTACTCCGGGGTAGAGCTGCTCCCTGAGAGCTGGGTGCACCTGGGGCACACAGGGGCTACTCCAGGGCAGAGCTGCTCCCTGAGAGCCGGGTGCACCTGCAGCACACAGGGGCTGCTCCACGCTCCGCTATAGCGGCACCTGCTCTGTGCTGTCACACTGATGCTGAGAGGAACGGGACAGGGGCTTCCCAAAGTAACAATGAAGGATACATACTGGGCACTTCCTAGGGGTCAGGCTCTGTTTTAAGTGCTTTTCATATGTAGTATCTCTTTTCACTCCTATGAGTTAAGTCCTGTTATTATCAACATTTTAAAGGAAGAGGAAACTGAAGCAGAGCTTAAGTGACGCTCAAAATCTCACGGCTGTCAAGTTCAAAACCACTGAATGATTAGATCTATTGCACAGAAAACGAAGGAAAATATCTGAATTTCGGAACTTAAAGAAAGCAAAAGGATGTGGAAAGTAATTACATAAAAAGCCATTAAATCAACATTGAAAGAAAATGACTGGGGACATTTATGGCAAAAAACAAATAGGACTGTCATAGAGTCCTGGCCCATGTGGCTTAGCTGGTTGAGTGCCATCCCATGCACCAATAAGAGGATGCTGGTTTGCTTCCCAGTCAGGGCACATGCCAGGGTGGCAGGCTTGATCCCCCAGTGGAGGCGTGCAGGAGGCAGCCGACTGATGTTTCTCTCTCCTTCTCCACGCCCCCCCTCTAAAATCAATAAAAACTTTTTTTTAAAAGAATATCATAAATATCAAATGGAACAGAAGAAGACTGAGCATTAGACTACATATTCTCTATCAAAAACTATAAATAAGTGTTAAGAATTGAAATACATTCCATACCCTTCGTTTTGGAAAAGGCCTCCAGAAAAGGGGGAGGAGGGGGAACCCTTAAGTCAAAGCCCCTGTGGAAAAATAAAGTACGTATAGAGGAATAACTATATAGAAAGCGGAAAAACCAGAAGCATATAGGCTGAGACTCTAATTCTTTGGAGATCATGTAATTCTAATATTACTGTTTTGATATTTTAGGAAATAACTGAAAAAAGTTTCATTCCTGAGAGGTAGCTAAAATCTGGTACTAGGGCTAGGTTTCTGATGGGCCAGACTGCACCTGGGATGGAGAAGTAGCCAAACTAGCTGGTTCCACCTCCAAGACTGAAACCTGACACAGGCACTTAATCATTTCTAAAAAGTCAACCATTTTGAATCCCAAAAAACTGTGTTCTCACCGTAAGTTTCAGGGCAACATGAACAGAAACTGTCTCTGGCCAAAGAGATCAAAGGTCAGGCTTGAGCCCACACATATCGCAGAATAGCTGTGTGAGCAGAGACCAGGTTTTCCCCTGGAGACACTGCAGCCACTCACTCTCCTGGCCTTGAACAACACAATGCATGTTAATATACTATTTGAAGTTCTGAGAAGTCCAACAGTAAATAAATCATTTCTGTTTCTTAGTTTTACCCAAACTTCTTCATTAGGAAAGAAATGAACGTGATTAACTACATATATTCCTTAGAATATATAAAGTTCCAGGGAATATTTTTTGGGAAATACTACCTTAGGTAAATAGTGAGTCAGGAACAAATGATACAATGAAAGATGTGGAAAATGGTCTACAAACTGCAAGGTACTGTGCAATGTACAGCATCAGGTGACAGCAGGGGCCTTCAAGAACCGAGGGACTCAGGCACCCACAGCATTCCCTGGGAGCTAGATGTCTAGTGTAGAAAAACTGCAGAGAAAAATCCCACATCAAGCCCATGGAGTCTGGGGCTAACAAAACAACGACGAAAAACAAATAATGGGGCCAGGGTAGGAAGATGTCTTTTCTAAAGGGCACAGGCAAGACATTCATTGTGGGACCTCAGAGGATACACGCATTGGTAGGTCTCCTTTCTGAGGTAGGAACCTAGATCTGGCAACTTATAGGGTTGCTGCTGGTCATTCCCTACAGGTAAGGTTACATGGCAGTAGGCAGGAGCTATCTGTGGCTCTGTGATTTATGGTGAAGCAGCATTTTCTGACAATCTAAAGGTAAATCCCCTACTTGAAATTTACTCCTTAGATCCATAACAAATGATAATAATGGGCCCCATTAATTGGGCCTTTACTCTATGCCAGATGCTGAACCAGACCCTATACATACCAGTATTTCAATTCATCCTGAAAACAATTCTCCCCCCAAACTCATAGAATATTGATGATAACATCGAGGTTTGGAGAAGTTAGTGACTTGCCTAATGTCCAAACTAGTAAATGCCAAAGCTGGGGTTCTAGTCAGGGTCCACAACACTTTCTATTCTGCATCCAGAGTACATTATTTACAACTCGGTAAATGTGCCAGAGATATTTAAAAGTATGAGATAAAAAACATTTACATAGAAATATTTTCTTCTAACATCTAACTGTCACACACATTGCATTTTAGAGACAACTAACGTATTACAGTTTTCTTTTTTTAAAAAATATTTTCATTGATTTCAGAGAGGAAGGGAAAGGGAGAGATAGAAACATCGATGATCAGAGAGCATCATCGATCAGCTGCCTCCTGCATGCCCCCTACTGGGGATCAAGCCTGCAACCTGAGCATGTGCCCTTGACAGGAGTTGAACCTGGGACCCTTCAGTCTGATGCTCTATTCATTGAGCCAAGCTGGCTAGGGCTACAGTTTTCTTCTTCATTTTAGTTTTATTTTCCTCTTTGTTCCATGAAAAGTCCAAATTAGTCCAGATTCACTCTCTGTTGGGCCAAAGTCTACTCATCATTGCTCTTTCTAAATTCCTTTATATTCTTAAAAGTCACAGCAAATGCCTATGAGGTTTTGGACACAGGAACATATTCAGTTGCTAATGGTAGTTTTTAGAAGCAAATACAAAATCTACTTCATCTAGTAGCGCCACTTACTGTGATACCGAATATTTTTTACACTGTGATAAACCCATTTTTAGTACTTTTGTGTGCTGACCATAAGAATTTAAATACTGCTTCTTAATAGTCACAGGAGAAAACCATGTTATGAAATCATCTCTTGTATCTTTTAATATTTCATAACAGATTGAAAATGGTAATAAAAAGAAATTAATTATGATAACAAATATACATAATACATCCCATATATGTAATGATATGGTGTTTAAGTTTTATGGGCAACCCGGGAAAAGAAATTCTTATTTGATAATGATATGCTGTTAGAACAGGACCACCAGCATTCCTACTTTATCTGAAATAGTAATTATTTTTCATATTCTTAGGGAAATATTAAATGTGCAGCTTTGTGTGTGTTTTTAAAAATATTTTTTTTATTGATTTCAAAGAGGAAGGGAGGGGGAGAGAGAGAGAGAGACAGAGAGAAAGAAACATCAATGATGAGAATCATTGATCGGCTATCTCCTGCATGTCCTCTACTGG
This sequence comes from Myotis myotis, assembly GCF_014108235.1. Classification (NCBI taxonomy): domain Eukaryota; kingdom Metazoa; phylum Chordata; class Mammalia; order Chiroptera; family Vespertilionidae; genus Myotis; species Myotis myotis. Next base: position 1,710,050 of record NW_023416318.1, read on the forward strand.
AGATAAAGCCGGCAATCTGGGCATGTGCCCTGACCAGAAACAGAACTGTGACCTCCTGGTTCATAGGTCGAGGCTCAACCACTGAGCCACATTGGCTAGGCTGAATGTGCAATTTTGATCACAAACCTATGGGCTTTAATGGTTTGATTAAAGGCAAAGTGTTTAAGAACATACATGAGCACAAAAGAGAAAATATCATTTCAAACTGAGTAGAGCTAATGAAACACTGCTTCTGAAAGAAATGTTAATAAATGAGCTACCTTGTTAAAAGAAATTGGGAATTCTGGAGAGTCTGCTGACTGCTTTCCGTGTTAGCTGGGTTGGGTGTTGCTGTGGATTGTGTGATTGTAGTGGTGACACTGCTTGTGTTAGTGCGCCGGCTTGCATTGCGTGCGGTCTCCAGTTGCTGCCGTGCCGCCTGGGCGTGCTGCCGTTCTAGCTGCAGCTGCATCTGCAGTTGTTGTAACTGCGAAGCGGAAGGGCCAGAAGAATTAAGCTGTCCTCCTGCAGAACGTCTCACTCCTGACAACTGAGATAAAAGCTCTGCCAATGGAAATGAAGATGATTAATGTCTACTTAAATATTGCAGAAAACAGAATGGTGCACTCTTCTACCCAAGGAACATTAAAATGAAGGGCCCACAGGCAGGTACCCATGGCAACATTTAGTTTCAGTTTGGAAATCAACACTTTTTAGAATACCTCTTGGAGGCTGGAGGTGTTAGGTGTGGGGAATGCACATATGAGTATTAACCCACATGCAATTATTTTTGTTTTAGGCAAAACATAACAGATTGTTGAAGTTATTTGCTTAATGAGCTAATTTAGTTATACTTTCTCTACTTTTTAGTAGATTAAAGTGGTTTATCCTCTAATCCAATCAGAATATAAACCCTCTCAGCATGAGTTCCACCAAAGCAAGGCACTTCCCAATTCTTAGAATAGTGCCGGATACATAGCAGGCACTCAAGCATGTACTCAGTGATTGAATGAATGAATGATCAGAATGAAATCCAAGAGACCTGAACCATTGCTAACTCTGACCTTGCCCACTTGCCTCGCCTTCTCTCTGACACTGTCACATGAGAAGGCAGAGCACCACTGAAGATGCACAGTAAGGTGACGGGCCTGTGCAGCCTCCTTGGTCTATTCTGATCTGCCCTCATTAAGAGTGAGGTGACCGCTGTCCCTGCATCTTCATCTAAGAAGGTGCAGTCATGCCTGCTCCCACCCAGAGGGTCACCTGGAGTTGACAATTGCCTTGTAGACATTCCCAGGCTAGTAAATGCTCTTCATCATTAAAACTCAGCTGAGAAACTACTTTAAGCTTTAATTTTAGAACCTCGCTACCAAAGATAGAAAGTAAATAGTGGATTCCCTTTGGATATTTTTTAAAATCCAAAACTCAGTTTATTGAGTGCATTGCACATCCAATGCCTAAAGCACATCTGGAATGAAGATTTTACATGCATATCACATTTTAAAGGACAGTTATGAGTAAAAGGGGTCCTAGTTTCCGTTACAGATTTACGCCTATCAGTGTGTGAGCACGCTCTGCAAGCCACACCATGGCTCCCGGCACTGTGTGTACACTCCGACCTGCCCCAGGCCTCCCAGTCTCACTGCCTGTCTGTGCCTGTCAATTTTAGGGTACACTCATTAAAAAAAAACTAAATTTATTGAGATAACATTGGTTAATAACATGATATAAATTCCAGGTGTACAACATAATTCGGAATCTGTATACTCTATTGTGTGCACATCCACCCAAAGTCTAATTTCCTCCCATTACCTACAGTGATTTCTGACATTTTATTTTGACGCTTAACTCCTGTGTTGTGTGGCTGGCTTCTAGGTTGGCCATCCACTAAACCCTGCAACTTGCTATAAACTCCATGTTCAAATGTTGTTTTTTAGTAAGACTTTCCCAAGCTATTAAGACATGTTCTTTTCGGTATGTTTGATACCATCATAACTCCCAAATCAAAGCAAGAACAGAGAAATTCTTACTTTACTTTCGTGTATGAGAAGACCTGAATTCTTTAGTCTTGTCAATTAGTTTTCTTATCCGTGTATTTGTGGAGGCTGAACCATGATTCTGATGGTCTTTTAACTGAACCTCTTATGATTTTCTTGGGTTTCAATGCAGGCCACAAACAAAACATAGAGCCATGCCTTACTATCTAATGCCTCTAACTACTTAAATAATGCCAGAATAATACGAACATTATGTTGTCTATTTTAAAAATACTTCATACTATAAAAATTTGGGGAATTTTGTGAAGGAATGAGTGTGTTAAGAGATTAGGAGCACAAATCCCACCAAAAAACTTTATAGGGAGCCTCCTTCCCGGCCATTCCATTTATTAATGTGGAACTAACTTACCAGCTATAGGATCCATGGCTTCCCTATTGCTTGGAGAATATGAACTCTGAGAAGAAGAAAGTCCACCAGTAGAACTGCTAGTAAAGTGCATGTTTGATCTACGAGCACGAGGACCTCCTAGTCCCCGGCCAGGGTGAAACATTCTACGTACGTGTCGAACACCACTCGATTCATCATAACTCCAAAGTTAAGGGGAAAAACCAAGTGTTTTACAGACAGAAAAGAAAAAAATCACTTGAGCCCTTGCTAGATAAATAGAGATTTCCTAAACTGTAAGCATTTCAAAATAGCACATTTAATTTAGAGTACAAAATATCACAACTATATCTATAACTATATAAGGGCTATTAACTCTAAAAAAACCCAAAAACTCAAATACAATGCAATGTGAGAGTGTGTGTATATTGTGTGTGTGTGTTCAAAGGGAAAAGCTTCTCCAGGAAGAAGAAATTTCTTCCTGGTTCCAGCTACAATAACCAGAGTTACACCGCCGGACAAAGTGAAAAGCACTGCCCGGTCAGATAGCCCAGCTGAGACATTCCCTAACCATGCTCTCCGTACTGAACTTCTTACCTGTTCACAATGAGGTGACCACAACTAATAAGCATCAGTTTTTAGATCCGTGCTAAGATATAAGCTAACCAAATCTCATTGTCTGTAATGAGAAAGGAATAGCATGAATAATTTACGTTGAGGAGTGAGAGTCCTCTGGGTGACTAGTTTTAAAGCGTTGTTTTTAAGTTCTTCAATGCTGCTGCTGCTAAAAAAAAAAAAAAAAGGTTCTGGAGCTTAGGAGGCTTAGTGAGATGCCACTCCCTCATGTCAAAGTTACCAGGTAGCACCTGAAGTCCCTGAAAAATTAGAATGCTTCCAGGATCCCTGCTACGCCAACATTTTGTTTCTAGAACTTCCTGGTAATGTTCATTTGGAATCTAAAATGTAACAAATGCCTTCTGCTACTCTTTCATTTTACATAGTTTAATCTTTTCTTGGTAACCAGAGACTCTTATAAAAATCTCACAGAGCCCTGGCCGGTTTGGCTCAATGGATGGGGCATTGGCCTGCGGACTCAGGGGTCCCGGGTTCGATTCCAGTCAAGGGCATGTGCCTTGGTTGCGGGCACATGCCCAGTGGGGGGTGTGCAGGAGGCAGCTGAATTGATGTTTCTCTCTCATCGATGTTTCTAACTCTCTATCCCTCTCCCCTCCTCTCTGTAAAAAATCAATAAAATATATTTTTTAAAAAATCTCACAGAAATGGATGCAAATGATGTGGGACATTCTAGTGAATGGACACCAACTTCACTAGACCCCCTTGAACTTGCGGGAAAGTTCAGGATAACAGCTTGGTTTTAAATTCCTTGCCCAGCTTCTTCATGGAGATGGAGTGAGCATGGACCAAGCACAGTCATTCTGGGTACTATTATAAGATTCTTCTACATAAAATGCAAGTGACTCAAAGGCTTAAATATTTTTGGCTCATTTGGGTTTTCTTATGCTCTTAAAAAAAGGAATCACTGCTCTTTTCATGTTGCCTTCAGGGTCCCTGCTCTTAGGAGAAAAAGGGTTTCCTCTGTTCACCGAGTACTGGCTCAGCTCAGGCTGACATGCTAATATCTCAGGCTGGGTCCACATCTTTACTTTCCATTGGCTTCCACGTATTTCCCCATAACTCTAAAGGGCCATATTTCCAGTTAGAAAGTTAGGAACAGTGAGCAAAGGATGGGAGAAAGAAAACCAGGAAACCTATTTCTTTCTCAATAGATCTAAGGTTAAATTATGATTGCCAAGAGGCATTCAAAAGAATAAGAATAAAGACTTTAGCCCTAGCTGGTACGGCTCAATGGCTAGAATGTTGGCCTGCAGACTGAAGGGTCCCAGGCTCGATTCCGGTCAAGGGCACCACATATTCAGGTTGGGGGCTCGATCACCAGTAGGGGGCGTGAAGAAGGCAGTCAATCAAACATTCCCTCTCATCATTGATGTTTCTATCTCCCTCTCCCTTCCTCTCTGAAATTAATAAAATATATATTTTTAAAATAAAGACTTTAAAAGCATAAAGTCTTGTGATTAGTGCTCGAATCACTTCAAAATGGAATGAACACTGACACCTTTACATACAAACTGAACTCTAAATTAATCAGTGACAGTTTTAGAAAAACAATTCATAACATGAAACCCGAGCACGGAGACTACAAAATTAATCACTGGTGGGCTGGTAAACTTCAGGGAGGTCACAGGGAACTGCTAGAAACTGCCATGGGCTGGGCTTGGAAGGGGAAGCAGAAATGAGAGTGGGAAGGGAGCTCAGAGCTGGACTGACCGTGTGCTCTCCTAGAGTCTGCACAGGAAGTGGCTTTCCCTGGAGAAAGGGACTCCAAAGGGTAACAGCCCCAAGGGCACATCTGCCCACCACCCCACCTACCATAGGAGAAGACAACAGCACACAGATTTCCATTTGGATTAGCATTTTCCATTTTTGTATGAAAATACTGTCTTAAATATTGTTTGTAATAAACTAACAATGATGAGCAAGTCAACTTTCAATTAATGAGCATGGTTCATATAAAAGTCAGCAAATAAAAAGAGAAATATGAAACTGCATCTCAACACTGAATCACTTTTGGGAAAACACCTAATAAACTAAATAAAATAAATCAAAGGTTAGTTTTTCTCTTTGAGAATACTGTCCTTAAAAACAATCAAAATGAGCCCTGGCCAGTGTTGCTCAGTGGATAGAGTGTTGGCCTGTGCACTGAAGGGTGGCACATTTGATTCCTGGTCAAGGGCACACACCTGGGTTGCAGGTTCACTCCTGGTCAGAGTGGGTGCAGGAGGCAGCCAGTAGATGTGTCTCTCTCACATGGGTGGTTCGTTCTCCCCCACCCCCCCTTCCCTTCCACTCTCTGAAAAGCAATGGAAAAAATATCCTCCGGTGAAGATTAACAACAACAAAAACCCAAACAAAACAAAGGATATTAAATCTCTAGGGGCTCTGTGTTCAAGTGTCAGATGAGCTGCAAAGTCGTCTGTGACATGATTAGGATCGCCTCCAGGTAATGCTGCACATATAGGACAAATCTGAAATGAAAAGAAAGCAGATGTAATTAATGAACACTGATCAGACATCTTTCTAGATGACTATCCTATCCTATATAATAAAAGGCTAATATGCAAATTGACCAAACAGCAGAATGACCAGTCACTATGACACGCACTGACCACCAGGGGGTAGACACTCAGCCAGAAGCCGGGCTCACAGCTGGCAAGTGCAGCGGCAGTGGTGGGAGGCTCTCCTGCCTCTGCGGCAGCATTAAGGACCCCTCGGGGGATGTCCAATTGCCAGCTTAGGCCAGTCAGACATCCCCTGAGGGGTCCTGGACTGCGAGAGGGCGCAGGCCGGGCTGAGGGGCTGAGGGACCCCCCCCCCCCCCGCATGAATGTCGTGCACCGAGCCTCTAGTTTTACTATAAAGTCTATTGTTACCAAGTTTTAATTAGGCAAAACACAGATGGATCCTGAATGGGTAAACACGTGGAGGCCTGAAAAAACTGCAGCACATCATGCTGTCACTCAGAGCGAAAACAGACAGTCCCTCAGGTCAGACACAACAGTTCCAGACAGTTCACACTTGAGCTCTGGTGAACCTCCCAACAGCTTGGCTGATTCATTTACATGGTCTAGCAAAATGGTTCCATAAAAAATATTTAAAATGTGCTATTTAGTGTACATCATGCCTAAGTCCAGTCTTGAATGGTCAAAACTGGAACATAAGCTTCCCCATAAGCTAGACTTGAGGGTCAATCTCTAAATAAGACAGCAAAACTCTTATTACGGAGCAACTGTACCACTTTATATACTTTCAATGTGATATAAGACAGACAATGATTACTGATCATATGCAAATGTGCTCTATAACTTCCAGGGGGAAATGGGTGGGTGGAGTGGAAGCCCATTTTTAGATCCTTGTTTCCCAGAGGAATGGGAGGTGGGACAAAAGCTTGGGATCAGGGCAAGTTCAAGGATTAGAAGACCAACTTCCTTTGGGCTATAGGGCAAGGGATAGAAGGAGGAAGTAGGAATAAAATGGCATATAGGGAGGAAGAGAAAGCTGGATAGGTTAGAAATGTGGCTTCTGAAACAGCAGTTTCAACAGAAGTGGTGAAAGGAGGCAGGAGAGGGGAAGGCTAGAAAGAACGAGGACCTTTCAGGGGAGATGCTTACTCTTCCAGAAGCCCAAAGGGCAGATGATGATCTAAGAGTGGTAGCTAAGCCATGAAGTAGGAAGAACTTCAGTCTTAACGAACACAGCCATGCATACAGGCCTGCTGCAAAGGAAGCCCTGGGGAACTGTAACAGTCCAGGTTTCAGGCTTGTGCCTCTTTAGGACTAAGAGAGTTAAGGAGATATGTGATTCATCTTGCCAATACATGTGTCATGTGCTTAAATTCTTTCACCTGGAGAAAATTGGGGCAACTGGTGACCTCACTGCCTCTCCCAGCAGTGTGGGAGCAGAGTGGCACTGGAGGTGAGGCGGCAGGGAAAGGTGAGACTTGGGAGGACAACACTGGACACAGGGAAAAACAAACTACTCTGACTTCTAGAGCCTAAGTCAACACAGCCGTCTTCAAGAGACTAGAAAGCAGAAGTCCCCTGAGAATATGACTCTGCTGTGATCCCAGATCTCCTTGTGCCCTAGCAGCCAGCTGTCCTGATTGTCTGCCAGAAGACTGAGAAATACCCTCAAGAACACCGTAAGCCCTAGCCAGTTTGGCTCAGTGGATAGAGCATTGGCCTGGGGACTGAAGGATCCCGGGTTCAATTCCGGTCAAGGGCACATGCCCGGGTTGTGGGCATACAGGAGGCAGCCAATCAATGATTCTCTCTCATCATTGATGTTTCTATCTCTCTCCTTCTCCCTTCCTCTCTGAAATCAATAAAAACATATATAGTTTTAAAAAGAACACCTTAAGATGGTCATAAGAAATAATGTTGAAGCATGACATTGTGCAAAAAAAGTAGGCTGGTCACAATGGGATGTGCCTGTGAGGCAAATAGAAGGAGATAGGAGCTGTGAGTGTGCATGTCTTAGAAGATGCCAGAAAGGTGGTCATTTTTTTTCTGTCACAGAAAAAAGCAATTGTATCTGCTCACAAGTTTACACAATATCAACTCTTTTACTAGGAATTTAGATTTTACTGTCTGTACCATTCCTGCCTGTGATATCAGGTGATAGTGTCTGATACACTTATTTTCCTTTTCACCTATTTCTACCTTGCTTAGATAGATTGTAACCCCTTTGAGGAATGCAGGACAGTAAAAGACCAACAACGTTTGGAGAAAAAAATCCTCTAGTTGTTTAAAAACAAGAAGCCAGCTTAAATATTTTTGAGACTCTGCATATTGCAACAATTGCATGGTGCTGGACTATGTGAAGTATTATTTCTATCTATAATAATAAAAGGGTAATATGCTAATTAGACCAGATGTCATTCCAGTCATCCTTCCTGATGAAGCCAGAAAGCCAACCGGGGTCCCGGGTGCCTGCTGGCGCCAGAGGGAAGCCGGTGCTGGCAGCCTGGGGAAAGAAGGCCTACTCTTGCACAAATTTTCATGCATCGGGCCTCTAGTAGTATCATAAGACTGCACAGTTTAAGACTTTTATCTAAAGAGAAAATAACCACTAAAGGAAAAGGCATCTTTTTAGATTGGCCTTTGGATAAAATCTATGTGCATCTTGACTTGCACAGAGACAGCTCCAGAAGTTTCAGTGCTGAGGATGCATGTAAAGCTCCTGGATGAGAAGTCTCCTCAGGAATACACATTCCTGGAAGGAAGGCAGAGTGGGAAAGGACAGATACCAGACGCACTAAGGATATTCTAATAAGACTGATAATCTCCTACAAACTAGAAAAGCACTCGGAGGTGAGGATGTAAAATAGAAAGACAATCAAGATCTTTAACAAAGTATATTAGTTTCAGTTCTGTAACTCAAAGTCTTTTAGATTTTGTTGTATTAAGTGTGCTAAGTGTGCTAAGATGGCAGGATGAAGGTATTCAGAACTGCTTTGTTCAGAGAGAGATAAAACAAGTACTCAAACTTATATAGTAACTAGCGATAAAGAATGAACTACCAAAGGAAGGAATTACTAGAGCAGGAGGATCACCTGGCTTAGCAGCTGGTGTAGAAAAATTAAGAGACTAGATTAGAACCAAGTGGAAGATGTTGTCACACTCGGGCCAGATGAAGGTAACTCAGATGAGGATTTGGAACTGCTGATGGGACCAGGTGCCTGGTCATCTTTTATGTTTTATATACTTAGCAAGCTAATTCATGTTCTAGCATAAGAATTTGGGTAACTTAAGTACTTTCTTTTTAAAAATTCTCACCAGAGGATATTTTTTCCATTGACTTTTATAGAGAAAGTGGAGGGAGAGGAGGAGAGAGAAAAACATCGATATGAGAGAGAGAGAACATCGACTGATTGTCTCCCGCACATACCCCACACCCTGACTGGAGCCTGAGATGGAGCCTACAACCAAGCACATTGCTGTTGACCAGGAATCGAACCCAAGACCCGATGGTCCTCGGGTTGACACTCTAACCACTGAGCAAAACCGGCCAGGGCAGGTTGTACTCTCTGAGAAGTAATGGAGGGAACAAGAAGAAAGAAAAACAAGAACAAAACAGGGCAGGAGAAACAGGGAAGAGGTGGGGGAGAGGGGCAGACCGAACACCACCCCTGACATTCAGGATCACAAATACTGCTTAGTCTTGAGTGTGTCTTACGTTCACATGATGGTACCTAATCCTTATACAGGACAGCAAAATTCCACACAAAGGATAAGCTACTGACTCTAAAATTATGAGTTTGTCAACATTAATATTTATTATACTTCTGCCATATGATATAGTAATGCCTATTTCTCGAACAAGAAAATTTTATATAACAAATAAAATTATAACAACTTGTCAACATTAAGGCTTACTGAATTGGCTTAAGTCAGTGTTTCCTAAATTTGACTGCAGATTTTAAAAAATATAGTTTCCCAGGCTCCTTCCTGGAAACTGAGTTTAGGAGTTTCAAGATTCTGTATTTTTGACAAGGGTCCCAGTTATCTTATAACTGAATACAAAGGACCTGAAAACTAAATATTTATCCTGTGTATGAAACACCAGATGTTACGGTTATTACCCCATCCTCACACACTGTCTTTGCTATTGCTCGTCTTCCCCTTTGCTCCACCTTGCCACCGAAGGGCAGCATCGGTCCTGCTTTTCATCTGCAACCCATTTGGAAGCCTTTACCAATGTACTGAGATCCCATGCTTAGAACATAATGGAGTTTCCACTTTCCCATGTGGTCCCAGTTTATGATTCACAGCCAGCAACCAGTCAGTGCAGATTCTTCATACAGGTGGTTACCAATGTCTAGAACAAACCTCTTAAAGTCTACATATAAATGCTAAGTCTCTACTTAACTTGCAAAACTTTTCCTTTGAGACAAGCCATGTCCACACAAACACAAAAATAATCTAAAGTCAGCATGCATGGCTTTTGTTTTTAAGCATCATTTCATTAACCAGTCTAAAGCCAGGTGAGATTTCCTCCAGCCTTTCTTGAACTCACACTCCCCACCAGACAGCATCCTTGCTCTAGTCAGGGGTCCCCAAACTTTTTAAACAGGAGGCCAGTTCACTGTCCCTCAGACCGTTGGAGGGCCGGACTATAGTTTAAAAAAAAACTATGAACAAATTCCTATGCACACTGCACATATCTTATTTTGAAGTAAAAAACCAAAATGGGAACAATACAATATTTGTATTTGCATGTGGCCCGCAGGCCCTAGTTTGAGGACCCCTGCTCTAGGTACTGTTTAGAGCTTTAAAAACAACAGAGGAAGAGTTAAGTTCCATGTGATGAGTTCTTTTCTCTTTCCTTTTCTTTTTGGATAGGCTTCATAACACGTTTCTTGCCCTCCACTGCTAAAAAAAAATACATTTTTAAAAACTGCCAATCAGGCCTATCAAGCCTGTCCCTACTGCCTGGCTTGAAAGGAAGCTAGCCTGCAGCATTATGTAGAGACTGTCCTTTCACCAAAAGCATGCCAATTCATTTTGATGAATCGTCCTCTCAGACCATATGAACTGCCCTTCAACTCTGGGACGTCATGCTCTGTGTTAACAACAAACACCTTAAATGAAATACCAGTCTTGGCAATTGGCAGTTCTTGACTCAGTTTTGGGAGCACAAACTTGATAAACTCCTTTCTTTTAAGCGACTAGTTTTAGGTTTATGAGAAACATTTTCCTTTAGAGAATATCTGTTCAAAAGTTGTGATTTCAAACTTAGATACTTATATGCATAGCCGTGGACACAGACAATAGGGTGGTGTTTCCTAAATTTGGGCCTAGGGGTGACAGGGTCTGGGTGGAGGAGGGTAAGAGGGAAAATGAGGGACAATATATATAAAAAAAGAAAAACAAATTTGTAACTCTGTGTGGTGTTGGATGTTAACTCGACTTATGGTGGTGATCATTTTGCAATGTACAGAAATAATTGAATCATGTTGTACATCTGAAACAAATATAATGTTATTTGTCAATTAATATCGCAATAAAAATGTTTTTTTTTAAAAGTTGTGATTTCAGCCCTAGCTGGTTTGGCCCAGTGGATGGAGTGTTGGCCTGAAGACTGAGGGGGTCTCGAGTTCAATTCTGGTCAAGGCCACATGCCAAGTGTTGCAGGCTCCATCCCCAGTAAGGGGTGTGCAGGAGGCAACCAATCAATGGTTCTCTCTCTCTCTTCCTCTCCCTTCCTCTCTGAAATCAATAAAAATATATTAAAAAAGATAACTAGAAACTGGAATTAAAAACAACAGCACACAAAAGTTGTGATTTCACTACATCACCTTATATTGTTACTTTCTGGAAACACCAAATGTTTGATGTATCATTTTTCTGGCGACCATGATCTTATAACAGGCAGCACAGCGTCTTTGCAGTTCCTATCCTTTTTTGATCCATGTTCTTTCACATAATCATTATGATTAGGTTCATCCTGTTTCAAAAGGACCACAGAATCCCTGGAACCCTGCCCTGCGTCCCTCCCACTGATAGCCCAGTGGGCATGATGGTGAAGAAAGTCATGCCATTCCTCTGTACAGGTGTCAAATGTCTCTTTATTGTTCACCAAACCAAGTGGAAAAATATTCTGATTTTAAACGTTCTCTATTATCTGGTCTCACTTGGCAGACTCAATTTATTTCCCATAACAACCATCTCTCCATCTACTGCCACTGTAACCCTCCATTTTGCCAAAACAGATACAGGTCCTTACAAGATTTGAGTAAGAACACTATTCAACTCGATAGTATTCTAATTTTCTGTTGTTGCAGTGGAACACTGAAATTTACTTATGATTAAATATGAATTAATTCATATAAAGTTTTGTTTTTTTCCTCAGTTCCATTTTCCCCATATAATGCTGAGGTTGGATCTGTCACCTGCTTTTAGAGAGTTCACATTTAGAAATTCAGTGGTCTTTGTTATATACAAAAGTTTTTAATTTTCCTTACATGTTATGCTTGATTTAAAAGTCCTAAGTAATTAAGATTTGCTTTTAAACATGTTTTGTGGACAGAAACATAAATTATATGTGTATGTTGATGTTCTGGGATTCATAAACCTTGAAGTAACATATTTAGCCACAATAAAAAATAACTCTAGCCCGGCCACATGGCTTAGTGGTTGAGTGTTGACCTGTGAACCAGGAAGCTATGGTTCAATGATTCCCGGTCAGGGAACATGCCTGGTTGTGGGCTCGATCCCTAGTATGGGGCATGCAGAAGACAGCCAATCTATGATCCTCTCTCATCACTGATGTTTCTTTCTCTCTCTCTCTCCCCCTCCCCACCCTATCTCTAAAATCAATTAAAAATATTTTTAAAAATAAATAACTCCAAAAGAGCCGGAGCTTGACTTCCCACAATTCTCTAGTTGTGAGCACCGTGCTCTCCTAGAAGAAAACCCCAATGTAAGGCTTTCCTCTTCTGTCTTCCCTGGGGTAAGCTGGGTATTCTATCTGTGGACTTAAGAAAGGGAAATGGGAACCGCTTATTGCTTAATGGTGTCAATTAGAACAGCATGTGGCAGGGGAACAGGAATGGGGGCAGTGCCCAAGGGCCAGCAACAATTTTAGTGAAGAACCAGAGATGAGCTCCCCCTAAGCTGGTGGCGCTATGCTGTTTACACGGTCGTTAGAAATCAGAGCCTGGTGAGGACAGAGGGTGCATGCTCCTCTCCTCCAGGGAGCTTGTTCAGTGAGGTGGCGTGCAGTAGGGCTTCTTAGAAAGAATGACTTCACTTTGAATACAAGATTGGCATCTGAAAATAATTTTCCTAACCAGTTTATTTTTTTATTTTTAAATGCGAGGGGCACAGTGGGGAAAGGGGTGGTAAGAGGAGGGAAGGCTCGAAAGTACATAAAGAACTCTGTGCTACCTTATAATTGGCCAACAACTGCCAGAGAGCTTCCTTCTTTACTTTATCCTACCTTCCCGACAAATCTTCCTGCAGGCCCTGCAAACATTCTATGTACCAACTTGAAATTAACTATCTGGACATGGAACTATACAAACCAGTATTTCATAGGAGAAAGAAGAAACCAGGCCAGTGGCCAAAGAAAAAGGAATTCAAAATGAATGTCTCTACCACCTACTGCTCTCTCCATAGCACTTCCTTTCACTTCACGTGCTCTTCCCATTCTGAAAACTGCCTGTTCACCTTCCCCTGCAGGATTTCAATTCAACAAGAGGAAAGTAGGAGTAATGAAAACCCTACCCAGAGATAACAACATACTTTCAGTAGTTGGTACAGACACCTTTCTGAAAGAGCTACTATTTCCTCATTTTCAGGATAATCTCAGTGATTCCCCTTTTGATTTTCATAGTATCTTAAGAAACTGATTTATTTTTTTTTAAAAAATATATTTTATTGATTTTTTACAGAGAGGAAGGGAGAGGGATAGAGAGCCAGAAACACTGATGAGAGAGAAACATCGATCAGCTGCCTCCTGCACACCTCCCACTGGGGATGTGCCCACAACCAAGGTACATGCCCTTGACCGGACTCGAACCCGGGACCCTTGAGTCCGCAAGCCGACGATCTATCCACTGAGCCAAACCGGTTCTGGCGGAAACTGATTTCTTATAGAAGCATCTCTACAAGTATCACGACACAAATACATAGGATTATCCCAGAACAAATCTGAACTATTCAAAGCGCCTCTTATCATTTCCTTCTCTGCTATCAACTAAGCAATCTGCTGGTATACTAATGGCTATCACCCTTAAAATCCAAAGTACAACTATCTGATTTTAAATAAGTAAATGGGCTCAAAATAACTACTATTAAAAAACTATGCAAAGATAGCCAAATTCTAAAGATAGAAAAAAGTGAGCTATAAAATAGAGAGTGTTTTGAGTGTAAAGTAATGAAAAGGCCTGGCCGGTGTGGCTCACTGGTTGAGTGTTGACCTCTGAACCAGGAGGTCCAGCTCAATCACCAGTTGGGGGTGGTGCAGGAGGCAGCCGATTAATGATTCTCTCTCATCATCGATGTTTCTTTCTCTCCCTCTTCCTTCCTCTCTGAAATCAGTAATAATATATTTTTTAAAAAAGTAATGAAAAGCACAAATAGTAAAGGCAACACATCCTGATGATCTACAATCTTTCTAGCTGAATACGTACAGTTTAGTGGCAATATGATTGCCTGTCGCAACTGTATTTTTTAAATCCTGTTTCTCCATATTATTAAATAAAGTACCTTTGTTCACAGAAGAGCAGACAGCATCCAACTGCATTCTTTGATTAAAAAAAAATATAAGCAATAACAATCAAAGCCTATTTTTTTTTCTTTTAATGTGTCTTTGGTTTTAAATGTTACCTTTCCTGATAACCTGATTATATGGGTAAATAGGTAATTATAATATTTAGAAAAATTGTGGTTCACTCCACTATAATTGCACCTAATAAGGAAACATATGTGTTGAGAAAATAGATCAAATGCATCTAATTGTTTATAAACAAAATGTCATAACGATGATGATAATTTCTATTCTGTCCCCATGGCTCCTTTTACTTGACACTCAAACAACTGTTTAAATATTAAACACATGTGCCCTGGCCGGGTCAATACGCCAAGGTTGTGGGTTCGATCACCAGCCAAGGCACATATAAGAACCAGTTAATGCATAAATAAGTAGAACAAATCAATGTTTCTCTCTCTCAAATCAATAAAAAAATTAAACACATTATCTGCTAAAACTGATTACTATAAATCATTAAAAAATATTTGTATGTCCTTTTATGCCAATGTTTTTCTCCATAAAATTTATCATTCAAAATAAAATTGTCTCAATTCAGATTGTGGAAAACTTCAAAATAATTGTTCTCCTTGATTTTTATTTCTTATCAAATTACTATAATTGGAACAAAAGACTACCATGCTATTTAAAAATTACACTTAATTTGTTAAAAACACATCTTGGTCTTCATTAAAAAGGGGGGAATGTATCACTAACATATATGAAGCACCTGTAAAAGTAGGAGCCACCCCTCCTCTCACCCTTTTCTGGAGAGTAATGAAAACAAAGAGCAAATAAATTAAATAAAAAATAGAAAGCAAGAGTTCCCAGTAGTGAACTATTAGAAGACTGTTATTAATTATGGACAAAATAATATAACACAGACTTCTAGAAGTGAGAAAAAAATGTTGGTAAACCAAAACGTGCTTTTACTTTATAAGCATAATGTTCTTCACATAAATTGCAAGAGATTTAATAAACAAAGAATTGAAAGAAGATTAATTACACATAATTAAAGGTAAAGGCACGTTCCATTTAAAAACAAAAAAATCTGAAGGCTTTCTAATTAGCTAAAGGACAAATCAGCTCAAATCCAAGATCTAAGAAAAATTGTAGGAGTCACTCTTAATGTCCTTTATGCTTAAACAAAAGTTTTCCCACCATGTTTCTTTCACAACCCAAACTAAATCCCTCCTATCTGCAATCCAGTTTGACCTCTATTGTTCACTTCTACTACCAGGTTGATGGATTTCGATAATTACATACAGTGCTACTTCCTTCAATTCTTTCCACAATCAAAATCCAGTTAGTTGTCCCGATCTACCAAATCTCATAACTATGAGGGTTTTTAAGAACTTGTACTTAATTTCAAAATCCCATTGTTTATATTTGGTATTTATATAAAGACTCCTGAGACTATACCCAATCTGCTTTTTAAATTTTTAACTGGTAATCACCTTCACTATGCATTCTATGTCAGATGTCATACTATCAAAATCAAAAACCTCTTGAGTAATCTTACAATAATCCTAAGAAGAAAGGAAAATATTCAAGTTGGGTCTTAGAGTCCCTCGCTGAAAAGGGAAACAGAGAAATAAGACAAGGACAACAAAGTTGTTTTCAAAATTAACCTTCAGTAGGCTTTCTTACTAGCTATGTCAGGTACCAGTAAATTCTTACTAATGCTGACAGCAATATCTGTAGTATATCCTCTTGCCCCTAGGTGTTCCAAATGGTTTTAAATGGTTAGAGGAATGAGATCCTTAAATCCTGTAGATAGGTACAAAGTGATGGTCTACAGACTCTAGAGGACGTAGGCGGGAAACCCAGGGACAAAGCAAAGTAACAAATTGAGCATTTACAAACAAAAATGTAAATAAGAACAGAAAAGGAGATAAGAGTCACCAAAATGACATGAGTCATTCAAACTCCAGAACTCAAAATGTCTGATTAACCCTGACTTTGCCAAATATTGGAGGTGGGGTGAGAGGGGACCCATAGTAATACCACCTGGACATTTATTTATTTATTTATTTAAATATATTTTTATTGGTGTTAGAGAGAAAGGAAGAGAGAGAGAAACATCAATGATGAGAGAGACAGAAACATCACTGATCGGCTGCCTTCTGCAGGCCCCTTACTGGGGATCAAGCCCATAATCCAGGCATGTGCCCTTGACTGGAATCGAACCCGGGACCCTTCAGTCTGCAGACCAACACTCTATCCACTGAGCCAAACTGGCCAATGCGTAGTATCACCTGGACACTTACATATAACTAACATATTAAAGCTGATAATATGCTTCACATATATACAGAAAGGCATTCAAAATACTTAACAACTGCCCTAGCTGGTTTGGCTTAGTGGATAGAGCGTCAGACTGTGGACTAAAGGGTCCTGGGTTCGATTCTGGTCAAGGGCTCAAGCCTGGGTTTTGGGCTCAATCCCCAGAAGGGGGTGTGAAGAAGGCAGCCAATTAATGGTTCTCTCTCATTATTGATGTTTCTCTCTCTCTCCCTTCCTCTCTCTGAAATCAATAATGTGTGTGTGTGTGTGTGTATACACACACACACACACACACACACACACACACACACACACACAAATAAAGATTTAACTGGTGTGGCATAGGCACCAGTCCTTCAGAATGGACGCTAGTCAGTAAGTTGTTACGCAGTGTAGCTGCTCAATGCCAGCCTGGACCTAGGAAATGACCCACATGTCTCAAAGAAGATCCTTGCACCTTCATTTCCAAGATTCATGTCTGCTTATCATTTTAAAAATATATATTTTTAATCCTCACCCAATGATAAATATTTTTTCCATAGATTTTTTAAAGAGAGTGGAAAGGAGGGAAGGAGAAGAGAGGAAGAGGGGGAGGAGACGGGGGAGAGGGAGAGAGAGAGAGAAAGATCGATTGGTTGTCTCCTGTATATGCCCCAGTTGGGGCTGGGGATCAAACCTGCAACCCAAGTAAGTGCCCTTGGCCAGGAATCAAACCCACGACCCTTTGGTGCATGGACCAATGCTCTAACCACAGAGTCACACCAGCAAGGGCTAAAATATATTTATATTTTAGAGAGAGAAGAGAGAGAGAGAGAGAGAAGCACTGATATGAGAAAGAAACATAGATTGGCTGCCTCCTGCACACCCCCCACCAGAGATTGAGCTCACAACCTGGGCATGTGTCCTGACTGGAATCGAACTGGAAGCCTTTTGGTGCAGGGGACGATGGGCAACCAAATAAGCCACACCAGCAGGGCTGCTTACCACTTTCCACTTTCAAATGTCTGGGTTTGTTATGCGTGGGAATAGAGGTAGATGCAGCCAGTGCTCATGCAGACTAAGAGCTGATAAGAAGGGGGGGGGGGGGGGGGGTAAATCCTTAAAATATTCCACAAATCTCAATATGAAAAACAGGATAGACCCTACCTGGAGCTGTGTTCCAAACATGTGGAACTTAATGAAGGCATGTAACTGGACACATTATGTGAGCCAGGCCACAAGACCATTGGTACATGGTCAATAATTAACTTTCAAACTGTATCCGGTATAGAGGAGTATAAAATTGTATTTACTTTCAGGAACTAACTCTTATTTTATTTTTTTAAATATATTTTTATTGATTTCAGAGAGGAAGGGAGAGGAAGGAAGAGACAGAAACATCAATGATGAGAGGGAATCATTGACTGGCTGCCTTCTGCACGTTGGACCAAACCCACAACCCAGGCATGTGCCCTTGACTGGAATCGAACCCTTCAGTCTGCAGGCCAACACTCTATCCACGGAGCCAAACCAGCGAGGGCTAACTCTTATTTTAAACAAATGAGTAATTAGCTTTTCCTTTATAGACAGGACTTAAATTTCCACCGTATTCTCCAATTTTGGATATGAAAAACTGAGCACCCCATCTGTGGGGTGGTGAGAGTGTATCAGGGCCTGTGGGCTATACTGATTTTAAGAATGCCTAGTTTATAATAAGGGAAATCTCTCCATAACTATATCTAGGTAAATAAAGGACCACACTTGACAGAAATTAAATCTAGGAGAACTTATTTCAAGTTTTCCACAGCAACCAGAATGAAGATGCAACCCAGTCACCATTCTTCACCCTGGTGTCTGGGACTGTACAAAAGGAAGCAAAGTCACCTTGACAGAATAAAAAGAATGAATTAAGAACAGTAGTGAAATGTGACAACTGTGTTCTCAGGCTTCCCAACATGCAAAATAAGAGCATTTCTGAGTCATCAGATAGTAAAAGTGGGCTTGAAGACCACCAACTGTTTGAATGATAAAACTTTAACAACTTTGGGCATCAAACCAGCAATGTAAATGGGAATGAAAGTGAACCTGTATTGTTCACAGCTATAACAGCAGAGCTGTAGTGGAGATAGAGGACATTGGTTAAGTAGAGACTCTGTAACCCAGAGGGACTCTGGGTGAGTCCAAACACCTGCCTCTGCCCCTTACTAGCTGCATGTCCTTGGACACTTCTTTATTTCTCTTCAGTTTTAGTTAACTTGTTTTGAGTGCATTTAGGGGGTTATTAGCTGATGCAGTGTACAACTGCTTGTGCCAAAATCCTCCAAATCACATACCTACAGTTCCATCTCTCACTTCTTTATTATTACCAACAGTAAAGGGGGGAAGAGGACTCTTCTGGGTGCACTTTATTATCTCTTGAAGTTGGATATATGCTGAATCACATCAAGTAAAATACCTAAAAAGCTTTCGAGGCAAGACTTGCTTTGTGTATTATTCTGGGTCTCTGGCTTTTAGGTACTGGAAAAGATCAGAGTGCAAGGAACTTCTAGGGACCTCAGAGCTTTGTGGTATGAAGCAAGAGATTTAATCGGAAGAAAACCAAGTACAATAAAGTCAGTGAGATGTGATAATGGATTACTACTCAATACATGACCAAAGATTTTTAAATTTTCTTGTGAAGATTTCCTTACAGAAGAAAAATGAGACAGGTAGCAAGAATACTATAAAAAGAGCTGTGTGGCAGGTTGACATGCTTTTAATTTTTTCACAATGCATTTATTTCCTGAAGGCTCCTAAATTTGGTGAAAAATCTACACTTTGCTTCCAGCAAATGTGAATGAAGAGTGTGGACAAATGAGGGGCATTATTCTGAACATATGCTGCTTCCTAAGCTGTATAAAATTTGCTATTAAAATATAATTTTAGCCCTCACTGGTTTGGCTCAGTGGGTAGAGTGTCGGCCTGTGGACTGAAGGATCCTGGGTTTGATTCCTGGTCAGGGCACATGCCCGGGTTGTGGGCTCGATCCCCAGTAGGGGGCGTGTGCAGGAGGCAGCTGATCAATGATTCGCTCTCATCACTGATGTTTCTATCTCTCTCCCTCCCTCTTCCTCTGAAATCAATAAAAATATATTTTAAAAAAAGACAACTTTAAAAAAATATACATATATATAATTTTAATAATTACTATGCAATCTTAGGAGAAGGTACATGATAGTGACCTAGCTTTATTTATATTAGAAATAACTTACTTAACCCCATCATTTTAGACACGAGGCTGTTCTACTTACCACTTCTGTTGATGTTTCTGCGTGTTCAGACGTAACATGTTCTTGAAGAGATGTCTCCGTATAGCCCATTTTTCCACAATAGGGACAAGTAAAAGACTGTGGCTGTTCTACAGAGAAAGCTTCCCCACCATAGTACAAATCTGAAAAATAAAGTGGAATTGCACTGAGAAAGAATTATTAGTTTTTTTTAAAATATAAGAACGCAATCATATGGTACAAAAGTTTTTTGTTTTTTTTGAAGTGTGCCTTAAAAAAAATGGCAATCAACTGAATGTGAAAAAGCATTTGCAATGATATTAACAAAAAAAAAAAAAGAAAAAAAAAAGGTGTGCCTAAAATCTTCACCAATAAATTCACTGTCAATGTGTGCTTAGGTGCTTCCCTGTTTATATTTGCAATATCCCAATATCCTTATTCTCTCAAGGATTCCATGACAGCCCTCCAATTCCTTCTCCATATAGATAGTACAGGCATAAGACAAAAATAAAGCAAAGAGCTTTTCAATCCCTTCATTAATGTTAAAACATCTCTCATTTCACATCTGGTTCTAATTTTATTTTAAATTTTAATTACTGAGACAGAAAAAGAGAGAGAGAGAGAGAGAGAGAGAGAAGTAGGTTTGTTGTTCCACTTATCTATGTATCTATTGGTTGATTCTTGTAAGTGCCCTGGGATCAGGGATCAAACTCACAACCTTGGCATATCAGGATGACATGATAACCAACTGAGCTACCTGGCCAGGATTTGGTTCTAATTTTATTGCAATTACTTCTTTTCTGTATATACTGTGGCAGTACCAATGTCACCACAAAGAAATCATCAGGGTGTATTATATACAAGAACACAAATGCTCAGAGGAAAGGAGCAAATGACCATGATCAATATGCCAACTCCCAGAGGCAGTTTCATCATATACCATTCTTACAAGCAGGAAGGATCCTCAGCATTCAGTTCTTGTAATGCTAACTTGGACACTATCGTAACATACTCTGCTCAACTCAGTTAGTGAAGAACCAACCACTCAGTGAGAATCTGTGGGAATAATCTGTTTGCCTCATTAATACATCTCAAGGAATAAGTCTATTTTCCTCCATAAGCAGTACACAAAATGTAATTGAAAGTATATTTAATAGGTTATGCCACTTCATTACAAAGAACTATCTCATTTTTTAACATGAAACAAATGCCTAATTTAAGAGGACAGGACCATTTTTGTGAGACTAGAAAATGGAAGGAAGTGTTCACTACATGATTAATTTGTTAATCATTAATTTTTAGGGAGATTTAGACTATCTTAAAAGGATGTATCCACTACATATACACTGACCATTTATTATGTGCATAAGACTTGTCAGGTAAATATGGGATAGTGAGAATAAATCTATAAAAGACTTCCTCACCTGTTAAAGGGCATCTACAAAAAAGGCACAGCTAACATCAGACTGGTGAAAGACTGGATATCCCTTCCCATACCCGCCCCGCCTCCAACCAAGACCAGAAACGATAAGAATGGTCCACTCTTGCCATTTCTATTTAATACTTTACTAAAAATCTAGGCAAGAAAGTGACATGAAAGCCATCCAGATGGAAAGGAAGAAGTAAAACTACCTCTAACAGCAGATGAATTCCTCCCAAACCCTAAGGAATCCACTATAAAACTATTACAAGTAATAAATGAGTTCAGTAACATCACAGGACACAAGTTCTATATACAAAAACCAAGTGTTGTTCTATATACTTGCAGTAAGAATCCTATATAATAAAAGGCTAATAACCAAATTGTCCCCTCAGGAGTTTGAATGCTTGCTATGACATGCGCTGACCACCAGGGGGCAGCACGGAATGAAGGAAGGCCCCGATGGACCCTGATAGCTGGTTAGATCTAGGGACCCTACCTGTGCACAAATTTCGTGCAATGGGCCTCTAGTGTGTATGTGTGTGTATAAATAAACATTTAAAAATTTCATGTACAATAGCAAAAATAATACTTAGAAATATATTTAATGAAAGCATAAAACTTATTCTTTGATAACTAAGTAAATGGAAAGAGATTCTATGTTCATGGACTGAGAGATTTAATATCATTACTCTCCCAACTGATCTACAGATTCAAAACAATCTCTATGAAAATTCCTGTTGACTTCCTTGCAGAAATTTGACAAACTGATCCAAAACTTACATGGAAACTCAAGGGATCTAGAATACCTAAAATAATCTTTAAGAACAACAAAGGTGACTCACACTTCTTGATTTCAAAGCATACTACAAAGCTAGTTATCAAGACAGCGTGGTACTGGTGTAAAGAAAGACATATAAATCAATGAAATTGCTTGAGAGTCTAGAAATAAACACATTTATGATCAACTTTTTTAACAGCATTATCGAGATTATCTTTGACATGTAAAATTATATATATTAATGGTTACAACTTGATGTTTTGATTATTTATACTATGGAAAGATCACCACAATCAACCTAATTAACATATCCTCCACCTCTACATAGTTACCATTGTGTATGTGTGTGTTTGCTGATACAGAATACAATATTGCTAACTATGGTCATCATGCTATGCATTAGAATTTATTCATCTCTAGAACTTATTCATCTTGCATAACAAAACTTTGTACCCTTTGACCAACATCACTCTATTTCCCCCTATCCCTGCCAACTGATTTTCAACAAGAATGCCAAGACATATTTCATTGGGTAAAGAATTGTCTTTTTAACAAATGATGCTGGGACAACTGAATATCCATATGCCAAAGAATAAAGTTAAACCTCTTTCTCATTCCATTTATAAAAATTAAATCAAAGTGGATCAAAGATCTAAATATAAAAGCTAAAACTACAAAACTTAGAAGAAAACAGTTTTAAATTTTTGTGATCTTGAATTAGGCAATAGGTTTCCTAGCTATGACACCAAAAGCATAATGTAAGGGAAAAAACAACAACAGATAAACTGGACATCAACAAAATTAAAACTTTTGTGCTTCAAAACACATCATCAAGAAAGTGAAGACAACCCATGGAACGGAAGAAAATTTCTACAAACCAAAATTTCTGATAAGGAACTTGTATATAAATAGACAATGAACTATTAAAACTCAATGACAAAAGATATATCCCCCATTTTAAAAATTTGCAAAAGATCTGTATAGACATTTCTCCAAAGTATGTGTGTGTATACACACACACACACACACACACACACACACACACACACACAAATGGCCAATAAGTACAAGAAAAGATGGTCAACACATTAGCCATCAAAGAAATGCAAATTAAAACCACCTGAGACACCCACTAGTCTTTTTTGATTATAATTAAAAAAGACAGATAATAACAAGAGCTGACTATGTAAGAAATTATAGCAATGAAACATTTATAGCTTTCCTTATGGATTGACAATGTCTTCTAATCAATTGTAGGAATAATCTGTTTTCTGATAACTAGAATAAGAGTATGTGTGTATTATTAGCAGAACAGGCAGTTTAACTTTATTCCTTCTTTACTAAAGCACTCTTCTGTATCATATTTTGTCAGTTACATATGTTTCTGAATGGCTTTCATAAACAAGTAAACTATGATTAGGAAAAAGAATTACACAGAATTTATAAAAGATTCATCTTATTTTTAGTAAGTTTGGAGCCTCATGTATGCTGTTGGGGATATATTTCTTGGAACATTTTGCCTTTATTTCTTCACACACATACACATAAAACTCTAAATGATAATCCACTAAAATATTATTAAATACGTACCAAAATCTACCCTTGTTAATATGCACTGCATTGGGTGGTCAGTTGTATGCCTTGTTGTTGTTGCACCACTTTCATAACAAGACGCACAAAGATCGTAATCGTAGCAAATTAAACACTTATATCTGCGACCTCGAAAATTTCCTTTTAAACATGCATCACAGCTGACACCTACAAAAAAAAAAAAAAAAAAAAAAAGATCATTAGCAATTGTAAAAGGCTACTCTCCATTTCACATTTATAAATTGTTAAGGTTCTCATTTAACCCGTATTTCCTTTCCAAAATGACTAGAAACAACATAGGAAAATAATATAGGAATATCCAAAAATATGTTGAATATGTTACTCTGATGTACACTTAATGAAAACAACTTAAAATGTTTAATAAAATGTTACAAAACAAACTCACAGATACAGCAACAGATGGGTGGTTACCAAAAAGGAAGGAGGTGATAGGTGTGTGTGGGTGAAATGGGTAAAGGGGGTCAAATGTATTGTGACAGATGGAAACCAGATTTTTGGTGTTGAGAATGCAATAGTGTAGACAGATACCAAATTATAATGTTGCACACTAAAAATTTACATAATATTATAAACCAATGTTACCTTTAATTAAAAAATTATGCCTTGATGAGCTAGCAAGAGGTTAAAAACCAAGTGAAAGAGGAAAAGGTAACTGGAATCACTAAAAATATCCGAGCATAGATTTTCATAGCATTGTAAGACAAAAAATAGGAAGCCAAGCCCAAGGTCTATTAAGGTGGAGTGTCTAACAGGTAATTTCTCATAAAGCTGAGACCCTAATATAGCAAGTTCTCAAATAATTCTTTTTCATTATAATGCTGATGAGAAAAAGAAAATCAATTCTGTGTCAGGGTCACCACTGTCTCCCCATGTGTGCGTGGCTTTTCTCTGGGGACTCTATTCCCTCCCACCTCCCAAAGATGTACATGTGAGGTAAATTGGCAGTGTCTACACTATCTCATGTGAGTGGCCCTGTGATGAAGTGGGTCCCACCTTGTACCCCGAGCTGCTAGGAGAGATTCCAACCACTGACCAATCTGAACTGGAATCAGTGGGTTGGAAAAGATGATACTACTTGTTTTTATTCATCGTTCTTAAATGTATGTACAACTCAATTTATTTCAATGTTTTAATACCAGAAATATTTTGGGCCTAATTATTTAGAAGTTTGGTGATTTTCCTTTATCAGATATATAACTTAGTAGTTTAACACTTTTTTTTTTGGCTGCGATGTGTTTTTATTTATTCTTTTTTAATGAATGTATTGGGGTATCACTGGTTAATAAAATTACATAGGTTTCAGGTGTATAATTCTATATCATCTGTATATTATTTGTTCACCATATCCCCCTATACCACCTTCTTTCTTCTCCCACCCCCTTTTCCCTCGTAATCACCATACTATTGCCTGCATCTGAGTTTTTTATGTTTTTGCTTAATCCCTTCACCTTATTCACCCAGCTGCACAACACTCCTCCTTCTGATCTCTCAGTCTCTTCTCTGAGTCTGTTTCTATCTTGTTTGTTAGTTTATTTTGTTCACTAGATTCCATATAAAAATGAAACATATGGTACTTGTCTTTCTCTGACTTATTTAAACTTAGCATAATGCTCTCTAGGTCTATCCATGCTGTTGCTAAGGGTAAGATTCCCTTTTTTTTTTTTTACAACTGAGTAGTATTCCATTGTGTCCACAGCTTTTTATCTACTCATCCACTGATGGACACTTGGCTGATTCCAAATCTTGGCTATTGTAAATAATGAAGCAGTGAACATAAGGGTGGGCATTTATTTTTCTGAATTAGTGTTTCAGCTTTCTTTGGATATATTCCCAGGGTGAACCTGCTAGCTCATTATGCAGTTTCATTTTTATTTTTTATAAAACATGTTTTTTATTGATTTTTGAGAGGAAAGGAGGGAGAAAGAAACATGGATGTGAGGGTGAGACATTGCTCAACTGCCTCCTGCGTAATCCCTACTGGGAATCCAGTCAGTAACCTGGACATGTGTTCTGACTGGGAATCAAACCAGCGACCTCTTGGTGCATGGGTGGATGCTCAACCACTGAACCACACTGGCGAGGCTATTTGTTATTTTTTGAGGTAATTCCATAATGCTTTCCACAGTGGCTGTACCAATCTGCATTCCCACCAAAAGTGCACGAGGGTTCCCTTTTCTCTATATCCTCACCAACAATTGTTTGTTGATTTATTTTTTATTTATTTTTGCATTTTTTAATCCTCACCCAAGGATATTTTTCCATTGATTTTTTTTTTTTTTTAGGGTGAGTAGAAAAGAGGGGGGAAAGATAGAAACACTGATGTGAGAGCAACACATCAATTGGTTGCTTCCTACACATGCCCTAACCAGGGCCCAGTCCCAGGAAGAGCCTGCAACCAAAGTATGTGCCCTGGACTGGAATCAAACCTGGGAACCTTTGGTCCACAGACTGACGCTCTATCCACTGAGCCAAACTGGCTAGGGCTGTTTGTTGATTTATCGATGATAGCCATTTTGACAGGTATGAGGTGGTTTTATTTTTTTATTTTTTAAATATATTTTATTGATTTTTCACAGAGAGGAAGGGAGAGAGATAGAGAGTTAGAAACATCGATGAGAGAGAAACATTGATCAGCTGCCTCCTGCACATCTCCTACTGGGGATATGCCCGCAACCCAGGTACATGCCCCTGACCGGAATCGAACCTGGAACCTTTCAGTCCGCAGGCCGACGCTCTATCCACTGAGCCAAACCGGTTTTGGCTGAGGTGGCTTTAATTTGCATTTCTCTGAGGGTTAGTAACATTGAGCATCTTTTTATGTAAATTGCCCATCTGTATGTCCTCTTTCGGAAAGTGTCTACTCAGGTATTTTGCCCATTTTTTAATTGGACTACTTGTTATTTTGGTGTTGAGTTTTATTAAGATCTTTATAAATTTTGGAAATTAACCCCTTATCATATGTATCATTGGCAAATATAGTCTCCCATTTGGTGGGTTGTTTTTCATTTTATTGATGGTTTCCTTTGCTCTGCAAACTTTTTTTAGTTTCATGTAGTTCTATTTGTTTACTTTTCTTTTGTTTCCCTTGCCTGGGTGATATATCAGGAAAAACAATATTGCTACAAGAAATGTTCAAGGATGGCAGCATGGGTAAACAACTGTACTCGTTGCCTCCCACAACCACATCAAAATTACAACTAAAATACAGAAAAACCATCATTCAGAACTGCCTGAAAGTTGGCTGAATGGAAGTCCTACAACTAGAGAAGTAAAGAAGAAAGCACACTGAGACTGGTAGGAAGGGTGGAGGCATGGAACGGGCTGTTTGGACACCCACATGTGCCTGTTTTTTTAATTGGTAGGGAGATCATCTCTGTGGAGGCTGCCTGTGAGGAGCAAGGGAGGGGGTCCCAGCCCCACACCAGAACCCTAGCCCAGGGTTCTAAAACTGAGAAGAACAGTCCCTGTAACTACAGGCTGTAAAAACTAGTGGGGATTGTGGCTGAGTGACACAGAGGCTGCTGGAGACCCAGGTATTCCTCTTAAAGAGCCAGTCACAAACTTACTCAAACTCGAACCCAGACACATATGGGGAGGAACTGGATTGTCTGGCATTGGGGCAGGAATTTGGCTTTCTTCCAGACAGGGGTGCTTTCAGGGGTCACTGTTCCTGTTCTGGGACCTCCCCTGTTGCAGGGCTGACTGGCAGTCATATCTGAGTTTCCATCAGCATGGCCCATACTCTTTTCTCTGCCCTGGTGATTCCCTGAGCCCACCCCCCAGCTGTTTGCAGCAGCTTTTCCATATGAAAATAGCTGTTCTGCCTCAGGCTTCAGGCTTTGCTAAAATCTCTCAAACAAGCTGCAGCTGGTGCCAGCATGCCCCAAACCTACCAATAAAAGGCCCAAGACTCAGCACTAGCACCAGCCTGCCTTGCTTCACAGCTGGGCCTCACCCGGGCACTCCCAAGCTCAATACAAATAGCCATCTGCAGATCCCTCTATAGCTCCTGTCGGGTGGCCCTAGGCAGTAGCTAACTTTGCACCACCCTGGAGGCCCCAAAGCCAGTGACACGGTGGACAGCTTCAGACCATACCAGATTACAACGCTACACATCCACAAGCAACATTCATGGGGCAGACTTAGTGAGCACCAAAGGCCCACTGAAGCAAGTCCTGCTAGCACCTCTTCCATTGTAGATTCAGCTGGTCCTCACAGCCAACTGGCCTGAAGGCCAATTCCTCCCAGTGATGCCAATCAAGGCTCAACTATAACAAGACTGTGCACACAGCCCACACAGGGTGCACCTAGAATGCCCAGCTCAGGCGACTGGGGAGGGTGAGCCACTGAGTCTTACAGGACACCTATTACACAAGGCCAGTTGACCAATTCCAGGAGACATAACAGCTCTATCTAGTACATAGAAACAAATACAGAAAAGCAGCCAAAATGAGGAGACAAAGAAACATGTGTGTGCAAACTACTGGATCCAGAGTACAAACCAATGGTTGTAAGATTACTCAGGAATCTTAATGAGAGGTTCAAGGGACTTAGTGAGACTTTCAAGGATGTTAGTGAGAATGCCAAAGACATATATAAAGACCAGTCAGAAATTAAGCACACACTAACTGAAATAAAGAATGATTTACAGAAATTCAACTGTAGAGGATTCTGAGATTAAAATCAACGACTTGGAATACAAGGAAGCAAAAAACACCCAGTCGGAAGAGCAAAAAGAAAAGATAATCCAAAAATATTAAGATGGTGTAAGGAGCCTCTGGGACAACTTCAAGTGTACCAACATTGCATTACGGGGGTGCCAGAAGGAGGAAAGCAAGATAACATGTTTGAAAAAATAATGACAGAAAAGTTCCTCTACCTGGTGAAATAGACTTACAAGTCCAGGAAGCAGAGAGAGTCACAAACAGGAGGAACCAAAGAGGCCCACACTAACACACATCATAATTATAATGCCAACTGTTAAAGGGAGATCTTAAAAGCAGCAAGAAAAAAGCAATTAGTTACCTACAAGGGAGCGCTCATACGATTGTCAGCAGATTTCTCAACAGAAACTTTGTAGGCCAGAAGGAATGACAAGAAATATTCAAACTGATGAAAAGCAAGTACCTACAACCAAGATTATCCAGCAAAGCTATCATTTATGATTAAAGGTCAGATAAAGAGCTTCACAGACAAGAAAAAGGTAAAGGAGTTCATCACCACCAAACAAGTATTACATGAAATGTTGAAGGGTATTCTTTAAGAAGAGGAAGAAGAAGAAAAAAGATAAAAAACATGAACAACAAAATGGCAATAAATACATATCAACAATTGAATCTAAAAACCAAAATAAACAAGAAATCTAATGAACAAAATAAGCTGGTGAATAAAATAGTATCCAGAGGCATGGAAACATGGAACACACTGAAGAATCTCAGAAGGAAGGGAGAAGGGGACGGGAAGAGTTTAACCAAAGATCTTATATACATACTAGTGACCCGGTGCACAGATTCGTGCACATTGAAAAGGAAATTACTTAGAAGGTGGCCAGTGGAGTGGGACTGGGCGAGATGGGCTGGACATGCTCTGGAGCCAACCTCCTACGGTCCCTCCCCAGAGTCTGCAGAGTGAGCGGGGTCCCTCTGGCAGGTGGGGCCCTTCGACCTGGCTTGCCGGGATCAGGCCAAAAACAGCTCTCTGACATCCCCCGAGGGGTCCTGTGCGAGAGGGCACTCTGCAAAGTTGCTGTCGTACAGGGTGTGGGACACAAATGCAAGTGTGCAGTAAACCAGATTCGGGGCCATCAGTGCCCCAGCAACAACATAACCCACAGTCGACGGTGGAATCGCGTGGCCCCGCAAGGAATTGGGCTTCCTCCTCTCTGGTTTCAGGCTGCATCACCCGAGAACCATCTCTGCCAAGTCCCTGCAGCTCAGCAGCTCCTGCGTTGTGCGTTTGCCCCCTGGTGGTCAGTGCGCATCATAGGGACCAGTCAGACATTTAGCATATTAGCCTTTTATATATATAAAAATATGCATTGTCAACACAGACAACAGGGTGTGAAGGCCTTGGGTGGGAACTGGGTGGAGAGGGACAATGGGTGGAAAAAAGGGGGACATCTCTAATACTCTCAACAATAAAGATTTTTAAAAATAAACAATAAAAACAAACCAATGGAAACAATAAATCAGGCCAATGGGACAAATGAAAAAATAAATTTTAAATCACACACAAAAAAATAAAGCTGCTTAAAAAAAAAAAAAAAGTAACGTCCAAGATTTTACTGCCTTTATTTTCTTCTAGGATTTTTATAGTGTCTAACACAGGGGTCCTCAAACTTTTTAAACAGGGGGCCAGTTCACTGTCCCTCAGACCGTTGGAAGGCCGGACTATAGTTAAAAAAAAACTATGAACAAATTCCTATACACACTGCACATATCTTATTTTGAAGTAAAAAAACAAAAGGGGAACAAATACAATATTTGTATTTGCATGTGGCCCGTGGGCCGTAGTTTGAGGACCCCTGGTCTAACACTTTAAGTGTTTAATTCATGTTAAATTTATTCTTGTGTATGGTGTAAGAAGGTGGTCTTAGTTTCATTTTTTTGCATGTATCTGTCCAGTTTTCCAACACCATTTAATGAAAAGACTGCCTTTCCCCATTGTATGTCTTTGCCTCCTTTATCAAATATTAATTGCCTATAAAGGCATGGGTTTATTTCTGGGTTACATTCTATTCCACTAATCTATATGCCTGTGTTTCTTTTTGACACAATTACAGATAGCCCCCATTCTCCTTCCCCTTTGCACACCTCCACCCAGACTCATCACCTCTCCCCCTTGCCTTCACCACTCTGCTGTGTGTCTAGGGGCTATGTATATATGTTCTCTGGCTATTGTCTAAACCTTCTTTTACTCAGTCCCTTTCCACCTGTCTCCTCTGACCTCTGTCAGTCTGTTTAATGTATACGTGCCTCTGGCTCTACTTTGTCCATCAGCTTATTTTGTTCATTAGATTCCTCACATTCCTCAAATAGGCTCTTTAACCCTTGCTCACTTTCTTCTCCTCTGGTACACCCCTATAAGTCTTCTTTTCTTTTTGCTGCTCTAATTGGGTATCTTCCTACATTGTCTTCCAAATGACTAATTTGATCCTCTGCTTCATGTAACCTACTTTTAATTTCTTCTAGTGTATTCTTCATGTCATATAAGGTTTTCTGCATATCCAACTGGTTCTTATTCAGAGTTTCTATGTCATTTTTCAGGGTGTTGTAGTTCCCACTAAGTTACTTGTATTTCTCATTAAGTTCCTGGAGATTACCTAATCTTTAAAATCAGTCCTCAAAATATCCTTCAAGATGGTTGAGACTTCTAAAGTTGTACTAAGAGCCCAACAAATCACACTGAGAACCAAATGATGGCATCAAGCCTGCAGTTTTTCAGCAAATTGAAAAACATATATAAATGAGTATGTTACCTACTGTGTTCTAGGTGGTGGGGATACAAAACAGACAAAGCAATGAACAAAACAGACAAAGCTATGTCCCCATAAAGCTAATATTTTAGTGGGTGAAAACAGGCACAAAAATTAAGTTATAAAGCAACTAGAAGATAAATGCTCTAGAAAAAAATAAAGCAGAAAAGAATATCCTGTGGACAAAGAAAGCTTCACTGAAAAGATATTCCAGTAAAAAGATGGGATATTTCAAAATTTGCTTATTCAAAATAGTTTCTAAGCATGACAACACTTTAAGCATAACACTGAAAATATTAAAAAGAGATATCTACTTAGACTCACAAATAAAAATTTAATATCAATAACTGGGTACAATTATTTTGCCAAGCAAATATAGTATGAACTATACTAAAACGGGGCCAGAAAGCTCTGAACACTAACTCTTCAGTGTGTCCTATCTGACATTCCTCTGTAGGTCTGACTTTTCTTTTTGTGGTGGGAATGGCCACTGACAAGTATGCGTGAACAAAGCTTAAGGCGACTGTGGATGGTGATATTGCCAAATACTGCACCCTTTTCGGTAGGAAGATAATGATGGTGGCTTATCTCTTGCTCTCCCTTGCTCTCCTAAGGGTGAAGGTGGGGGGTAGTGTCAGACTTCACCTACAATCAACTGGAAATCGTGTTGTTTCTTTAAAGATTTTTGATGGAACTGTTTCTAAAATGTATGTTTTCTAGCACTGAAAGACATTTAACCATTTTTACGATTCAAGGTCATTATTTCAAACACAAATATGTATTTCAGTCACACCATTAAACATATAAGTTAAGTACTTTCTCAGCAGGGTTTCTTACAACATAAGAGTCACTTTATGATAATCTTTGGTGGTGCCTGGCCAGTGTGGTTCAGTGGTCCAGCATCGACCTATGAATCAGGAGGTCAGGGTTCGGTCCTAGTAGGTGTGCAGGAGGCAGCCACAATCAATGATTCTCTCTCATCATTGCTGTTCCTATCTCTTTCTCCCTCTTCCTTCTTCTCTGAAATCAATAAAAATATATTTTAAAAAATAATCTATGGCCCAACCGGCGTGGCTCAGTGGTTGAGCATCGGCCTAAGAATCAGGAAAGTCATGATTCGATTACCTGTTGGGGCACATGCCTGGGTTGCGGGCTCAATTCCCAGTATGGAGCGTGCAGGAGGCAGCCCATTGATGATTCTCTCTCATCATCGATATTTCTATCTCTCTCTCTCTCTCTCCCTTCTTCTCTGAAATCAATAAAAAATCTATGGTGGCAAGTATGCTACAGAGGATTTTTGTATGATTAGTGTATTATAAATAAGGACCCAGATTTCCAACTCAAAACAGGGTCCTTTCTAAGTATATAAATTAGAATTTATCTTAGGAGACTAACAAATTTCCTCCCGAGGTAATCTACAGTACGTATTAGAAAAGTAAGTTAGTTTTTTGCTGCACAGTCCCTTGGTTAACAATAGTGGTTTGATCTGGTACCAGGAGGCTCAGGAAAATCTTAACAGAACATATATGTGGCATATGAAAAACTATCAATTCCCTGATAGAAGGCCACTGACAATTGCAAAAGCTGAATTACATAAATAATAAAACACGCAACTCATCTTTTGAATACTCTAGCTGTAGCCATACTGTGTCATAAATAAATTCAGACAATCATTACTGGTTTGTAAAATGGTAACTAGCACAAGCTGCATCATAAAGTTATGGTGGGATATTTGTGTTTCCCCATCTGATCAAGTTCACTTAACAATATAAACAAAATGCAAGGAAATACAGTTTAACCTCAGTTTTGACACTGGTACAGATGAAACTTAAGTGAAAAGAATGGTGCATATCTGACAACTCCCACCTATAAAAAGTATATGTGAACACATTCATATTCTCAACATTTACCTTTCTATTTAGCAGTTCTGAAAAATCCTATATAATAAAAGGCTAATATGGAAATTGTCCCCTCAACCGGGAGTTCAACTGGGGAGTTCAAGCAGGGGACAGGGCCGGCCAGCCACCTGCAGCCTCACCCCCTGGTCAGCCCAGCCCGATCCAGACCCCACGTGTTCATGAATTCGTGCACCGGGCCTCTAGTAAGTATATAAGTGCTATGAACTAGAATAAAATAAAAGAATGCCCTCTAGTGGAAACAAATGTTTAAAAAGTCACTGAAATAATATATTAAGTGATTTTTCTTTCTTAATTTTCTAAAATGAAACTAAAAGATTTACTTATTTATCATTTTTAAAAGAGGAAAAACCCAAAGGTTACTGTAGCTTTTTCTTTTGATTTAAAAGATTTTTTAGATACGGAATAAAGGGCAAGCTGTCAAAAAAAACCAAAAAAGAACAGGAAGTCAATCCCACCTGGAATTTGAAGGCCTGGGATTATATGGTATTTGCCACTGACAATTTATTTTGACTTCTAGATGTCTGTAATTTGGGGAGAAGGCCCTGTTTTGTGAAATATCTAAGTATTATCTTTTTAAGGGCTATGCACCTCTAATAATTGTGACTTTAAAAAAGTGTGTGTACATATATTATACTATGTGCTATACAATAATTTAATATTGAGAACTGCACAGAGAATTATGCCACTCAAATAACTTTACAATGATAAAGGATAATTCCGAAAAAGAGGCTCTTTGCATTTAGGTGGTTGAAAAATCATGCAACCCTTTGAAAAGGATCTTAGATGAACAGAGAAGCAATTAAAGGAACTATTATAATTCTAGTCAATTTGGCTCAATGGATAGAACTTCGGACTGAAGGATCCTGGGTTCAATTCCGGTCAAGGGCATATGCCTGGGTTGCAGGATCGATAACCATTAGGGGGTGTGCAGGAGGCAACTGATCAATCTCTTTCATCTTTGATGTTTCTATTTCTCTCTCCCTCTCCCTTCCTCTCTAAAATCAATAAAAATATATTTTAAGTCCTAACCTGGTGTGCAGACTGAAGGGTACCAGGTTCGATTCTGGTCAAGGGCATGTATGTATCTTGGTTGCAGGTTCCACCAGCTGCCCTGGTTGGGGTGCTTGCAGGAGGCAACCAATCGATGTGTCTCTCTTACATCAATGTTTCTCTCTCTCTCTCTGTCTCTCCCTCTCCCTTCCACTCTCTCTAAAAATCAATGGAAAATATCCTCAGGTGAGAATTAACAACAACAACAACAAAAAATATATATATTGTTTTTTAAAAAATACTTCTTTTTTAAAAAAGGAACTATTATATATTATAACTCAATAAAAAGCATAAGAAGCCAGAAATAAATGATGGTCAAAGGATATTTCTAGAAGCAAAATTGCTGGAGTAAGAAATCTAGGACAAATTTTATAATGTTTCACAAGATGGGAGCTTAGATCAATAGCAGTAGAGAGCCCCTTCCCCAGCTCTGTTAAAGAATCACAGGGAAATACAATCATGCCTTGAAGTAACTCAACAAGCCATTTTTTTAAAAAGACTCTACTTAATTATTTTTAGAATTGAAATACATACACAGGTATTAAATGTACATGTAACTCTACACATTTTGGGTTTTTTTTGTTAACCCTCACCTGAGAATATTTCTCCACTAATTTTTAAGGGACAGTGGAAGGGAGGGGGAGAGACAAAGAGAAAGAAACATCACTGTGAGAGAGAGACATCAATTGATTGCCTCCTGCAGGAGCCCTGACCAGGGCCGGGGACCAAGCCTGCAGCTGAGGTACATGCCCTTGACCAGAATCGGGTTGACACTCTATCCACTGCACCAAATCAGGTAGGGCTATACATGTTTATATTTTAAAATCTATGCCATGTGGTTAAGAGAGACCCCCAAGATGAGAGAAAATTAAATTCGGTAGAGATATCTATACAAACATATTATTCAAGAAAAGGCCTATAATTTAAGAAATTCAGGGAGAGAAAGAAAAATGAGAAAAAGGGTATGCAATAGCTAGGGGAGGACAAAACCCAGAAGAAAGAGAACTGAGTAGCCGAGAGGAACATCAGAGTAGGGCAAAGCCTGGAGACACTTGGTAAGCAGGTTTTGTGGTATGTGTGGTCTTTACAATTAGCAGTTCTACTTGCCCGAAACTCTTACACATTTACCTGGCAATTTAAAACTAATTTCTCTGTACTGGATCTCAGCTTTTTCACTCTCACTTTATTGTTTTCAGGTGGAATTCTACAAGTTTTGTGATATGTAACAATACAGAGCATCCATCTATCCCAGCCGTGGGCAAACTACGGCCCACGGGCCGAATCCGGCCCGTTTGAAATGAATAAACCTAAAAAAAAAAAAAAAAGACCGTACCCTTTTATGTAATGATGTTTACTTTGAATTTATATTAGTTCACACAAACACTCCATCCATGCTTTTGTTCTGGCCCTCCGGTCCAGTTTAAGAACCCATTGTGGCCCTCGAGTCAAAAAGTTTGCTCACCCCTGATCTATCCTTTCATTACTTATTAAATATCTCTACTATGTGCCAGGATATAGCAGTGAACAAAATTGTTTTCTGGGGATAAAGCAATGAGTGAAAATCTTTGCTACATAGATCTAATACTTTAGCTATATTAATAACAACTTCCATCAGTATTCATTGTGTGCCAGATAAGTTATATATATATTACTTTATTAATCTTGGCAACAAGTCATGAGGTAGTTTGGAAAGCGTGATAAAACTTTTTTCCTGGATATGGATGATCCAAAGTCAGTTTAAATCTGTCCAACAAAATACATAAAAAGGCAGGGTTGGACATTATATTTAGTGAGTTCCTTATGCATTTTGTCAACGAGGGAAGTTTAATTAATCTCTAAAAGTTTTCAGTGTAAAGAAAGTTGGTGCATTTCAGAACAACTGGTTTGCTTGGTTGTGAAGAACTGGTCTATGCTCTTATTTTGTAGAAATGCATCTCTGACCTGGAAACAGAACCTGTCTTAGTAACAATGGACTTGCTCATTAGCAAGCTTAGCAACAGCTTTTCAGAGCCTCTTATCTGGAAATAGAGAAGCTTCTATATTACTCAATCTAATAATCAGCCATGATTAGAGTTGATCTGACTAACACATAAAATGAAGGAAGAGGAGGTATGTAAGGAGTGCCTGGAACAAAATAAGAATTAAACGAATGAATGAATGAACGAAGTGAATGGAAAGGGAAGGGGACATTTTCCTAGAGTATTTACTGTAAGTAGGTACAGGCACTTCACTGTAATATCTAAGGTAGTTGATGTCTTATGTATTAACTTTATTTCAGGATAATCAACAGTGTGTTAAAATATTTGTTACAAAAAAAATTTGTTACAAAAATAAACGAGGCACTGGATCTGATCAGGTTGAGAATCACTAATTTAGTGGATCTTTATCAGCATTTCTTGAAAACGGAACAGAATTGAAAATTATCAGAGTAGATGGCAAATCATTAGGATACTGCTTCACCAAACTTCTGTCCCCATTATGTGTCTTTTCTAGATGCTATAAAATGTATTTCTTGCTTTAAGTCAACGCCAAATAAATTTGCAAGCCACTGTTAAAGTACTCCCCCAATAACTAGACATACCATTGGTCAACAATTCTCCTACAAGGTCCCTCATACTCTCTTCTCCTTCTCTCCTGGGCTCTCAGTCTTACCCTGTGATCTATTTCCCACACTCATGTCCTCTTCTTCTCTTTAAAGCATATGCTTTCACCACCCACTTCCCACATATGTATGCCTTCAAGACATTCCCTGAATTTTACCTTTTCTGTCTTAAAAGCAAGCAAATAAGCAAAAAGCTATGAGCATGGCACTTAAACCCCAAAACGTGGTCTGTTAAGGCATGATGAAATCCAGAATGCATAAAGGAAAGGCAGAGATATGCTGACAATAACACAAAAATCTTTTGGAGAAGCCAAGACACCATATACAAAGAAAATGCGACTGGGGAAAAAACTCCTACAATATAAAAAAAAGGTTAAGACGGGAAACAATCAGGAGGAAACATGCAATTCTTTTTTTTTTTTTTTTTAATATATTTTTTTGATTTTTTACAGAGAGGAAGGGAGAGAGAGAGAGAGTTAGAAACATCGATGAGAGAGAAACATCGATCAGCTGCCTCCTGCACATCTCCTACTGGGGATGTGCCCGCAACCCAGGTACATGCCCTTGACCGGAATCGAACCTGGGACCCTTCAGTCCGCAGGCCGACGCTCTATCCACTGAGCCAAACCAGTTTCGGCAGGAAACATGCAATTCTATGAGGCAAAAAGTGAGTGCAACAAAAAAATTACATAAAAATGAAGCCACATAATTATGACCCAGCAAATCTCATTTCCAGATATAAATTATCTCATGAATTTAAATGAATTTTAGAGTCTCTTAGGTTTTCCAGGTATAAAGTATTGTTTTTAGCTCCTATTTTCAAATGTCTATTTATAGTGACTATTTGATTTCCTAAAAAGGGTGACATTACTTCTGAGAAGGCCTTTTGAAAATTTTTGTTGTCACAATGACTGGCTGTCACCTTGACATTTGTGAGGTCAATGCCAGGGACTCTAGAAATATGCAGTGTGATTAAAAATATTACACAATGAAGAACTGTCCCCCACCTTTTCCATGACTTCCAAATGTCCCAACAGAAAAACCTGTTTGTAGTTATTTGAACTTAGAAGCTAACTCAATTTTACATAGAGGTACTAAGTCCTTTTGCATGATTTTAACGCACACTGAAATCACCAATAATACATTTGTCTGGGTAAATTGTTTAGAACTTGACATCATTGTTCAGAAAAAAACAGCATGGATGGCAACAATGTTTGAGGTATCTGAACTGCCAACACAACTTGTCTGTTATGGATTTGCATTTGGACCTGTCACACTCATAGTGATTCTGTATATAGGCACAAGTATCTTCATTATTTCTTCTAATATAATTATGCCTGAACATTCACATCTAAAGACATGTTGTTATATTCTATACTAGAGGCCCGGTGCACAAACATTTGTGCACTCGGTGCACTCAGGGGGGTCCCTCAGCCTGGCCTGTGCCCTCTCACAGTCTGGGACCCCTTGGGGGATGACCACCTGCTGGTTTAGGCCCACTCCCTGGGGAATTGGGCCTAAGCTGGCAGTCAGGTATCACTCTGGGAGCCCGGGAGCCCTCAGGGGATGTCCACTTACCAGTGGGGAGCAGGCCTAAGCTGCAGTCTGACATCGTTAGCGCTGCTGAGGCGGCGGGAGAGGTTCCTACCACCACCGCTGTACTGGCAGCTGTCAGCCTGGCTTGTGGCTGAGCAGAGCTCCCCCTGTGGGAGCGCACTGACCACCAGGGAGCAGCTCCTGCATTGA
The DNA here is from genome assembly GCF_014108235.1 of Myotis myotis. Classification (NCBI taxonomy): domain Eukaryota; kingdom Metazoa; phylum Chordata; class Mammalia; order Chiroptera; family Vespertilionidae; genus Myotis; species Myotis myotis. The sequence goes on from NW_023416318.1 coordinate 1,748,434, forward strand.
GTGTCTGCCCCCTGGTGGTCAGTGTGTGTCATAGTGACCAGTCATTCCCAGTCGTTCTGCTGTTAGGGTCAGTTTGCATATTACCCTTTTATTATATAGGATTGTTTCATTTTTATGTTTCCTTTTCCTTTATGTTAAAGCATCATAGTGATTTCTTTAAAATATATGAATAAGAGTTCTTTACAAAAAAATTCCAATGAATAAACACAGAAAAAATTATAACAGTTGGGAAATCAACATCTTGTAACCACCATGAAACAACAGATCTAGGCAGCTTACATCAGTGACTGCCAAAGGAGGAACAGGCTGACATTAGAACCGACTGAGACAACCAGACATTATGGGCCTCTCAATGTGATATGGTAAAGAAGATTATAAAAAATTCTTACCAAAACAAACATCTGAATCAAGCTTCTAGAACTGAGTAGCACTTAAAAGATATATGGGGAATGAAAGGGCATGTTAAAATGGCATCATAAAAATGCAGGCCAGAATGGTGGAAATAGTATCAAAGAAATAATCCAGTTTCTTCAACAAATAAATTAACTTTTAAAAGTGGGAGGGCTGTTACAAATTAATATATTCTAAAGGACATGCCAACCAAATGGAATGTGTAGACCTTGTTTGGATCCTGATTTTAACAAACTAACTTTAAGAAGACATTTTTTGAGATAATTAGGAAATTGAACTAGACATTAGATAATAAAAAATTAATGTTAATTTTGTGAGGTGTGATAATGATATTGTGGCTAGACACACACACAGGGTAAAATAATATGCAGGTCTGGGATTTGCTTTAAAATATTCAAACCCCTAAAAGGAAGGCGGCATATAATTGATATTAAAATGATAAATGTTGATGTACTGAAAATAGGTAATAGGACAGGGAGAATATTAATAACTGTGTTAATCTCAGTTAATTTTTTAAAAACGTATTTTTGTTGATTTCAGAGAGAGGAAGGGAGAGAAAGAGAGATAGAAACATCAATGAGAGAGCAGCATTGATCAGCTGCCTTCTGCACTCCCCCTATTGGAGATCTAGTTGTGACTTCCTGGTTCATGGACCGACACTCAACCACTAAACCACATTGGCTGGGCAATCTCAGCTAATTTTTAAAAGAAAATCTTAGAACAGGTTAATAAAGAGATACAGAATCATCTCCTCACGCCTCTCTTTACTCTAGGTTACCACTAACTTGTGGATCAACACTCTCTCTGAGCTACCCAATCAGTGATGAATTTCTCTTACATCACCATCCAATACATTTATCCTGTCCACAGGACATTAATAATCTTTGTCTGATATACCCTAATAAAAGAAAGATACATGTTGATATACCAAATTAGGAACCCAATAAAAAAAGTTAAGATTGGTATGCTTGGTTTTAGTATATCATCTATGGATCCTAATTCACTGTTACCTTTCATGGGCCTTTCTCCTTAGCAAAAATGTTGTCCCCCCCCCCCCCCCCTCTCAAATTCTCCCATATGTTTTCCTAGATTGGCCACCTTATTACATACTGGTTTCTGCCCACTCCATTGGTCTGGAATGTCTATCTACTTCTGTTCTATCCAGGCAAGTCCCTTTTCCACAAACGCCTTTTCCTCAGTGCCCTTGCCTTCATCTGAACACTTAGATGCTTGGCATATCAGACAAGGAAGAGACTATGCATAGCTTTCAGTGTCCAATAATTTTAAGTAGGTAAGCCTTTTAGTATCTCCTGTATTTTTATAATTCCTTCCAAGCCATTAGAATACAAATTCCTTGAGGTTAAGGATCATATCTTATGTAAGGAAATATAGCTTGTAATTGTTAGCATGTAAATTATATGCAAAGTATTTGGAAGTACAGTAAACAGTTGTTTTTCTATATCCAAGATGAGAATAATAAAGTTGGCTCAAACTATATGCCAGGCATTATTCTAAACATTTTATATACTAGAGGCCTGTTGCAGGAAGATTCCTGCAAGAATAGGGCTTACTGCGGCCGGAGCGAAGCAAAGAAGGGAGCGAAACCTGCTGAGGGGGGCTTCGCTCCCGCCTCCGCTGCCCCGCTTGCTTCCCTCCCGCCTCCACAGCCTCGTTCCCTTCTGCAGCGCTTGGCTTCCTTCTACGTTGTCTTCAGTCTTTGCGCTGCGCCTGCATATGCAAATTAACCGCCATCTTTGTTGGGTTAATTTGCATACTCATCTGATTGGCTGGTGGCACAGTAGCGTGACATCAATTTGCATGTTTCTCTTTCATTAGTGTAGATAACTAGAGGCCTAGTGCACGATTAAATTGTGCGCGTGTAGGGTGCCCTAGGCCTAGCCTGCCATCAAGGCCATGTCCGCCGCCCCATGACACCTTGCACGCTCCGTGGACACTGCCAGCGCCCCACCCCACAACGCCTCGCGGGCGCCCCGCCTGCCACGAGAGCCGCTGCTTGTTTGGTTGTGACGCTGTTATGGAGTCACGACCACAGGCCTTTTATGATACAGACTAGTGGCCCGAGCACGAAATTAGTGCAAGGGGGAGGGGGTGTTCCTCAGCCTGGCCTGCACCCTCTCCAATCTGGGACCCCTCGAAAGATGTCCTACTGCCGGTTTACAGGGATCAAGCCTAAACTGGCAGTTGGACATCCCTCTCGCAATCTGGGACTGCTGGCTCCTAACCACTCACCTGCCTGCCTGCCTGATTGCCCGTAACCACTCTGCCTGCTGGCCTGCTTGCCCCCAAATGCCCCCCCACCAGCCTGATCACCCCCAACTGCACCCCCGCTGGCCTGCTAGCCCCTACCTTCCCTCCCCTCCCCACTGGCCTGCTCGCCCCCAACTGCCCCCTTGCTGACCTGCTCACTCCAAACTGCCCCCCCCCCCCGCTGTCCTGATCACCTCCAACTGACCCCCACTGATGGCCTGCTTGCCCCAACTCCCCCCTTGCTGGTCTGCTTACCCCCCAACAGCCCTGCCCCCCACCAGGCTGATCACCCACAACTGCCCTCCCCTTTGGGCTCTAACCGTCTCTATCTCGGCCCCGCCACCATGGCTTTGTCCAGAAGAACATCTGGAAGGTCTCCTGGAAGGTATCCCAGTCTAATTAGCATATTACCCTTTTATTAGTATAGGTAGAGGCCTGGTGCATGGGCAGGAGCTGGCTGGTTTGCCCTGAAGGGTGTCCCGGATCAGGGTGGAGGTTTCCTTGGGGCCTGGGGTGGCCTGGGCAAGGGGCCTGTGGTGGTTTGCAGGCTGGCCACGCCCCCATGGGGTGAGGGTCCCCACTGGGGGGCGTGGCCAGCCTGGGTGAGGGGCTGAGAGCTGTTTTCAGGCTGGCCACACCCCTTCAGGGAGGAGGGTCCCCCCTGGGGTGCCTGGCCAGCCTGGGTGAGGAGCTGATGGCTGTTTGCAGGCTGGCCACCCAGGCTCCCAGACCCTCCTTGAACGGAGGCCAAAGTGGCTGGAAGCAGGTATCTGGGATTTATTTAGCTTCTATAATTGAAACTTTGTAGTCTTGAACAGAGCTCAGGGCCAGCCAGGGCAGGCGGGAAGCTTGGCTTCCTCCATCGCCAGGGGCAACCCAAGCCTCCTATTTGCTCCAGCTCCGTGGCCGCAGCCATCTTGGTTGGGTTTATTTGCATGCTTGGTCCTGACTGGCTGATGGGCGTGGCTTGTAAGTGTAGAGGAGGTACAGTCAATTTGCATGTTTCTTTTATTAGGTAAGATAACCATCAAATACAACCACCCTGAGGTTACTAAGCATTATGCCTATTTTGTGAAATGATGCATAGGGAGAGAAACAATTTACCAGATGTTACAGTTAGTAAGTAACCAAGGTGAGGTTTGAACCCACGCAGTCTAGCTCCAAAATCCCATTCCCAAATTAACTGCTCAGCAACTCAGAAAAAAGTTGAGCAAACAGGCAAATTTTACCTGCTGCAAAAGTCTAGCCTTAGAGTATCTATAAACTAATAAACTCTCCCTGAGCCTGCAGTGTTGGGTCACTTCAGCCCAAAATTATACACAGTAGAAAATAGGCTGGAGTAAAAGCCATGGGATTTGGCCTGGCCAGCATAGCTCAGTGGTTGAGCATCAACCTATGAACCAGGAGAGGTCACATTTCAATTCCCAGTCAGGGCACATACCCAGGTGTGGGCTACATCCCCAGTAGGGGGTTTACAGGAGAGGATTCTCTCTCATCATTGACGTTTCTGTCTCTCTCTCTTTCTCTCCCTTTTCATATTTAAAAAAATATATATATAAAAAAAAGCCATTGGGCCCTAGCTGGTTTGGCTCAGTGGATAGAGCATTGGCCTGCGGACTAAAGGGTCCCAGGTTTGATTCCAGCTGGGGGCATATGCTTGGGTTATGGGCTCAATTCCCCCTAGTAGAGGGGTACAGGAGACAGCCAACCAATGATACTCTCTCATCATTGATGTTTCTATCTCCCTATATCCCTTCCTCTCTGAAATCAATAAAAAAAATATGTATTTTTAAAAAAGCCATTGGATCTGAATTCTAGTCCTGACACTGATCTCAAGTAATATGACTGATCAGCCTTTCCAGACCACAATTTTATTTGGAAAAAAGGAAGAAGGCTGATTTTCTTCTAGACCAAAAGGTCTATTATCCTATCTTCCTCTTGATTTTATTGGTGAGAATAAAACTAAAATGAGCTGATTCATTATCAGGCTGCCAGAATGGCCTAATTCTCACAGCGAGCTCTGCTGGTCGGTACCTCTATCCCGGCAGCACTGGCACAGGAGCCACACTGGGCTTTCTACATCTGTGAGCTCTCTTTTCTGCTATTTTGGTAAAAAGACAAGACCCCCCCCCCCCCCAAGACATTTACCTACTAAATTATTTGGGGAACTCAAGCACAATCAACTAGAGAAAGAGCAACATAATCACATCAAGTCTAGATCCCTGATATTCAACCAACCAAATTCTAGTTTATTCATCCATATGGCGTATACATCTCCACTTGAACATCTGACATCCCTAACCTGTTAGTCTGAAACAGAACTCTTGATCTCCACGCCCCCCAAATGCTCTGCCCCTCCTCCTGCCTTCCCCATCTCAGTAAGTGGTCTTCTTCTCACCTACTTACTTTCACCTACACTATAATATCAAGTCCTGCTAGCTCTACATTCAAAGAATTAAATTAAAATGCCTCTCACCATGGCCTGTAATGGCCCATTTAATCTGGACCCAGTCTTTCCCTACCTCATCTTCCCTACTTCTCTTTGCCTCATCAGCTCCAACCACTCCATTCCTCAGAGAACCTTTTTTCTCACCCAGGCCTTGTATACTTGATGAAGTCTCTGCTTGAGAGTAGTCACCTTCTCTGCAAGATCTTCCTGACCATCCTCTTAAAAAGCCACACAGACCATTCCTTCTCCTTCTATCTATTCAATCCTTATTCCCTGCTTTATTTTCTTCAGAATTTTACCACTAGCCAACATTATATTATGTTTCTTTTCTGTTCTCCCCTCCCCCATTAAAATGTAAGTTCTACAGTAAGAACTTCCTCTTACTCTTTTTCATTACTCTATCCCCAGTTTCAACAATAGTGCCTGGCACAGTGTTTGTTGAATGAATAAATTTTCCTATCCTCTTGTTATCTGCCCAACCCTACATGAAATAACTGCTAGAGATGCCTTAGCTATAGATATCTCCTTCCCTTCCCAGCTAAATCTTTAGGTAGTGTTTCCAATCTCTCATGTTCATTCAGGAATTAACACACTGAAATCTGGGCTCTAGTCCACTCCTTTGAAAGTGCTCATTAGGTTCCACCTTCCTGATTTCAACAGCCCCAGCCAATGAACACTTCATTCCTTATCTTCTTGACCTTTCTGCAGAAAAACTGACAATATCCTCCTTCCGGCAAATCACCTTCCTAAACTTCAAAGCAATACTCTCTCCTGGTTCTCCTCCTACTCTCCAGGCTGTCCCCATTCAGTCAGTGCCCTGCTCCTTTAATGTTGTGTTCCCAAGGGTTTAAAGATCAGTCTCCTCTTCTCAATCCACATGTTCTCACCATCACTGAGCAATCAATTTTACTACTATAGATTCATCTTCTTAGCTCAGACATTTTCCTCCTAAATTCCAGACCCACATATTCAACTGCCACTGGACATCTCTACCTGGATGTCCCATAGATACCTCAAATCCAACATGTTGAAAATGGAAAGTCACTTCTCTTTTCCCTGCTTCCTACCCTTAATACATGCTTCTCTGCCCTAGATAAACATCTTGATAAATGGCAGTGACCAAGCAATCAAGCCAAAACCCTAAGTTTTCCTAGACATTGTTTTCCTCAATCCCTATGCCTCATCAGTCACCAAATATATCTCCTATTTGTACCCACTACAGCAACTGTCTTATCTTATGCTCATTTACCTGTCCCCCCTCCTCCTTGTAAGTCCATCCTTCAGATGCCAAATTTCCCATGGCCTCCACTCAAAGGACACTCTTTCTGTTCATGGAATACCCTCCCCCCGACACCACCTAGCCAGCAATCTATCGACTCCAAGCTCAAATGCATGACTTCTTTTAGGATGCCTTCATGAATTCACCCATGAAACTGAGAAGCCTCCCACATCTATTCTTTCACTATACCTTTTAAGTATAAACTTCTTATAGTTCTTATTTCACTGTATTATAATCAACTGTCTCATCTCAGAGGGTTGGAACCCTCTTTGTTTTTTGACTCCAGTCTCCAACACAATGTCTCCACACAGAAAAGGTATTCACTATATAGTAAGTGAAAGATTAAAGCAGGGGTCAACAAACCATGGCCCACCACCTGTTTTTGAACAGCCTACTAGCTAAGAATACTTTTTAGAAAAGGAAATTCTAAAGAATAATATTCGGTAAGGCCTGAAAATTACATGTAATTCAAATTTCAGTGCCCATAAACAAAGGTTTATTGGATCATAGCCATCCATACTCACCTGTGTATGTTTAGTCTTATGGCAGCTTTCATGCCACAACAGTGAGTGGAAGAGTTGCAACAGAGACCATATGGCCCACAAAACCGTGAGTGCTATCTAGCTCTGCACAGAAGAAATGTGCTGACCTTTGTATGAAATATAAGTGAACATGGGCTTTGGTTTTTGAAAGAATTAATTCAATTCATGGTTTTACCATTTACTATTTTTATGACCTAGGACAAATAACCTAACCTCTGAGACCCAATTTTTTATTTTGTAAAATGGGAAAACATCTTGCTGTGTTGTTTTAAAATTTTACTAAGCCCTTTGAGGACCCTTGCTGTAGAAACCAGTCTATAAAGGGCCAGGTACATAGTATGGCCAGGGTCTGAATCACCGCTGTATCACAGATCATGTGACTTTTGGCAAGGTACTTAATTTCTCAGTGCATCAACTTCCTCATTTGTAAAACTGGGATAATAATATGTATCTCAAAGGACAGTTGCAAGAATGAAATGAGTTGGCACATGTGAAATGCTGAACATTTAATGCCTGTCGGGTAGTAAGCACTCAATATATAGTACTACTAGAGGCCTGGTGCACAAAATTAGTGCACAGGTAGAGTTCCTAGGCCTGGCCGGCGATCAGGGCCAATTGGGGCCTTCTGGCTGCTGGCCAAGCCTCCCTTCCCCGGCTGCTGGCCGGGACCTTCCTTCGTTCCATACCGCCCCCTGGTAATCAGTGCACGTCATAGCTAGCGATCGATCTCCCAGTTGAACTCCAGTGGAAACAATTCGCATATTAGGCATATACACACACACACACACACACACACACACACACACACACACACACACTAGAGGCCCGGTGCACAAAAATTTGTGCGCTTGGCGGGGGGGGGGGGGTGCCCTCAGCCCAGCCTGCACCCATTCACAGTCCAGGACTCCTTGGGGATGTCCACATGTCGACTTAAGCCCACTCCCCAGGGGATCAGGCCTAAGCTTGCAGTCAGACATCCTTCTAGCAGCCAGGGAGCCCTCGGGGATGTCTGACTAAAGGCTTAGGCCCCCAAGGGATCAGGTCTAAACTGTTAGTTGGACATTCTTAGTGCTGCCACGGAGGTGGGAGAGGCTCCTGCCACCACCACTGCGCTGGCCTGCCATGAGCCAGCTTTTGGCTGAGTGGCACTCCCCATATGGAAGTGCACTGACCACCAGGGGGCAGCTCCTGCATTGAGAATCTGCCCCCTGGTGGCCAGTGCACATCATAGCAACCAGTCATTCTGCCATTCAGTCAATGTGCATATTAGCCTTTTATTATTATTATATAGGATGTCCCTATTTCCCCCCTTTTACCCCCTCTACCCAGCTCTTGCCCCCCACTTCTCTCTGGACATCACCATACTGTTGTCTGTGTCCATGGGTTGTGCATATATTTTCTTTGGCTAATCCCTTCTTTAAATTCACTTCTTTAAATTTTTATTTTCAGATAAGTGCTTATAACTGCACTATTATATATTTTCTATTATATCATTTAGAATTAAGATATTTTTTAATTGAACCCTTGTAAATTTTAGCACAATTTAATAAATTATGCTAGAAGCAATTAGGAGATTTTTCATGTAATGCAGATACATTTCAATTATTATTTTATTAATTTTTAATTTTTTAATATTTTAATTTGAAATATCATCATACATGTAAAAACACTATAAAATACTACAGCATATTATATGTACCCTTCACCCAATTTCTTAGGTGTTAATAATTTAAACATAACCATTATACAACTAACAGAATTTGGAATATATTTTTCTTATAATCTCTTTAATGTTACTTAGTCCATTTACTTTGTTTTTGTTAATCTTCACCCAAGGATATTTTCCCATTGAATTTTAGAGAGAGTGAAGGCAAAGGGAGAGACACATTGATTGGTTGCCTCCTGCACATGCTTTGATAGGGACTGGGGATCAAGCCAGCGACTGAGGTACATGCCCTTGACTGGAATCGAACCTGGGACCCTTCAGTCCACGGGCTAATGCTCTATCCACTGAGAAAAACAGGCTGCAGCTTAATTCATTTACTTTTAATCTATATGTGTCTTTATATTTAAAGTGGGTTTTGTTTTTGATTCACCCTCATAATCTGTCCTTTAATTGGTGCATTTATGCCACTGACTTTCAGAGTGCTTACTGTTAGAGTTACTACCATATGAGGTGGCTTCTGGGTCTTCTGGGTCCCACCCTGCCTTGCCTTTTTTTTTCTCTTTTTTTCTAAGACATTTCAATTTATTTAAAAGAAGCCAATATACAGGATATAAAGGGTATGATATTTATAACAGTACAGTAAATAGGTTGGTTTCCCGGTAGGATCCGTAGTCTTTCAGTGAGTATTAACCCTCCTTCCCCTTGATGCTCGACCCAGCTGGCAGACAAACAGCAACAGTGGGGTGGGATGGGACTGCAGGATAGAAAGTCTCCCTGAAGGGATTAAAAATCATGTAGATGCTAACATGTCTTGGGGGTGAGGGGTGCCTCTGCCTCATTTCTTTGAGGGCTTGGCAGCAGGAATGCTGAGGGATTTGCCCCAAACTAACACACGGCCCACCCTGAGCCTGTAAATGTTTCACCCATGGAATATTCCCTTCCCGAGAGAATCAGCCCTAATCCCTCAGCCAGGGCCTGGAGGAACAGCCCAGGCCGTGGGCACAGCCAGGACTGCGGACATTTCATGGCCTTTCCACTCCCACTCCAGTTGCTTAACAACTCTGCACTGCTCCCCTCGCCAACCTCCTGGTGGCCAGTGCACATCATCAGGACACCGTGCACAGGAGGGGACACTGGTTTTCCCATGCACATTGGGAACTGGCTGTTTCTGTTTTCTGGAGTAAAAAGGTTCCTGTGGGTGGGGTAACGTCTCTGCTTGGCAGGAAGTTCTGAAACAGAGCCACTGACCACACCCACCTTCTCTGAGAATGGAGTAGCTCCTGCCCTCAGAGCTCATCTCTCCAGCAGAACTGAAGGGAAGACCATGTGTACCCTTCTGTCCCTCACCCTTCACATGCTCAGAACCATCAGCGTCTTTCTTCCTAATTCCTATCACTGTATTTCATTAGTTCCATACTGTTTTACTAATCCTGAATCTAAACAGATTGGTTCAAAAGGAGATCCTTCTATTTTTAAAGAAGCTGGGGCTTCTGGTGTGGGGCCTTGCCTTGCAGCGCTGGACCCGCTGATGGGAGGTTCCCAGGCTGTAAGGCAAGACCCACTGCTGGGGCTTTTGGGGGCGGGCCTTGCCTTGCAGCGCTGGACCTGCTGATGGGAGGTTCCCAGGCTGTAAGGCAAGACCCACTGCTGGGGCTTTTGGGGGCGGGCCTTGCCTTGCAGCCCCAGACCTGCTGATGGGCGGTTCCCCGGCCGCAAGGCAAGACCTGCTGCTGGAGCTTCTGGGGGCGGGCCTTGCCTTGCACCCCGGATCTGCTGATGGGTGGTTCCCAGGCCTCAAAGCAAGACCTACTGCTGGGGCTTCAGGAGGCGGGCCTTGCGGGCCGGGGAGCTTAGCTAAGAACCCCCTCCCCCTCCTTTGCTCGCCTCGCCTGCCTTCACTCGCTGCTCCTGTCCCGGGATAGCTGGCTTCACTCCATCGCTTGGCGCCTACATATGCAAATTAACCACCATCTTTGTTGGCAGTTAATTTACATATCGCCCTGATTAGCCAATGGTAAGCGTATCGGAGGTACGGTTAATTACCCTATTTGTCTTTTATTAGATAGCGCGCGCGCACACACACACTGAGTGGCCAGATTATGATCACCTGACGTTTGTAGGCAAATTAGCTATAATTTCGCACTGAAGTTGCTAGAGGGCCAGACCATTATAAACAGGGAAGCAGGTTGTTTACCACAACAGTAGAAGTGATTTTTTCCTGAAGATATGGGTAAACAACGCGATTTAACAGCCTTTGAATGTGGGAGATACACACACACACACACACACACACACACACACACACATTGAGTAGCCAAATTAGTAATGACCACCCCATCAGTACTTCACTGGGCCACCTTTTGCCTTCAATATTACGGCGATTCTTCTTGGCATTGACTCCATGAGATGTGGAAAGGTGATGCGAGGAATCTGACACCATGCCTGATGAATAGCACTGTCCAGTTCTGTGAGATTGGATGGTTGTGGAACCAGCTGCCTGATGGCTCTTTTAACTTCATCCCACAAATGCTCAATTGGATTGAGATCTGGTGATTGTGGGGGCCACCTAAGCAAGGTAAAGTCTCCCTCATGTTCCTGAAACTACTCCTGCACAATACGAGCACCATGGCATGGCGCATTGTCTTGTTGGAAGAAGCCATCTCCATTGGGATACGCCATCAACATGATAGCATGAACTTGATCAGCAACGATACTTAGGTATGTTGTGCTATTCAGATGTTGTTCCACATGAATTAAAGGGCCCACATCATGCCAGGAAAACATGCCCCAAACCATAACACTGCCCCCACCAGCTTGAAGAGTTGTACTCATGCATGTGGGGTGCTTGCTTTTCATGCTGTTTCCGCCAAATTCTCACTCTGCCATCTGCATGATGCAACTGGAAACGTGATTCATCAGACCACATGACTTTTTTTCCAATGCTCAACTGTCCAATCCTTGTGTTCCAGTGCAAATTGGAGACGTTTTATCTTGGTAACTGCAGACAGCAAAGGTGTTCGAACAGGCCTTTGGCTTCCATACCCCATATGATGCAGTGTATGGCTAATTTGCCTACAAACGTCAAGTGGTCATAATAATCTGGCCACTTACGGTCAAATATATCCCACGTTCAAAGGTTGTTAAATCGCGTTGTTTACCTATATCTTCAGGGAAAAAAGTCACTTCTACTGTCGTGGTAAACAACCTGCTTCCCTATTTATAATGGTCTGGCCCTCTAGCAACTTCAGCATGAAATTATAGCTAATTTGCCCACAAACGTTAGGTGGTCATAATAATCTGGCCACTCAATGTAGGTCAATATAGCAGACACTTGATTAATATTAGTTTCTCCCCTTCTCACATCTTCATCTCCTCTACCTTCCATCTCTATTCAAAGAAGGCTTCATCTAGGCAGATGCCGCCGCCCCAGAGCCGCCCATGACCAGTCCTTGGGCTACATCTCCTTCAAACTGTTTGTAACAAAGTTCCAAAGATAGCAGAAAACTTCTGTGCTCTGAGCACTGGGGAGAAATAAAGGTTCCTGCTTTCACAGAATTATTCCGGGATCTGTGTGCCAGGGTGGTGACTTGACACGCCATCATGGCACAGGCGGCAAGTTCATCTATGGGGAGAAATTTGAGGATGAGAACTTCATCCTGAAACATACAAGTCCAGGCATCTTGTCCATGGCAAATGCTGGACCCGACACAAACAGTTCCCAGTTTCTCATCTGTGCTGCCAAGACTGAGTGGTTGGATGGCGAGCATGTGGTCTTCGGCCAGGTGAAAGACGGCGTGGATATTGTGACAGCCATGGTGCACTTTGGGTCCAGGAATGGCAAGACCAGCAAGAAGATCACCACTGCTGACTGTGAACAACTCTAATAAATTTGACTTGTGTTTTATCTTAACCACCAGACCATTTCTTCTGTAGCTCTGGAGAGCACCCCTTCAGCCAGATTTGCTTGGAAAATATATATAAAAGCCTAAGCGACCGGCTGATAGCTATGACACGCACTGACCACTAGGGGGAGAAGTTCAATGCAGGAGGGGAAACCACACGCATGGAAACATGGAACAAACTGATGAATCTCAGAGGGAAGGGAGGAGCAGGGAGGACGGGAAGAGATTAACCAAAGATCTTATATGCATACTACAGGCCCAGTGCACAAATCTGGGGTCCCTCATCCTGGCCTGCGGGGATCAGGCCAAAACTGGCCTGGTGCACGGATCCGTGCATTGGTGGGGGGTCCCTTGGCCTGGCCTGTGCCCTCTCGCAATCCAGGACCCCTCGGGGAATGTCGGAGAGCTGGTTTCGGGCCAGGCCGAGGGACCCCACTGATGCACAAATCCATGCACCGGGCCTTTAGTGTTCTATAATCTTTGTGCTCTTGCCACAGCTCACTGGGTTCCATCATTTCCTTTCCCCTTCCTTCCTAGTCTAGCTGGATTGTAGAGTTAAGTTTATGATTATGAAATAAAAACTAAACAGTTGTAAAAAAAAGAAAAAAAAGCCTTCATCTAAAGGAGTAAGCCAATATCTGCATGATAAGTGCTGTTAGTGTCTTTGTGGCTTCCAAGTCACTTCACAATCATGTTCTTCCCTTAGCAATCTGATGATCCTCCCTTCTCCAGACACTTTCTTCCTTAGAAATCTAGCCAATCCCAGAATTCAATGTAGGGACTATAAAATTCTTAACTCTAGCTAAGATCTCTCTCCCTTGAGTGGCACTACAGCATTTTGTAACTCTTGATTTCTACCTAATGGCCTACCCTCACTTTAAATTCAAAATGTTAAAAGCTGAAAATTGCTTTACCCCATCTCTCCTCTGGGTAGTTTGTCCTGAAATTATACTTTAGTCCTTGCTCTCTCACATGGAGACCTTATTTCAAGTCATTTTTTTTTGTTTTGTTACCACTGCCATGGACTAATTCAGGCCCTTTTAACTTCAAGTTTATTTCACCAAAAAACCTCTAACTGGACTCCCTGCCATAGGCAATAATCTCTTCTGAACACTCTAATCTTCCTAAAACATACCATTTTTCATCATGACCTTTCTTTGCTTAAAACTTGAGATGCACTGCCCTCTCTTTTCTATCCTATAATCGGAATGGAAAAAGGAAAAGATTCACTTTCGTGTGGCAACCAAAATCCTTTCCTATCTATCTGGCTCCAATCCTCCTTTCTAATCTGATCTCCCACGTTAAACATGCCATCACTTTGCCCTGGCTGGTGTGGCTCATTTGGTTGAGCATTGTCCCATACACCAAAATGTTGCCAGTTTGATTCCAGGTCAGAGCACATGCTGGGTTGTGAGTTCGGCCCCAGGTTGGGGTGAGTATGAGAGGCAACCTATCAATGTTTCTTTCTCTCTCTAAAAAATCAATAGAAAGAGATTTTAAAAAAAAATACCATCACCTTACATTTATGCAGTGCTTTCTTTAACTTAGAAAACATTTTTACAAGTGCTGGCACTTCATCACCACACACCTTTAGAGTGAGGCAAAACAAGCATTAGTATCCTTCCTTTACAGAAGAAAAAACAGACTTCTAGCACTGAACTAAAGTCAAAACAAAGGGTCCCTGTTCCACTTTCCCCTCGGAATTGTACACAATCAATCAATCTTTCTAATACCTCACTCCTACCACTAATATATAGGAGTCTTCTGTTCCAGAAACTCTGGTCTCCTTGTCCCATCCACGTATCTCCAACCCACCTCATGTTTTCTTAGCTCTGCAGTTTATCTCCCACTATTCTCCCACTTGGTAGACACCTCTGTCCCCAACTCTTGTTATAAAAACAGAAAACGTCTTCAAGTCCTGAGTTTAAATGCCCACTTTTTGGGAATGACTTCTCTGACACCCAAAAAGCATTCTATTCCACTTGCCAACACTATGGAACGTGTAACTGATTTGACACTTATTGCCCCAGTCATACTACAGCTAGTTTATTTTATATGCTTGACCTACCATATCTACTCCAGGAGGAAAACGTATTAGAGTTTTCTATTTTCCTCACAGTACCTATGACAATACCTTGTCCATAAGGACTCAAAGTTCTGGATTAGACAGCCTAGGCCAGTGTCTTCAAATAGCCAGGCACAATTCATGAATAGAATGAGAAATCAATTCAGAAGGTCACAACTAGTATTTTTGTTTTTAATAAAACAGAACAGGAAATGGAATGCATCTCTCCTAATAAAGATGAGTACTGTTTTGTGAAACTTATTTCATTACATATGTATATAACTACTGACATAATATCAAATAGTTTTTGTTAAAATATATTTTTCATTTTTTGTTAGAATATTTTTTCATAGTGAAGATGAGTATTGTTTTGTAAAACTCTTATTTCATTACATATGTATGTAACTACTGACTCATATATTTTTTTTAAGTTTGAAAGCTGCTAATGTAGATGACCCAATTTCTAGGCTCCAGGATTTTACATTCAAACCAGGGAGATATTTTTTCTCAACCAAACTGTATACCCTCCAAGAAAATTCAGTGAAATAGAATACATAGATAGTACATAGGGGCTGAGGGAGACAAAGCTTAAGAGTGATGAGTGTAGGGGAAAGTCTGTAAAAAATGTTTCTTAGAGCTGGGCCAGTGTGGTTGAGTGTCGACCTATGAACCAGGAGGTCACAGTTCAATTCTGGTCAGGGCATACACCCGGGATTGCAGGCTCGATCCCCAGTAGGGAGCATGCAGGAGGCAGCCAGATTCTCTCTCCTTATTGATGTTTCTATCTCTCTCTCCCTCTCCCTTCCTCTCTGAAATCAACAAAAATATTTTTTTTTAAAAAATGTTTCTTAGAGATGTTGAAATATGCTACAAGGTATTTAGTTTCCAGACTCTGCCATTTATTTAGCCAAAAAGACCACTATATAGAAGGGTTTCCAAAATTTTCTCAAAGCACTGACACTTAAGCCTAGTGCTCACCGCTGCCTACAATATAAGAGGATGCAGGATCTGGCCCCCACTATCCCAGCCTCAGTTCCTACCTCCTTTCCCCCTCAATCACTTTCCTCCTTGGCCTCATTGCTATTTCCAGACATTCCAAGTTTCAGGGCCTCTGCACTTGCTGTACATTCAGACATATCCTACCTTCCTCCTTTAAATATCCTTCTCTGTTAATGTCCCATCTTCAGAAAGGCCCTCCATGACCACCATATATAAAGTAGGCCCCCCTTCCCTAGTCCCTGAACCTGCTGTATGGTTTTTCATAACACTTGCCACCTCTTAACACTCTACTGCATATTTATTCCTCCACTAGAGGCCCATTGCACAAAATTTGTGCGTGGGGGGGGGGGGGGGTTAGGGGGTGTTCCCTCAGCCCAGCCTGTACCCACTCCAATCGGGACCCCTCTCACAATCTGAAATCGCTGGCTCCTAACCACTCTCACCTGCCTGCCTGCCTGATTGCCCCTAACCCTTCTGCCTGCCTGCCTGGTAGCCCCTAACCTCTCTGCCTGCCTGCCTGCCAGCCTGGTTGCCCCCGACTGCCCTCCCCTGCCGGCCTGATCTCTCACCCCTAACTGCTCTCCCCTGCCGGCCTGATCGCCCCTAACTGCCCTCCCTTGCTGGCCTGATCTCACTCCCAACTGCCCTCCTCTGCCGGCCAATTTGGTTCCGACTGGTCAATTTCTATGCCAGTCAGTGTCAAAAGCTCCACCTCCTAGGCAGCCATTGGCTCCTCACAGTTGACCCAGATTTGGTTCTGATTGGTCAGTTTCTATGCCAGTCAGCGTCTCTGGGCCTATCAATGGGGCCTGACCAGAAAGGTGAGGCTGATCAGCAGCCCCCAGGAGGCCTGGAGAGAAATGGAGGCGCGGCTGTTGGCCAGGCTGGGAGAGAAAGAGAGGCTAGTTCTGATCAACGGCTGCCACAGAGGCTACGGATCAGACCCTGCCTCTCTCTCTGGGCCTGATCCGCAGCACCCTAGGCCAGCGGTTCTCAACCTGTGGGTCGCGACCCCTTTGGCAGTCGAACAACCCCTTCACAGGGGTCGCCTAAGACCATCCTGCTTATCAGATATTCACATTACGATTCATAACAGTAGCAACATTACAGTTATGAAGTAGCAACGAAAATAATTTTATGGCTGGGTCACAACATGAGGAACTGTATTTAAAGGGCCAGAAGGTTGAGAACCACTGCCCTAGGCAGTCAATGCTGGGTCTGGTCGAGCCTTCGGTTGTAACGAACCCCTGGCTCTTTATTATATAGATGGACTATCCCCAGGATCCACAAACTTTTTCTGTAAAGAGCCAGATAATACGTATTTTCAGCTTTCTCTGTCACAGTTACTCAACTCTGCCACTCTAGTGCAAAACCAGCTTTGACAATATGTAAATGAGCAGATGTGGCTGTGCTCCAATAAAACTTTATTTACAAAAACAGGTAGCCCTGGCCAGGTGTCTCAGTTGGTTGGAGTCATTCAGTACACCAAAAGGTTGTGGGGTCCAGTTCCTAGTCAGGGTGCATACAGGAGGCAACCGATCAATGTTTCTCTATCACATCAACGTTTCTCACTCTCCTTTCCTCTCTAAAATCAATAAAAAAACACACAAACATATCCTTGGGTAAGCATTAAAACAAACTAAAAAACAACAAAACAGGTAGCCAGCTGGATTTGGCTACACTCCTTCTAATAAAAAGTGACTGTCACAAGGACAAGGATCTTCTCTGGCCCCAAGTACACTTTTGATAAATGTCTGTTGAGTAAATAGATAGCACTAGTCTGGAGTCCGCAGTTACAATCTTCTTCTACCTCCAAATAACATGCTGTTCAAGAAGAATGAGGACAAGGTCAGCAGCTTCATTTCCATTTAGTAGTAGCACATCATGAAAGATGGTTGTACACTCAGTGTGCTCGTCAACAGCAGTGACCGTCTCACACACAAATGCCTTTGGTCACAACTGGGACCTGAGAACATGTTAAAACAGACTGCTGGGCTTCACTCACAGAAGTGCCAATTCAGTATGTTTAGGGTACTGTCCAAGAATCCATCTTTCCAACAAGTGCCCAGATGATGCTGATACTGCTGGTCCTGAGTCACACTTTGAGAACCATCGGATGAGAGTACCTAAATACTAGAGTACTAACATTTTCATACTGTTTTTTTTGTTGTTGGTTACAAATCCCTTTATTTTCATATGACTTACATGTAAATCTTTTTAATTGATATAAATGCTCTTCAATCTGAACAGCCTACAAAGTGATCAGAACTTATATACATTTATAGATGTCTATAAAGTGGGATTCTATTGTAATGGTAACTAAAGTAGGTTAAAAAATAATTTTAAGGTGAAAAAGTAAGGGAAAATCTAGGTTCCTAGAAGAGAAATTTAAGAAGCAGAAATCCAGAATGTTAATGAATAGACCAGTAAGGATATGGCAATAGTGCATCAAAATGTACATACAGCCTTGCTGGTTTGGCTCGGTGGACAGAGTGTCGGCCTGTGGACTGAAGGGTCCGGGTTTGATTCCGGTCAAGGGCATATGCCCAGGTTGTGGGTTTAATCCCCAGTAGGGGACATGCAGGAGGCAGTCGATCAATGATTCTCTTTCATCATTGATGTTTCTATCTCTCTCTGACCTCTCCCTTCCTCTCTGAAATCAATTAAAAAAATGTATATTTTAAAAAAATGTACATACAGCCTGGCCAGCGTGGCTCAGTGGTTGAGCACCAACCTATGACCCAGGAGGTCACAGTTTAATTCCCAGTCAGGGTACATGTCCAGATTGCGAGCTCGATCCCCAGTGTGGGGCGTGCAGGAGGCAGCTGATCAATGATTATCTCTCATCATTGATGTTTCTGTCTCTCTCCCTTCCTGTCTGAAGTCAATAAAGATTTATTTTTTAAATGTACCTACAGAAAATACACCATATAATCAACCATGAATTAGCAGATTCCCAATGCACAAGTCTAAAGACGATTTTCAGCTAAGATCAAATATTTTTGGTGAGAGATTAAATAAAGATGATGTGGTACATATATACAATAGAATATTACTTGGCCATAAAAATGGTATCTTATAATTTGCAACAACATGGATGGACCTAGAGGGTATTATGCTAAGTGAATAAATCAGACAGAGAAAGACCAATAATATATGGTTTCACTTCATATATGTGAAATGTAATAAACAAATAAGCCGAACAGAAACCGACTCACAGATATAGAGAACAAACTGATGGTTGCCGGAGTGGAGGGGGATTATTGAGGGGCTGGGTGAAAAAAGTGAAGGGATTAAGAAGTACAAATTGGCAGTTACAAAAGTCATGGGGATGTTAAGTATAGCACAGGGAATATAGTATATAATATTTTAGTAACATGGTACCACATGGGTACTAGACTTATCCCAGGGATCATTTTGTAAGTTATATATATGGCTAACCACTATGCTGTACAACTAAAACTGATATAATATTGAATGTCAACTGTAATTGAAAAAGAAAAGTATTTTGGTAAAAGTTTAGCATCTCAATTAAACTGTGCTAAGCGTAAAATATGCATCAACTTTGTAAAGAAAAGACTGTAAAAATATCTCATTAACAAAGTTTATGTTGATTACACATGAAAATGTTATTTTGGATATATTGGGCTAAAGTATTAAATTATTAAAATTAATTGTACCTTCTCAGTTGTTACTGTGGCTACTAGAGGGTTAAAATTACATGTGACTTGCACCAGATTTCCATTGGAAGGTGACATAGTGTACCCCAATTCTGCAAATAGCTTTGCTATCTCCTCCCCCTTTGGGTGATTTCTATAAAGCTTGTAGAAAATGTTATGGAGCAATGAATGAACATGAAGATATGAGCATGTCTAACATGGACTGAAGATCTTTGACCTTGGCCTAATGTAGGAACACCACAGGTCAAGTGCTCATCCATTGTCACTTGATGTTCTAATCACCATACTAGTATTTCCTAGGGAAGATTAGTCCTCCCCCACTACCCATCATTCTGTATATCCATGTCAATAGCTATACAAACATACTGCAGTTTACATTCATTTCGAATTGCAACTGAATGTACCAGAATCACTAGTAGTGTTCATAAAGCTGAACATAACATCTCTGACTATAAAAACTACCTGGTTCCCAGCACCCTACCACCCCCAGCGCCCAGCATGTTATTTCCTTCTTACTGAAAGAGACACATCTGTAACAATTCCTGTAATCCCTCCGTTTTACTAGTACTTCAATGCCCTTAACTCTGACTTTAGAAAGCTTTGCACTGGCTTGTACTTCTACAGCCACAGAGGAAGGCCCCCAAAGGAGGACACTGACACGGGTTAAAAAAGAATAGCAGAATTAGAGTCTAGTTACCCAAGCTGCTAAATAACCACTGCAAAAAACTACACTGAAGAGAAAAATTAAACATTTCATCCCGAGTTCTCTTCTCTCCAAGTATAAAAAAGATACAAACCTATAAGGAATAATCTATTTGAACATATTTTTAACATATGCAGACAGATGTGTTTTGAGACTTCCATAGTCTAAGGGCAATACTGTTATGGAGAGAAATGTACTGCTGGGTGGAATTAGAAATAACTGTTAAATAAAAATAAGCTTTAAAAAAAAGGAGGGGGTTGCAAATAATGCCAAAAGATTAAAATACTTATATGATTCCCCTGGCCGGTTTGGCTCAGTGGACAGAGCATTGGCCTGCGGACTGAAGGGTCCCAGGTTCGATTCCAGTCAAAGGCATGTACCTTGGTTGCGGGCACATCCCCAGTAGGAGATGTGCAGGAGGCAGCTGATCGATGTTTCTAACTAACTCTGTATCTCTCTCCTTTCCTCTCTGTAAGAAATCAGTAATAAAAATATATATGTGTGTGTGTGTGTGTGTGTGTGTGTGTGTATGTGTGTGTGTGTATAACTTATATGATTTAGTTACCTTGTCACAAAATATAAACTTTAAGGACTAATTCCAGCACACTGGAAAAGACCACAGCCCATACAACAGGAAAGCATGTAAATCCCAAACATGTGTTTCAAACCACTGAATGTTATCATCCTGCACAGGGTCAACAACTTGTGGCCAGCTCTGGAGATGACTCTGAGTGCTACTCAAGTAGGTAGTCCATAAATATTCACTGGATGAATGACCGAATGAACCAGAAAACTCAGGCACATGGTACAATTACTATGCAGAACCCACAGCCAGTTTATCTGAAACCAGAGCCAGGAGTAGCTAGAACAAAACATACCCTGAGTCTAGTCCCTGGCCATTCCCCACGAGCCAGCTCTCAAGTTATTTTTGCTCTATGTAGTTTATTCATCTCATCTTACTTTTATTGTAAGGCTTCTTTCCCACAATATCCCTTCCTTTTAACCAGCTTCCCCAGATAAAAACAGAGGAGAGTATTTTCCAGTCTCATCATTTTTTAGACAAGTATTACCATCTCTAGCAATCACCCACAAATGTGCAGTGGACCTCCCAAAGGTCAGACACCATGCTAAGAGGTAAGGTACAAAGGTAAGTAACACTATACCTACCCCTCAGGTAGCCTGTGGGGAGGCAGACAGACAAGTAAACAATGCTAGTTGTAAAAAAAAAAAAAAAAAATGCCTGGAGAATAAGGCAGGAGTGCCACTGGATGGACCCTTAACTTTGCTAGTTGGGAGGGGAGGGTGATAGACTTAGAGGAACAATTAAAAAAGAAATCAAAACTAAAAAATAAATTATCATCGAAATGCCTGACTGTTGTGATAGTCAAAGCATCAGTTAGCACTCTAAAGTGACTCTTCTAATGAAAATCCTCTTATTCTGGAAAGAGTTGAAGTTCCTGACACTGGCACTGAGTACTACCAAGAGAGGAAAAGCCCCTACACAATTCAGCAGAAGATAATGCAAACCAAATCAGTCATATCAAGAGCCTTTACCCACTCCTTGTCGTCCCTCCTGGCTGAAGGTGACTAGACTGACCCACTCTTGTGAGTGTTGGTTTTTCTAGCAGCAGTGCTGGATTTGCAGGATCCATCCATTCGTTCTCCCTGACACCCCTGTGGCCACTGGCCCCACTGCTGGACTGCTGGTTGGAACTGTGGTCATGGAAGAGATAAACTGATGGACCCACACTCTGCTTTGTTACTATTCAAAAAGACAACTAAAAACATGATTCACAAACACCATGGGAACGCATGAGAGAGGTAGAAGGGATGGCACCATGGAAATTGCCTCACAAGGCAATTCATCTTTTCCTAGTTTCACAGGACACTGAGTTTTCATCTCCTGGTACCAACACTCAGGACGTTTCATGAGGCACGACTTGGTTTGTTTCTGACTGTGGCTACAGATTATTTCCAAGCTTCATGTCCACCTTGCCTTTCCTCTACCATCACCCTCCAGGCCTCTTGTCGTTTACCACCCCAAGAACACCCTCTTTTCTTCACCACTTCCTTCCTTACCATAGAATCAAGGTAATAATATGTTCCCTTAGGAAACTGTCTGCCTTATCCCTTTATCTTTCACATGAATCAGGACATGGCTTATTTTAAAAATTAAAGTATTTATACAGATCAGAGCATATTTTTTTAAATGCTCTGATCTGTATAATTAGGGGGCTCTTGGCTTAATTTTAATGAATAACTTCAGTGAGTGAAAAAAATATATTATTTTAAGGAAATGAAAAACATCATGGCTCCTGGCACAACACTGAAATTAATCTTTTATAAATAAATATTTTAATTATGAACAGCACTCTAGTTTTAACTTTTATGAATATGAATTGTAGGAAATGTTTCCTTTTGAGTCTATATTTATGCCAAAAGCAGTATTTATAATGTAATTAAAAAACACTATTTCTAGAATAATCCAACGATGCCTTAACTTTCACTAAAAACAACTTTTGGAACCTCCATTTAAAAAACGCAAACAGCCCCGGCTGGATGGCGTAATTGGTTGGAGCGTAGTCCGGTACACCAAAAAGGTTGCTGGTTCGATCCCAGGTCAAGGCAAGTATGGGAGACAACGGATTAACGTTTTTCTCTCTCATCCCTCTTCCTCTCTCCCTAAAATTAAAAAAACAAAAACAAAAAAATGCCACATATCCTTAGGTGAGGATTAAAAACAAAACCCACCAAACTTCAGCAAATGTATATAGATGCTATAGAGCTGATGACTCATAAATGCATGGATTCTTTTTAAAACACTGCAAGGCTAATATGAAGGAACTTGTTTGGTCATTTCGTATCAGAAGTTTCCTAAGTTTCTACTGTGAAAAAATATTGACTCTTTAAACAAGTTTGCTGTTAATACAGCTTAAGATTCTAAAACTAAAAGGAATTTCTTCCAAATTAAATCTCCAATTTAAAGGAGAATAAAGTTATATTTTATTGCAATAAAACACAAATGTCAATACAGGAAAAATGGGCTTCAAAATCTACTTTATATGAAATCATGAATCAAAACTCCAAAAATTAAAATATTTACATTATTCTCTTTCTTTTATTGAAAGTCAAGATAAATATAATTCATGATGTATTGAAATTGAAAAAGTATAAGAATGTCATAATCCTTTACAGATCACAGTTAAAGTAAAATAAACTGACTGACATGATAAAGATCTTTTCACTGGGAGTTAATTTTACTTTGCTACAGGAAGGCAAAAGTCACCACATTAAAATCACATGTTAATTACCAATCTTGTCTTTGTAATCCCCAAATTCTGAAAACAAAATTATTGCAATTCACTCTGGAATTGTTTATATATGTGTTTTTAGTGTCAGACAATTTTTAGGAAAGAGAAAATCTGAATCTACTAACAGAAGCATGGTACAATTTAAAAAAAAATGGTACAACTTTCAGAAATTAGACTAATGGCCTGCCCACTCTTATACTTTACATTTAAAAAATAAACAGTATTACAAATGCTTCTGAGAATAACAAAACAATATGATCACCTGTCCATTTATCCACTATCATTTTTACATATGGAAATCTTCAAAGCTAGGGAAAGCATAAATCAAGTAAAGACAAGGACTGTATTTGAAATATCAATTTTATCCAAATCCAAGAGTAATCCACAAAAAGTTAAGAAAGCACTCAAGAAAAAAAACATTAGCCCTGGCCAATGTGGCCCAGTTAGTTGAGCATCGTCCTATGCACCACAAGTTGGCAAGTTCAATTCCTGGTTAGGGCATGGAAAGGAGGCAGGCAATCAATGTTTCTCTCTCCCACTTTCCCTTCCTCTCTTTCTCTCTCAAATCATAAAAACATTTTTTAAAAGAAAAAGTGTTAGAAATTACAATAGATTGCCTCTGAAATTGAACAAAATTATGAAGAAAAACGGTAATTATTGTCATCAACTTGTCCTTTTCTTATGGCATGTCTCACACTGTGCTACAGTTAAGGTAAGGAGCTGTGTCTCATTTATCCTCACATTCCTTGGTATCTAGCAAAGTGCCTAATACATAGTAGCAACTGAAAAAAGGTTGAATGACTTAAGACAATAAGTGTATTCCTAACTCTGGGTAATCAATTAGGTTCCAATTCATGCAAGTTCATAACTTCATTTTAGCTAATAAGTACTTAGATGTGTTGTACGTGGAGAAATATTAAATGATACTCTTACAAATAAAATAGAAAATAATTGTTTTCACCAGGTGTAACATGGTATTTGTATAGTGAACATTAAGTAATTGGGCACTTATTTTGTAAAATGTTAACAACATTAAAAAATGAATTAAAACAGACCTTGGGCTTCTAGTTTGGGTTAGTCATAATGGGCAAGCAGGGGACAATGTAGAATCCTGCCACCCCCATTCAGGTTCTGGAAAGGTGAGGAGTCTGTTTCCACACCTGGGAACCATTACTTCTATCCCAATCTGCATAGTGCCGCTGGAAACTGAGGTACAGAACGGGTTTGGCCCATAGATGCAGTCCCCATTATCCCAAAGGAAATGATGGAATACAAAATTCCATTTCCATAAACTCTTTAAAGCTTTACTGTAGTCTAGAGCAAAAGAAGGCAAATTATAGCCCTGGGCCAAACTGGGCCAAATTCAGCCACCTTCTATGTTTGTAAGGTCTACAAGCCAAGAATGGTTTTTACATTTTTAAATGGTAAACCTAAGAGTCTTATTTCATGACACATGAAAATTATATGAAATTCAAATGTCAGTCTATAAATAAAAGTTTTAATTAGGACATGGTCGTGCTCATTCATTTACATGTTGTCTATAGCTGCATTAACACTACAATGGCAGAGCTGACCTCATGGCTTACCAAACTACAATATTTACTACCTGCCCCTTTTCAGAAGACGTATGCTGACCCCTGAGCTAACGGCTAACGCATTCTATGCTCCTGGCTGCTTCTCCTTTCTCAGAGGTAGTCAGTTCACTGCTTCACAAGGTGGAGAGTCTAAGCTTGATAGATGTTCATCTTGGAGCTGTGTTGTCCAAAGTTACATCTTACATATAGATACTATATTAATGCAACTCATTAAGGTGGACACAAAGACAAAGTAACAAATTACATGCATACAGAAGGTACTGAAAAGGAAACACAATGCAAGTACATTACGGCAGCACAGTTCAGATCTTTCAGACTACTACTACGTCCAGTTCTGGGATACACTAGTGAAAGGAAACAAGAACTACAGAGAATCTGAAGGTGGACAGATGAATACCACTAAAATGCTAAAAGAAATGGGATTTGCCCGGCTGGCGTGGCTCAGTGGTTGAGCTTCAATCTATGAACCAGGAGGTCACGGTTTGATTCCCCGTCAGGGCACATGCCTGGGCTGCAGTTGCAGGCTCGATCCCAGTGTGGGACTTGCGGGAAACAGCTGATCAATAATTCTCTATCATCACTGATGTTTCTATCTCTCTCTCCCTCTTCTTTCCTCTCTGAAATTAGTAAAAATATATTTAAAAGAAATGGGATTAGTAGGTCCAAAGAGAAAGGTAAAAAAAGCTAGAATAGTAAGGTGTCAAACTGTATTCATTGTTAGGTTAAATTCCTAATGATGAAAGTAATGGCAACCTAAACTAATATTCCACAAAACATCTAAATGAATTAAATGTGATTCTTCATCAGACTGTCATTCCTGCCTTAGCCCCTTAAACATAAACTAGACCAGTGATGGCGAACCTGTGACATGCGTGTCAGAGGTGACACGCGAACTCATTTTTTTGGTTGATTTTTCTTTGTTAAGTGGCATTTAAATATATAAAATAAATATCAAAAACATAAGTCTTTGTTTTACTATGGTTGCAAATATCAAAAAATTTCTATACGTGACACGGCACCAGAGTTAAGTTAGGGTTTTTCAAAATGCTGACACGCGGAGCTCAAAAGGTTCGCCATCACTGAACTAGACCCTTAAAAGATAATAACTTGTTAAATATTGTACTACAGTCTTCAACTGATGTATAAGAATGTTCCTTTTTCAGAAATATCTGGTGTTATGTAAGTTACCAGAAAAGGTGTGCTATTAATGTCCTAAGGTTCAGTAATATTCAACAACTAAAAAGTATTCTAAGTTTCAAAGCCACAGGCTTTTCCATAGGGCCAAGTAGGGGAAGATGGGCTTAGATTACAGATTTGTTACACTCAGGAATACTGGCACTGTGGGATTTTAATTACTCTAAAACAGAGATTTTTAACCTTTTTCAACTCATGGCACACACAAACTAATTACTAAAATTTTGGGGAACACTAAAAAATATTTTTGCCACTCTGACGACCGAAAAAATAAGGGTATAATTTTTGATTCATTCACACCAGACAGCTACTGTTGTGCTGGGTACGGTCAGTTTTGTATTTGACAATCTAAGGGAAAAGAGACCAGTGCCCCCTGACTAGTCAGATATCGCATGTTTCAAACATTCTTGCAGCACACCGGTTGAAAATCAGTGCTCTAAAAGATTACTGTGGATAAAGGAATCCTCCCAGGATGCTACTCAGTTTGAAGGGCTGTCTGGAACTACCTGCGTGTCCTCCTGAAGCGAGGAGAAGGTCGCAACCTCCAGTTCTCCCACTGCTTTGATACCATAATGTTAACTCTCCCAGTTCTTAAGAGTAAGAGGGGCCTGGAGCTATTGCTCAAAGTACTTTCGTCTTGAAGGTGGTCAACGTACACACAAGTAGAGTCTAATGTAAGCTTTAATATCCCCAATTAAAATCTGATTAGAACTTTAATTACAATTTCCTGTAAGTTACAGACAAGGGCATCCATTTCCAATAAGCGGGGGGAGGGGGGGGGGAATCAGGTATTGTTCCAAAGTATTTCTATGAGGCTAAGTGCATTATTATTTCAAAATGTCCACGGCTGTACACAGTAAGTGAAAAATAAGTGCATTATATTTCCAATTCACCTTGGACATTCAAAAATACAGAATCCTTGAACACAAAGTATTCTTCGAGTCAATCTCAACATTGCAATTAGTAATGCAATTTCTGCTCTCAATATCATTTTCATCAGTTGAGTTTTTTCAACCTCAAAATTCTAAGGCCTGTATTTCCCCTACGAATACCCTTCCAACGGGTGTGAAGCGCACACTGACCCGACTCTCTAAACTTTCTCGGCTCCCACCTCCATCACCTGCCTGCACAGGGTTTAAAACTCAGGAGGACCCTGGACTTTCCAGCCACTTCTACAATGTTGCATTAGCCTGACCAGGACCGAGTATCCGCCAAGCCTCTCAATACTTTTTATTTCAAGACCTGTGGCAGGGAAACAAAGAGAACGCGACCCCCTCCCCCTTTGCTAAACCATATGGCAGTAAACTGAAGTTAACTTATTATTTTTTTTTTACCAGCACAACGCCTATCCATGTGCCCTGGGCATGTTGCTCTTTGTGCCCTGGGCCTGGGCGAAAGCCGTCGACTTATTTACAACTGCGCCCGGATCCTGTTTTTAAGTCTCAAAACCAAGCCCCCAATGCCCCCCGGCCAGGAAGCGCCCGCACCGGGTCATTTACCAAAACCCGGCTCCGGGGGGTGGTGCACGCCGGGCGCGGGCCCGGCCGCGGGAGCCGGTCCGTCGGACCTGGTGACGGGGCAGGGAGTTTGCTCGCCGCGGCCGGGCCGGGCCAGACCCGCCCGGGGAACTGGGTTACCCGAGCTCCGGGCCGCGCCGAGGCCTAGCCGCGAGGCGGGCGGCGGGGCTCCCCGTCCCCGGCCGCGGCTTCTTCCCGCCGCCCCGCGGCCTCCCGCAGGCAGGGCCCTCCGCCGTCGTCTCCCGGCGACCGGACGCGCCCGCCGATCCCGGGCCGGCTCCTCCGTCTCCCGCCTCCGCCGGTGGCCTGCTCGGCGGCCGCGCCGGGCCCTTCCGGGGTGGCGGGCGCACTAGGCCGCGGCGGGGCCCACGGCTCCGGGATCGGCCGGGCGGCCCGCGGCGTCCGGTATCCGTCCCCGGGGCCAGGCCCCCGCCGGTAACGGGCCCCGCCGCCTCCCCTCCCCCTCCCCATGACAGTGCAAAGCCTCCGCCGGCCCGCCGCCCCGCCTCCGGCCCCGGGCCCAGCTCGGGGCCGGGCCGCGGCGGCCACCGCGGCGGCGCCGGGCTCTCCGCCGGCCTCGCTCGCTCCCGGGCCCGGCGTTTCGGGGCCGGTTCGGCCCGGCCGACGTCCCCGCCGCCTCCGGCCGCCCCCCGCGGCGCGCGGCCCGGGAGGGTAGGCCGAGGCCCGGCGGGGGAGGGGGGGCGCTCACCTTCATGTCGGGACATCCTAGTTGAGACGGCGGCGGCGCGGCCTCCGGGCTCCGGCTGCAGTGTCCCCCGCGGGGTCCCGGTGCCCGCGCCGGCGGCCGACTCCCACTCGTCTCCCGGGCTCGGCCGCGGGGGCGGGGTGGGCAGGAGCGCTCCGGCGGCGGCGGCGGGGAGGCGGCGCGGGGCGGGAACGGGGCCGGGCCTGGCCGGGGCTGCGCTCCAGGAGGCGGGTCCGACGCCGCGACTCCCCCGGCGCCCGCCGTGACTCGGTCACTCTCGGGCCGCCGGCTCCCGGCTGCGGCGCCGCGCTCCTGAAATCCCGCTCCTCCCCTTCCCCGGCCCGCCCCCCGCCCTCTCCCCGCTCCCGGCCGCCGCCTCCGCCTCCTCTTCCTCCTCCTCCGCCTCCTTCCGCCGCCCGCACGGCGGCCCCGCCTCTCGCTGCCCGCGCGGGGCCCAGCCACCCGGAGGCCGCGCGGCCCGAGGGCGCGGCGGGGGCGGCGGCGGCGGCGGCGGGGGCGCGGGCCCGCGCTGGCCGGCAGCTCGCGGTGGGGCCTCGAGCCCGGCCTCGCTCCGGCCGCCGCGCCGCGCCGCGCCGCGCTGGGGGAGGAAGAGGAAGTGAGGCGCCCGCGTGGCCCGGGCCACGGCCTGCCGGGCCGCCCCGAGCCCCTCCGGGGCCGGGCGGGGGGCGCCCTCGCTGCCGGGGGCGGCTGGACCGCGACGGCCGGCGCTTCCCGGCAGCGACTACGGGGGGCGCGAGCGGGGCCGCCGGGACACGTGCGCGTGTCTCTTTGAGCAGCGCCCCCGAGCGAGCAGGCGGCGGGCCTCGGGCGTGGCTCGGCCGGGCGATCGCGATCGCGGGAGGCGGCCGGAGGCAGCGGGGCGGCAGCGGGGCCCCCTGGTCGCCGGTTCGGGAACCATCTTCCCTGAAAACGCCGCCGCCCGGGGTCGGGCGGGACCCGCGCGAAGCGTGTCCCGCACCCGGCTCATCCCGAAGGCTCCGCTTTGGAAACTCTAGGGGGTGGGGTGGGGGTGCGCGCCTTCCCTCCTGCCCGTTTGGCTCTGTTTCCATCTATTTTTACCCTCCGCCTTGTCAGCTCTGCTTCCAGGCACGGCTCCCGCGAGTACCTATCGCCGCTGCCCCGCCACGTGGCAGCGCGGTGCGCTCGGTGGACGGCGATGGGGCTCTGGGTTCCGGCGCTCATGCTCTCGGCGTGTGTAGCCGTGCTGAGCCTCGGAGCCTTTCTGTTTTGTTTGCTTGTGGTGGTTACTTTAATCTACCCTCTTATATTTGGAATTCCTTTCCGTCTGTTTGCGTAAAATAGAACTGTGACTCGGGGCTGAGTTTACTGAAATGGGGTCATAAGGTACAGTTCGCCTTATTAATAATGAGACTCTTGATAGGTAGGTATTTGGAGGATTGGATACTAAGTGTATATAAACTATCTAGTCCGGGGCACAGTAAGAAAACAAAAACACTTTGTTGCCATATTTCATTAAATCTGGTGTTAAGATTCTTCCTGATTTTAAAGATATTTGAAAGCTCGTCGTAAATAGGTACAGGATCACTCAGATGGACCCGCGGGCTGTATTGGGTGGTAACTAGTGGTGAACTAGGTAGCGGCCGGAGTAAGGTCTTAAACAAACCGGGATTTAAGTGCAGATTTTGTCACCAGAAATACGTCCATTGCCTGTGTGGAGCTTTTGCCTAAATTTAGCACATCGCAGCTGTTGAAGAAAGAGGTCCGGGCGGGCCATACTTGGGGTCGAGAGAAACAGGCTTCAAACACGGCCAGCTAGCGTCACAGCGTGCATACCCGGCGCCTTCCTGAGTTTACAGTATCGGTGTGTGTGGTCCTGGGTACCAAACACGAGACGGAGTTTCTTGGCCTGTAAAAGTGAAGCTAACGCCCAGTCTTGTGATGAGCAAATGATATTTATAAATATGTTAAGTTACAGGTATTATTAATACTACAGTCAGATGCAAGGCTGAAGCAGGTAGGACAACCAACAAAAGCACCAGAACTCCAGGAAGCACGAAAAGTATCAACATTTAGTTTGTTTGGGTTTGGGGAGTTAATTAATTCTGTTCATGAGAGCCAAAAGGTGAATGTCTAAATCTCAAGGCAATATCAGGTCTTTGACAGTTATTTCATTGTTTCCTATCAAAAGTAAGAAAATGAAGAAAGTGACTAAAAAAAATTTTTTTTCCTATTTAAGAGTAAGCAGGAATATCATGGTTATTTGGGGATATCATGACTGGAAGAAACATTTCCTCAATTCAATCAAAGGTTGGGCCCTTCAATTTATAACAACCTGCTCGCTGTCCTGCCATATAGGAGAGTTCTTTTCCGAAAAAAAAAAAAGGATTAATTTAAATACTCATACAAATTGTTCATCAAATAATGCCTGTTCTCCAGGAATGTTTCCTTCAGTCCTCTCCCCTCCCTGCACCTCCTTGGATCCTTCCATGTCCTTGTTTCATCAACCCGTCTTGCATACTATGGCCCGATTATGTTCCTTAAAATGAGCTGATGCACGTAAACACTGGTGGAATCTGAAGTTGTTAGTATTGGAAGGAGCTGGAGCTTATGTGCATGGCCCCTCTCTGCAACTTCCAAGAGAGTATAATTATTTCAAAGTAAAAATTAAAACTGTTGGGACAGAAATCAGGCCAATTGTTGCCTGCAGCCGAAGGAGTGGAGGTTGGGGATTGACCACAGAGAGAACTTTTTGAGGTGATGAGACTATATTATGTCTTGATTGTGTCATTGTTTACTGTACCTTTGTCATGACTTACAGAACTATACACCTAAAAAGGTAAATTTTTCTTCTATGTAAATTATACCTCAATGAACCTGGCAGAAAAAGGGAAAGCAAGTTCGCTACCCCAGCCTCTTGAAGGTGAGATTTAACTTATCATCTAAGGCCCAACAATCTTTCCCATCCTCTGGAAGGAACTTTTCCTTTCTCTGCCAATGTACCCTGTGCTTTCTCGTACTAGATCGGTTCCTGCCTCTGGGCCTTCGCATATGCTCTTCCCCCCACTTAGAGAGGGCGCGCAAGAAATAACAGCCCAAATTCAAATTTCTTGTACGTACTCTGTTCAACCTTCCCAATAACTTCCTCCTGTGTTCACTTATGCTGTGCTGTCATTTTCATTAGTTTTCATCTCTTCTCTCAACTAAATTCTTCCAGGACAGGCAGCCACATGATTCGTTTCTATCTCTGGGGTAAAGTGGTGCTGAATGGATGAATGAATGAGTGATTTAAAGCTGGAAGAAAGCTTTAGAAAAAGTTCTCAAAGTGTCCAGGCAGACCCTTTTGGAGGGTCAGGGAGGTGCTTGGGTTTTCTTGTATACCTCAAACAGCACACCTCAGTAGATTGCATGTAGAAGCAGATAAGAGAATCCAGTTGTCTTCAATTAAGTCAAACATTAAAGGTATTCGCAGAATGTGTCACACTTCTAAATATTTCTTCTTTTGAAAAAGTTACGTTTCTTAAAAATACTTATGTTACTAAGAAATAGTTTTAAGAGATTTAAAAATCAGTAGGTAAAATTCACATTTTTAAAAGTTCTTTGGCATCTTTAATCATTTTAAGCGTGTAAAGGTGTTCATAGACCAGGACGTTTGAGAATCTGCTTTAGAGACTTACAGGCCCCCTCATTGTTCAAATGAGAAATGATAATGATGCTGACATTTAAGTGGTGCTGTGGTCCATGTGGCAGATCTTGTTACAAGCACTTTACGTGCAGGTACTATTATATCTGATAGGGGTAAAGGCACATACTAAGAATAGAGCCACAGTTACTTACTAATTATTCACCTTACTATAGGTAAGAGGTTTTCTTTCTAAATATATTTTAATTTTATTTTTACTGATTTCAGAGAGGAAGGGAGAAATAGAAACCTCAATGATGAGAATCACTGATCGGCTGCCTCTGCGCCCCCTACTGGGGATTAAGCCCGAAACCTAGGCAGGTGCCCTGTCTAGAAATCAAACCATGACTCCTGGTTCATAGGTCAATCCTCAACCACTGAGACATGCTGGCCAGGCAGAGGTTTTCTTACAGACCCTGGGAAACTGGAGGATGAAACGAGGCTGTAAAAAGATAAAATGCCATGCCCTAGCCCGTTTTGCTCAGTGGATAGAGTGTTGGCCTGTGGACTGAAGGGTTGCGGGTTCGATTCTGGTCAAGAGCATGTACCTCGATTTCAGGCTCAATCCTTGGCCTTGGTCAGGGCACGTGCAGGAGGCACCACCAGTCAGATGTGTCTCTCACATGCACGTTTCTTTCTCTTCCCCCTCCCTTCCATTCTCTCTAGAAAATCAATGGAGCCCGGCTGACGTGGCTCAGTGGTTGTGTATGGACCTATGAACTAGGAACTCACGGTTCGATTCCTAGTCAGCGCACATGCCTGGGTTGTGGGCTTGATTCCCAGTGGGGGGCATGCAGGAAGCAGCCAATCAGTGATTCTCATCATTAATGTTTCTATCTTCCCTCCCTCTCTGAAATCAATAATAAAATAAAATACCAATGGCCCTGACCAGTTTGGCTCAGTGGATAGAGCGTCAGTCTGCGGACTCAAGGGTCCTGGGTTCGATTCCGATCAAGGGCATATACCTTGGTTGTGGGCACATCCCCAGTAGGAGGTGTGCAGGAGACAGCTGATCGATGTTTCTCTCTCATCGATGTTTCTAACTCTATCCCTCTCCCTTCCTCTCTGTAAAAAATCAATAAAAAAATATATATTTTTAAAAAAAGGTGAGGAATTTGTTAAAAAAATAAAATAAAATACCGCCGAAACCGGTTTGGCTCAGTGGATAGAGCGTCGGCCTGCGGACTGAAGGGTCCCGGGTTCGATTCCGGTCGGGGGCGTGTACCTGGGTTGCAGGCATATCCCCAGTGGGAGATGTGCAGGAGGCAGCTGATCGATGTTTCTCTCTCATCGATGTTTCTAACTATCTCTCTCCCTTCCTCTCTGTAGAAAATCAATGGAATATATTTTAAAAAATAAAATAAAATAAAATAAAATACCAATGGAAAAAATATCCTAGAGTGAGGATTACCTACAACAACAAAAAGATAAGATGCCTCGGTGAGTCAGTTACTCAGAAGAGAAATACATGTGGAGAACAGACCGAGGACAGGACACGCTTTGATCTGGTTGCTGTGCCCAGACCCTGCCCCTCTTGGGGAGTTTGCCTCAGGAACGCTGACCATTCTCTGGTCCCAGGAATGGGCTGAGCTGTTTGTAACATCATAGAAGATTAGCCACCTTGTTATCAGACTGCTCCTGAAGGCCGGACTGCAGACCTACCCCTCCCCTCCCCTCCCCTTTCCCTGTTACCCTTGTGGGCCCGTAGCTGCATGCAGTTCTCCCTCACTCAACCAGCCGGCTGGCAAGGGGGTCAGCAGGATTTCCAGGATGACTGACTGTTCTCCCATACTGCCAGCAGTGTTGGCATAAACGCTCATACGTGATTCAACCCTGTCTCTGCTTAATATGGCTCAAGTAGTGACAGGTGGCCTCAGACCGGCTTAGTGTCCAGTATTATATCTTCGTTTTACTCCTAAGGCAAGTGAGGCACAGAGGAGGCAATTGACTTGGCCACAACCAATAGGAGAGCCAGGATTTGAGGCCCTGTGTTCTAGAGGCCCTGCTGCTGACTTGTTTTCTGCGCCCTGCCCGCCCCCCTCCACCCCCCTTAGCCGGGGGCCTGGAAAGGGTCAGAAAGACTCGATATCTGGTTACCTGTATGCGCTCCATCAACCTCACAGTCACTGCAAGAATCACATCCCCAACTTGCCTTGAACTTGCTTTACAGTTTCAATTTCAAATCCTGCCACCCTGAGTATTTTCAAACAAGTCCTTGCGACGCCTTGATTCCAAGTCCATGTGCCCTTACACTTAAACCAGCCATTCTATCCTGACCAGCTCCGTGCGCTCATATATGACTTCCTGTCTTTCATTAACTATTTGTTTTTCCAGTTTTCTTACTTTGCCACTAAATCTATTCTTTTACTTCTTTTGGGTCCCAATCTCTTGATATTTCTACTTGACTTTTTTTTCCCCCCCGCTTTAACTCCATTCTCTGCCTGACCCAGTGGGTACCCTATGGTTAACTCAAACTGTTTTGTTTTTTTTAAGTCAACAACTTTTATTATCCCTCACATATTTAATAGAAAGGGGAATGTGGCAAACGGTTCAGGGTGGGATGAAAAGAAAATGCAGGTTTGAACACGCTCTGTTTCCAGCTGGGAGCAGGCTCTCCCCAACATGCACGTTGCCCAGGCTCCTGAGGCACGGCTCTGGGCGCAGCCCATGGGCAGCAGGAGCAGCAGCTTCTGCAGGAGGTCATTTGCAGGCTTTGCGTTGCAGGAGCCGGCACAGGTGCAGGAGCCAGCAGTGACACAGGAGCAGTTGGAGTCCATTTGGAGCAGAGGTGAGGCCAGAGGTCCAAAGCAGAGGCAGTCACTTGTGCTTTTGCAGTGCGTGGTATCTCAAGCTATTCTCATTCACAGCACTCCACTCTTTAGAGCCCTTATTCTCAAGGTTTGCCTGCTCTGCAAACTCCCAATCCTGAATCAATTGCACGATTTAATTTCTTCCCACCTAGGTCTTCTTAGGTTGCAGAACACAGTGTAAAAATAAAAAACAGTGTGGTGAAGGCCTGGGGGGAGAGGGAGGGGAACCGGTAGGGGGGGTGGGGAGAGGGTCATGGGGGAAAGGGGACATCTGTAATACTTTAAAAAATAAAGATTTTTTTTTTTTTTAAAGATGGAATGTACAGATGATGGGGAGAGGGTGGTTACAAAATCTTAAGTCAACTTCAGTCCTGATCTTTGATCAGCACCCTCTACCATTCTTCTCAGATTATTATAAACCTTTACCACTTAGCTTCCACTGCTTACTCATCCACATCCCCAGTAGATAACCGCCTTCTAATGCCCAGAGGGAGTAAAATTCCAAAAGCAAGAACTTCCCCTTCCCACCATGAGCCTCCAAAAGAACCTGTGTATGTGCACCTTGCTGCCTCTGCCCCCACTCCCAAGAGAACTGAGATGTCCTTTTTCTAGTTAAATCCCACCTCTGCTATGATCTCACTTCATGACCATGCTCCTTCAGCCACCCCCTCAACATCTGCACTTGCAACCACCCAGCCTCACTGGTTCATTTCCCTTGGCTGAGACAACACTCCTTCAACCCCGCACTCTGGCTGCTGCCCTATTGTTTCTCTTTAGAGTCAGCTTCTGAAAAGAATTGTCACTCCTCTTTCTCAGCTCTGTAACCCGAGTCATCTGATTGCTTGGCTTTCGATGCTGTGGGCCACTCATTGTCTGTGATACCACGTTTACCTGTTCTCCCGCGTTTGTGCTCTTCCTGTGTCCCCTGTTGGGTTGAGAGGGGTCACCGTGAGCCAGTCACCCAAGATGGAACCCAGCTCTCATCCTAGACTTATCTCCCACTCCCGCCAGTCATCGGTGGATTTTACCCGTGAAACATTGGTCGGGTTCACTCTTTTCCATTTCCCTGCCCACCAAACCATTCTAGTCTCCCGAGACTCATCTTGGCACCTCACCATCAATCATACTTCCTCCCGTTGTCCTTTGTACCGCTTTCTGGTTAGCCTTTTTTCCTTTTTTAAAAAAATATATTTTTATTTCAGAGAGGGAGAGGGAAAGAGAGAGAGAGAAACATCAATGATTAGAGGTAATCATTGATTGGCTGGCTCCTGTATGCCCCCTACTGGGGATTGAGCTGCAACCCAGGCATGTGTCCTTGACCGGAATCAAACCTGGGACCCTTCGGTCTGCAGGGCAGTGCTCTATCCACTGAGCCAAACCAGCCAGGGCCTTTCTGACTAAATTTTTTAAACCATAAAGTAATACATGCTCACTAGAGAAAATTTGAAAGATACAGAAAAGGATAAAGATATTAGAAATCACTCATAACCTTACCACCCAGAGATAAATATTGTTATATTTTTATGTTTTCTTGTTAGAGTTATTGTTCAGAATCATAAATCAGATCATAGTCCACTGCTTAGAGCCCTTCAGTGGCTCACTCTCCCTGCTCCCCATCTCTTACAGATTTACCTCAAATTCCTACCAGAGTCTAAAGTCCTGTGGGTCTGCCTCTACTCCAGCTTGTCTCTTACTGCCCACCATGTGGCCAGTCTTAGGTGGGTTGCCCTGGCTGCAGGGTGGTCTCCTTTCTTTCCTGCCTTGGAGCCTCTGGAATGTTTGTATCTGATTTGTCATAATTTAAAATCATCTTGGAGAAGCCATTACTGAACACTTTACCTAATAGCGTCCTCTCCCCACTGGATGGATGGATGGGTGGATGGATGGATGGGTGGATGGATGGATGGATGGATGGATGGATGGATGGGTGGATGGATGGATGGATGGGTGGATGGATGGATGGATGGGTGGATGGATGGATGGATGGGTGGATGGATGGATGGATGGATGGATGGATGGATGGGTAGATGGATGGATGGATGGATGGATGGATGGATGGATGGGTGGATGGATGGATGGATGGGTGGATGGATGGGTGGATGGATGGATGGATGGATGGATGGATGGATGGATGGGTGGATGGATGGATGGATGGATGGATGGATGGGTGGATGGATGGATGGATGGATGGATGGATGGGTGGATGGATGGATGGATGGATGGATGGATGGGTGGATGGATGGGTGGATGGATGGATGGATGGATGGATGGATGGATGGGTGGATGGATGGGTGGATGGATGGATGGATGGATGGATGGATGGGTGGATGGATGGGTGGATGGATGGATGGGTGGATGGATGGATGGATGGATGGATGAATTGATTTTAGACACAGGGAGAGAGGGAGAGGATTGATTTGTTGCTCCACTTATTTATACATTCATTGGTTGATTCTTTTTTAAAAAATATATTTTTATTGATTTCAGAGAGGAAGGGAGAGGGAGAGAGATAGAAACATCAATGATAAGAGAGAATCATTGATAGGCTGCCTCTTACACGCCCCGCACTGGGGATCCAGTCCATAACCCGGACATGTGCCCTTGACCGGAATTGAACCCAGGACTCTTCAGTCCGCAGGCTGACGTTCTATCCACTGAGCCAAACCAGCTAGGACCATTGGTTGATTCTTATATGTACCCTGACTAGGGATCTGAACCCGCAGCCTTGGTGTACAGGGATGATGCTCTAACCAACTGAGCTATCCAGCCAGGCCCTGAAGTTTCTTTAAAAAAAAAAAAAAAAAAATCCTCATCCCGCCCTAACCAGTTTGGCTCAGTGGATAGAGTGTTGGCCTGCGGACTGAAGGGACCCAGGTTCGATTCCAGTCAAGGGCATGTACCTTGGTTGTGGGCACATCCCCAGTAGGGGGTGTGCAAGAGGCAGCTGATCAATGTTTCTCTCTCATTGATGTTCCTAACTCTCTATCCCTTTCCCTTCCTCTCTGTAAAAAATCAATAAAATATATTTTTTAAAAAAATCCTCATCCCAGGATATGTTTTCATTGATTTTTTGAGAGAGAGGAAGGGAGAGAGAGAGAGAAAATTCAATGTGAGAGAGAAAAATTGACTGGTTGCCTCCTGTATGGGCCCCTCAAGGATTGAACCCACAACCTATGATGTATGGGATGTCACTCCAACCAACTGAGACCCCCCTGACACTATATTTTTTTTAATCTTGTTTTTTTCTTCATATTTGCTCGCATAAATTATTACAACCATTCCAAAACAGGACTTCAAAAGCCATAGACTTGCCTATTCTTTGATATAGCAATCCAGCTTCAATGCATTTAGTCTTTTTAATTCATGATTGATAATATGCAAAGATTTTAGATACAAGATGCTTATCACAATGTTCTTTTAAATATTTAAAAGTGAAGACAACCTAAATAAGTTATAGTTTGTTCAAACCCAAAGGAGCTAGAAATATATTTGTGGTATATTATCAGAAAAAAAAAAAAAAGCAGATTTCAAACATACTGATCCTTTTCTAAGTGATACACAGCATGATGCCATTTTTGTTTTTTATTAAAGCAAATACATAAAGACTGGATGGATGGCAGACTCTTTAGTGTTCAATATGGACATTTTGGCAGGCTGGTGTGGCTCAGTGGTTGAGCATCGACCCAGGAACCAGGAGGTCACTGGTTCAATTTTTGTCAGGGCACGTGCCTAGGTTGCTAGCACAATCCCAGGCCCTGGTCGAGGTGTCTGTGGAGGCAACCAATCGATGTGTTTCTCTCACATCAATGCTTCTCTCCGTCTCTCCCCTTCTCTTCCTCTCTATAAAAAAGTCTATGGAAAAAAATATCTTTGGGTGAGGTTAAAAACAAACACAATAAAAGAACAAAAAATCAGCAGTAGACCCCTGCCTTTGAGAACCATTTCCTGGCCCTTTTCTTGGCGGGTGCTGGGGCCACTTCCAGTAGAATCACCTTTGTGGGGGCCTGGGGAGAGGGGCACCTGTTAAGGCCTCAGAGTCCTTGAACACTTTCAGACTCATTGGACCAGACTTTCTGAAGGGTGGGGCCCAAAGATCTGTGTTTGAAAGAACACCCACAGGGATCCTGATGGTGCAATACAGTTGGGAAACTACCTTACTAAGTGTCCCCAATTCATTTTACAATTCTCCATGATTGCAATTAAACTATTTCCTTTGCTCACCATGCTGCTCTTGGGAGGGAGTGTCTCCTCATTTACATACTTCCACACAGCCCTGTGTTAGGTCTGATCAAATAATTTAATCGATACCCCGCTTCCGGGAACTGGCTTCTCGGACCATTTCACAGTGGACATTCCCTTTGCTGAGACCACATTTCACTTGCTGTGACCACATTCCATTATCTCCCCTCCGGGTATGCACAGAGAGTTCTCTGCCCAGAAAAGCCCGCCAAAAGTCCTTTAAAAGCCGCTGACTCCCATCACTGGGGGCTGGAGCCATCCAGGCTCAGCCCCCTGCTGTGCGGATGATCTAATAATTTCATCATCCCTCACCATTCTGGCCTCGTGCGTTCCTCCTCTGGTGACCTAACACCCTGCTCTTGGCTATCACAGTGGACTCTGGGTGCTTATTTGTGAAATGAGTCATGTGCCCCAAACGGGAGCCCAGGTGTCCTGATCCCCAGATCTACTGTTTTTGCCGTCACATGTTGATCTCCGTAAGCCGCCGAATTCTTTGTGAAAGCACTTCCTGCTCCGACTATGCCTCAACATCATGCGCCAACTTAAAAACCTCACAAATCACTCTCTTCCTCGTGCTGCCTGTGGACGTGGCAGCCGTCTCGGCACCATGGCTGCCCTCAGATTGTCAGAAAGAGTACCAAGAAGTTCATCTAGACAGGGGTGGGCAAACTTTTTGACTCGAGGGCCACAATGGGTTCTTAAACTGGACTGGAGGGCCAGAACAAAAGCATGGATGGAGTGTTTGTGTGAACTAATATAAATTCAAAGTAAACATCATTACATAAAAGGGTACGGTCTTTTTTTTCAATAGTTTTATTCATTTCAAACGGGCCGGATGCGGCCCGCGGGCCGTAGTTTGCCCACGGCTGCACCAGCCAAACGCAGATGTCAACGTATCCAGAGGCGCTGACGATAGAGTGTGCAGAAGATTCAAGGCCAGGTCCTGATGCCCAACATCGGCTATGGGAGCAGCACTGAAACAAAGCACGCGCTGCCCGTGGCTCTCGGAAGTTCCCGGTCCACACCGTCAAGGAGCTTGAAGTGCTGCTGGTGTGCAACACATGTTACTGTGCTGAGACTGCTCACACGTCTCCTCAAAGAACCGCACAGCCGCTGTGGGGAGGGCAGCCAGCTGGCCATCAGTCACAACCTCAATGCCAGACTGCGCAGCGAAGGAGATGAATAGACAGATTGTGTACACATTGTATTTGTGTTAATACAACCATTAAATTCTGCCAAAAAAATAAACCAACCCAAAACAGCCCTGCTGGCCTGGCTCAGTGGTTGGGAGTTCATTTATGAACCAGAAGGTCACGGTTCCATTCCCGGTCAGGGCACGTGCCTGGGTTTCGGGCTCAATGCCCGGTGTGGGGTGTGCGGGAGGCAGCCGATTAATGATTCTCTCTCACCATTGATGTTTCTCTCTCTTTCCCTTCCTCTCTGAAATCAATACAAAAATATATTTTTAAAAAAGATAAAAAGAAACCTCCAAACCACACAAATCCACATAGAAAGGTTCTGGGAAGAATGGGATTTATGGAGGATTGATTGCTCTAAGGAAAGTCTGAAAATGAGGCTTCCTGATCATGAAGTGAGTAGAATCACCACAAGATGGG
The DNA here is from genome assembly GCF_014108235.1 of Myotis myotis. Taxonomy (NCBI): domain Eukaryota; kingdom Metazoa; phylum Chordata; class Mammalia; order Chiroptera; family Vespertilionidae; genus Myotis; species Myotis myotis. The sequence continues at coordinate 1,789,047 of NW_023416318.1, forward strand.
GGAGCAAGCAAGCCCCTGCAGCCTGCATTGATTCTAAGTGTGTCATCCATCTCCCCCAAACCCAGCAAGGAGTTAAAACATACTCTGGGCAAGAGCCCTGGGATGACACAATAAGGTGGGTGCTCGCAGGTAATGAGTCACCTAACAGAAGGCTTGTGTGTGGTTTGGAGAAATTATAGTGTCTCTCCCACACTATCCAAGGATAAAGATGCTCTGATGGTATTGGCTAGTGCTATTAATTTAGAGAGAACTAGTCCAAAAGACTGCCAGTTCATCTTGGGAGAAATAGGTATCTCTCATAAGAACAACTAATCTTTTAATCAAGCTCTTTATTGAGCCTCTCCCATGGGTCAAGGGCTGTACTAGCAGCTAGAGATGTGACAGTAGGCACAACAGGTACAGTACCTGCCCTAAGGAGTCACAGTATTGTTCGCACTCACTCACCCAATTCCCAGCCTGGAGCTTGGCATGCTTTGTGGATTCACCTGGCTGGGCAGAGGACTCTGAGCAAATGACCAGAGCCAGTAATTTTGCCTGTAAGGCCTCCTGTTCTCACACTAATAACTTTCTAGTCTTGAGTCACTTATGGCTTGGGTGAGTGTAGAACAGTTGTCAAACAAAATTCAACTGAATACATTTTGAAGATCTTGTTGGCTTTATTCGACAATTCACAAATCAGGCAGTATCCACACTAGCAGATAGAAAGGAGCTCGGAGCTGTGAAAATGAAATACTTTTATAGGCAGAAGGGAGAGGGAACAAGGAAGTTCTACTGGACAAAAAAGTGACTGGTTCTTGCAAAGTCACTTTTTCCTTCAGAGGATGGCAAGGGTCGATCAGGCAGATCACCTACCTAGGGCTGATGAGGTGGTTCTTGATCGACTGGTTTAAGATTCCATTTCTGGGAGAGCCCAAACGAATTAAGTTTCAATTTGTTGGTGTGGGGCTTAGCATAAGTGACTCCATTTTGGGCCTGGGTTTTTTTTCTTTTCTTTTTTTTTTCCTGTTGTTTGTTTTTAACAGTCAAATTCATCAGGGTTTGATTTGCTCTGGACAGATGGATATAAAGCTTCCCACACGGGGAAGTCCTTCTGACCACAAGTGACCTGCCTTCATTGCTCAGTTACTGCACTGCCTCAGTCCTACTTCTAGCCCCTTAGATTTCGTGTGTTACAGAAGACCAGAGAAGAACCAAGCAATGCTTAGAGAGATGGAGTTACATTTATTATTATTATTATGCACGGGCCCAGAGAAAAATGTCTCTAGAATTCTGGGCGAAGTCACACAGGAAGTTTCCTGTATTTATACCTTTTTACCCTCTTTGTCCCCCAAATATGGGGTTTTCCAGTCTGCTTTGCAAGTTCTTAAAGAGCCCCTAGGTCAATGGTTCTCAACCTTCCTAAGGCCGCGACCCTTTAATACAGTTCCTCATGTTGTGGTGATCCCCAACCATAAAATTATTTTTGTTGCTTCTTCATAACTGTAATTTTGCTACTGTTATGAATCGTAATGTAAATATCTGATATGCAGGATGTATTTTCATTGTTACAAATTGAACATAATTAAAGTATAGTGATTAATGACAAAAACAATATGTAATTATATATGTGTTTTCCGATGGTCTTAGGCGACCCCTGTGAAAGGGTCATTTGACCCCCAAAGGGGTCTCGACCCACAGGTTGAGAACTGCTGCCCTAGGTGCTGGGGCTTTGAGACCTCGACCAAAAGCTTGGCCTGGTGCCAGCACTGATAACTTCATCTGGGAAAGGTTTAAAGGCCTCTCTGAAGTGGGAGTAGTTTTATTTTCCTTATTATTTAAGCAAGCAAGCATTTACAGAAGCCAAAATAGCAGCATTAAAATTTCAAACAGCAGTTTTTATATAAGACGGATGCTTCACGTGTGTCCTTTCCTGCCCACTGAGAGATTGTTGCGAGGATTCTTGGAGCATTGAATCCCTGGGTGTCTCGAATTCCAAAGAGCTTGAGGCAGCAGAAATCACAGGGCCTCAGAAGGCTTTGTTTCAGGAAACCACTGAAACAAGCTTCAGTGGTTTCACAGTAAATCAGCCCTCCTCCCTCCCCCCCCCCCCCCGCCCCCCCCCCACCTCCTGTCCCATGTATTCAATGCTAGAGGGTAAAAACATGGGTGTCTGTGATCCAAAAGGGTCAGAGGACTCTGGATGTTTAGAGGAAAGGAGAAGGATGACAGCAACTTCAATGTTTTACTTCCTTGATCTTCTTAATAAATCATACTTCCTTTTCTTCACACCCCCTGCCCCCCCACATCCAACAATAGGTTTAAATGCTAGACTGAGCTACTCAGGGACAAAAATCTTATCTCATTCATCTTCAAAACCCCTGCACTTCACACATAGCATAAGCAAGATATTCCTTGAATGAATGGATGGATGAGTGAATGATCTCAGGCACTGAGACCGACAACCCCTCTCTCTTCCTTCCTGACTGCTTTCCGAGGTGGCATTAGAATAACAAAAGGACATGAGCTCTAGAATCAGACCCGAGTCTGACTCCCAACTTTGTCATACACCATCAGTGTGACCTTGAGCAAGTTACCGACTATCGGGCCTCTTTTTTTTTTTTGTAAGAGAATATTTATTGCCTTTTGGCTGGAACCGCCATCTTCCGGTAATTCACCAAAATGACAACACAGAGGGAAAGAGGAGAGGCCCCGTTATATGTTCTCTAGGCCTTTTAGGAAACATGGAGTTGTTCCTTTGGCCACATACATGCAAATCTACCAGAAAGGTGACATTGTGGACATCAAGGGAATGGGCACTGTTCAAAAAGGAATGCCCACAAATATCACCAGGGCAAAACTGGAAGAGTCTACGCCACCCAGCATGCAGTGGGCATTGCTGTGAACAAGCAAGTTAAGGGCAAGATTCTTGCCAAGAGAATTAATGTACATCTTCAGCATATTGAGCTAAGAGCGGAGATAGCTTCCTGAAACGTGTGAAGGAAAACGATCGGAAAAAGAAGGAAGCCACAGGAAAGGTACCTGGGTTCACCTGAAGCGCCAGCCTGCTCCACCCAGAGCAGCTCACTCGGTGAGAACCGATGGAAAGGAGCTGAGCTGCCGGAACACATTCCCTATGAATTCATGGCATGATAAGTGTGTGGACGAAAGGGGCCACATGCTGACCTGACAAGCTCAGGGGAGGCCTGCATGGCCGTCTTGCAAACTCAGAGATCTAAAGTAACCACAAAGAATGGTCTGAAATTACCTTTAACAAAAAGCAGTTATGGTGGGTAGTCACCTCTAGGCCTGCATCTTCCCTGACAAGGTCAACCTTTACCTTAACTGAGCCGATCTGTCTTTTTGCATCTATAATAACATGCCCTTGAAATGTCTGGGTAACTTGTAACTTCCCTTTTTCTGGACCCCTTGGGGCACAAACTAATGTGCCTGGGCACCAGGACAGATACCACAAAATCCTTCATTGTTATCATGTTAATTGTTCCTGCACCCACCTAAGTATGTGTCTATCATTTTGCTTTTTATCCAATCCCAGGGATCCCTCACCTCCCAAGACACACTTTGCTTTCTCCCACCTCTCTGGTCTGTCACCAGTGGATTTCATGTAACCCACCTATGTCCCTTCCTTTGACTGCAATGTATAAATATAGATATAACCCGCCATTCTCCGGAGCATTATCCCAATCTGTTGAGATTCTGCTTCCTGGCAATTGGTGACAGTTTGGCTCAAATAAACTCACAAAAATTCTTTACAGGTTTCAATATTTTTATGTTAACACTGTCTTTCCCTCTCTCCTCCACTCTTTCTAAAATCAATGGAAAAATATCCTTGGGTGAGGATTGTGAGAAATGCTCACCTGTCCAAATTCAAATAATGGACTTGGAGACAGAAGGATGGTGAAACGAGACTGTTGATACATTCTTGAGAGCGGTTGTCCATTTGGTTGTACAGGCACAACTGGGGCAGTGAACACAGCCCATTTATTCAGTCCCTTCTCTGGTTCCTCATTGGCTGAATACCATGGGATCACTGGTTTCCTCATAAGTCGCCTAGGTCTTGCTGTCTCCCATTGGACCATTTAAAAAAATTGGGCTGGCTAGCTGGTTTGGCTCAGTGGATAGAGCGTCAGCCTGTAGACTGAAGGGTCCTGGGTTCGATGCCGATCAAGGGCACATGCCCGGGTTGTGGGGTCAATCTCCAGTGGGACCTGTGCAGGAGGCAGCCAATCAATGATTCTCTCTCATCATTGATGTTTCTACCTTTCTCTCCCTCTCTCTGTCTCTCTGAAATCAATTAAAAAATATATATATATAAATATTTTTTTTAAATAAAAAAATTGAGCTGAAGCCTTTTTTAGTTGCCTCCATCTCCCTCTGTCTAGCTGAGGCAGGCGCCTGTAGGGGGCGTGGTTTCCACCATGATGCTGGCCCATGTCCACTGTTCCTTCTTACATCCTCTTCCCTCCTCCCTACATTCTGTTTGTCCTGAGGAAATTCAGCAACTGATTCCATCAAAAGCCAACTGTGCTGGAGATGGGTCACAGAGGCCCATTTCCTACAAGGATTAAAAAAAGGAAAGAGAAGAAAAGAAAAAAAAGGAAACACTGGCTCACAGCTGGGCCACTGCTACTTTCTCTAACAAGTTCTAGAGTCTGTTCTTCCTGGGACACGAGTGTGGGAGCCCCCTGAGCCGTGGTGGTGCAGTTGAGCGAGGAGAGAAGAAGGACCCAGCTTCTGTCTGAACCAGCCTGGTGCTTTCATCAGCACCCTCCTCCCGGGGGCATAGAGCCACATTTGACCACACTCCAAGTAACTCTGGGGAGCTTTCCCAGGACCGTTTCCTGTCCCCATTCTAATCATACTTTCTCAACCCTGTGCATCTCATTCCAGAGATGTCTAGTCCTTGTCTTGCCTCCTGGTACTTCGTTTCTGTCCAGCCCCTTAAGACTAGCACTTTGGAAAGAGTCTGCTAGCCTCACCCTTAGCTTTTCCCTGGGACTCTGTGGACCCTGAGAAGATTCATTTAATATGAACCCGGAGAAGGAATTTTTCTGCTGAGATGGACTCCCTAAGGCCAGCCGAGAGACCAAATTTTATTTATAGCTAGAGGCCTGGTGCATGAAATTCATGCACTTGAGGGGGTGGGTCCCTCAGCCCAGTCTGCACCCTCTCGCAGTCTGGGAGCCCTCAGACATCCTTAGTGCTGCCGTGGAGGCGGGAGAGCCTCCCGCCACCGCCGTGGCTTTTGCCAGCCGTGAGTCCGGCTTCTGGCTGAGCGGTGCTCCCCCTGTGGGAGTGCACTGACCACCAGGGGACAGCTGCTGCACTGATCATCTGCCCCCTGGTGGTCAGTGCACATCTAGCGACCGGTCATTCCACTGTTTGGTCAATTTGCATATTAGCCTTTTATTATATAGAATAATAAAAATGTGATATGCTAATTAGACAAGACGTCCTTCTGGACGACCTTCTGGATGAAGCCAGGGCTTCAAGGGAAGCCTGGGTCCCGGGTGCCGGAGGGAAGCTGGTGCCGGCAGCTGGGGAAAGGAAGGCCTACTCTTACAAATTTCTGCATCGGGCCTCTAGTAAATAATAAGAGTCTAGTGGCCATTTGCTGATGGAGGCTCCTCAGGTACTCTATATGCCGGGAAGAACCTGAGCCTGAACTCACAACACCTGGCTCGGTTACACCTTCTGAGTCAACAACTGCAGGAGAACCCTGGCTTCATCCTTCTACCAACTGACTGAGACCGGCCCCATCCAATCCAAACTGCACAAATTGTATCCTTGTGTGCATCTATACTAGCCAGTCAGAACTGCACAATTTGGATTTTCATTTACATAAATGGGACCGAAGTGGTTGGGAGCTTGCAACATAAAAGGCAGCCTGCCCTTTGTCTCAGTGGGACACAATGTAAGTTGCTGCCCGAATCTGTGTCTCCTGGGCTGCAGCTCCTTTTGCTCAAGTAAATGCTTTTTATTCCTGATTACAGTCTAGAATTAATTTTGGTTTACAATGCTGTCCGTCGTCTCCATTAGCATCCTGATTCGCAGCCCATCAGCCCACCTTCATTCCAGGGGAACAGAGTCAGCTCTGACTGCACTGTGCTATATCCCTGAGCGGCGTTTTGCTTCCCACGCCTTTGCTTTATGCGCTGGCTACTGGAGCCTACAGCCCAGGGACACCCGCTGAGCCTACATCTTGTTTCTGCAATCATTGCTTGCCCTGCCCATCATCCCCACTAGCCCTGGGCTTGGCCTTTGGTTCGGGGTCCTGCTGTTCTGTCTTGCTCTCTTTCTTGCCCTCCCTATGGAGTGGATCTTTGAACACCTCCCAGAACATTTCAGCCTGCCCTTGTTCTCCCAGGCACTGCCCTGACAGAACCCATGGGGAAACCAAGCTTGTGAATCTATACCGGCATCGGCCCTGCACGTCATGTCCAGATCTGCGCCCCAATCTTTTCCCGAGGAGCCCCGAGAGCTCTTGATGGAGACCTGGATTTGGGGTTAGGTGTTACAGCCCCAGCCCATTCACGGGGTGCTGAGGGTTGTCCCCTTAGGAGCCCACCTCCCACTCTGATTTCTTTTCCAATCTCAGGCTGCAGCCTGGTTCCTGATTTTGAGCTTCACCTTGTTCCTGAGTTGCTGGGCACTGTCCCAGGCTATCCTCTGCCAGGGTTCTGCGTTTCCTTTTGATTCTTTTGAACACAGTGCCCTGGGCTCTCTTTGCACCAGTGCTGCCCACCATCCTGATGTGGAGGCCACCTCTTCAGAACTCTAATGGGGAGACCTCAGGGACCACTGGCTCCTCCCACCCAATGAAGCTGTTCACTCTGGGGAAGCACTCAGTGTAGTGTCTGGCCTAGGGTCAGCCTAGGTGAGTGTTACTTACTGTTGCTGTTGTTGCTATCACCCTATGATTAAAGTAGGCAAGGTGTGGTCCCCAAAGAGGAACAGCAGTTAAAAATAATAAGCCAGCCCTAACTGGTATGGCTCAGTGGATAGAGTGTCGGCCTGTGGACTGAGAAGTCCCCGGTTCGATGCCAGTCAAGGGCATGTACCTTGGCTGAGGGCACATTCCCAGTAGGAGGTGTGCAGGAAGCAGCTGATCGATGTTTCTCTCTCATCGATGTTTCTAAGTCTCTATTCCTCTCCCTTCCTCTCTGTAAAAAAATCAATAAAATATATCTTAAAAATAAAAAATAAAAAAATAAGTCAGTCCTGGCCAGTGTGCTCAGTGGTTAGAGCATTAGTCGGTGGACAAAAGGGTTGTGGGTTTGATTCATGGTCAAGGGCAAGTACCTGGGTTGCGGGTTCAATCCCCACCCCCAGTTGGGGCATGTGCAGGAGACAGCCAGTCGATGTGTCTTTCATATCACTATTTCTCTCTCTCTCTCTCTCTCCCTCCCTTCCTCTTCCTCCCTCCCTTCCACTCCACTGTCTCTGAAAAGCAATGGAAAAAATATCCTCAGGTGAGCATTGACAAAAAATTTAAAAATTATCATAATATTTGAAAGGTTGCTGTGCATGCCCTCACTCCTGCCACATTGCCTCAAACCGTGTTCCATGTACCTGGCACATAGGTCTCACCTTGACCTTTCCTGTGCCAAGACTCCCCTCTGGGTCTATTCCTGTGGCTTCCCCCTCAGCTGGTGACCCGGCGGCCCCTTTCATCCAGTCCGGTCCCCTGTGGAGTTATCTCGCCTGCTCCTGGCTCCAAGTGACCCTCCACCAGAATGAAGACCGGGCTGTTAGTTGTCCTTCCCTAAATACCAATGTGTGGGGAGCTTGGTGCTTGGAGAGCACCCAGGACCCACTGTCCTTTCATTATAAATAGACTGTGGGCAAGAGGCGTCTCTTAGTCCAGGACCTGGACTCCAGTGGACATGGGCTTTGAAACAGGAAGATGCAAGGCTGTCAGAAGCTGTGGAGGTGCTGCTGATGGGCTCCAGGAACAGAGGACTTCTGCCATCAGGGCCCCGTGGCCACCGAGGAAAGTCAGCCAGGAGGTCAGCTGGCGGTAATCAGAAAGGAGGAGGAGCCAGCCGGCATGCTCAGTGGTTGAACATTGACCTATGAATCAGGAGGAGAGGGTTCGATTCCCGATTGGGGCATATGCCTGGGTTGCGGGCTCGATCCCCATTGTGAAGTGTGCAGGAGGCAGCTGATCAATGAGTCTCCCTCATCATTGATGTTTCTCTCTCTCTCTCTCTCTCTCTCTCTCTCTCTCTCTCTCTCTCTTCCCTTTCCTCTCTGAAATCAATAAAAAAATATTTTTAAAAAAATAAAAGGAGGGGGAGCTTCCCCAAAGGGAAGAGCAAAACTTCAGTAGAAAACATGTCTTCCTCAGGGCTTGGTTCTGTGCCTGGGACATAAGAATATGTGTGAATGAAAGAATGAATGGGTAAGTTTATTCAAGGAATGAAGGAAAGAGAGAAAAGAAAGCAGAATATCAGGCACTTCTTTTCCTTCCTCTCTCTCTCTCTCTCTCTCTCTCTCTCTCTCTCTCTCTCTCTCTCTCTCTCTCATCTCTATCTCTGCTCCTAAGGAGGCAATGTCCCATCCTGGAAGAGGCACGAAATCCTGCCCCCATCAGGGTGGTAGCGGACTGCGCAGGGAGGGCACCATGTGCAGGAAGAAAGCCCGGGCTGGCTCTGAAGCGAGGGGTGGGGCCAGCAGGCCTAGGGAAGACCACTGTCCGAAGCAGGCCTGTTGGTAGCAGGGTCCACAGAGGACTTGGTTTCAAAGAGGAACTGGCAGGATTAGCTGGGGCAGGGCTTAGGTGGGATGCCAAAATGAATGTTCTCGCTTGTAAAGGGAGATCTTTGGGATGAAACTTCAAATCACCAATGAATAGGGTCCACTGGTGTAACAATGTACACCTGTTAAAAGAATTTTATTCACATGCCATGAAATCCAGCCTTCTGAAAGGCGAATACAGGGACTCTTAGCATATTCACAGAGTTCTATCTAATTCTAGAACATTTCATCACCCTGTAGCCACCGAATCACTCCCCCTCCCCCCTCCTTCTAGCATCTGGCCACCACTAATCTACTTTCAGTCTCTATGAATTTGCATATTCTGAACATTTCATGTAAATGGAATCATACATATGCATTTGGCCTTTTGTGTCTGCTCTTGCACTTAGCATAAGGCTTTCATTGCTGACCCACATTGTGGCATGTATCAATACTTCATTCTGTTTAAAAAAATATTTTTTTAAATGTATTTCAAAGAAAGAAAGGGAGAGGGAGAGAGAGAAACATCAGTGATGAGAGAGGATCTGGTTTTCTGGGTACTCAGCCAAGCTGGAGGCTACAAAGGGTTGAGTCCAACATTTCCCAGCTGCCTTTGCTGCTGGAGCCCCATTGCATCTCAGTGAGTTCCTCTACAATCGCTGTTTAACATTCCTGTACTTTGATCATCTGGCTCACTCACCTGGCATACAGTGGGTAATTGTTAATTTCCTTTCCTTTCCTTCTCTGTTGGGCTCTTTTATATCTTGCCATTCTTGAGAGGAGGCCATTGGTTGCTAGTGTATATTTGTATTGTTTTACATCCCTGAATTGTTACCTCAGCTGGGCCCTGGAGTGTGCTTTGGTGCTTTTTGGTGGGTGTTCTGGTTCTTTATCATGAAAATAAGATCTTTCTATACAACCCTTTGCCACAATGACCTTGGCCATTGCTTATAATCCCAGAGTCCCTCATTGAGCCTCTGAAGAACCTTTTTAAAATATGTTTTTGTTGATTTCAGAGAGAGGGAGGGATAAGGAGAGAGGGATAGAAACAGCCTATCTAATAAAAGACAAAAGGGTAATTGACCATACCTCTGCTACGCTTCCCATTGGCTAATCAGGGCGATATGCAAATTAACTGCCAACCAAGATGGCGGCCGGAAGCCATGCAGCTGAAGCGAGCAGGAGGCTTACTTGCTCCAGTGATGGAGGAAGCCAAGGTTCCCTGCCTGCTGAGGCCCGGCTCTGAGCTCTGGAAGCAACAATGTTTCAATTATAGAAGCGAACAAACCCCAGATATCTGCTTTCAGCCAGCCTAGGCCTCAGAGCTGGGAGTGCCAGTGACGGCAACAGAGTTTCAAGTATAGAAGGTAAATAAATCCCAGAATAAAAAAAAAGAAAAGAAAAAAAGGAGAGGCTGGGAGCTTCAGTCCTGGCCAGCCTGAAAATGGCCCTCAGCCCCTCACCCAGACTGGCCAGGCACTCCAGTGGGGACCCCCCCCACCCTAAAGGGGGTGCAGGCAGCCTGAAAACAGCCATCAGCCCCTCATCCAGGCTGGCCAGGCACCCCAGTGGGGACCCCCACCCTGAAGGGGGTGTGACCAGCTGCAAACAGCCATCAGCCCCTCACCCAGGCTGGCCAGGCACCCCAGCGGGACCCCCACCCTGATCCGGGACACCCTTCAAGGCAAACCAGCCAGCCCCCACCCATGCACCAGGCCTCTATCATATATAGTACAAGGGTAATATGCAAACTGACCCTAACAGCAGAAAGACTGGGAATGACTGGTCACTATGACACACACTGACCACCAAGGGACAGACGCTCAATGCAGGAGCTGCCCTCTGGTGATCAGTCGCTCCCACATGGGGGAGCTCTGCTCAGCCACAAGCCAGGCTGACGGCTGCCAGTACAGTGGTGGTGGTGGGAGCCTCTCCTGCCTCCTCAGCAGCGCTAAGGATGTCTGACTGCAGATTAGGTCTGCTCCCCGCTGGCAAATGGACATCCCCTGAGGGCTGCCGGGCTGCCAGAGGGATGTCTGACTGCCATCTTAGGCCCAATCCCCCAGGGAGCAGGCCTAAGCCAGCAGGTGGTCATCCCCCGAGGGGTCCCAGACTGCGAGAGGGCACAGGCCGGGCTGAGGGACCTCTCCCCGCCAGCCCCAAGTGCACAAAGTTTTGTGCACCGGGCCTCAAGTCCTATATAATAAAAGCCTAATAT